>NC_090450.1:173849400-174466465 GCF_031143425.1 Pleurodeles waltl | reverse complement strand
ATTGCATGAGCTTTGCATCTCTCCTAGTTAGGCCTTGGTGGCTCATCCACATTACCCCTAGAGAGCCTGGCTTCTAGACATTGATTACATTTCACTAATTAGGGATAACTGGACCTGGTATAAGTTGTAAGTACCTTAGGTACCCACTACAAACCAGGCCAGCCTCCTACATCCATGCATTGCTGTTGTGTGTGCACGCAGAGCTGGGAGGGGTGTGCTAGCAGTGGGTAGGGCATGCAGGGGTACACAATTGAGTGTGGTCATTGGGGTGGTGCACTGTATGGGATGGAGTGGGGTGTAGGGAGTCAGGGTGAGGGGGTGACATGCCATGCAAGTATCAGTTGAGGTAGGTTAGTAATGGTGACTTACAGTGTCCAGCCCTCCAGTGACTCCAGTGAGGCCCTCAGGATGCAGGATTGCCAAGACTTGCTCCTCCCATGCTGTCAATTGTGGGGGGAGGAGGTGGGGGTCCACCAACAGTCCTCTTGATGGTGACCTGGTGCCTTGATGCAATGGAACGCACCTTACCCCGTAGGTTGCTCTACCTTTTTCAAATGTCATCCCTTGTGCATGGATATTGTCCCATGGAGGTCACCCTATCCATGATCCTCTGCCATAGCTCTATCTTCCTGGCAATGGAGATCTGCTGGATTTCTTCCACCATCACCTGCAACTCCTCATCAGTGAAACCGGGGTGTTTTTGTGGGTACATGTCTATTGTGTGGTATGTGTGTTGTGCAGAGGGTGTGTGATGCTTGACAGGTGTATAGGTAGATGTGGTGTGTGTGAGCAGTACTCTAAGGGATTGGCCTGGCAAGGTGTAGCAGTCTTTTCGTGTTTGCAAAGGATTTCGGGTTATGTGGGGGGTTGGTGGGTATGTAGGGTTTGTGTATATGTGTCAGGTGTGGGTTTTTTGTTCTGGCCAATGTTGGCTTCAAGTGGTGTTGGGTGCCCAATTCCGACACAGCGATGTGCACTGCCATGGGCTGCCCGCCGTTGAATGTCCGCTGTAGTGATTAGTGGGTCATAATCTGGAGGGTGGTGAATTGCTGGCGTTGCGGGGAGGATGGTGGGTACAACAGTTTTTTTGCCTTCGTTCGGTCTGGCAGACCTGTGGTTGTGGCTGGTTTCTGACGGTTTTGTGTTTGTGTGTCATAATCTGGCGGGCGGATTACGGCCTCTGTGGCGGTCTGTTGGCAGGCTTCACCACGGCGCTCTTCGGAAAAGACAATGTCATAATGAGGGCCCTAGTCTCTCCATTAAGATTTTGACCATATCCACATCCTTCAGCACTTGAGACTAACATTGGAACATAATCAAGATGTAATCTAGGTAAATGATTATACGAACACCCCTCTCTCTCAGGTAGGACATCATCACCTTGGATGAAGCATCAAGGAACTGAGGATAGGCCAAAGGGTAGGCAACAAAATTGGAAAAGATAATTCTGCCATGACTGTAGATAAGATCAGCCGTTCTTTAACATGGGGATTGTAAAGTAAGCATTCTTCAGATCCATCTTTACCAACCAGTCATTCTTTAGCAACATGGCTCTCAAACGATGGAACCCCTCCATCTTGAAATGTCTGTATACCAAGAATCTGTTCAAATCCCTAAAGTATATAACAGATCTCCACTCTTTAGCGTTTTTCTCTATCCGGAAGAGTGTACTTTCAAAAACTCTGTCTTCCTTTCTCATCTTTAGAATAGCCCCTTTCATAATCATATTTTTCTCTTCCTCTACCACCCTCTGTTGGTCTCAATTCAAAATCAACTCTCTTGGAGGTGTGTTCATTTACGTGACTTTTCTTTCTCTAAATAACTCTTGGATTTAAATTGTGTCATTCATGCCTGTGTTTCAGGTTTGGGGAATTTGCTTTTTGAAGGGTTTTTCTCACACGCAGTGAAACCAAACCAAACTGTGCCCCCCTAACTGTTTGGACCCAGAGTGGACATTTGCATTTCTTGGATTGTTTTTGTTCCTTTTAGTTTAGCCCTATGCATGCAGGAAAGTTATATGTGATGTAATTAATGCCCTTGTTTGTCTTTCATTTGCATTATAAGTGCAACCACCGTTCTAATTGTAGTGTGCAACAAGGAATCTCTGTGAAGCCAGCCCTAGTGTCATAGTACTTATTGTTATGGTACTCAGTCTGGGTTTTTGGTAATGCAGTGTAAGTAATTGTGCCAACAGTTATTATCCAAGAAAAGTGCTGGAGCATCTTGGTGTTCTTCTACCGCTCCCGTGCCCATATCAGAAAGAGAGATTCAGTTTCAAGGAAGTTGAGTGCACTAACTCTACTATCACTCTGTCAACAACAAGCTGACCCCCGAAGATACAGGGTGCCTGGCTGGACCGGCAAGACGTGGCAGTGTTTTGTCTCTTTCTCTTCCACTCCCCCTTTCCTTTTGGGACACCTGCCGGGGATTCTGTGTCCACTAGGAAGTGCCGAGAGGTGTTCCAGAAGGTCAGGGGGCATCCCATTGCCCCTGCAGACATCCTGCTTTTCAGGTGAGTGGCCCCACCTCGACACGTGGCTCTTTGGCTCTGGCCTCTCAAAAGGTCTAGGTCCAAAGGAAGACACTTAATATGTGCCCTTTTCTGTCAGTTCAATAATTCTTTCCAATTGGGCAATTACATCCAGGCGTTGATTCTGGCACTGTTTGAGGGATCATTCTAATCCCTTCCTGGGAGCGCTGCCCATCTTGAAAAGAAAGGTGATTAGTTCAGGATCTAGATTTGGATGAGGCACACTTTATCATGGATGACTGGTCTGGAGCATTCAGCTTAGAGTGCATTCATTTCTGACCTCTTTCTCCAGAGGATTTCCACTCCATCTCTTGAATAAAATTACCTACATGTACGAGCGGTCACCAACCTTCTTGGGTGCTTAATATTGTGAGATAAGAACATTTCTTCCCCTAAATGGTTCCTAATAGTATGTTTGGAGGTGGAAGGAACGACATCCTCTACAAATAGCTCATCATCCCCATTCCTTCCCGTTGGACATCCAGCACATACTCATCATAAGAATCATCATCAAATCTTTGATAAACATCTTCCACAAACTCAATATATTGAGTATCTATCTCCTGTGTGCCACTCAGGGCACCTATCTCTTGAGTGCCACACAGGACACCCTTCCTTTAAGGCAATATGCTGCATAGGGCACCGATCCCTTTTGAGGTGCAAGGACCACCCATTCTCTTTAAGGGTATTTGCCCTTTTCTCAATGCACTTTTTTGCCTTCTTTTTTCCTTCCTTTTTAAACTCCATTATTAGAATCATCTGACAAAATCCAGAATTCACTATCAGATCCCCTCTTACTCTTTCTTTTTGCATGACCTTTTCATTGGTCTCCCAAACACAGCATGTCATGCTCCGTTAGCTTCTTCATGATCTCATCATTAATTTTTCCCTCAAGGGATTCTCTCTCCTTGTCGGCCATTGTAAAATAATCTATACAGTTAATCTCAAAGAGTAATAAATATCCTCACAAACTAAAACTCATAGTATGAATCAGAAATATTTAAAAATATCAATCTCTGATAGTCTCAGTAATATTATTGATTCAATCTTAAAATGAAATTTTAGATTAATAATGGGTAATTATACTGATAAATGGCTCTCTGCGTTACTCAGTCAGCTGCTTGCAAGAGATCCTGTAACTGTCACTGTGACACTTACAGATCTAAAAAAAGGGCAGCTGAATACACATAAACCGCAATGGGACAAAGCCCAAACCAATATGGTGCCCAAATCTCGCATTGAGACGGCCTATCGCCTTTGCCCAACGCATTCCTCTAATTTTGATGCTAGCAACAACCGACGCATCAAAGGCGTTTCCCCAAATCCTGCAAGCTTCTTCTTTTGAGGAAAAATCTGACCCAAACAAAATGCTGTGAGTAACTGTCTGCTTCCAGAGAAGAGAAAGCCCACTGGGGGGTCAGATGAATCGTAGCAAGTGTGGTGGGCACACAGCTTTTCACATTTCAACATGGCCCACCGACAGGCAGAGACTGAACACTGCTCTCATTAAGGGAAACATGTAAGTGAACACATGATTTTCAATCAATAATACAGTGTCCCAAGAAAACATATAAGCTACAGGCCATAATGAAGAAGGCCATGTTCAGACAAATAAGATGGAAATTACCATTAATAGTAAAACTATAAAAAAGATAGAGAGCTATGGGGACGTGTTTCCAGAATTTGAAAACCACTAAGCAGTCATGAGACCACATCACTAAGGGTACAAGGAAAGTTAGATGAAGTTCTGCTTATCTGTGTGAGGAGGAGCATTTAAAAGAGGAGGATGAATCTGTGCATGGACCATTCATATATTGCGAAGGTTTTATTCTGGATTGTTTATGTTTATGATGTGATGTTCTTTTAAGTGCTGTGTGGAGTAGCATTAAAAGGATTAATGCATAATGATAGCCTCCTGTCTTCAAAGAAATTGTGGTGGTCTGAAATGCTTTGCACCGATTCTACTCCCCCCTCCACCTGCCCCAAAGGGCAATAGTCAGTTGGCTAGTGCACTCATTTAGGTCACAGGGTGGCCTGGGCCCAATGTATGAGTTATGCAGCCAGCGACCCTCAGTCATCTTAGCATGGCCACACTGCCAAGTCTTTAGAGATCCAGTCATGTGGTGGTGTATGTAACTCCACAGGGAGTGCTATGTAGACAAACTCATCCAGTCTACTGGGGAAAGGCAGGTAACCCACTGCATATCTAAGCACTAGAGGGAGTAACCACCATGTGCTTGCTGTTGTGGTCCATGGTCAGCACCCCCTTGGAATGCACTGATCCGCTCAGGGTGAGTTCTCTATGATCTGGCCCACTCCTCTCTTCTCACTCTGTAGGGACTGCATCAGTCTGGGTCTCCAGCCACCACAGACAGTTCTTTTGTGGTTGGCTCCACTCCTGGGGGGGGGCACTATCTCAGGGGCAATACCATAACCATGGCCCAGGGAGCTCTTTGGCTGCTTCTCTTTTATCCCTTGTTTCTGTGGCTCTTCCTGTTGCCCTGTCTGCACCTCTCAATGGGGCGAGTCTGCTCATGAGGCGCTTCCACCACTGGGTGGGATACCCACAGGAACCTCCAGTCAGTGGCCTCTCAGTCAAGGGATCTTGTCTGGCACTCTCTTACAACTCTTCTTCCTCCGGGAAGAAACTCAGGTGGCACTGAGCTACTCAACAGTAAAGGACCCACTCTTTACCACTTGAGGGATGGACTTCTTTTCCCCTCAATCTACTGGTAAACTGGCCAGGACCTCCTCTAGTTAGAGGTCTGGGCACCATCTTGGATGGTGTCTCCTCTATACAGTGAGAATGTCAAAAAGAAAAAAAAAGGAAAAGGGGGAGAGACATCCCTTAATGCAATTTTTCCTTTGAAAAACTAACAGAAGGAAACCTTTCAGGTTAAATGTCCAAGGGGATCACCCCCAAAGGCACATTCTCATCACTGCTCAGTCTTCCTTTTGCCTCTATTCAAGCTTCTGCGGATTCAATTCATTCAAATAATCTTTTGCCAGAATCTCAGAAGTAAACACTTTCATCCTTCCTTTGATTATCATTTTCAATTCTGCTGGGGCCAGCAGAAAGGACTCCCCCCTGCATCGTGATAGGGCTAGATCAGTTGTCGTAGCCTCCATCTGCATTCTACTGTAGCATGGCAAAAGTCTGGTCATGTAAAATAAGTGAAACTGTCCACACATCATGGAGAAATAGCTTGTCTTAACATAAAATTACAGAAAAAACAACAAAACGGCTCTTGGATGTTTGGGCTCGGAACCGTGGTCTTTCCCTCGCTTAATTTTTCTTCTATTTCCCCACAAGTCGTAGCAACCTTCCGCACCATAACCTGCAGCTGTTTAGTGGCCATTCAGGCCCTCCGACTCTCTGCCCGAGTTTCAGTTTGTAACTTCTTTATTGTATCATATATCAATTGTAACATTGTTTTATCGGTGCTGCCTGTACTACCTGTAGGATAACTTTCTCTTTTCCCCTCTCCAGCATCATTGACAAATGAGAGAGTCTCCTGATCCTTCTCCTGACTTGAAAGTTTATTCCCATTTACGGGTAGCTGCTCCCCACCCTGAAGCATCTTTCCCTGCTATTGAGCCAGATCTTGCTTTCGTACATCTGTGCTGCCATTGCTGCTGTTTAACTGTAGGCCTTAAAGCTGGGTGACAGGCTGGTCCTGCTTTCTGAGGCGTTCTACATCCTCCCTTTAGTTGCAGCCACTACTGATGGCCTCTGAGTCTTCGGTAAGTGAATAAAACTTATCACCTCCTTCCCTAGACCAGTCCAAATTGTTCCCATTTCATTCAGTCTTTCCTGACTCTTCATCAGGTCCTTCTGCATTGGAGCCCCCATCTATACATGGCTCTCAACTGTGTGGGCCAGCTGGCATTTATGTTGCAGGAGAGCAAAGTCAGATTTCTGGTAGTACTTCCCTCGGCATGAGTCTTAGGCAGATTGTCATAGGTAGTTTGGATGCCCTCTATGTGGATTTCCGGGTTGTTGTCTTTTTGTAGCTGAATCTCTGCTAAGCTAACTATACTGGTGGGTACTCCAGTCAATTTTGCTAGGCTCCTTGCTTCAGTGGGCTGACTCTCCACCCAGGTTGTAGCTCGCACATTCCAAGAGCATTCCCTAAAGACATTATTCCAGCCTGAGGTAATATCTCCGCCGGGCTTGTCACATCCAAACTCACAATAGGGGATGCAGTATAGTCCCCAAAGGCTTCTTCAGACCCAGTTCCTTCAGCCATCCCTTGATTATCACTTTTCTGGGGCAAAATGTCCTTCCCTACACTTGTGGACCTTATATTCTGTACTGTCTCTGCTGGGTTAATTATTGTGACAGGGTGGAGGGCCCTGCGCTTCCATTAGCTTGTCCCCCACTAGTGAAGAAATAGGTGATAACAGGTTGCGGCCTGTCCTTCTGTCTACGATTAGTCTGATCCACACTAACCATTCTAACCATGTCACTAGAAGTCCCACCGCCAATTTTACCACTTAATTTTGCCAGTCCTGTTATACACCGCATACCTGAGGTAGCCCAACTGCACCAATCCTGCTTCGCCGCATGCTTCTGTTGAGCTCCACTCATTGGGCGGCCAACAGTTAGTGTAGCATCAGCCTTCTCCATCTTTTCTCCTGTAGTCTGTCCATCTATTAGCACCATATCCACTTTATAGGAGCTGAACGACTCCCCTGGCCATTCGTCAGCCGATGCGCCCATACGCCTTGCCCCCTTGATCTGTGATTCTGCTTCAGCAGCTCGAGAACTGCACAGGAGCTGTGCCTTAATCGAGGCCAGGATAACCAGGATACTGCCTGGGGGACACAACCTATGTCCGCCCGAGATGTTCTCCTCACCACGTGTATCGAACTGAATGCACTCCCAATTCTGCAAGCTCTGAGCGGGTCCAGCAGCAACATCGAGCCTCCCGGAGCCTTCGTCGACCTACTTCCAGAACACATAGCACATCCTCACTGCACTGGATGCCCACTCGCACGGAGCAGGGGGGCGGAGATGGTTGCCAACGGCACTATGCGCTTGCCATCTTGCTTGCACACCAAAATTCCTTTCAGTTAGTCTTTTTGTCTGTGCTGGGTGCAGGAGGTGTTTGGAGTGTGCTGTTGAGGAGTGGTCTGTTTTTTGGCCTTGCTGGTGTTCTTGCTGTCTCTGTTGTGTTTTTAAACTGTCCTTTGTGTATTGTATATTGAATATTGTATATTTTTGTCTACTGTATTGTTGGGTGTTTGTCCATTTAAGGGTACTGTACTTTAGGGGTAGGGGGAAGGGTTAGGTCTTTTCTGGGTGTGTTTAGAGCGTATAGTTTGGGTGGTGGGATGTTGAGCAGGATCAGAGTGAATAGCATGATGGAGGATGAGTTTGGTGGCCTGCTGTTGGTGCATTACCTGCCCAACATGATTGGGAGTGGAGGTCGGATGAAGCAAGGCTACCCTGCCCAGGAGAGGCGACAGCTTTGGGAGAAGGTGCAGTTCCAAATGGATTGTGTCTTCAATGTCCAATAGATCGTCCAACAACTGAAGTACCGTTGGGCAGATGTTGTGAGGCTGATCTCATTGATCATCTAGGAATTTAAGTTTGTGACGGTAAGTCCTTACATACCATCGGCTTGTTGCTGTGTGTCATTTGCACATGTTTACTGTTTTATTTTTAAATGAAGGCTCAGATATGTATTTGTGATAGTATGCCTACTATGGGCCAACACGCTAAAATGAACAACTGAAGCACTCCTACACAGTCCATAATAGCATAGTCATCCAGATGAGTTCAGTTGTAGTGAAATCTTTTTATTAATGGTAGGAACATCAATTTGGCAAGTTGAGAATGATTCCAGAGCCGCAGCCAACATGTGCTTCATCACACTCGTGACCTTTTCAAGGCTTGTTATCAATAAGTAAAAGTTAATGGTATTAAAAAAAACGGTTGGTACTCCTGTAGCGGTTACCAATTAAAATCCGTGAGAACCAAGAGACCATAAGAAGTCAGTTCCCAATGTTTTTGAAAAACGTTGCGACGTCCTAGAAGTGTCACTTCTAGGACATTGTGACGTTTTTCTTAATACCATTAAGCATATGCTTTTGGGTAGTAAAGCATACACTACTATTCAGCACTGTGCTATTGTACATTTGGATTGTTCTTGACTTTTGTTAACAGGTTGCAACTCTGGATACATTTGAGGAGGTTCCCCTATTGGGACCACTATTACCCATTGATTTCCTTGCACGCTAAATTGAACTGCAAAGGCCACAGGAGCCTATTTACAGTGGCATGACCACTGCATAAACTGAGCATGCTGTGCCGCCTAGGCCTATAGGTGATGTGTGACCCATCCACCATTGGGTAGAGAGTAGCATCACCCAACATGCTAGGTCATTAATGACTTTCAACTGTGTGGGCCAGCTGGCATTTATGTTGCAGGAGAGCGCAGTCAGATTTCATCAGGCAACCGGGTAGACATAGTATCACACATACGTGTGTATTAGGTAAAATGGTCATGATCCCTTTATGAGCCTGTACAGGCCTTGAATGCTCATTGTTAAATTACAGTGCACTAATTAAATGTATGGAGCTAAGTGAAGAAGATAAGTAAGCATGGGCACTGTCATATGTGTGTATCTTTGTGAGGAACAGATATTTAAGTGAGCAGTCCCCAGCATTGTTATGCTATCCAGAGTGTTGTCAGTGAAATTGGACTGTTCACATAGCCATCAAATCCACCCTTGAACACCGTAGAAATGTATACAGGTCTTGTACCTTGTTTGCACACTGTGCAGCTGATACGTGATGTCCCTGGTATCATCTGACTACACTGCAATATCGCAGACATATGTCCATCCATAGGACATCACAACTTTGCCTTATGCTACATGCCGATTGTAAGACAATACCAGACATCTGTGAAGTCAATGTACTGTGCTTCAGTGTACACAGTGTACATGTTTAGCCCTAACAGATAGCTGTATCATGTTCTTGTTTTGTAGGTGGACCAGGCCCATATACCTGTGGTGAGCTGAACAGCCTCCATGATCCAAATGATAATAGTGAGCGTACCCTGGTGTCTGTACTCTGTAACAATTGTGTGTGGCCACGTATATAGTTTGCAGTCACATGCGTAAGTGGGATCATCAGTCAGCAGTCAAAACATACCTGACATGTAGATACACAAACACCAGTAAAATGTAGGAAGTAAAAGTAGGATGTTGGTATGAAGGATGTGGTAATGGAAGTTGATGTGAACGTATGGTCAATCTTGTGTGACCGCCCACACAGCATGTATTGATTCTTAACTCACTCTCATGAGCTGATGTTGGACATGTCACCATTCCACACATGCTAATGCTGTTACACCCCTGACTTATGCCCTCATATACCAAGTTGCCTATGACACATGTTCATACCCTTGTAGTGTTTAGTAACAAATAAAGGCAATGTGTTAAGTCCCACAGGCATGCATGCAGTTTTATCAGCATACAGCCCATTTCACAGTTGACCTACAGCTGTCGTTGCCCATACTGCCTCCCCCATGAATTGTCACCATTGAACCTGTTCAGGTAAATTATTACCTGCAATGTACAAAACAACATACTCATTGATATGAGATTCAGAGCATTCATTCACACACCCATCACAGGGATTACGTATGAGTTGATGTGCATCTTAGTTATATTCCATAGAGAAATGTATGGACAGATATTTGGCCTAGGAAAGGATCACATGCAATATCTTGATGCCATAACGTGATCTAAGCCAAAGTGTTCCAGGTACATCCGTGAGTCAACTTTCGAGGGGTGTCCAATAGGTCTGTTGATTTGGAACTACCTAGCCATGCTCAGTCAGTGTTACAACTACCTGCTAGTGAGTCATGATATGCTGCAATGTGTGTTGCCTTGTGTTCTTGCCATATCAGTGCTGAGGCACAATACGTCTACTTGCCACACATTACACATTTCACAGAGGCATTTGGCCATTACTCATTCCTGAATTGCATGTTGCCTGACAATCCCCAGGGAGTACGTAGATTAACCCTGTGTACCATTCCATGTGTACACAACATAATTGTTCTCAATCTGCCCTAATGTTCACATGTGTATATGTTCATGATTCCAGACACAGCCATCTCATGTACCAACAAGGACAAGATGTTAGCACTTTGCCATTGCAACTGTAGGAAAGGAAGATGCCTTTTATGACAGTTGGTCATGCTTCGTCCCATGAATGTGAAATTAATTAGCTGGACATGTCACTTATGCTTCTAACACTTGCATGTAATTGAGGATAAATTTGCCAACTTCAGCCACCTGGTCTGATACATATGTCCTTCCTCTCCAACAGCTAACATGACCCCAGAGCAGGAAAAAGCTTACTGGGTCTGTTTGGACCGATGCTTCAGGCACATAGGCAGGAAGCACGAGCAGTGGAAGAAAGGCAGGACCTGGCACTCACCATATTGGGGGAAACTGCTGGACAGGCCAAGCACCAGTTCCCACTTTGATGGGTCCCAGGCAGTCGATCTTAAGCCAGTTGTGGGACCCTCTACAGCACAGCCAGCAGTTCCACTACTGACTGTCACCACTACACCAGGCCCAAGGACTGATTTTGAGCAGAAGGCCCTGAAGGACAATGCAGAGGTGAGGTTGAGGCTGCCTACCCTGGAGCAGCAGGAGGCTGCACTGATGGGCATGGTCAACAATTTCCAGCAAACTGTGGACCGAATTGATGCCTACATTTAGGACTCGCCATGACTTGCTTCCCCTCCCCAGTTCTTGTTCAATTTAATTATTATATGACATTTTAGCATAGTTTTGGATAGTGTTTACAATAGGGATAGCTTAGGTTAGGTTAGTTTTAGTGCTTTTATAGAATTCAATGTTTCATAGCTGTTAGTTGGAGATATGGGTAGGTGGGTTTTTCAATGTTTATGTTACGCATACAAATAAAAAAAAATAACACATTTTAAAAAAATCCAAAGAAATATATATTTGTGTACATTTTACTGTTTAGTTAGTTCATGTATAGGTGCAGTCTATGTTTGTCTCTTGTCCTAATGTGTATTAAAGGGGGGGGGTACAGTTGATGTTTAATACTTCTCATGTGGTATATGTTTATAGTTGGCTAAGTTAAGGTTGGGTAGGTTAGGCTAGCTGTTAATGAAGGTAGCATAGGTTAGTTATAATAGGTCAGTTTAGGTATAGTTTATTTAGGATTACTTAGTTAGGGTAGGTTACTTTCAGGTTAGGTTTTAAGGGGCCAATAGTGTTTTGAATAAAAATCTTTCACAACTGCTACCTTGTTAACTGTGTGGCAGTTGTCATATAGGCTTTTGCTGGATTAAGAACACGATGTGTGTTTCCCTGAGAGTGCATGTATACATGGGTAACTGAATAAAGGACCTGAGGAGTATATACTGCTAAGTTTTCAATTGAGTCACTTAAGGGATCTTCCAACGTGATTGTGCCCTGAAAGTGTTGATCTTGCTGTGAATGAACACAGAGCTCGAAATAGGTATTCACCTACTGTTGCACTATGGGGGTCATTCTGACCCTGGCGGTCCAAGACCGCCAGGGCCACGAATGACGGAAGCACCGCCAACAGGCTGGCGGTGCTTCCAAGCCCATTCCGACTGCGGCGGTAAAGCCGCGGTCGGAAAACCGGGGCCGGCGTTTTCCCGCCGTTTTTGCCCCGGCTGGGCGAATCCGCCAGGGCAGCGCTGCAAGCTGCGCTGCCCTGGAGATTCTGACCTCCTTACCGCCAGCCTGTTTCTGGCGGTTTTCACCGCCAGGAAGAGGCTGGCGGTAAGGGGTGTCCTGGGGCCCCTGGGGGGCCCTGCACTGCCCATGCCACTGGCATGGGCAGTGCAGGGGTCCCCTAACAGGGCCCCAGCCAGCTTTTCACTGTCTGCCTAGCAGACAGTGAAAAGCCCGACGGGTGCAACTGCACCCGTCGCACGGCCGCAACACCGCCGGCTCCATTCGGAGCCGGCTTCTGTGTTGCGGCCTCATTCCCGCTGGGCCGGCGGGCGCTAACTTGGTTAGCGCCCGCCGGCCCAGCGGGAATGTCAGAATGCCGGCAGCGGTCTTTTGGCCGCATGGCGGCCGATTGGCGGTTCCCGCCTGGCGGGCAATGTTGGAATCAGGGCCTATGTGTGTAAGTGATACTGCATGTACTGTATGGACAAATAAGTGAATCAATTGTGAGCAACAATGGACCTGTGGGGTCACACACTGTTGACAACCACAGACACACTGCCTTGCATCAATTTGTTTGTCACAACAGTGTTGATTGCGGGCTGTTATCCATGAAAATACCCCCACCTGGGCAGTAACTTTATTCGGTCTTGTCATTGACTGATCGCTAATTGTAACAATTAGTGCATATGACCTTGTTAACTTCTTTCTATTATAGATGTACATAAAACTGACATATTCTGTTGCCCTTGGCCTGTGCTAATGTTGTCATGTGTCTATTGAACACAATTCAATTTTGAGGATATGTTGAGTCTTTTGGGGCAGCACATCCATCATGGTCTACTCCGTCCGATCATAAACAGACATGCAACAAGCTGGATCCTGTAAGTGATTTTATTTACAAGTGCACCTAGAAGCACGGTGCAAGTGACAGTCCTTGGTGCAACAACCTCAACATTGTATCTGAGCCATTGGATATCCAGATAGAGCCCAGGGGAGATACATTGCATTGGACCTGCGGAGAAGAGTGTTTCAGTGAGGAAGAGAAGGGGCAAATTGCCAATAGAGAAAAATAGGTCACTTCAACAGCACACAAATGGTTGAGATCAACAGGTGTGAAGACAAATTGAGGACAGTACCATTTGGAAGGTACACTACCCTGGCCATCAGCACTGGGCAAAGGAGAAACTGGCTATTTGGCATATAGAAATGCTTCTTTGCAGTTTTACATTGAACTGAGGTGTTGAAAACAGCTTCCTCCTCTGATGTGTGTGGTGCTTCCTGTGAGGAGGATGTTGTTGGTGTCAGATGCAAAGGAGGCACAAGCACGCCAAGAGCTGAAGATGTGGATCCCCTAACCACAGCAGCATTTCTCTGTGCCAACAAGTCAGGAAGCACTGCTCTGAGAAGGCCCTGCAGCGTTGCCAGCATAGCCCCAACATGGCGGTGGTAGACACCCATTGTGGCAATGTGTGTGTCCTGCTTCCGCTCCATGTACTTAAGGATGTTGTGGATTGCCCTCAGCTGGTTGGCAAACTTGCTGGTGCCCCTTTGGTAGGGCAGTTGTTCATGGCTTTGCCTCATGACACTAGCAATGTCAGCCAGAGGCTGTTCGAGGTCAAAGAGGGTAGGTGCCTCTAATAGCCACCGAGGTGACCTTATTGGGACTGAGGCACCTATGGACTGCCTCTGTGGTGCCCACCATGGTCTCCATCCCAACCCTCACCACATCTAGCATCTAGCACCTCCCACTGTACTCCTACCGCACAATGTTGGAATTCAAATTGGGGGTCCTCCGAGTCCAGGATTGGGGGCGGACTGGCTGGTGGTGTTTGTTGGTTTCTGGGTAGATCCTCTGGAGACCTACCATTGTTGTTGGCCCTTTCCGCAACTGGAGATGTTGAATAGAAGGAGGACAGGATTTCCACAGGGCGTTGTGGTCAAGGATGACAGACTGTCATCCTCAGCAAGATCGTTGTCCAGGATCGGCAGCTGGTCATGAGGTGTAGGTACATCCTCTGCAATGAGGAAGAGAAAAGTTAATGGTGTTCTGCATTAGATGCTGACATGAGTAATCTGATTGACAATCTAAAATGCTATTATGTGACTTTAAGTCCAACATTGAAGCGAAGGATGTCTGTCACATGGAGGTATAGAGTCCAAGTTGCACTGTAGTTGGCTTTCAGATAGCAGTATGTCTGCTTTGTTCATACAACAACTGTGTGACAAAGCTGACCTTTTGTGTCCTGACACATGTTGCACCACTGTTGCATAGCTTGCTGGGCCAACCATTCCTGCACATAGGATAAGAGGTCAGGTGAACATCTGCCATGGTGATTTGCATTTACTTTCATGATGCCTATACTGTTTATTTTGTGACATTTGCAAAACTAATGTTCACATTTCACCTAACCCCCAGGGTGCCAGCATTGCCCGTGACCAGTGTTCAGCACACAGCTCTTGTGCAGGTGATGTTGGTCTGGTCATGACTTAGTTATGATCCTACCATCTGGTTTTTGCACTGTAAAATATGTCACTCTGTCTTGCTGTGATGCTTTGCATGAACATTGTGAATTCATGTGGCCAAGGTTTGATTTTGTAACACATCCCCTGCACAGCTATACACACTGACCAACCTTGGTACACCTCAGGAATGTGTGACAGCATGTACTCACCATGTATTTCCTATTTGTGTATACTCATGTGCTTTGTTTGGATACAGATTTGCCTTCATATTTGCTGCCAGTGGGAACTGTTTACCAAATCTGAAGGTATGGGCCCAGTCACATTAGGTAGGTTACTAGCACTAACACTCACCTCAGTTGATAATTGACAAGTGTGAGTATCTGCATGGTATGATATATCCTTTGACTCTGGGCCGCTCACATGTACATGCCTTCTCTGCCGCTTTGCTTTTGTTGCCAGGGACTCAACTTACCACACAGCGACAGATCATACATTGACTCTCTTGGGCCTACAACACCAACAACATGTGTCCAATGGACTGACATGGATTGCTATTACTGGGGGCTATGGGTCAAGTTGTTCCCCACATGGTAGTAGTGCTGGAATTGGTGACATCCAACTACCCCAGTTTGAAACATAACTGCACACATCCACCTCAGTCTCCAACCATCACTGAGTCCTGCCCTTTGTGTTGGTAGACTAGTTTCTCATGTACCTTGACAAATCCTTATTTCACGTCCTCCAACTGCGACATGTTGAGACATTTTTCTTTAAGACTTCTTCCTGCCACATGCTACATCCTCACCCACGACCACATCACATGTTGGATGTTGTACCCTAATGGGCTCTTCTCTGTCATTCCTTCCCAGCTTTAACACAAGTGTGACACTATCAGACACAGCAGTGCATGTGCAGGGATGTCGCCCGACACCCGGGACACCTTGTTTGGGGTCAAGGGCAACAAGTTTTTATGTTTACTTTGTCCTTGGGACAAGTAGGCCCAACACCCTGCAGCACAAACCCTTTGGCTGCCTGTTTACAGAGAGTTGAACTCTCTGCAGTTGAGGTAATGTGTTTCCGAAAGATAATGCTGTTCGAACTTGTATTTATGGTTCATTATTTGAAAGCCTACATTATTAGGGTGCGTGCTGTAAATAAATGTTTTAAGGTCACACTTCACTACTGACGTTGGTTCCAGTACAAAAAAACAAAAACGTGTACACACATGTTTGAAAAGTTTAGGCTAAGAGGCTAAGTATAATGCTCCCAGAATGCTCTCTGATTATATGCAAATGAAGTGTCATTTAGTAAAATGTGTTGATGCATGCTAGTATTTCCCAAAAATATTTCTAATGGAAAATCAGTGTAACCATTTTCAACACGATTATGGGAAGCATGAAAATAAACAAACACTGACAAAGCCAACTGATCTGGCATATTTTTATAAGTCTTTTAGTTTCATCAATGCGTGTCTTGTTTTGACATGGCTTTTGTAACACTTTATTGTTGTGGGAGCTACCAGGCCCTCAACATTGTAACAAACATTGGCAAACCCCCCCAAAAAAGTTTTTGAACTCTTAAAGCACACGTTGCCACCAGCGGCATAACAAAGGCCCCGCAGCCGCCCTCCAGGGGGCCCCGTCAGCACAGCACCTGCCCTGAATGAGTCTGGAGAGGGGGCTCCTCCATGTTCTTTGCAAAGGGGCACCCTCCAGTTTCGTTACGTCACTGATTGCCACTGTAGTTCCTGACACTGAACAAAACTACTTTGTGTGGCAATATGCTCCTTGCGGAAGAGCAGAATGTGATCACTCACAGTAAAGCCAGCCGAAAGAGAGAGAAATAGAAGTTTAATAAAAACAAAATGTCTTTGTTAACACCAGACCTAATTAGGGACCAAGACACCACATGTAGGTAGCTTTTTGCATGTCGCAAACAGCGACTTTCGCTGTTTGCGACGTGCAAAAGCACATTGCAATGCACAAACCCAGTTTTGCGATTCAGTAACCTGGTTACCGAATGACAAAACGGGTTTGCGACTCGCAATTAGTAAGGGGTGTTCCCTTCCTAATTGCAACTCGCAGTGCAATGTAGGATTGTTTTGTGACCGCGAACGCGGGCGCACACCAATCGCAGTTTGCACCCATTTCAAATGGGTGCTAACACTTTCGCAAAAGGGAAGGGATCCCCATGGGACCCCTTTCCCATTGTGAATGTCACTGTAAACATTTTTTCAGAGCAAGCAGTGGTCCTGCGGACCACTGCTTGCTCTGAAAAAATGAAACGAAAACGTTTCATTTTTCGTTTTTGTTATGCATCTCGTTTTCCTTTAAGGAAAACGGGCTGCATTACAAAAAAAAAACCAAAAAACTGCTTTATTGAAAAGCAGTCACAGACATGGTGGTCTGCTGTCTCCAGCAGGCCACCATTCGTGAGGGGGTCGCAAATTGCGACCCACCTCATGATTATTCATGATGTGGGCATTTGCGAAGCCCACGCGAATCACAGATGGTGTCAAGGACACCATCCTACATTCGGATTTGCGACTCGCAATTTGCAGGTCACAAATCTGAACCTACCTACTTGTGGCCCCAAATTCTTAAAGAAAGTCACAAAAGTGCACCCATGGTATATGTTGTTCCCCTATAAAATATTTGTGAACTGTATTTTAGCGTGGGTAAATACGATGTGTAGATTTGCTCATGTGAAAATCTATTGAGCATTTGCAAGTTCATTTTCCCTCCAGCACTTTCTTCCCAACCCTGGAAGAAGTTCTAATTCTGCCATTGTCAGGAGTAAATGTCCAACCTTTCTTATTATGGGAAAATATTAGAGAGAAGCTGGTAAAAATCTTTAAAACATGCAGGTTAGTAGGTTTGCAGACTCAAAGGCATTCCAGCCCTGGAACTATTGCTTACTGCTTCCTCCAGCCCCAGTATGCAGATCTGCAGAAAGGTGGCAAAATAAGGAAATTGCTACAGTGGGGATTGAAACTCCAAGTATTCAAGCCCTACTATGGTAGTAGCCCTGGCATAATCAGAGAGGCTATTAATTGCTGCCATAATTTGTCGCCACACTACATGGCACCAAAGGGACAAGTAGATCTTTTTACAGGACAAGTAGATTTGAGAAGCAACCTGTCCCCTGGACAAGTAGATATTTTAATAAATTCCACACCCCTGATGTGTATTGGTCCGGCTACCTTGCAGACCACATATGCATACTGACCTCCTTGCTATGCAATATCTCTCCATTCAGACACAGTGGCAGTTCCTCCTACTCAGCCAGCACTTACATTGCACTGCATAACCAGGGGCCCACCAAGGTCTGACTGGGGGTGAATGTTTGCATTGTTCAGCACTCCGCCTATCATCCTTTTGTGTTGCTAATGTTGCCCTAAGTGAGAAGGGTCCGCCCAGACGTGGGTCCGTGCTCACTGTGCCACTGGATTCAAGCTAGCCTGGTTGATGAAGGGTGATACCCTGAAACCAGTCCCAGGATGCTTGTTTCCAGTCCAGGGAGGACCTGGCTTGGCAGTTTGGGCTGGACTGTTCCCATGAGGAACAGGGTCAAGACGGATTTGTATATGGCTGGGTCCAAACTCGGGTGGCATGGTGAGCAAAAGAATGATGGATTAAACCCAGATCTGTGACTGGGGATGAGTGTTTGCAGTGTTCAGCACTCAGTCCATCATCCTTTTGTGTTCCTAAAGTTGCCCACCAAGGTAATACATCATCTTTGTGTTCAACACACATGGTCCTCTAGTGTGCATCACTTGCATTCACCCCAACCCAGCATGATTTAGTACATGGCATGAGTTCTGGTGGTCCCTACCATGGCAGCTGACACCTGTGTGGTCTTACCACACATGTCAGGACAGCTGAATGCTATTTATTGTCATGGCAGTTATTTTACACATGGCTCTCGGCATGTTCCTATATGTTGAAAATCAGCATGTCCCATGTCGGCTCCCCCGCATGTGTGCTGTTTCTCCTCAGATAAGCCCATTCCATTCCATTGTTTTATATACTAGATTTGTGTGCATGGTGCCAACTGAGACACAGTGGCCTCATGGTGCGAGGTGGCCTGCATTGTCACTGTCAGGTTGGGCAGGGTCCAAGTGTTCATGCATGATGTCTTATTCCAGTCCATGTTTTTTACTTTGTATTGTGGGACTTGTAGTTCTGGTGACTCATGTTGTCGATTCCACAAAATGTGCCACAAAGTTCGACGTTGACTGGCGCAGCACCTCACACCTGGAAAGGGGAAATGTGACAAAGCATGACTGAGCTATGCTACATGTAACTGGGCAGTGTTTCACACATTTGTGTGCCATTTGACGAGACATGATCCTGATTCATGCCCTTTGCCCTGTACACAGCACAGAGGAGCACTGGGACATACTAACTGCACTGCACAATCTGACCATTTTGCCCTCATTGCCCCTTGTTAATGATTACCCAGTGTCTGTGGTTGTTCCTTGTGTGCTGCACTGTCATGTCCTGGTACTCCAACCAATAACTCATCTTTGATGACAGTTGCCACACACCCCTCCAAAGCATCAAGCTCCTGCTGTGGTGTTGGGCTCCCTCCTCCAGTCTGCACTGCTGCCTTCAGGTTGTTGGCCAGTTTCTCCATGTCCGCCATTTATAATCATGTCAGCTTTTCTTGCAGTCAGTGACAGTCCTCTTTGATTGTCCGACATTGTTGATCTTCTCCACCATGTACTGCCAAATGTCATCTTTCCTCCCTAATGGGAATTTAGAGGTGACAAATAGCTGATGTTGGTGCTCTGTCACCTGAGTGATCAAGATACCATTCTCCTCACTGAAATTGCACTTCAGTTTCCTCTTTCCCTGGGAGTCTGTCTGGACATCCTGGCTGGAGCTGGGGATGTTGTCCTTGCTTCTGCTATCTTCTCCCTCCTCCATGGCTGCCTTCTGTGAAGTGTGCCATTGTTTTCCCCCAATGCATAGTTTTTTGTACTTTTTTGATGCATTCTGCGCTCAAATATGACGCATGGACGATTTACATGCCGCAAGTCAGCCCAGCATCATTTTTGCACCAGGAGAGTCAGATTTCCTTACTCCATGGCGCATATGGAAGCGTACATTTGTTTTCGGGTGGCAGGATCCTTACGCCATTGTAAATATGATGCATCCATGCTGTAGGATTCTGTCGTACCAACGCACAAGTTATTTTGATGCATTGCGCCAGTTCTTGTAAATGAGGCCAGCCTTGACAAGACTGGAGTAGAGTTTCGCAGAGTGGGGCGTAGAGTGGAGAGACATAGAGTGGAGTACAGTGTTGTAAAATGGAGTGGTGGGGAGTGGAGTAGAGTGAAATGGGGTGGTGTAGAGTGTTGTAGAGTGTCATTAGGTGGTATAGGGTCTTGTAGAGCGGAGTGTTGTAGCGTGGAGTAAAGTGGCATAGAGTGGAATAGTGTCATAGCACGAAGTGGCATAGAGTAGAGTAGAGTGGTGAGGAGTGTCATAGAGCCGCATGGGGAGGCATAGAGTAAAGGGGCATAGAGTGGACAGGCACAGAGTAGAGTGGAGTAAAGTGTCATAGAGTGTAGGGTCATAGAATATCATAGAGTGGAATAAAGTGTTGTAGAGTGGAGTGTTATAGAATATCTTAGAGTGAAGGTGTGTAGAGTGGACTGTAATATAGTGGAGTAAAGTTGAGTATAGTCTATACTAAACGAGTAACCTATAAAAAGATGAACATACATAGTGGTACTGGTTTACTTTAATCCTGAGTATGATCAGCCTATGGCTGGTCATACAACCCATCCAATATTTTTTTCTATATTCATATTGATTAATGAAATCAAATTTGTCGTCTCAACTTCTCACATTTTATATCCCTCCTCTACCATCATATTTTTGCATTAACCTATAATGTAGCTTTGGTGTAATTTTTTGTATTCCTTCATTCTTCTGCATTTGCAAACATGTAGCAAAAAGTGCATATAGTTTTCACTGCATAAACGTTCTACATGATCCTGTTTCAGTTGATGTAGTACAGGTGATTCATTTTTAAAATTGGTTGTCAGAATTATTGGCAAAAAGACTGGCTTACAGGACTGTAAACATGTATAGGTCAGATATTGCAGCTGGACATGCTCTGGTGAATGGGTTATCTGTGGGTCAGGATGTAATGATGAGAAGGTTGTTGAGGAGCATCCGAATGGCTAAACATCCAGGTTCAAGATATACTTTCTCATAGTTTTCTTGGTCTGACATCATCATTCTGCACCTGAAAGCTTGGATTTCCTTTCCTAAATTGTTGTTTCCTATTAGGAAATCACAATTTTGCAATTTCCTAATTTGCGATTGGCTGTTTGTGAATGCAAATCTGTAGGAATCGCTGTTTGTGGAATCAGCGGGTACATACATACTGATTTGCGATTCTCAAATAGCGATTTCTATGGATTTGCAGTTTGGAAATTCCAAATCCCAGATTTCGTTCATATGGGCCTTCTTCCAGTGCTCATTATGTGCATAATTCTTGAAATGTGGATTGGATTCATCCCACATTCTAGCTCTGTGCTTTCTTCATATGTACAGTGCAAGTGTCACTGGTGGTCATGTTTCCCATGTCTTTTTTTCCTGAAAGGCAGAGCTGCGTGTGAGTGCCACGTAATTGTAAAATCAGTGCTAGATCTAAAAATATATTCCTCACCTTATTTGGTTTAGGGCGATAAAATAGGGTGAGATGTATTTGTTCCCGTCATGTAGGTTGGTGAGGTCCAGCGTCTCCTCTGAAAGCTTGATTTTTTTCAAGAATCTGTTAATTATGGGTCATTCCCAAGTCATATGAAAGAATCCACCCTGAGTTTGTTCCCACATGCATGGGGAATTGTATATATTTAATTCAGGCCTTTGATGGTTGGATACACTATGCAAGTAACAGAATTGTATGAATTTGAGGCTTTCTGTGTATATTGCAATGTCCTTTCCCATTGTGTTAGTCATTTCTATTTTGAGGTCTGAGTCAGAGTTCAAATTTGTCTGAGGCTATCTGTTTTTTATTCTCTGTGTTGCATATGGTCTTGTATTTCTAAGTTATCTGCCATCTTCTGTACTCTTGGGTAAAGATATGGTGCAGTCCTTTATGTGTTGTAGGTTCCTTCTCTCAGCAGGTTCATTGCCTGTGTATACTATTGACAATAACCATGTGTGTCAAAAACTGGCCAACTGGGATGCCATCTTTCTCAGTTAACTATCATCAGTTAGATGTCATCAGTATTCTAGACTTATACAATCACCCAGCCTCTCAATCTCGTCCAAAACCAGGTTCTCTGTTGTTTAGGTGTGAAGCTTTTCTGGTGGGTGTCTGAGCATGTCAGTGAGATTGAGGAGGATCATATTGAGCTGTGATCAGAGTTCTGCACCTTTCCAGCATGTTAAGGCTGCTTCAAAAAACCCATGTCTGCATTTAGTATTCAACTTGCACGGAGCCTGCCAGTGATGTTTTCTTTCTCTCCCTCTCCCACCTCATCAGTCCTTATTCAATTAATATTTGTTTCAGCCAAAAGCCATACATATGTGAGGACATACATATTGAGAAAAATAGACCAACTGTAATTAGTTATAGAATAAAATCAATCAGGGAAAAATAAAAGCCGAGCAAATTCTTACTTTGTTCATTTTGAGTCAGTCTGTAAGCATAAAATATTGACCCTGTTACAAGATCTTGTATTATTCTTCCAAAATAGAGGATAAAGGAGCTGTTTTCCAAGCAGCAGGGCTTTGATGGAAACCATCTCCAAGAGCTGATCAAAAAGAAGTTCTATTGTCAGAGTTCAATGTTTTTGGGTGTATAAATGCCTGGTATAATGTGTAATTCCTGAACTTTAGATATTTAATACACACGAGATCGAGTCTCTGGAATTGGTCTATAGTTTCAGAGCCTTTCCTGAAACCCACATTGAGCTTCAAGAGAGTCCTTCAATTTCAACCCAGTCCTGAGTATGGTTAAGAAAATTCCCCTAGATTTTCCCTGCACTATAAGTAAGAAGACTGAATGATAACTCCCAGGATCTAAGATCTTTTTTCAGAGATGTGAATTATGAGCTATAATCTCCAGGCCGTTGGAATCGTCCCACGTTTCAAGGACACATTGAAAACAGTCTTAAGAGTGGATCCCATATTGGAGTACTCAATAGAAAAATATGATGGGACTTTATCAGGTCCGGGAGCCTTTTGGAGTTTTTGACTATGAATTGCCTCATTTACTTCATTTTTTTAGCAAACTCCCAGGGTATGCTTTCACTTAGAGGATGCTTCATTTGTGATGCTTTTTCTGCTTCTGGCTCAGAAATAGTGAAAATCTGATATAAGGAAGAAAAATGTCCCAGCCATTGCTCAGGGCTAACTCATGTATCCAAATTTGAGGCCCAATATTTTTTGGAGACCTTGGTTCTTAATGCAGACTTCACCAAGTCCTTTGTTTTTTGTTAAACCTTTTTGAACTTGATTAATATGGTACAGCCTTTCCTTAAATTTCCTCTAACATCATGTTAAAGTGACTTCTTTTCAAAGCATTCCTTATTGCCTGCTTTTCCTTTAAGCATTTGTTGTACCATGTACCATTCAAGTTTAATCACATAAAAATTTACTGATTTTCCATATGCTGTATTGTTCAATATTAATCGAGGGACCAAACTCAATGTGTATAGCGAATTTCTATTTACATCCTTGGACTTTTTCTTTGTTTGATAATCGCTTTGCATTTTTCCTTGAAGACCTCATCTAGCTTGTGTTAGACCTGACATCCTGAGATTCTGCATGCATCCAGAGCCTGTAAATTAAATGGTACCGGTGGCCCAGCAGCACTCATTGTGCCATCCACAGAAGTAGCACTGTAAAAAATGTCTCAGGCTTGGCATTGGAGCTCGCAGTACAGATTTAAACTGCTAATTCGACATGGCAAAATAAACACTTTGCTAGGCCTAAACCTTCCTTTTTAATAATATACATATAATACATATAAGTCACCAACTAAGGTAGGCCCTCCACAGCCCACATGGTAGGGTGCATCGTATTTAAAAAGTAGGACATGTGTTTTTAAGTTTTACATGCTCTGCTAGTAAAAATCTTCTAAATTCATTTTTCTCAATTGTAAGCCTACCACTCCCATAGTATAACATTGGCTATGTTACTGCATTTAATAAGTGATAACTTTGGATTGGGAACAGGTAGAAATATACTGTTTACAATTAAATGACTTGTAATTTAAAATCATATTTAATGGACAATTTTGACAATGTTGCTATTAGAAAGTTGGCCTCTTCTTGCCCAAAAGATACCGAGGCCTTCTAGGAGGTCCAGCTGTCTGTGCTTGTTAATGGCTCCCTCATTAAAAATGTGTATTAGGGCATAGACAGTGAGCAATAAGAACTGGGTGCAGCTGAGATATGGCCATACTTCCAGGATGATAGGGTGCACAGCTGTGCCTTGCCATACTGCCACTTCAAAAGACCTGACTCCAGCATACCCAATAGACCCAGACACCAGTCTTTTATCACCCCAGACTTCCTGGTGTCTTGACAGGGGAAAGGAAGAACTTTCCAGAATAAGATGTGGGGCAATGGCAGAATGCCCCTACTTATACACAAAGGGTGGCAGCAGGTATAAATATTAGACCTAAGAGCCACTCTTCAGTACACTCCTGGCCCTGTGGACATCACAGAAGAAGGAATGTCTTTTTCCCCAGAGAACTGGCCTGCTGTTTGAAGCCTGCGTTTTCCATAGAGGAGTGCCCTGCTGCTACCAGATGACTCCTTGCTGCTTGAAGCCTGCCCTGCTCTCTAAGACGCAAGACTGGACCTACTCCCTTCATCCCAGGCTAACCCGAGTGACTCCAAGGGTCAGTTGGCTGACCTCTGTTTTGAGCTGCAGGAACATAAGCTTCAGAGGCCTCCCAGCAACTGCCAGCTGCCTGTTGCAACTGGACCTGCAACTGAACCTGCATGAGCCCTGCTTGCCTCTGCTAAAGTGAGTCCACGATCCCAAGAGGTGCTTCCCCAGGTCCAGGGCCCTTGGCTGGCATCAGAGTGCACTAGTTAAGAAACAGGTGAAAATCCTGATGTTTAAGCTCTTCGTGCTGAAAGCCTCCTCTTTGCGGCTCCCTCCAAAGTGAACGTAATTCTTCATACCAGTTGTTTGATAGCAGAGACTGTGGTTGTTGCCTGAGTGGGGCTTTCACATTTCTCAACCAATAAACCAATTTCATACAGTTTGTAAATCTGTATGGGCAGCATAGTTGGCTGCCATCCAACTTTCTCCTGTCAAGACTTTATTGCCAAGTTAAAGGAAGTCAGCGATCCTCTCCTTTCTTTCTTTACTGGGATGTCTGACATAGTGTGCCATTTTAATGTGTGGAGACTCGATCACTGGTACACAGTATGATATATAGACACCCAGGGTCAATCCTTCCTTCCCCCACTTTCCTTTGAAATTACTCATATAAAAGGATTTTATGAAAGGAACCCAGTCCTTGTTCTCTATATTTTGTCTGTGCCTGGCAATGTTCCATCCTAATAAATAGCCTGGTGGTAGGTCCTGGGAAAAAAAGGCTTTGCTTGATCTTTAAGCTTTTCTTCCATTTCTCTGGTATTATTTGAATTACATCAGGGACTTCACCCAGTTTAAACAGTTGCAACAATCTTCATGAACCACAAATTTTCAATGTATCTGCCAAAACCGCCTCCAACACTGGAAGCCGTCTCTTGCATGATCAAAGTATGTGAATCGTCTTCATTGCCTGGGACGACAGGGCATTGCTATTTCCTCATTAGTGGGAGTACGGGCAGGGCTGGTGGTGTCTCGTCTGATTTATTTTCCCATCTGCTACAATTTGCTCTCTCAGCTTTAATACTGATATGGATATTCAGACCTTTGTTAGGCACTATGAGGGTCATTCTGACCCTGGCGGCCACCGACCACGGGAGCACCGCCAACAGGCTGGCGGTGCTCCAACGAGCATTCTGACCGCGGCGGTTCAGCCGCGGTCAGAAGCGGAAAGTCAGCGGTCTCCCGCTGACTTTCCGCTGCTCGTGTGAATCCTCCATGGCTGCGGAGCGCGCTCCGCAGCCATGAGGATTCTGACCCCCCCTACCGCCATCCTGTTCATGGCGGGAAAGCCGCCATGAACAGGATGGCGGTAGGGGGGGGTCGCGGGGCCCCTGGGGGCCCCTGCCGTGCCCATGCCAATGGCATGGGCACGGCAGGGGCCCCCGTAAGAGGGCCCCGCAAAGTATTTCAGTGTCTGCCTTGCAGACACTGAAATACGCGACGGGTGCCACTGCACCCGTCGCACCTTCCCACTCCGCCGGCTCGATTACGAGCCGGCATCCTCGTGGGAAGGTCGTTTTCCCCTGGGCTGGCGGGCGTTTTTTCAGCAACCGCCCGCCAGCCCAGGGGAAAACTTGTAATACCCGCCGCGGTCTTTTGACCGCGGTGCGGTATTTTGGAGGGCGGCATCCTGGCGGGCGGCCTCCGCCGCCCGCCAGGGTCATAATGAGGCCCTATTTGAGGTACCAGCAGGAGGGGGAGGTTAGCACTGTGAGGCACAAGTATCCATCTTTTCTATCTCATGTTCGTCTCTATGAAATGAGTCATCCAGTGGTCATTCCCGCTGTTTGATCCTAAGGAGAGTCCCTATGCCATGAAAGGTTTATGATTGAGGCTCAAGCTTAGATGGTGGGCTATTCTGTAAACAGGGTAAGGATAAAAATTTGGAAACATCTTGTGTATTTCAGCCGCGTCTATGACAGTCCTTGCAATGAAACTCTTGTTGACTCCAGCTCAGTTGGCTGGTGATCCCAATGTCATGTATTGGTAGTTGCGCTGATAAACAGTGCTGGTCCCTGAGCATTAATTAAATTAAATACATTTGCTAATCAAATGACTATTTATTCAAAAACATACATTCCTTGCTAAAAACAATATACATCAGCGCAGTGGGTGTGGGTGAAAGAAACATGCTTGGCACTCTTTCAACAACAGCGTCACACACGTAAAAATATAAAGTAGGGCCCGCAAGGCAAGTTGACATTTTGATCTCCTTTGCAATGGCAAATCATCATAATGACTCGTTTAGACATCGGCGGCAGCCGTAACTGGCAAGGGGGGGTGAGTGACGGGGATGGATGAAACAGAAAAAAAAAGAAAACCCCTACTGTTCCACCGTTCTTGCTGTCACCGCCTCCTGCTGCCTCGCTCCTTTGCTCCTGACTCCTGATGGTGTCCCAGCATTCAGTGGGACACCAACACAGGCTTTTCAGCAATCCTGGTGCTGCTCTAATGCTAAACTTAGCATGAAAGCAGTGACAGGATTGATCTGAGCGGCTTGGACTGCTGCTCAGACAGTGCACTGGGGTTTGTGCTGTTTCTCCTGCCCAGCTGTGCAACACAGCTGGGTTGGAGAAACCTAAGTGCACATGTGTGTTTGGCCAGCCTAAAACAGCCAGCAAAACACACATGCACACTTAAGTGCACTCTAATCCCGCTCCCCTCCCATGGCCCAGCCACCACCCCTCCCTGCTGGCTCAGCCAGCAGATGAAAAATAAAACAATTGTAAACTATCAATCTATTTTTCATCTGCTGGCTCTTAGCCAGGGGGGCGATGCTCCTCTGCCATTGCAGAGGAGCTGCCCCTGCATTTAGATACAGCTGAGCATGAAATTATGGCCGAAAGACCAGTGCAATTGCATGGGAAAAAGATGAACAGACAGACCTGCTGGGCGATGCTCAAAGAGCAGATACTGTGGTGGACGTATGCAAAAATCAGGATTTGGAAAGGCAAGGGTGCAGCTCAATGGCAACCGGCGCCCCGAATGTCCTCAAGGAAAACGCCACTCCAATTGTGGTCAACAGTCAGGAGCTGGAAGGACGGAGTTCCTGCATCAGTCAGGATGTGCGTGGGGTAGCAATATCAGGTCAAAACCAATTTCAATGAGGAAATAGGCGTGGCGTGATGGCAGCTTGTGTTGTATTGCAATTACCAACCAAAGGCCGCTGGCGACTTTTGATTCTCCCTTGCTTTGGTTAAAAAGATTAAATGGACGGGGCACTAAGGGGGTCATTATGAACCCCGGTGGTTCAGACTACCATGCCGGCAGTGGCAGCAAAGACCACCACCGGCACGGCAGTCTGAACTGCCATATAATGGACACAGTGAGGGCCACCACACCGCCAGGCTACCGTCGACAGGCAGCCTGACGGTGGAGGAAATCATTACCCGACAGGGCAGTGCTGCCCTTTGGATGATGATCCATTTTCCTCCAGCCTCTGGAAAGGCTGGCGGAAGGGGTGCTCCAGGGCCCCCATGCAGTGTCCCGTAGAGCAGGTCACTGCCCGATATTCGGGGTGTGATCTGCGTGATGGGTGCTGCTGTACCTGCCACACACCATATGTTACGGCCCTTTTCCCTGCTGGTCCGGTGGGCAGAAACACTGTTTCCACCCGCCGGCCCAGTGGGGAAAACACTATATGGCCGACGGGGGGGTTGTCGCGCTGGCAGTCTTCTGTTGACCACCAGCCCTGATCTCAGCAGTTTTTACCGCCGAGATCATAATGAGGGCCTTATTCCGCCTTGTGTAACAGAAGTTTGAGATTAGTGAAAGCAACTTGATCAGCTGTAGGTTTAGCATAAGGAAAGTACTCTTATCTAGAAATGGAATGTACTCCCACCACAGAAGACTGAACCAGATGAAAGTGAGCAAGCGCAATACGTTGAGATTATTTCCTGTGGTTGACATGGTCTCGCCTTATCCATCCTTTACTAGAAGTACTGGCCTAGCCACATCCATCCTTTACTAGAAGTACTGGTCTAGCCACATCCATCCTTAACTAAGTCCACCTGAAAGCCAGAGACCATCAGGCCCAAAATAGCAGAATGCACTTGCAAAAGGGAATTTCGTGGTGCTTGGTCTTCTCTATGGCATGAGTCTGCTTATTTGAAAAGTAGATATTGTAAACACCACACTCTAGTTTATTTCAAAAGCCCTGTGATATCAGAGAAAAGTAAACAAATGTCTACTTAGCTGTCTCTTTTGGAGCTTCATCCTTGCACGTTCCAACAGTTACAATTTACTCAAAAAACAAATCATGCAGAGGTAGATTACATTTCTTACAAAGTTCTGACCGACAATAGAGGCATATTTCCTGACTAGTGTTGCCACCAACTCTGTTTTTTTTAAGGAATTAACACACTTTTAACAGGCAGGGAAGGGAAAGAAAGACAGGACAGTGGTTTGCTTCATTCAAAGTTTATTTACTGTCTCTTAATAATGATAAATGCATGGATTGTGCAGAATTAAAAAGACCAGTAACTTACTGTTAAAAAGACCCCCTCAATCAACAGTTTTCTGATCACCTTCATTGGGTACCACAACAGTGCTAAACACTCTGAAGTCCATCTTCAGAGTATGCCTGTGGGGATTCATTTACATCCTCTGATGTGTTTTCTTGAAGAAACCCAACTAAAGCTTTCAACAAGGCACTTGGCTCTGCAAGAGGTTCCCCTCCTATCTGGCGTACAATTATGCTATTGATGATAAGTGCATTTAAGTAATAAATTATGTGTTCTTAAACTTAAGAGGTGTGTATGGTAACGAGAGGAGAAGGAACGCTTGTTTAGGTGACTCTGGGCCCAGTCCCAAATCATTTAGCCTGAAACTGTTGAGCAGCGTGGGAAGGGAGCTGCTGCTCATTTCACATTTTCCTCGATTGCCAACTGGCCCAGTACACAATTTCCAATTCATGTTCAGCACCACAGATAAGGCTCAATTTAAATCCACTAAATAAGGCTTTCACATGCTTAAAAAACATACTCTTACCACTTCAAAAAGGAGTGATAAACCTACTTCCAACAGCAAGCCCACAGAAAACAGATGATGAAGTCTGTAAAACACTCAAGCTAAGATTTTTTTTAGCCTTTTCTTTTGGGGGGGGCTTTAATCACCTTAACCCCTTGGGTGCCTTGGACGTGCTGGTCTCGCCCCCAGCCACAGCACTCGTGTGCCGAGGACGAGACCAGCTCGTCCTGCACCCAGCCCACCCACACTCCCCTGTCAGGGATGGAAGGGGAATAGCTTCCCCTTCCACCCCGATCCCCCCACAGTCATCAGAGGTCACCTCCCATCGCGCTAGAAGCATGCTTCCAGCACGATGCGGTATATAAATGCTAAGCATTTCTCTTCCGCTCGGGAAGAGGGGCCAGGCAGAGGCATGAAAGGAAAGGAAAGGCATTTCCTTTCATGTCTCTGCAAGCATTTCTGCTGCCCGATCGAGATGTGATCAGGCAGCAGAAATGGCCACTAGACACCAGGGAATTTTTTTTAATACTTACTCATAAGGGGAGCTGCCCCTTGGGCAAGGGCCGCTCCCCAGGGGGGAAAAGTATTTTTAGGCCTTTTATGCCCCCCTGGGGGCAGATCTGCCTATTACAATTAGGCTGATCTGCCCCCAGGGAGGGAAGAAACCCCTAGACATCAGGGATATTTTCTTTGTTTACTTTATGTTTTTATGAATGGGGAGATCGATCCCTTAGGCAAGGGTCACTCCACTGGGGGATAAATTGTATTTAGGGGCAGATCCGCCTATTTGTAATAGGCCAATCTACCCCCAAGGGGGGCAGAAACCACCAGACACCAGGGATTTTTTTTGTCAGTTTCACGTGAGGGGAGTGACCCCTTAGGCAAGGGTCTCTCCGCTGGGGGGCAAATTTGTTGTAGGCCATTTCTGCCCCACTTTGGGGCAAATCAGCCTATTGTAATTAGGCCGATCTGCCCCTAAGACAGCATGGATTTTCTTTTGTTTATTTTATTTTTTTACATGTGGGGATCAACCCCTTAGGCAAGGGTCACTCCCCAGGGGGGGCAAATTGTCTTTAGGTCATTTATGCTCCCCTTTGGGGGCAGTTTGGCCTATTTTTAAGAGGCCGACAGAAACCACTAGACACCAGGGATTTGTATTTTTTTACGTCAATTTCACACAATGGGAGCGACCCCTTAGGCAAGGGTCGCTCCCCTTAGCGGCAAATTGTCTTTAGGTCATTTCTGCTCCCCTTGGGGGCAGATCGGACTATTTTTGTTGGGCCAATCTGCCCCCAAAGGGGACAGAAACCACTAGACACCAGGGATTTGTATTTTTTGCATCAATTTCATGCAAGGGGATCAACCCCTTAGACAAGGGTCGTTCCCCTGTGGGGGCAAATTTATTTGAGGGCATTTCTGCTCTCCTTGGGGGCAGATCGGCCTATTTCTATTGGGCCAATCTGCCCCCGGGGGCAGACACCACTTAAGCACCAGGGATTGGTGTGTGTGTTTTGTTTGGGGGGGGCAGCCTCTTGGGCAAGGGTCACTCCCCATGGGGGCACATTACTGTTGGCCATACTGCCCCCCTTGGGGGCCGATCCGCCTATTTTTGGAAGACCCATCTGCCCCCAAAGGGGGCAAAAAGCCCACCAGAGACCAGGAAAGATTTTTATTCAAAATAGGAGGGTGGAGGTATGGCCATACCCCAACCCCAAATAAATTGGGCCAAATTTCTTCTGCCCACCAGTGGGCAAATGGGGCAATTACCCCCGATCCACACCCCGGGTGAGCAGAAAGTCTACTAGATGCCAGGGAATTAACAAAAAATAGTGGGGCGGTGGCTACCAACCAGTATGGGCATGGTTATACCCTCACCCCAACTGAAAGGGGTAACAGTCTTTCAGCTCTCCCCCACACACTTAAGCGTGTTTTGTAGGTCTAATTTTGAGGTTTGCAAAGGATTCTGAGTAACAGAACCTGGTGTGAGCCCCACAAGTCACTTCATCTTGGATTCCCGTAGGTGTCTAGTTTTCAGAAATGTGCAGGTTTGGTAGGTTTCCCTAGGTGCCGGCTGAGCTAGAGGCCAAAATCCACATCTTGTCACTTTGCAAAAAACAGCTCTATTTTCTTTGGGAAAATGTGATGTGTCCATGTTGTGTTTTGGGGCATTTCCTGTCATGGCCGCTAAGCCTACCCACACAAGTGAGGTACCATTTTTATCGGGAGACTTGGGGGAACGCTGGGTGGAAGGAAATTCGTGGCCCTTCTCAGATTCCAGAACTTTCTGTCACTGAAATGTGAGGAAAAAGTGTTTTTTTTGGCCAAATTTTGAGGTTTGCAAAGGATTCTGGGTATCAGAACCTGGTGAGAGCCGCACAAGTCACCCCATCTTGGATTCCCCTAGGTGTCTAGTTTTAAAAAATGTGCAGGTTTGGTAGTGATAGAGCGGAACGTGGTAACAATTTACCTGCGTTCGGACGCTCTTTAGGTCGATGAATCTTTTGACTAAGTGGGAACTCTCTGTACTTTTAATCGATCAATCACCTTAAATCGATAATCAATACCGAACATAAGCAACACCTTGAACAACATAACACTTAACAATTAATCCAGAATACATTTCGGCGAACCCTGACCTTTCAGCCAGGAATAACCACACCAGTTTATTGCAAAGTTAGTGAATTTATTTCCCTATATTAACAAAGCTAGCACGATATAGATGTGTCTCAACACCAAATGATAAACATAAATGAACATTAATAGCTGTCCATATCGTCGAAACAAGTGTAATCTATGTAGCATTTGAATCACAAGGCATTCGATAGTGGCAATGCAAAGCTCTAATACGATAATCTGTAATGGGCTAATTGCGTACATTTAGTCAGCACAACAAGATCTCAAATTGCATCGTGCGACATATGGAATCCTCGTCTAACCTCAAATTAGCATCAGCATGTGGGACTTCATGCAAAAACAATTTGGCAACATCAATTTAGAAAACTCCTAGCTAGTGTCCTTATCAAAATCAGCAGTTGGTTACCTAAAAGAAACACAATGCAATTTTACAATTTCCTTTCATAATTACCAATTCCGATCAGCAATCAATGAATTCTTCGTCTCACAGGTATCGTTTCTCGATCAGCATAGGACGGGACAAAGGGACAGGGGTGAACGGGGCAATTGCCTCACGGCGGCAAGTTAAGACTGCTACTTCATGCAAAGGGGCAAATCAAAGTTAAAGTCTCTAGGGCAAGAATCATTAAAGTCTCTTTCTCTCGACTAGAGAAAGCATCAAAGTCTCTCAAAATGGCGTCGCAGCAAAATGGGCCATAGTAGCTACGAAGTCAAGATGGCGGGATGTCCGAAGAGAGAGAGAGCTTTCCTCTCGTGCACCTGGGTTTTATAGACAACAGTTCAAGTCCAGTAGGGTCTCCATTGGAGGGTTCATAGGTTAGCTTCAAATTGACCAATCAAAAACGACAGTTCTCAAGCTTTTACTTAAGCATACATTATCCTTGGAGATGGGTACGCAAATTGCAACATTGTCTCTCGATTAGCTTACTCTCAGAGCCTCCATTGTCCGCACCTGCAAGTCGACCTTGAATTAAAGAGAAAATATGCCATGCTGGCACTAACTTTAAGATAGGCATGTGAACAGTTTCTGTGGAAAAGTACAGCTTCAAGCAGAAATACACGTTTAATAGCACAGTGGAAAAATACGAACATCTAAACCGTGAGACCAGGCAACTAGGCCAAAGCCTCCGCTAAAGTAATGCTAAGCTAAAACATTTCAAACAAGCAAATCGTAGCACACGTTTATGATTATGTCGGATTAGTGCAATTCTAATACACCACGTTATATAAAGCACGCGTATAAATGATGGCAAACTACTCTGAGGGCACATTTTGTCCCCGTACAATCTTTATTAGTTCGGTTAATGTCACACATGATTATGTCAGCACTACGTTTATGCGTTAATAAATCAAAACCTTCATTTTCTGCTTCATCAATCCCTCCTCTGATGACTACTTGTCATCACACAAATTTAGCCCACAAATTTTATCCCATTAAAATTCTGTCAGCTCCCTTTTCCTTTTAGTTCCCCTAGTTTGCGCTTTGTATTCTTCTGCCATTCTTTTCATAATTTTCTCTTCTTTTCTTCTCTTAATTCTTTCCATAATCATTATTATTCCCCTTTTTATTCCCCAAATTCCAAATACACAAATTATCACTATTAATATTCCTTCTATTATTTTCAATAATATTCCATTCCAAATTCCCCCAATCCAATGTCCCACTGAAGCAAGTCCCTTTCCAACCTTCTCCCACACTCCTGGTTCTTTCAGTTCTTTCAAATCTGCACTTTCTTTTGTTAGATTAGCAAGCATAGTTTTAATCTTCACACTATTATCAGGTATATAGGTGCAGCAGTGACGTGCACCAATCATTTTGCAAACGCCTCCATCCTTTGCTAAAAGAATGTCTAAAGCAAGCCTATTTTGAAGAGTCATAGCTCTTTCCGCTGCAAGTTCAGCATCTATCAGGATTATAGCACCTGAAAACTTTGTCAACATGTTATCCACTATAGTAGACAACTTTCGTATCTTGATAGAATTCAACACAACTCCTAATGAAGGAATCATGGCTCCAAATATATCACCTACCACAGCAGCTGCGGTCTCTCTTTTCTGGATACGATGGGATCCAGGTGTCTTTTGAATCATCGATATGTCATCCAGTTGATAAACCTTTGGAAACACTATACCCAAATAACATCTTCCCCACCATCCCTTTGGAAGACGATAATAGGCATTATGCCCACAAATGTAATATACGCCTGGAATGACAGGGTCAAGTCCGTCCATCATGAATGTCCATTTGGCCTTAAAGATAAACGTATGTTTGCATTCACTCGCTCCTACAAAAATATTGTCATAGTAAGATTCACCTCGATATATACAAAATTTCCCTACATGCCAAGCATCTAAAGCAATTTTCCCTTGTGTCTTTATAGCAGCAAAGTCATAATTATCTACTGAAGTCCTCTTATGTAGTTCTTTTTCTAATTTCGCCTTCATTTGTGCTCTTCTATCATCTGTGCGATCTAAAAAGCTTATTTCTACAGGAGAGACGGAGCAAGTAAGGTTCTCCCTATGAGCATGAGCCGTTTCAAAAGGTTGCATTGGCTCGAAAAATTCCCCCATGATTTTATAATCCCAATATTTTGCAGTCTGGCTTAGCTGCGCTATTATAGGAACATAAGCAAATGTAACATCATAATTCGAGTAAAAATACTGTATGTTAGTTTGACCATAAAACCTAGACATTACTATACTACATGTAATCCCGTATGTAAGAGGCATGTGGTGATAAGTCACCCCTTCCTTTACTGATGTCGGTATCTGGGTACACACATAACAATCTTTCGCATCCATAGTCTCAACATACTCTGTTAATAAGCGATAGAAAACGTTATACGAAAGCTCTTTCTTATCGTGCAAGAGCCTCTCATCCAATGCTAGTCTTTTCAATGGGGTTAGTTCAGTGACAGTAACAGGAACAATAGTAGAAGCAGCAATAGTCTCATTCTCACCCTTTCCATGCATTCCAAACACAATTGCCATTATTATTAGTACACATGTTAGTACCAAGCCTATACACACGTATTTACAATATTTCTTTCTATTGTTTTGCGTCATGATCTGTATAGAATCAGAGAGCTAGAAGCACTTATAAATGAAACTATTTAGCAATTCAGTTACAAAGCTGAACGAGCACAATGTTCACACCGTCTTCTTCAAAAGGCCAGTCACTTATCGGTTAGCAGCATTTGTCTCAATTCGGTTTAGCAATGTCTCAGCTGGTTGTTTGTCTCACGTTAGATTGCAGCAAGCAATACCATTTACTACCGTTTCAATCAACAGAGTCTATGAAACTTTTCTTTTCTATTGGTATCTCTTCTTCTTCCTCGTTCTCGATGCTTAGAGATACAAACTCATCAGTCCAATCATCATTTACTGCATATGCCCATTCAGGACCGGAATACCTCCTGTTTGGTATCCTTTTCCTTTTCAATTTTGCTTCTCTTTTCGATTCTGCTTCACTGGCACTCTCCTCCTTCGCCAAGTCCTTTTCTTCACTTGACGATTGTTCCACGACAGTCACTTCCTTTCTTTTCTCTTTCACTTTTGGCCTTCCTCCTTCGTTCAAACCTTCTTTATCCTTTTCTTTTATCGGTGAGATACTTAGTCTTCTTTTTGCACCGTGTCCGTTTGATGGACCTGCGATCTTTTCTGTAGAGGTTTGAACTCTTTCGTTCTGCTTTTCTTTGTTCCCACCTTCAGGGGAATCAGTCACGTTTTCTTTTTCTTTTTCTGTATCGTCTGTTTCTGGGAAAGCCCCCTTCTGCTCAGGCTCTCCTTCCTTCTCACCCTTTTCGAGCCCTTCGTCACCGTTACTTTCTTCTGGCTCTGTATCACTTTCAGCTGCTTCAGGTTCTTTGTCACCTTCAGCTGCTTCAGGCTTTTTGCTACCCTCAGCTGCTTCAGGCTCTTTGTCACCTGCAGCTTCTTCGTCGCTGTCTGAACTTTCTCCTTGGTCTTCCCCAAGCGAGTTGGTGTCTTCGCCCTCCAATAATATCTCTTTCTCTCCTGCTTCTGCTTGTTCGCTTTCAGTTCGCTTCTGTACTTTCTCAGCACTCGACACTGTTTTGCTGGTATTTTCAGCGCTTCAACTTCCTCATCTGTGGGACACAGCACCTTCTTTGTATGACTGGCGTGAATCCAGTTGGGAACCCCCGCGCACTTCACAGCGGTAGTTGTCGTCAGGATCACTTGGAAAGGGCCTTTCCAACGGGGTTCCAGACACGACTTCCTCACGTGCTTCTTTATCACGACCCAGTCACCTGCTTTCAGTGCGTGTCCTGGACCTTGGATCGGTGGCAAGGTGGTCGCTTCCACCTGGTGAGAGAAAGAGCGAACCACGTCAGCCAGTCCTTTGCAGTAGTCTAACACCATATCATCTGTAATATTCAAAAGCATGTTTGCGGGAACTGCAGGAAGTCTCATAGCCCTGCCCATGAGAATTTCGTGCGGAGACAGTCCAGTTTTTCTATCAGGAGTGTTTCTCATTGACATTAGCACTAAGGGCAATGCGTCAGGCCATTTCAAATTTGTCGATGCACATATTTTTGCCATTCTCGATTTCAGCGTACCATTCATCTGCTCCACCAGTCCTGATGCTTCAGGGCGATAGCTACAGTGCAGCTTTTGCTCAATGTTCAGTGCTTCGCAGAGTAACTTTATCACCTCGTTATTGAAGTGACTTCCCCTATCTGATTCTAAAGAGATCGGGAATCCGAAACGTGGTATTAACTCCCTCAATAATAGCTTGGCAACTGTAAGGCTGTCGTTTCTACGTGTGGGGTATGCCTCAATCCAATGACTAAAAATGCACACAATCACCAACACATATCTTAAACCTCCATGCACAGGCATCTCAATGAAGTCCATCTGCATACGACTAAAAGGACCGCTTGCCCTACCAATGTGACTCGCGTTCACAACTGTTCCCTTTCCTGGGTTCATCTGCTGGCAAGTGACACATCGATGGCAAACTGCTTCTGCAGCTTGACGAAATCTGGGGTTAAACCAATCGGTTTTGAACAATCTTATCATGGCATCTCTCCCTAGGTGAGCTTGCCCATGATAGAACCGCGCAAGCTGTGATAAGAGACTATTTGGCAAAACAAATTTTCCCTCATGTGAAACCCATAACTCGTCTTGTCTCTTTATACATTGTGATTTAATCCAGGAATCTCTTTCATCCTCCCTGACATTATTCTGTAGTGCTTTTAGTTCTTCTATTGTATCTACGACCTTCAAGGCAAATGCTTCAGCTGGTTCGAGTTCTGGTTCACTTATTGTATTCCAATAATCCCTTAGCAATATACAGTTCAAAGCACAAAATCTTGCGACTTGATCTGCATATGCATTTCCCAGAGACACATAGTCCTGTCCTTTCGTGTGAGCACTGCACTTTACCACTGCAACTTCAGCTGGCACTTGAATGGCATGTAACAATTCCCTTATTCTCTCCCCATTTTTCACTGGGGATCCTGAAGAAGTCAGGAAACCTCTCTGTGACCACAGTTGTCCAAAGTCATGCACAATCCCAAACCCATATTGACTATCAGTGTAAATGGTGACTTTCATCAATGCAGACAGTTGACATGCTCTAGTAAGGGCTACAAGTTCTGCTACTTGTGCAGAATAGACTCCTTGGAGCCATCCCGCTTCCAAGACCCCTGTCACAGTACATACAGCATATCCTGCTTTCAAAATTCCCATCCCATCTCTTAGACATGAACCATCAACAAAAAGAATTTGGTCATTTTCATCAAGTTTTGTATCTTTGATGTCCGGTCGGGGTTTTGTGCAAAATTCAGTCACCTGAAGGCAGTCATGCTCGACGTCTTCAGCGTTCTCAATTTCAGCATTTTCTCCAGGAAGCAAGGTAGCTGGATTCAACGTGGTGCACCTTTTCAGCTGCACATTCGGTGAGCCCAGAATAGTCGTTTCATACCTTGTGAGTCTTGCTCCAGTCATGTGCTGCGTTCGGGAGCGGGTCAAAAGTATCTCAACTGAGTGAGGGACCATGACTGTTACTGGGTGTCCCATCACTATTCCTTCACTCTGAGTGAGGCTGATACCAACTGCTGCTACGGCGCGCAAACACCCTGGGAGTGCTGCTGCAACCGGATCCAGAGTAGCTGAAAAATACGCTACTGGTCTGTTTACGCCCCCATGGGCTTGAGTCAAGACAGACAAAGAACATGCATCACGTTCATGGCAAAACAATGTGAAAGGCTTTGTGTAATCAGGCATACCTAAAGCTGGAGCCCTGCACATGCATTCCTTTAATTCAACAAAAGCATCCATCTCATCCCCTTTCAGTTCGATCTGATCCAAGGCATCCTTCTGGGTCAATTTCAGCAAAGGCTTCGCTAGAGTCGAGAAGTTGGGAATCCACTGGCGACAGTATCCCACCATTCCCAAAAACTTCCTCACCTCCTTCCTTGTCTTTGGTGGACTCATTTGAAGTACACTTGTAATTCTTTCCTTCATTATTCTCCGTGATCCTTTCTCTATCTGGTGACCCAAGTATTTCACTTTCTTCTGACAGAACTGCAGTTTGGAAGGAGACACCTTGTGTCCATTCCTTCCCAAATGGTTCAACAGAGCAATGGTATCGGCTGTGCAGCCACTTTCTGTCTTTGATGCAACCAGTAAGTCATCAATGTACTGTACTAGGGTTGACTCGAATGGCAATTCTAACTCTTCCAAATCTTTCTTTAGAACTTGATTGAATATCGACGGTGACTCAGAAAAACCCTGAGGAATGCGACACCAACTGTACACTCTGTCTAGGAACTTAAAACAAAAGAGGAATTGGCTGTCCTCATGAAGAGGCACAGAAAAGAATGCTTGTGACAAATCGATGACTGAGAACCACTCAGCATCGCAAGGGATCTGAAACATTATCACAGCTGGATTCGGTACCACAGGACAGCACTTTATTATGATGTCATTTATTTTCCTCAAATCCTGCACGAGTCGGACTTTCCCACTTGGCTTTATTAGTCCCATTATCGGCGAATTACATGGGCTGCTTAATACTTCTTTCAGTACTCCCTGCTTCACGAATTCGTCAATAAGTTGGGCAACTTTCATGAGGGTATCTTGTGGCATGTGGTATTGTGGGGTCTGGGGAAAGATCGCATTGGGCTTTACCATCACTTTTACTGGTTCCACTCCGTTCATCAATCCCACCTCTTTCCCTGTCATGTCCCACACTTCCTTTCCGACTGTTTCCCGTAATTCTGCTGGGATATCTTCTTCAGTTATCATAGGTAAAAGACAAATCAGAGGATACTCTTCGTCAACTGTTTCCATCTCATCACCCTCTACACTGTCCTCTTCTTCCCCATCACTGCTCGTCTGTATTGTTATTCCCTCGTTCGAACACATTATCGAACAACCCAATTTGCACAATAGGTCTCTTCCTAACAGTGCTATCGGGCTTGAGTCACATACCACAAACTGATGTACCCCTTGATAGTTACCAATGTTGACTGGTACCGGATCTGTTATTGGGTTCGTCAGATGTCTGTTTGCTACTCCCACCACTTGAACTGTCCTCCCTGAGAGTGGCAAATTTGGTACTTCACTGCTCTTATCAGTTGAACGTGTGGCTCCCGTGTCAACCAAGAATGAGACACGATGACCCATTACTCTTCCTTCTACGTACGGACCCCTTTGATCAACTTCTAGAGATGCCGCAAGCACACAATCTCCTTCCTCTTCTGAGCTTTCACTCTCCCATACGTTGTTTATTCCACTCTCACTGTGTAATGGGAACTGTTGTACTGTGCCGTTTGTGCTCATTACCTGACCCGTTACTTGTGGAGGAACCATCACTTGCTGCTGACTCATTGGTGCCAAAGGTATTTGCATTTGCTGATTAGGTACCATAGGTAACTGCTGTTGCATCGGCTGCATCTGCGTCATCTGCACACGGGGCATCTGCATCTGCTGCGGCTGCATAGGTTGTAATCCCTGCAATTGATTTATGGTCTGAAAATTTGGGTTTGGACCTCTCATTTTTGGTCCTCTCATTGTCTGAAATGCATTGACATCATTGTTTTGCTGACCAACACCTACACCTGCACCTGCACCTTCCTGCACCACCATCGGGCACTCGCGTTTCCAATGACCTACGTTTCCGCACGCGTGACACGGCATCACTTTCTTCATTGCCTGCACACCCGTCACAACAGTGTTCAAATCCGGACCATTATTCACAAAACCTCCTCTGCCTCTGCCTCTGGCCTGTGGTTGAAACGCCATGTTTCCCTGCAACTGCGACTGCGGTTGCTGAAACGCCATGTTTCCCTGCAACTGCGGCTGCGGTTGCGGTACCTGCTGTTGGAACCCTTGCATCCCTGGCAACCCTTGCAGTCCTTGCAGACCTTGCAAGCCTGTCTGAGCCGCCTTAAGCTGCATCATCATCACCTTCTCTTTCAGCTTTTTCTGTTTCACTTCAATTTCGTCGCTACAGTATTTCGCATAAGTCAAGACTTCATCAATCGGTTTCGACTGCCAGCAGATCAAATGCGATTTTATCATCTGACTTATCTCTGGTCTCAGCCCTTCCACAAATCTGAACACAAAATGAAGCATATCTTTCGCCTCGATTGCTTCCGTGCCACTGTAATTCTTGAACGCCTTCAACAACCTCTCATAGTAACTATGAATCGATTCTTTAGCCTCTTGGGCAGTTCGATCAATTTTCTGCCAATCCACATTCTTCGCGGCAACCTTCGTCTTCAAATGCTCAATCACCTTATAGTACAGACACATCACCATAGGTGATGGTGCACCCGTCTCTCTGTCTCTCTCTGGTTCACTTGTCGGCCAACCTACAGCCCTTTTGCAATCCTCCCACAAATCTGCCGGAACCACAATCTCGAATAGAGTGTTCAGGTCTTCCCAGAGACATTTTGCAAGCTTCACAAACCTATCAGTCTGTTGATACCATTCAATCGGCTTCTCTCTCAGTTTGGGAAAATCATTCGTAAAAGACTGTATATCGCTCCTGTGCCATGGTACATGTACTAATTTTCCCCCTGCTGTCTCCCTCATTGGTAACATAGTTACTGTCTCGCTGCTCTGCGGTCTTTTCTCATTATGCTCTGTAGCACTGTCCCTCCTCTTATCCTTTCTTTTTACCCATTTGCTTTCCCACTTGTCTAAGCACCTCCACACTTGGGCACTCTGCAACAATTCTCTAAGGTGTGCCTTCATGCCTGCTGATCTCATGTGTTCAAAATCTGTGGTCCCAAAATCCAACCTATAGCTCCTGCTCAAGTGTTTCGTCTTGCCTATGTCAATCCCGTTCCTGTCTGCTACTTCCTGCAAACTTTTATGTACCTTGTTTACTTCTTTCGTGATCTTTGGACATAGATACCTCAACTCCTCTTCCGTGTAGGACTCTAACCTGTTCACACCCATATTCCCTTCCACCAATTCTTGTGCTTCCATGTTCAGCCTCATCCTGTTCAAGTAATCTTCTCCTTTCCCACTGTCTGAACTTTGTGTGGAATTTAGACTGTTGAACCACTGTGTCAGCTGTTGCGCATTTACCCCCATCAGTGTAGCATTCACATCGACTGCCATCGATGGTTGCGGCAACTTTTCAGTGTTCGATGTTAATGGTATTATCAGTGGGGGGGCTCGACCTCACCAGTGTAGACTGAGCACATATGGGACTAAACTCCATCAGGGACCCAGACCCAGTTGGCTGAGCCGCTATCGGAGTTATCCCTGGAGTGTTTTCTATGCACCTTCTTTCTGTCCCATTCTGCAGCATTGGTCCCTGACTGCTCATACCTAAGTTAGGCTGACTATACAGAGGTACCGCTGGACCTACGGTAATGGGCAGTGATATTGCATCTGGATTCTGTCCATTTCCCATATTCTGAGGCATGTTCATCCCCATATTATGGGCCATCATTGCCGGCATGCCCATCTGACTCCCCGTCATTTGAGCATGAGCGTTTCCTCCCTGCATCTGCTTTTGAGGCATCATAAACTGAGTTGATTCAGCTTGTGCCATTGTTGGGTTGTAACCATTCTGTACGCCCCTTACGGTTGGATCTAGAATCATCCCTCCACTGTTGTCACTGCTGTAGTACCCTGGCATCTGCGGCTGATAATTTTCTGCTGGTTTCAACACGGGCACATCTGGATATATTCTCCTAACCTGCGGTATCTGTGGGGTGAGCAGTAAACTCGGATCCTTAGATCCCGATGGTGCTCCTGAACTCTGCGTTTCACTGTTCTGTACCGATGCCGGAGGGGAGGAACTGGTACTTGGACCTTGTCCATTTTCCACATAAGGTGGTGGACGGTCGTTCAGCAATTGCATTATCAACTCCTCATCCTCTAACTCCTCTTCTCTTCTCAACTTTTCCTCGTCCTCTCTATCCTTGGAACACTTCCTGTCTGTCTTACAGGTAGCTTTCTTACCTGTCTCCTCTTCATCCTTAGTAATTGCGGGGAACAATTTTATTCCCTGCAATACATCTGACCTCCACACCTTCTGCGCATTATCCCACCTAGCATCCGCTAGTGTCTTTTCTACCTTCCTCATCCTTGTTTCAAACTTGTTCTTCTGTTGCTGTCTAGCCATGAGTTCCCAGATTGCTAGAGCCTCAAACTGTGCTGGCCTTGGAGGTACCTTCATGTCATACATCGTGAATCTCAAATTCTCTAGGACCCTTATATTGAATGTCCCATGTATCGGGAATGCTACGCTCCCATGTTTCTCTGTCCACTTGTGCCATTGCTTTAGCCAAAGACACGGAGCTACCCCCTTTTCCTCCATTACAATGTAAGCTGGTGTGCCCTCGGGCGGCGTCTCCTCCCCTACGCTTGCTTTGATGTAAGACTCCCCCTTCATTGCGCTCCTAAATGCTTTAAGGAATTTCATTTTCTCGTCTTTTAATTCACAAAGTTTATAATCAATAGGTCACTTTTATTCCACAAAATTTGTAATCAATAGGTGACTTTAATTCCCGGAATACTCTTCACCTGCCTTTCCCCTTCCAATCGAGTCCCACGGACTGCGTCCAATCCGTGCGCGACCCTTCTCTCCAACCAACCTATCCCAGCGCGGCTCTTAGTGACGTCACACTCACACACACTGCGGCTGACAAAGCCTCGCGGCTAGTCCTCCTTCACTCAGCTCCTCTCGTAACAACTTCTTGCATGTATCGCGAGCTACCAAAACTAAAACAGATCTGTCGGTTTACTACAGGAAGGGTAACATAATCGCTTCAGGACCTTAGGGATTTTTCACTAGCCTCGGGACTTTTCACTAGCCTCTGGCCGCTATTCCGTCTTTCTCAGTCCCCACATTCGCAAGCAAATCTGACCCGCAGACCTACTCTCAACTTGTCAATGATCTGTTCTAGTGCACTTAGAATCTTGTCAAAGCCCGAAGTCGAAGTTTCTATCACTCCCTAACACACGTACCCACTCGTTGACCACGCCCGATCAACCTACTAAACCGCCCAGACCACAACATGGATCAACATACTCCGGAGTCTCTTGACCTCGCAGGGCCCGTCTCAACAACAACAACCACGTGGACCTTTTTATGCACAAAGCGCCAGACGCACATGAAGTTCGACGACTTCCCTACTCTCACACTCGGAGCCGCACCTCCGCTATCTCTATGAAGTTCGACGACTTCTCTACTTCCACACTCGGAGTCGCACCTCCGCTATCCTTAAAAGAAAATCCTCGCAACCTTTTCACACACTCTGCGGCAATAAGCTGTGCAAGCGCAAAACCCTAACTTCACTCACACCTTCACTAGTACCGCCAACGCTGATTCCACACCTCCGTTCTCTCCATTCGCAAGCTCCGAGATCCCGGGAAAGTCGCGGTGGACCTAGCCCATCATCATCTTGTCAGTCAGTTTTATCCAAGAAAATCTAATTCAACTTCTCGAATGAGGCCTCAAAATGCGTAGCCGTTAATTCAACACCATGTACTCTAATGGTACAGGGTCCCAAAAGACGAAACCGTCCTCTGCTACCATCTACTGATAGAGCGGAACGTGGTAACAATTTACCTGCGTTCGGACGCTCTTTAGGTCGATGAATCTTTTGACTAAGTGGGAACTCTCTGTACTTTTAATCGATCAATCACCTTAAATCGATAATCAATAACGAACATAAGCAACACCTTGAACAACATAACACTTAACAATTAATCCAGAATACATTTCGGCAAACCCTGACCTTTCAGCCAGGAATAACCACACCAGTTTATTGCAAAGTTAGTGAATTTATTTCCCTATATTAACAAAGCTAGCACGATATAGATGTGTCTCAACACCAAATGATAAACATAAATGAACATTAATAGCTGTCCATATCGTCGAAACAAGTGTAATCTATGTAGCATTTGAATCACAAGGCATTCGATAGTGGCAATGCAAAGCACTAATACGATAATCTGTAATGGGCTAATTGCGTACATTTAGTCAGCACAACAAGATCTCAAATTGCATCGTGCGACATATGGAATCCTCGTCTAACCTCAAATTAGCATCAGCATGTGGGACTTCATGCAAAAACAATTTGGCAACATCAATTTAGAAAACTCCTAGCTAGTGTCCTTATCAAAATCAGCAGTTGGTTACCTAAAAGAAACACAATGCAATTTTACAATTTCCTTTCATAATTACCAATTCCGATCAGCAATCAATGAATTCTTCGTCTCACAGGTATCGTTTCTCGATCAGCATAGGACGGGACAAAGGGACAGGGGTGAACGGGGCAATTGCCTCACGGCGGCAAGTTAAGACTGCTACTTCATGCAAAGGGGCAAATCAAAGTTAAAGTCTCTAGGGCAAGAATCATTAAAGTCTCTTTCTCTCGACTAGAGAAAGCATCAAAGTCTCTCAAAATGGCGTCGCAGCAAAATGGGCCATAGTAGCTACGAAGTCAAGATGGCGGGATGTCCGAAGAGAGAGAGAGCTTTCCTCTCGTGCACCTGGGTTTTATAGACAACAGTTCAAGTCCAGTAGGGTCTCCATTGGAGGGTTCATAGGTTAGCTTCAAATTGACCAATCAAAAACGACAGTTCTCAAGCTTTTACTTAAGCATACATTATCCTTGGAGATGGGTACGCAAATTGCAACATTGTCTCTCGATTAGCTTACTCTCAGAGCCTCCATTGTCCGCACCTGCAAGTCGACCTTGAATTAAAGAGAAAATATGCCATGCTGGCACTAACTTTAAGATAAGCATGTGAACAGTTTCTGTGGAAAAGTACAGCTTCAAGCAGAAATACACGTTTAATAGCACAGTGGAAAAATACGAACATCTAAACCGTGAGACCAGGCAACTAGGCCAAAGCCTCCGCTGAAGTAATGCTAAGCTAAAACATTTCAAACAAGCAAATCGTAGCACACGTTTATGATGATGTCGGATTAGTGCAATTCTAATACACCACGTTATATAAAGCACGCGTATAAATGATGGCAAACTACTCTGAGGGCACATTTTGTCCCCGTACAATCTTTATTAGTTCGGTTAATGTCACACATGATTATGTCAGCACTACGTTTATGCGTTAATAAATCAAAACCTTCATTTTCTGCTTCATCAGTAGGTTTCTCTTGGTTCCGGCTGAGTTAGAGGCCAAAATCCACAGCTAGGCCCTTTGCAAAAAACAAGTCAGATTTCAATGTAAAAATTTGATGTGTCCATGTTGCGTTTCCAGTCGCAAACATTAGGCCTACCCACACAAGTGAAGTACCATTTTTATCGGGAGACTTAGGGGAACACAGAATAGAAAAACAAGTGTTATTGTCCCTTGTCTTTCTCTACATGTTTTCCTTCCAAATTTAAAACAGTGTGTAAAAAAGACGCCTATTTGAGAAATGCCCTGTAATTCACATGATAGTCTGGGCACCCCGGAATTCAGAGATGTGCATAACCACTGCTTCTCACTCAACACCTTATCTTGTGCCCATTTTGGAAATACAAAGTTTTTCCATGTACCTATTTTTCACTCTTTATATTTCAGCAAATGAATTGCTGTGTATCCGGTATAGAATGAAAACCCATTGCAAGGTGCAGCTCATTTATTGGATCTACACAAATTACCCCTTGCTGAATTCAAAATGTTGTCTACTTTTCAGAAATGTTTAGCTTTCTGGGATCCAGCATTGGTTTCACACCCATTTCTGCCACTAACTGGAAGGAGGCTGAAAGCACAAAAAATAGTAGAAATTGGGTATGTCCCAGTAAAATGCCAAAATTGTGTTGAAAAAATGTGTTTTCTGATTCAAGTCTGCCTGTTCCTGAATGCTGGGAAGCTGGTGATTTTAGCACAACAAACCTTTTGTTGATGCCATTTTCAGGGAACAAAACCACAAGCCTTCTTCTTCAGCCCTTTTTTCCCTTTTTTTTAAAAAAAAAAACAAAGGTTTTGCTGGATTTTGGCTAATTTCTTGGTCTCCTTCATGGGAACCCACAAACTCTGGGTACCTTGAGAATCCCTAGAATGTTGGGAAAAAAAAGAATGCAATTTTGGCGTGCATAGCTTATGTGGACAAACAGTTATGAGGGCCTAAGCGTGAACTGCTCCAAATAGGCAAAAAAAGGCATGGCACCTGAGGGGGAAAAGGCCTGGCAGCGAAGGGGTTAATAAACCTTGGAAAAAATAAAGTTAAGCAATCTGACACATACAACAGCAGTTTTAAAGTGAAATTGTAGAGCAAAAGCTGCCAGCACTTGCCACCTTTGCTCTGGTCTGCTCAGGGCTTACAGACGCTGAGAGAAGGAGGAATGCCTGCTGAGGTGATTTTGGGCCCAGACACAAACTGCAGGGAATGCAGCCAGATGCCTACTGAACAAGTCCCTGGAATGTGGTTTGTTCCCACCCGAGCTGAAAATCTTGTACATGAGACTTCTCCAAGAAGAAAATCCCTTGACCAATCCGGCCCATATAGAATGGACCATATTGAAGAACAAGTATCAAAAGAGCAGTGTTAACTCAAACTTTACAGAAAATAATGAAAATGTCAGAGCAAAAATCTTACTTCAGACCAGACTGAAGCACAGAGCCAGTCATCATATCCAACTGGAATCATCTAACACTCACAGTGGATTAGAACAGAATGGCTGCACAGTTCCTTCTAGCACCATTATCTTGAAGTCTGTGAAAATGATCAAAAATATGTTGCTTCTTTTCTGCCAGAACGGCAAAGTGTAATTTAACAACCTTTCACAGCAGGTCCTCACACACAACATCAAGGTGTCCCTCGGGAGTCCATTATATCCCCTCTTATTCAAAGTATACCTAGCCCCCTTACCAAATCTGTTTAATCATTAAACCTAACCTGGTAACATTTTGTCGATGACACCAAAATCATTTAAAAATGGATGGCTCTCAAGACTTCTGCAATTCAAACCTTGATAGCTGCCTACATGCCAGAAATACATGCATGATGAAAAACCATCTAAAGCACAAATTCCGCAGACAGCGATGCCAACAATGCAAAACTACCAGCCTACCACCACATGGCCTATGGAACTTGAGGCTTCAACAACAGAAACAGAAGTTGGAAATCTAGGAAACATCCATAGATTCAGACCTGTCTGTGATATTACATGTTAACAATGTTAAAAGGAGTCCCTTCTACACAGTGAAAACACCAAGTCGCATTTTGACATATTGTTGGATACCACAGAAACAAGCCATCCTCACACTCATAATCTCCAACCTTGACTATGCCTAAAGCCTATGCCTTGGAGCTCCCAGATTCATCACATGCAAAATAAAACTCATCCAAAATGCTTCTCCTTCACCCAAGAGAACGCATGACTCCAGGTTTGCAGTTACTCCACTAGTTACCGCTACCTAGAAGGGTAATCTTCAAGGCACTCTGCATTGTCCACAGAGCCTCCCAAGGATAAGTACAGCTATACCTACAAATTATATTCAAGCATTACAAATAAAACAGGACACTGCACTTTAGGCTTGCACCATTTACCATCATACCTCTTCAACAGAGCAGCCCTCAGCACTTGGATATCCTGGCGGGTGATTAGCCGCACTTTACAAATCCTGTTTGATTGATATTCACTTTACCTAATTCTGCGGGCATTCCTTGACCCACTGGTTAGAGCGAGTGACCACCATTTTGAATAGTTAGCGTTCAGTCTTCCTAAGGAGGAGACAATTCTGTCTGGGTGCAGTGTGCATCAAGTGATGCACCAAAGGCACGCCAAAGGGAAGCCTGTCTGCACCCGTCCAAAGCCTGGACTGCGCCATACGCTAGGCCCCCTGGTTGTTTGTCTTTACAGAAGTATACTAGGGAAGGATTGCTTCAAGCAAACTCTTCAGGTAGGCAGGTTGGCTTCAATCCCTTCAATTTTAGTCAATGTGCAGAGTATTTTCACTGCAGGAACTATCTTTTTAATTTTAGTCGATGTGCAGAGCGTTTTCACTGCAGCAACTGTAATTTTAGTTGGATGTTAGAGAATTGGTGTAGACGGATAACACAAGGCAATGTTTAGATCTGAAGGCAACTTCTTTAAGCTACTTTTTGATTAAATACTCTATCAAACATAAATACAGTTTTTTATAGTTCCTTGAATCTTACACACCCAATTTTATATTCTTGACTAAAACTTAAGCAGACTAACCCTAAGGTCCTAATCTTGTCACAGCATTACCAGCTGGCTCCATTATCAGCAGATTACACATGGTGGGCAAAAGAGGAGGTGGAATAGCAATAGTTTACCACAATCTGCTAGAATTCATGTGTGAACCTGCTAATCTAGCAGACACTGAGGCCCTTTCTTTAAAAGGTAAACTAATGAAGAAGAGTATGTTTTATGGCCCTTTGGTCTATAGACCCAAGCCCCCAAAGCAAAGCTTTTCGATGCCTTAAGCCATTTTATCGAAATTAGTATTCAATACCCTAATTATACAGTATAAAGGAATTTTACTGTTTAACTTTGAACCAGTTAGTTAAGACCGTCATACATACCGCAGGCCATATTTTAGATGGTCTATTCTCTAATAAATCTAATCTTAAATTGGAAGTGTTACTACCTATCATATGGTCTGACCATAAAGTGATCTGCTTTAGTGTTGACTTAACTTCGAAACATATAGGAAAATCAGTAAGAAGGGACCAAAACAGCCAGGCCTGGAATAAGATGAATAAAAAAGGTTTAGCTGAAAGCCTTGAAGCCACAATGCCGTTACTTACTGAAGACCCAAATGGAGCTGCAGCAAGTTACACCAGGTGGAAAAATGAGGCAGTTTCTACATTGGTGTTGCTAAAAGATCTGAAAACTGCACCATGATTTTCTCCTGAATTAAGGGCCATGAAACAAAAATGCTGCAGGCAAGAGAAAGCCTGGAGAACGGACTATAGTGATATTGAAAAAGTAAATATTGTGAACTATTCCAGGAGTACAATACAAGGTATTGAGGAGAAAACCAAGATCTATACTGAGATACTTAACTTGGCTCCAAACTCTTCAAAAGTGTTTTTTTTAAAACCGTCCAGGCAAATATTAGTCCTAACCCCTCAAACAATCTCTCCACCATCCAGATTTTTTTCTGATAAACTGATGGAATATTATAAGAACAAAGTGGATGCAGTCTACAATGAATTTGATCTCACTTGATCTTCAGCTATTTGAAGTTTAGAGTCTATTTTCCAGACTTCTAACAATGTTGAGCTGCAAACCTTTCCCCCTCTGACAATAGACCAGGTAGCTATGTTCTGGCCTGATTACGACCTGGGTGGATAGGATTAAACCCATCTCACAAATGTGACGGATAGCCCATCCACAGTATTACAAGTTCCATTATATCTTTGTGACGGAGTGATCCTCTGCGCCAAGGTCGTAATCAGGCCCTAAGTCTGGAGCCTTCCTAGACCCATGTCCACCCAAAGTACTAAATGACATGGCTGACAAGATATCTCCAGTTATTACAACTTTGCTGAATTCCATTATCAAGGCAGGCGTTTTTCCTATGGAATAGAAAAAAGCCTCAATTCTTCCTCAGCTCAAAAAGCCTTCTCTTGATCCTATGGAAAAGAAAAAACACTGACCTTTTTCTCAGTTACCACATCTAGCGATGGCTTTTAAGAAAACACCTTAACTGAATATTATCAGAATATTTGGAGAAAAACACATTATTGAATGAGGCTGCATTTGGCTTTAGGTCAAGTCACAGTACGGAGGGTGCTCTGAAGAGATCAGACTCATCATGGACAACAGTGGAAGGGCTGCGGTGATCCTTTTCGATCTATCTGGAGCCTTTGACACAGTGAGACACATGGTTCTTCTGGAGTGTTTGACAGAAACTGGGATCCTCGGTCTGGCCCATGGTCTGATTTCTTCATTCCTAACAAACAGGGAACTGTTGGTGGCCCTAGGGGAGTTTAATTCAAAACACTTCTCATTACTGTGTGGGGTCCCCTAGGGGTCATCACTTACCCAATGTGTTTCAATATCTTTGTGGTTCCCCTAGCCAAGTTGATTCACTCTTTCAGATTCACTACAGTAACCTAGGCAGATTACACCCAGATAGTTGTGTCAATCTCAAGAAATATTGAGATCACCAACCGGTTTAACAGGTGTATGGTTGCCATTGTCAGTTGGATGAGCGGCAAATGCCTGAAGCTAAATTCAGATAAAGTTGAGGTTATCATTTTCAGGAACAATACCTCTTTCTGGAATCATTCTTGATGGCTTCTCCCACCGCCAGCTGCCAAAGTAAGGAATTTGAGTAGGTTCGATGCTGAGTTGTCATTTGTGGACCAGATCAATAAACTGACTTCATGATGTGTTTTGATGTTAAGAATATTGAAGGATTTGAATTTGAAAAGGCTGTCATTGCCTGAGTTCTTGCTGGGCTTGATTAGTCTAATGCCCTTTATTTGAGCATTGAACAGCAGTCACTAAATAAGCTTCAGACATTGCAGAATGCAGCTGGTGGCTTGAATACCAAATGGCCCCTTTAATATCAAAGTTCAAGTCTGTTTCTGGTGCCCTAGCTGTGCGTCATCGACTTCCAGTCAGAAAAAGAGTTGCCTTTAAGGCATTATGTTTGGCACATAAAGCCTTGAATAGGTCTTGGCCAGAGTATCTTAAAAGGAAATTCAGCTTGTACACTCCAAGTAGACTGCTGCGATCAGCTGCTTCAACTTCAGTCATTGTTGCAAGAATTAAGAAAGCTTTGTGGGATGGGCAAAGTTTTGTCCATTCCACTTGTCGGCTTTGGAACAGACTGCCCTTGCAACTTAAAAGTCAGTCCAAATTTTTCATCTTTTGGAACCACTTAAAATCTTGGTTGTTCTCATTGTCCTTATATTTTATTTCCTTTTTCTATTTTTTAGGGATGAATGTCCAGATGATGATGGCGCCAAGGTGCCCACAGGCATTTGCAAGCTTTAAAAATATCAAAAATCAATAAAAATAAATTGATTGTCACCTCTTTACCATAAGTAATTCATGAGGCGATGCTTTCTCAGTACAAGCCGACAAGCTATTGAACTCACTACCAGCCAGTATTCAAAGCATCCAGGAGCATTTACAATTCAAAAAACAGTTGAAAACGTCTATTTCCAAGATAACTACAACACCCCATATCCTGGCAACCGAACCCAGAATGACAGTTACACACTCAAGCTCAATCTTCATCTTACAACCCACTGGTTGGAAGTAACCCAACCAGCAAGCTACTTTCAATAGGCAGGTAAGTTAAAAAGGGCTGACCTATGATTCAACAGGGAATTATACAGTTATCAATTTTATATATATAAATTTTGGCCCACAATAATACTATGATCGTAATACTCAGTGGTCTGCAGCCAATTGTAACTTATGCCTCTTTCCTTCAAATAAGGCGTATCTGCTACAAGAGTTGTCGATCCTCAGTACCGAGCAGCCAATAAACCAGCCATCAGCAAATGAAAAGGTATTGAGTAACTGAAGAAAGCTGTCACATACTGCTGGGCAATTGAATGACTTTAATCTAGTCCACAACTGCAGGTACCAAATGTCTAGCTATTATGACTACTTCTTTGCATCACGCAATGACACTCAGATATGGCATTATAATGACAATGCCATCCTAGCACATCTTTCCACTTCTCTCTCTCTCCAGCAATGCCAGGTCCAAAACACAAATATAGACAAAATGTCAAAATTTCAGAATGGACTACCTAATACAGTAACCAGATAAGCATACAATTATCATAAGAAACACCATAAAAGGATCTGCAGAGCTGTTCAAAGCTAACAGCTGACTGAAAACCACATAACTGTACATCTGTCTCTCACACCACACATCTGTCAGCCACCACACTGCTACACGCTGCATCCAATATCAAGAGAACCACACCATGTTCAGCCTCACTCAAGACATGGAAACACTTCCCACATAGGATCGCAAAACAAAGACAACATGCTTCCAACCACACAGCTTAAATTGCACACCTTGCTGCCCATGTTAGGCAAGCAAGTGCCCCACGTATGAGCATTAAGCATCATATAAATGCTGCAATACAAAACAATACTAAACACCAAGAAGGCAGGTACGATCAGCTAATACCTTTTCTGAATGACATTGCTCTGTGAATTCGCAGCTACCAGAGCTTGTGAACGTTGAGGAAAGAGTCCTGATGTGATCCATGTAAATTAGCTTTGAGGACATGTTCAGCCTACAGGTACCCAGAGATTGCTCTATGAACATCATAAGACATTTCAAGGCAATTCCTGTTCTGCTGAATGGGGCTTGGACAAACCTCTCAAGACGGTGCTTGTTTGTGAATTTCTCAGGCTGCTGTGTGCATTGCTTTGTGCTATTGATGCACAGATAGGTAAAGAAGCCATGCATTTTCAAAGTATTTTCAATACTCCACTGGCTATTTCTTTTAGGAGATGCAAAAAAATGTCACTTTCGCTTCGAAGGAGCATAGAAATGAAAGATGCCAACATATGAGCTGCACAGGAATTCTAGTGGGCATAAGCCAAATTTCATGGCAGTACATTATTAACACCCAAAGAAATGCATGTGATTGCATAATTTAGATAGGGAAATTATATTAAATTGATCCTGGCAGATCTAAGAATTCTTGTCCATCTCATTGTCTCATTTGAAAGGAAAAACTATAATTAGCTCTTTCAAAAATGAAACGTGCTGAATTCATATAGACAACTTAGGATGATTTACTCAAGAGAGCTAAAACAACTAATAAGCATTTACACTACTGGCAAAATAGTTTATTTGCATCCAATATTAATCTGATCACAAATGATCTATTGTGGGGTGGACTAAGGCAAGCATGGCGATGCTTTAAAAGCTGCTAGTTTTAGTTTTAGCTACATATAGCTTCAGTTGTCATGAAGACCTCAGCTAAAGAGTTCTTCAATAAAGTACAATAAGAAGGACTACAGAGAATGTGGGCTTTGAGTCAGCCCCCTTCAGCCACTGGTTTGAGTAAATTCTATGTATCATGAATAATTTAGCTTAAAATGCCTGCATGAGTTGGCACCTGTTACCGATCCTCCGCTTAAATGTCATAAGATTCCCAAACAAAAAAGTTCCAACCAATGGCTGCTGGTTATCGTACTTATAGTGAACTGTAGCTATAATATCTCATGGTTAGATATGGGAATTTTTGGAATGTAAATTCTCTTCTTTTCGAATGATCAGGTGATGAGTGTCTTGAGACCAATTATGATGGAAAATGGCATGTAAATAGCCTAAGTATAATTAATTCTATGTCATTAGCATTAACCTTTTAGGAATATGATGCTTGTGAGATTGTTTTGAATATCATCAAAGTCTCAAGCTTGACAATCATCAAACACCACAATTCTGATGTTGCTAAATATTTCAACCAAATATATTGCTGGGAGTCTTTAGTCCTGCTGTTTCAATAATGAAACAGCAGTTAAGCCCAACCACCACTACAACATAACTCCTGAGGTTGGGAAAAAAGACAGGACACTTGTTTTTTACACATAAGATAACTTTATTTCATTTGTTAATGTGAAACTCCAGATGTGGGGGAAAAAGACGGGACTCTTGTTTTTTGACACATAAGATAACTTTATTACATTTGTTAATGTGAAACTCCTGAGGATAAGAAAAAAAGACAGAACACTTGTTTTTTACGCGTAAGAAATAAGATTGGAAACAAAAATATTGTGGAACAAAATATTGTGTCAATATCAAGGGCAAAATTATTGTGAAGGTAAGTTTCAATAGATAAGCAAAGTATTACCATACATAACACATATAGGTACCTTGACAATATAGATATCTTCAAGGTACAAAGATGTGGAGTTCAGAATAGAAGTTTGGTGTTTAGAAAGAATATCAGAACCAAAAATATTTTAGAAGAAATTATTGTGTCAATATCAAGGGCAAAAATATTGTGACAGTAAGTTTCTGGAGGTAAGCAAAATTTTACAAAGTTTTGCTACATAGCACATATATGTACCTTGACCATAAATACGTAGATGTGGAGTTAAGAATAGTAAACCTATACTTACCTAGTTGCACTTATCTTCTCGATATTTTTGACACAATATGCCTAGCAGAAGACCACCAGCACACCGCAGCGGCAGCGGACTTCCGCCACGGCCATTATGACCCACTGCTCGGAATACGCCAAAATTGAGACACCCACACAAGTCCGCCACACCAAAGGTCAGTGATAAACTGGCGAAAACAAAACCTCCAACGTCACGCCAACAGGAATACGCCCACACTATCACGACCCACGAATCCACGCGGCGGTCTTTCAACCGCAGTATTCCATTGGCGGTACACACCGCCGCGCTCAAAATACACACACATATACAAAACACTACCACATTGGACAATTCCAAATACACACACCTGATACACATACACACACTACTACCACACACCCAATACAATATAAAACACCCGCCCACATCACCCACAAACCCCTACTACCAAAAATTCTGAAAGAAGGCCAGAGACAGACACTACAATCTAAAAACAAGCATCCACAGGCACTCAACACCATCACTCACAGAACATCCACGCACCTCACACAACACACCACTAAATATCACCCCACACATCACAACACACACCACCCCACACATCACCCACACCACCCCATGGCACGGCAAAGACACCCCAGGTTCTTTGAGGAGGAGCTCAGGATCATGGTGGCCAAAATCATCTGGGTAGAGCCACAGCTATTCGGATCACAGGTGCATAGCTAGGAAGATGGAGCTTTGGCGAAGAATAGTGGACAGGGTCAACGCAGTGGGACAACACCCAAGAAATAGAGATGACATCAGGAAGAGGTGGAACGACCTACAGGGGAAGGTGCGTTCCATGGTCTCAAGACACCACATCGCGGTTCAGAAGACTGGCGGCGGACCCCCACCTCCTCCCCTACAACTAACAACATGGAAGGAGCAAGTCTTGGCTATTCTGCATCCTGAGGGCCTCGCAGGACTAGCTGGAGGAATGGACTCTGGTAAGTCAAATCTTAACTATTACATCCCCCACCCTACCTGTTGCTATCACATACCCCACCCTCGCCCTCACCCCATCACTCCAACTCCTCACAAATGTCCCAATATCACAGACCACCCATCCCAACACCAAGCCCTGCATGCAACACCAAAGCATGGACACCCATCACCAAAGCATGGCCACTGCACATACCCATACACCCCCCTAAACCATCATCACACAAGGTCCCACACAGGAATGCAAGCACTGGGGTACACGGTCACCCACCCATTGCACACCATGGCACACACAGATGCAATAATCATGCTTTTACACCCCTGCAGGACCCCTACCCAACGTCACCGGACAAGAGGGTCCAGACATGTCCACACCACCAACAGAAGAGGCCCACAGTGATGAAAGCAGCTCTGTCCAACTGGATCTAGACAACCAGCCCGGCCCATCTGGGACCTCGGGACAGTTGGTTCCCCTCACACAGTCACAGGCCACTACAGAGCTTCCCCCCTCTGGAAACACTAGCACAGCATCCACCCAGCGGGCCCATACCTCTGTCCCCAGGACACGTCAATCAGCAGTGTGTCCACCACTACAGGGAACTCAGGCTACCCACCACCCCAACAACAACAGGGACCTGGGGGCAGTGGGCAGTGGGCATATGGTTCAGGGGACAGAGGCCCAGAGAAACAGGGGAACTGGGAGAGCTGCTGTGCGACAGGGGGAGGACAGGCCCAGGGAACCCACTCTCCTAGAGGCCCTCTCCAACATCATGGGAGCCTACCATCATTCCCAGGAGACAATGGCAATGGTTCTGGCCAAGTTTCAGTAGACCCAGCGGCTGCAGGAGGAACAGTATTTGGGCTTCAGGGAGGAACTCAGATCCATCAATTCCACCCTGGGCACCATCGTAGGGGTGCTGAAGGAAGTCCTCAACACCAGGAGGGACACTGTGGCACAACAAGGGGCCCCTAACACTAGCCTGGACGATGAACTGCCCACCACCTCCTCCGTCGCTAGTGGACAGGAGGCACCACCGCAGGACCACCACACCAGCACCCCACCCCCTGCAGATGGAGAACCACCCCGCAAACGGTCCCTGAGATCCAGGACAAAGACATAGAACGATTCCAAGACCCCCACCAAGAAATGAGACCACCCTGATTGTCATCCTTTTGTCCCACCTTGTCACCCTGTCCATCCTCAAACTGCCCCAGCTCCACTTCCTATGCCCCTTTGGACAATGCACCTGTGAGACTAATAGCTTGGATTCTGCCATGGACATTCTTCCACCATCACCCCTCACCATTTAACAACCCCCTCCAATATTGAGCACTTAAATAAACACCCTTAAAACACAAAACAATCTGGAGTCAGTCTGTGATTTCGAATTAGTGTATTAGCAATTACAGTGACAAAATGTTCTTTCAATGGTAATGTCAACATACCTATGTCACACAGCTATAGTCCATGAGGAAAGAAAGCAGATGTCACACAGTGGGACCCACATCTGTGAAATCGTAAGAGAAAGTGACAACTCAGTGACCATACACTGGGTGAAAAGGACAGACAGTAGAGAGGTAGTAGTGTTAAATTACATGTAGTAGGCAGGTTTGTCTTTTTACCTGTGTCTCACTGGAAGTATTGCAGGAACACAGAGTTCCTGTTGTCGATGTCCTCTTCTTCTGCTTCCTCGTCTTCACTGTCCACAGGCTCCACAGCTGCCACAACACCTCCATCTGGACCATCCTCCTGCAGAAAAGGCACCTGTCGTCGCAAAGCCAAGTTGTGAAGCCTACAGCAGGCCACGATGATCTGACACACCTTCTTTGGTGAGTAGAATAGGGAACCACCTGTCATATGGAGGCACCAGAACCTGGCCTTCAGGAGGCCGAAGGTCCGCTCTATAATCCTCCTAGTTTGCCCATCGGCCTCATTGTAGCGTTCCTCTGCCCTTGTCCTGGGATTCCTCACTGGGGAAAGTAGCCATGACAGGTTGCGGTAACCAGAGTCACCTGCAAATGGTGAAGGACAACTGTTAGACACACACTAACTCTTAGGGATATCCCCAGACCCAGACAATTATTCCCACTGGTTTGGTTCCAGGTGCTCACCTAGTAGCCACACACAGTGCCTCTGTAGTTGCCCCATCACATAAGGGATGCTGCTATTCTGCAGGATGTAAGCATCATGCACTGAGCCAGGGAATTTGGCATTTACATGGGAGATGTACTGGTCTGCTAAACTCACCATCTGCACATTCATCGAATGGTAACTCTTCCGGTTTCTGTACACCTGTTCACTCCTGTGTGGGGGGACCAAGGCCACATGTGTCCCATCAATGGCACCTATGATGTTGGGGATATGTCCCAGGGCATAGAAGTCACCTTTAACTGTTGGCAAATACTCCACCTGAGGGAAAACGATGTAGCTCGGCATGTGTTTCAGCAGGGCAGACAACACTCTGTACAACACGTTGGAAAACATAGGCTGGGACATCCCTGATACTATGGCCACTGTTGTTTGAAATGACCCACTTGCAAGGAAATGGAGTACTGACAGCACCTGCACTTGAGGGGGGATCCCTGTGGGATGGCGGATAGCTGACATCAGGTCTGGCTCCAACTGGGCACACAGTTCCAGGATTGTGGCACGATCAAGCCTGTAGGTGATGATTACATGTCTTTCCTCCATTGTCGACAGGTCCACCAGTGGTCTGTACACCGGATGGTTGCCGCCATCTCCTCACATGTCCCAGCAGACGGTGCCTATGGAGGACAAGAGCGAGCACAGAGTCAACCAACTCAGAGGTACGTAAACACAGCTTACTCAGAAAACTATTCATAACCTGAAATTTCCTGTATGAGTGTTGAGCCAAGGCCTAGGTATGTGTGACACAGTTAAAAATAAAGCCATGTGGGCCCCTGAAATGGCAGCTGCCTGACCTGTAAAGTGGGACAATGGGATATGAGGTAACTGCGCTGGCGTTGTACACTGTCGCCGTAGGCGGTCAAAGACCGCGGCGCAATTCTACATTGGTTAACATTGGACCCTATGGGTCCCAGGAGCCAATGACAATGTACGCCGGCAGTGACGGTATGCACCGCTGTGGACGTGACCGCCATTTTCTATCAGTTCAATCACTCAATACCTGATCTTCGACAGGAGAGGACCTACACTGCAAGTGCTGCTGTGTCCTCAGTCTGTAAGAGACAATGGCTCGTGTGTCTGGGGAAAGGGCCCCTGCCTTCAGCACGGAGGAGTTGGAGAAACTCGTGAATGGGGTCCTCCCCAGTACACGCTACTCTACGGTCCTCCAGACAAACAGGTAAGTACACTGTGAGCATGCTGTATGGGAAATGCCTGTGTGGAGTGGGGTGGATGAAAAATAGGGGGGGAGAATGAGGCGTGCATGAAACGACTGTGTGTGCATGTGCCACATGGCAAGGGTAGGGATGCGGGCCAATGACTATGATGGTGCAGTTGGTAATAACTTTTCTTTTTTCCCCTGTACAATTCTTGTAGGTCAGCGCCCACCAGAAGAGGGATGTTTGGCGTGCCATCGCCAAGGACGTCTGGACCCTGGGGGTCTACGACAGACGGAGCACCCACTGCTGTAAAAGATGGGAGGACATTCGCCGCTGGAGCAAGAAGTCGGCGGAGACCCAGCTGGGGGTGGCCTCCCAACGTGGGAGGGGTGCCCGTCGCACCATGACCCCCCAGATGTTCAGGATCCAGGCGGTGGTGTATCCGGAGTTGGATGGGCGCTTGAGGGCATCACAGCAGCAACAAGGGGGTGAGTACACTCTCATTCTGCTGATTCAGCGTGCAGTGGAGGTGTCTGGGTGGGGGAGGTGGGCTGTGGGTTCCCCTAGGGCAGGGTGAGTGTGCTAGTTAAGTCCCCTTTTTCAGGCAGACCCTGTGGCACCCCACCCCACCTGGGTACAGTGCCAACTACACCTAGTCAGGCTCCTGTGACATCCATGTGTGCAGATATCGGCCATAGCCTTGTAGGCCATGTCCCAGGGATTGAATAGTGGACCCCAAGTGCGCGGCGCAGTGCAGGGGGCTTCTGTGTCTGACGTGTCCGCCAACGGTAGCGGTAATGCATGCACTCCGCATGTCTTTCTTCTGTCTCCCCCCCTTTTTGTGGTCATTAGCATCATCAGGCGGAGGAGCAGTGGCACCGGAGCAGGAGGGAGCTGCATCCCACCTGGCCCTGGAGGGCGAGACTACGGACTCCGATTTCACCAGTGGGACAGAGGGCGAGGGGAGCTCCACGGAGGGGACAGGAGTGATACGGACTCGTCCTCTGATGGGAGCTCCCTTGCAGTGGTGGGCCCATCTGTGCCCCCCGCATCTACGGGTACAGCCACCACCACCCCCTCCAGCACCACCCCCCCAGCAGCCCCTCAGCCTTTGCCCCGTGTCCGCTCACCCAGGAGGGTGGGCATCACCTTCCCCCCAGGCACCTCAGGCCCTGCCCCAGTCACCCCTGCTGCCCTCAGTGAGGAGGCCATTGACCTCCTCAGGTCCCTCACTGTTGAGCAGTCTGCCATTTTGAATGCCATCCAGGGTGTAGAGAGACAGTTGCAACAAACCAATGCATTCCTGGAGGGCATTCATTCTGGTCAGGCAGCCCTTCAGCGAGCTTTTCAGACTCTGGCCTCAGCACTGATGGCAGCCATTGTCCCTGTCTCTAGCCTCCCCCCTCCAACTTCCTCCACCCAGACCCACACCCCTGTACCTCAGCCTCTCCCAAGCACACCATCAGACCAGCATGCACACACCTCAACACACAAAGGAAGCTCTGGCAAACATAAGCACCACACATCCCACAGGCACTCACGCAAGCATCACACACATGCAGACATACCAACATCCACTGCCTCCACTGTGTTCCCCTCCTCCTCGTCTCCCTCATCCCTCCCAGTCTCGTCTCCACTCACACCTGCATGCACTATATCTTCAGCCACTACGTCCATCACCAGCACACCCACCACCACACCCCGCTCACGTGCACCCACTACCATTCACACATCCCCTGTGTCCTCTCACAGTGTGTCTGTGAGCCCACCTCCCAAGGTACACAAACGCAGCCACACACCCACCCAACAGCCATCCACCTCACAACAGCCTCCAGCCCATGCACCTTCACCCAAACTCAGCAAACGTACACCTCCTTCGACCACTACCTCTTCCTCCACTCCCAAACCCCCTCCATCTACCCGTTCCAGTGTACCTAAGAAACTTTTCCTGGCCAGCCTTGACCTCTTTCCCTCACCTCCCCCACCCCGTCAGTCTCCTAGGGCCCGACTCTCCAGGTCCCAACCTAGCACTTCAGCCACAACATTGGCAGGACCAGTGGTGCCAGTAGTCACCGGATTATGGAGTGCACCAGGCAGCAGGGCAGCCGGTGTGGCAAGGAGCTACAGCACGGACAGTCCCCCACCTGTCAAGCATCAAAAGTTGGGCAGTGCCTGGCGGGAGAGGGGGAAGACACCAGCCACCAAAGCCTCTCCCGGGGGTACAGGTGGGAGGGTGGAATCAGCTGTGACACCTTCCAAGGTGGGGAAGGGGCACAAGAAAACCGGCAAGTCTGGGAAGATCTGCACGGCGGAGAAGACCGCCTTCGGCCCCGCTGCCATGGAGTTGACCGCCAGCAGCCCCGCTGCCCCAGACAGGACCGCCAGCAGCAGCCCCGCTGCCAAGTAGCCGACCGCCAGCAGCCCCACTGCCCCAGACAGGATCGCCAGCAGCAGCCCCACTGCCAAGGAGCCGACCGCCAGCAGCCCCACTGCCCCAGACAAGACCGCCAGCAGCAGCCCCGCTGCCCAAGACAGGACCGCCAGCAGCAGCCCCGCTGCCCCAGACAGGACCGCCAGCAGCAGCCCCACTGCCAAGGAGCTGGCCAGCAGCATCCCCGCTGCCCAAGACAGGACCGCCAGCAGCAGCCCCGCTGGCCAAGACAGGACTGCCAGCAGCAGCCCCGCTGCCCAAGAGAGGACCGCCAGCAGCTGAACCTCTGCCAAAGACACCGCCGCCACAAACACTGCTGCCAAAGACACCGCCGCCACAAGCACCGCTGCCAAAGACACAGCCGCCACAAGCACCGCTGACAAAGACACCGCCGCTACAAGCACCACTGACAAAGACACCGCCGCCACAAGCACCGCTGCTAAGGACACCGCCGCCACAAGCACCGCAGGCCCATGAGCCCCAAAACCTCTGACGCTACTGAGGCCGCCACGAGCAGGATGAAGCACTCTGGGCATAAGGCCCCCTCCAGAACCGTGGAGGGATACATCCACTACCTCAGTCCTTGGCAGGATGAATTACTCTGGGCACAAGGCCCCCTCCAGAACCAGTGGAGAGATGCATCCACTACCTGAGTCCTTGGCAGGATGAAACACTCTGGGCACAAGGCCCCCTCCAGAACCAGTGGAGAGATACATCCACTACCTCAGTCCTTGGCAGGATGAAGCACTCTGGGCACAAGGCCCCCTCCAGGACCAGTGGAGAGATACATCCACTACCTCAGTCCTTGGCAGGATGAAGCACTCTGGGCACAAGGCCCCCTCCAGAACCAGTGGAGACTGTTATCCACTTGAGAGACTGTGGCTTTGCACTCCCCAGGATAATGCAGTGGGCAAACCACCCACTGTAGAGACTTGAGAGACTGTGGCTTTGCAATCCCCAGGATTGAACAGTGGGCAAACCACCCACTGTAGAGACTTGAGAGACTGTGGCTTTGCACTCCCCAGGATTGAACAGTGGGCAACCCACCCACTGTAGAGACTTGAGGAACTGTGGCTTTGCACTCCCCAGGATTGTACAGTGGGCATGGGGCCCCCTCATGGATTTTGTGTTGTGCACTCAACCGGCTGAGGTACCCACCCTTTCCCTTCCCCCTGAGGTGCCTGTTTTATTTCTATCTGATGCCCCTGCAGTGTTCTCTCCGTCTTGTTCGGGTATCTTGTGTGGGCCTCGCCCATGCATTTTGGGCCCAGTGGTCCTCGGACTTTAATGGTGGAATACCTTGGACTAATATTATTGGTGTATATATTTGTAAATAGTGTATGTATATTTTTTGAATACTGAATTTTGATATATTACAATCGTTCACCTCATTACCTTTTGTCTTTGCATTCTACCGGGGGGTTTGGGTGGTGTAACTGTTATGTATCATGTTGTATTAGTGTGTGTGTTGTCATGGGTGAGGGTGGGTGTGGGGGTGGGGGTGTTGCGTGTTGCGTGGGTCAATGTTTTTTCCCTCCCCCTCCCTTGTGTCGTAGGTGCAGTACTCACTGTGGTCTTCGGCGCCGGCGTTCGTGCTCCTGGTAGAGGAGCAAGAAGATAATGGCTGGAAAAATGTGGAGCTCTGCTTCCATGGAGTCCTGGTTCCTCATGGGGTGTGCAGAGGTGAGCATTTTCCCTTCGAAGTCCTGTTTCCGCCGTGTTTTTGTTCGCGGTGATCCGCCCCAGAAAAGGTGGCGGATTGGTAGGTTGTAATTCAGTGGGCGGTACATTGTGTTCCGCCTGTCCGTTGGCGGTGACCGCCGCTGTGTTTGCTTGTACCGCCGTGGCGGTCGGAGTGTTAAATTGGCTGTCTATGTTGGCGGTTTCCGCCACGGTCGTAATTCCATTTTTTTTACCGCCGGCCTGTTGGCGGTCTTACCGCCTGTAGGAAAGTACCATCTTGCCTGGCATGTTACCCCATCTTTCACTGTATATATGTTGTTTTAGTTGTATGTGTCACTGGGACCCTGGTAACCCAGGGCCCCAGTGCTCATAAGTGTGCCTGAATGTGTTACCTGTGTAGTGACTAACTGTCTCACTGAGGCTCTGCTAATCAGAACCTCAGTGGTTATGCTCTCTCATTTCTTTCCAAATTGTCACTGACAGGCTAGTGACCATTTTTAACAATTTACATTGGCTTACTGGAACACCCTTATAATTCCCTAGTATATGGTACTGAGGTACCCAGGGTATTGGGGTTCCAGGAGATCCCTATGGGCTGCAGCATTTCTTTTGCCACCCATAGGGAGCTCTGACAAATCTTACACAGGCCTGCCACTGCAGCCTGAGTGAAATAACGTCCACGTTATTTCACAGCCATTTTACACTGCACTTAAGTAACTTATAAGTCACCTATATGTCTAACCTTTACCTGGTAAAGGTTAGGTGCAAAGTTACTTAGTGTGAGGGCACCCTGGCACTAGCCAAGGTGCCCCCACATTGTTCAGAGCCAATTCACTGAACTTTGTGAGTGCGGGGACACCATTACACGCGTGCACTACATATAGGTCACTACCTATATGTAGCTTCACCATGGTAACTCCGAATATGGCCATGTAACATGTCTGTGATCATGGAATTGCCCCCTCTATGCCATCCTGGCATTGTTGGTACAATTCCATGATCCCAGTGGTCTGTAGCACAGACCCTGGTACTGCCAGACTGCCCTTCCTGGGGTTTCTCTGCAGCTGCTGCTGCTGCCAACCCCTCAGACAGGCAGCTGCCCTCCTGGGGTCCAGCCAGGCCTGGCCCAGGATGGCAGAACAAAGAACTTCCTCTGAGAGAGGGTGTGACACCCTCTCCCTTTGGAAAATGGTGTGAAGGCAGGGGAGGAGTAGCCTCCCCCAGCCTCGGGAAATGCTTTGTTGGGCACAGATGTGCCCAATTCTGCATAAGCCAGTCTACACCGGTTCAGGGACCCCTTAGCCCCTGCTCTGGCGCGAAACTGGACAAAGGAAAGGGGAGTGACCACTCCCCTGACCTGCACCTCCCCTGGGAGGTGTCCAGAGCTCCTCCAGTGTGCTCCAGACCTCTGCCATCTTGGAAACGGAGGTGCTGCTGGCACACTGGACTGCTCTGAGTGGCCAGTGCCACCAGGTGACGTCAGAGACTCCTTGTGATAGGCTCCTTCAGGTGTTAGTAGCCTTTCCTCTCTCCTAGGTAGCCAAACCCTCTTTTCTGGCTATTTAGGGTCTCTGTCTCTGGGGAAACTTCAGATAACGAATGCATGAGCTCAGCCGAGTTCCTCTGCATCTCCCTCTTCACCTTCTGATAAGGAATCGACCGCTGACCGCGCTGGAAGCCTGCAAACCTGCAACATAGTAGCAAAGACGACTACTGCAACTCTGTAACGCTGATCCTGCCGCCTTCTCGACTGTTTTCCTGCTTGTGCATGCTGTGGGGGTAGTCTGCCTCCTCTCTGCACCAGAAGCTCCGAAGAAATCTCCCGTGGGTCGACGGAATCTTCCCCCTGCAACCGCAGGCACCAAAAAGCTGCATTACCGGTCCCTTGGGTCTCCTCTCAGCACGACGAGCGAGGTCCCTCGAATCCAGCGACACCGTCCAAGTGACCCCCACAGTCCAGTGACTCTTCAGCCCAAGTTTGGTGGAGGTAAGTCCTTGCCTCACCTCGCTGGGCTGCATTGCTGGGAACCGCGACTTTGCAAGCTACTCCGGCCCCTGTGCACTTCCGGCGGAAATCCTTCGTGCACAGCCAAGCCTGGGTCCACGGCACTCTAACCTGCATTGCACGACTTTCTAAGTTGGTCTCCGGCGACGTGGGACTCCTTTGTGCAACTTCGGCGAGCACCGTTTCACGCATCCTCGTAGTGCCTGTTTCTGGCACTTCTCCGGGTGCTACCTGCTTCAGTGAGGGCTCTTTGTCTTGATCGACGTCCCCTCTCTCTGCGGGTCCAATTTGCGACCTCCTGGTCCCTCCTGGGCCCCAGCAGCGTCCAAAAACGCCAAACGCACGATTTGCGTCTAGCAAGGCTTGTTGGCGTCCATCCGGCGGGAAAACACTTCTGCACGACTCTCCAAGGCGTGGGGGATCCATCCTCCAAAGGGGAAGTCTCTAGCCCTTGTCGTTCCTGCAGTATTCACAGTTCTTCAGCCTAGTAAGAGCTTCTTTGCACCAACCGCTGGCATTTCTTGGGCATCTGCCCATCTCCGAGCTGCTTGTGACTTTTGGACTTGGTCCCCTTGTTCCACAGGTACCCTCAGTCAGGAATCCATCGTTGTTGCATTGCTGATTTGTGTTTTCCTTGCATTCTCCCTCTAACACGACTATTTTGTCCTTAGGGGAACTTTGGTGCACTTTGCACTCACTTTTCAGGGTCTTGGGGAGGGTTATTTTTCTAACTCTCACTATTTTCTAATAGTCCCAGCGACCCTCTACAAGGTCACATAGGTTTGGGGTCCATTCGTGGTTCGCATTCCACTTCTGGAGTATATGGTTTGTGTTGCCCCTATCCCTATGTTTCCCCATTGCATCCTATTGTAACTATACATTGTTTGCACTGGTTTCTAAGACTATACTGCATATTTTTGCTATTGTGTATATATATCTTGTGTATATTTCCTATCCTCTCACTGAGGGTACACTCTAAGATACTTTGGCATATTGTCATAAAAATAAAGTACCTTTATTTTTAGTATAACTGTGTATTGTGTTTTCTTATGATATTGTGCATATGACACTAAGTGGTACTGTAGTAGCTTCACACGTCTCCTAGTTCAGCCTGAGCTGCTCTCCTAAGCTACCATTATCTATCAGCCTAAGCTGCTAGACACCCTATACACTAATAAGGGATAACTGGGCCTGGTGCAAGGTGCAAGTACCCCTTGGTACTCACTACAAGCCAGTCCAGCCTCCTACATTGGTTGTGCAGCGGTGGGATAAGTGCTTTGAGACTACTTACCACTCTTGTCATTGTACTTTTCATAAGAGAAAAATATACAAAACAAGGTCAGTGTATATACACATAGCCAAAAAGTTTTGCATTTCCTCTTTTCACTCTTTTCTAAGTGCTGAAAAGTACTTCTAAACTTTCAAAAAGTTCTTAAAAGTTTTAAAAGTTTTTTTCTGTCTTTCCAAAAAGTTCTGAAAACTTTTTTCTCTTTTTCTATCACTTCAACTCTCTCTAAAAATGTCTGGCACAGGCCAAAAAGTTGAACTGTCCAAACTTGCATATGATCACCTTAGCTGGAAAGGAGCAAGGAGTCTCTGCATAGAGAGAGGTTTGAGTGTAGGGAAGAATCCTTCCTTAGAACTGTTAATTAATATGCTTAGAGTACAGGATAAGGCCATAAGTGCCCAATCTGTAGAAAAAGTAGCTAATGGTTCTCAATCTGATCCAGGGACTCCCCCAGGAAAAGGTTCAGGAAAGAAACTTCTCAGCCTGCCCATTACTAGACAGTCTAGCATAGTTGGTACAGAGGTTGAATCACATCATACTGATGATGTGCTCTCACATTATGCTGGTAGCCAAGCTGTTAGGGTGCCCTTGGTAAGGGACAGGTCTCCTTCTGTTCATTCCCATCATACCTCTGTATCTAGAAATGTCCCTCCCACCCACCCTGATGACAGATTGTTAGAAAGGGAGCTCAATAGATTGAGAGTGGAACAAACCAGACTGAAGCTCAAGAAGCAACAGCTGGATTTGGATAGACAGTCTTTAGAAATAGAGAGGGAAAGACAGAAGATGGGTTTAGATACCCATGGTGGCAGCAGCAGTATTCCCCATAGTCATCCTGCAAAAGAGCATGATTCCAGGAATCTGCATAAGATAGTTCCCCCTTACAAGGAGGGGGATGACATTAACAAGTGGTTTGCTGCACTTGAGAGGGCCTGTGCTGTACAGGATGTCCCTCAAAAGCAGTGGGCTGCTATCCTATGGCTATCATTTACTGGAAAAGGTAGGGATAGGCTCCTTACTGTAAAAGAAAATGATGCTAACAATTTCCAAGTTCTTAAGAATGCACTCCTGGATGGTTAGGCTTAACCACTGAACAGTACAGGATAAAGTTCAGAGATACCAAAAAGGAGTCTTCACAAGACTGGGTTGATTTCATTGACCAGGCAGTGAAGGCCTTGGAGGGGTGGTTACATGGCAGTAAAGTTACTGATTATGACAGCCTGTATAACTTGATCCTGAGAGAGCATATTCTTAATAATTGTGTGTCTGATTTGTTGCACCAGTACTTGGTGGACTCTGATCTGACCTCTCCCCAAGAATTGGGAAAGAAGGCAGACAAATGGGTCAGAACAAGAGTGAACAGAAAAGTTCATACAGGGGGTGACAAAGATGGCAACAAAAAGAAGGATGGTAAGTCTTCTGACAAGGGTGGGGACAAATCTAAAAATGAGTCTTCATCAGGCCCACAAAAACACTCTGGTGGGGGTGGTGGGCCCAAATCCTCCTTTAATCAGAACAAGGAAAAGAAACCATGGTGCTATTTATGTAAAATAAAAGGCCATTGGACAACAGATCCCAGTTGTCCAAAGAAAGGCACCACAGCTCCTACCACTACAACCCCTACTGCTACACCTAGTGTCCCTACTAATAGCAGTGGTGGTGGGAGCAAACCTACTAATAGCCAATCCAAGGGAGTAGCTGGGCTCACTTTTGGTAATTTAGTTGGGGTTGGTCTGATTAGGGAGACCACAGAGGCTACTTTAGTTTCTGAAGGGGCTATTGACTTAGCCACGTTGGTTGCTTGCCCCCATAACTTGGAGAAGTACAAGCAACTAACCCTAATAAATGGTGTTGAGGTCCAGGCCTACAGGGACACAGGTGCCAGTGTCACAATGGTGATTGAGAAACTGGTGCACCCTGAACAACACATACTTGGACACCAGTACCAAGTAACCGATGCTCACAACATAACACAAAGCCACCCCATGGCTGTTGTAAATCTCAACTGGGGGGGGGTATCTGGTCCAAAGAAAGTTGTGGTAGCTTCAGATTTACCTGTAGACTGTCTATTAGGGAACGATTTGGAGACATCAGCTTGGTCAGATGTGGAGTTGGAGGCCCATGCAGCAATGCTGGGCATCCCAGGGCATATTTTTGCTTTGACAAGGGCTCAGGCCAAAAAGCAAAAAGGACAGGGAAGCTTGGATCCTGGAACAATGGACCAAGTGCTCCCTAAAGCTAGGGCTAGTAGAAGCAAACCACTTCCTACTATCCCTCCCTCTACAGTGGATTCTACTTCTGAGGAAGAAGAATTCCCTCCCTGTGCAGAACCTACACCAGAGGAGCTGGAAGCAGACACTGCTGAGCTTTTGGGTGAAGGGGGACCTGCCAGAGAGGAGCTGAGTGTGGCACAGCAAACCTGTCCCACATTAGAGGGTCTCAGACAGCAAGCTGTCAAACAGGCTAATGGGGATGTCAGTGACTCACACAGAGTTTACTGGGAGGACAACCTCTTGTACACTGAGCATAGGGATCCTAAACCTGGAGCTGCCAGGAGATTAGTGATTCCTCAGGAGTACAGAAAGTTCCTCCTAACACTGGCACATGACATTCCCTTAGCTGGGCACCTGGGTCAAATGAAAACTTGGGACAGATTGGTACCATTGTTTCATTGGCCTAGGATGTCTGAGGACACAAAAGAATTTTGTAAGTCCTGTGAAACCTGTCAAGCCAGTGGCAAGACAGGTGGCACTCCAAAGGCACCCCTTATCCCACTGCCTGTGGTTGGGGTTCCCTTTGAAAGGGTAGGGGTTGACATAGTTGGCCCCCTTGACCCTCCTACTGCTTCAGGCAATAGGTTTATCTTGGTGGTAGTGGACCATGCCACAAGATATCCTGAAGCTATTCCTTTAAGGACCACTACAGCTCCTGCAGTGGCAAAGGCCCTCCTGGGAATATTTTCCAGGGTGGGCTTCCCAAAGGAAGTAGTATCAGACAGAGGAAGCAATTTCATGTCTGCATACTTAAAGGCCATGTGGAAGGAGTGTGGTGTAACGTACAAGTTCACAACACCCTATCATCCACAAACAAATGGACTGGTGGAGAGATTTAATAAAACTCTCAAAGGCATGATTATGGGACTCCCTGAAAAACTCCGCAGGAGATGGGATATCCTTCTACCATGCCTCCTTTTTGCCTACAGGGAGGTACCCCAGAAAGGAGTGGGCTTCAGCCCCTTTGAACTTCTTTTTGGACACCCTGTTAGGGGTCCACTCACACTTGTAAAGGAGGGTTGGGAACAACCTTTAAAAGCTCCTAAGCAGGATATTGTGGATTATGTACTTGGCCTCAGATCAAGGATGGCTGAGTACATGAAAAAGGCCAGTAAAAACCTTCAGGCCAGCCAAGAGCTCCAGAAGCAATGGCATGATCAGAAGGCTGTTTTGGTTCAGTACCAACCAGGGCAGAAAGTGTGGGTCTTGGAGCCTGTGGCCCCAAGAGCACTCCAAGATAAATGGAGTGGACCCCACACAATTGTTGAAAAGAAGGGTGAAGTCACCTACTTGGTTGACTTAGGCACTGCCAGGAGTCCCCTTAGGGTGCTCCATGTCAACCGCCTGAAACCCTACTATGACAGGGCTGATCTCACCCTGCTCATGGCAACAGATGAGGGACAGGAAGAAGACAGTGATCCTCTACCTGATCTCTTCTCTTCCACAGAACAAGATGCTCTTGTGGAAGGTGTAGTTTTGGCTGATTGTCTTACTGCTGAGCAGAAAGATAATTGCATAAATCTCCTAGGACAATTTTCAGAACTCTTCTCCATTGTGCCAGGCACCACTTCTTGGTGTGAGCACACTATAGATACTGGAGACAGTTTACCTGTCAAAAGTAAGATCTATAGGCAGCCTGACCATGTCAGGGACTGCATAAAGCAAGAAGTTCAGAAGATGTTGGAACTAGGAGTGGTTGAGCACTCTGACAGTCCATGGGCTTCTCCTGTGGTACTGGTACCAAAACCCAATTCTAAAGATGGAAAGAAGGAAATGAGGTTTTGTGTCGACTATAGAGGTCTCAACTTGGTAACCAAAACTGATGCTCACCCTATACCCAGGGCAGATGAGCTCATAGATACACTGGCATCTGCCAAGTATCTAAGCACTTTTGATTTGACTGCAGGGTATTGGCAGATCAAATTGTCAGAAGATGCTAAATCTAAGACTGCATTTTCTACCATTGGAGGACATTACCAGTTTACTGTAATGCCTTTTGGTCTGAAAAATGCACCTGCCACTTTTCAGAGGTTGGTGAACACAGTCCTGCAAGGGCTGGAAGCTTTCAGTGCAGCATATTTGGATGATATAGCTGTCTTTAGCTCCAGCTGGGATGATCACCTGGTCCACCTTTGGAAAGTTTTGGAGGCCCTGCAAAAGGCAGGCCTCACTATCAAGGCTTCAAAGTGCCAGATAGGGCAGGGTAAGGTGGTTTATCTGGGACACCTTGTTGGTGGGGAACAGATTGCACCACTGCAGGGGAAAATCCAAACTATTATTGATTGGGTTCCCCCTACCACTCAGACTCAGGTGAGAGCCTTCCTAGGCCTCACTGGGTATTACAGGAGGTTCATTAAGAACTATGGCTCCATTGCAGCCCCTCTTAATGACCTCACATCCAAGAAAATGCCTAAAAAGGTATTATGGACAGCAAACTGTCAGAAAGCTTTTGAGGAGCTGAAGCAGGCCATGTGCTCTGCACCTGTCCTGAAAAGCCCTTGTTACTCTAAAAAATTCTATGTCCAAACTGATGCATCTGAATTAGGAGTAGGGGCAGTCCTATCACAACTTAATTCTGAGGGCCAGGATCAACCTGTTGCTTTTATTAGTAGAAGGTTGACCCCTAGAGAAAAGCGTTGGTCTGCCATTGAGAGGGAGGCCTTTGCTGTGGTCTGGGCTCTGAAGAAGTTGAGGCCATACCTGTTTGGCACTCACTTCATTGTTCAGACAGACCACAAACCTCTACTTTGGCTAAAACAAATGAAAGGTGAAAATCCTAAATTGTTGAGGTGGTCCATATCCCTACAGGGAATGGACTATACAGTGGAACATAGACCTGGGAGTAGCCACTCCAATGCAGATGGACTCTCCAGATATTTCCACTTAGACAATGAAGACTCATCAGGTAATGGCTAGTCTTATTGTCCTTCGTTTGGGGGGGGGTTGTGTAGGAAAGTACCATCTTGCCTGGCATGTTACCCCCATCTTTCACTGTATATATGTTGTTTTAGTTGTATGTGTCACTGGGACCCTGGTAACCCAGGGCCCCAGTGCTCATAAGTGTGCCTGAATGTGTTACCTGTGTAGTGACTAACTGTCTCACTGAGGCTCTGCTAATCAGAACCTCAGTGGTTATGCTCTCTCATTTCTTTCCAAATTGTCACTGACAGGCTAGTGACCATTTTTAACAATTTACATTGGCTTACTGGAACACCCTTATAATTCCCTAGTATATGGTACTGAGGTACCCAGGGTATTGGGGTTCCAGGAGATCCCTATGGGCTGCAGCATTTCTTTTGCCACCCATAGGGAGCTCTGACAAATCTTACACAGGCCTGCCACTGCAGCCTGAGTGAAATAACGTCCACGTTATTTCACAGCCATTTTACACTGCACTTAAGTAACTTATAAGTCACCTATATGTCTAACCTTTACCTGGTAAAGGTTAGGTGCAAAGTTACTTAGTGTGAGGGCACCCTGGCACTAGCCAAGGTGCCCCCACATTGTTCAGAGCCAATTCACTGAACTTTGTGAGTGCGGGGACACCATTACACGCGTGCACTACATATAGGTCACTACCTATATGTAGCTTCACCATGGTAACTCCGAATATGGCCATGTAACATGTCTGTGATCATGGAATTGCCCCCTCTATGCCATCCTGGCATTGTTGGTACAATTCCATGATCCCAGTGGTCTGTAGCACAGACCCTGGTACTGCCAGACTGCCCTTCCTGGGGTTTCTCTGCAGCTGCTGCTGCTGCCAACCCCTCAGACAGGCAGCTGCCCTCCTGGGGTCCAGCCAGGCCTGGCCCAGGATGGCAGAACAAAGAACTTCCTCTGAGAGAGGGTGTGACACCCTCTCCCTTTGGAAAATGGTGTGAAGGCAGGGGAGGAGTAGCCTCCCCCAGCCTCGGGAAATGCTTTGTTGGGCACAGATGTGCCCAATTCTGCATAAGCCAGTCTACACCGGTTCAGGGACCCCTTAGCCCCTGCTCTGGCGCGAAACTGGACAAAGGAAAGGGGAGTGACCACTCCCCTGACCTGCACCTCCCCTGGGAGGTGTCCAGAGCTCCTCCAGTGTGCTCCAGACCTCTGCCATCTTGGAAACGGAGGTGCTGCTGGCACACTGGACTGCTCTGAGTGGCCAGTGCCACCAGGTGACGTCAGGGACTCCTTGTGATAGGCTCCTTCAGGTGTTAGTAGCCTTTCCTCTCTCCTAGGTAGCCAAACCCTCTTTTCTGGCTATTTAGGGTCTCTGTCTCTGGGGAAACTTCAGATAACGAATGCATGAGCTCAGCCGAGTTCCTCTGCATCTCCCTCTTCACCTTCTGATCAGGAATCGACCGCTGACCGCGCTGGAAGCCTGCAAACCTGCAACATAGTAGCAAAGACGACTACTGCAACTCTGTAACGCTGATCCTGCCGCCTTCTCGACTGTTTTCCTGCTTGTGCATGCTGTGGGGGTAGTCTGCCTCCTCTCTGCACCAGAAGCTCCGAAGAAATCTCCCGTGGGTCGACGGAATCTTCCCCCTGCAACCGCAGGCACCAAAAAGCTGCATTACCGGTCCCTTGGGTCTCCTCTCAGCACGACGAGCGAGGTCCCTCGAATCCAGCGACACCGTCCAAGTGACCCCCACAGTCCAGTGACTCTTCAGCCCAAGTTTGGTGGAGGTAAGTCCTTGCCTCACCTCGCTGGGCTGCATTGCTGGGAACCGCGACTTTGCAAGCTACTCCGGCCCCTGTGCACTTCCGGCGGAAATCCTTCGTGCACAGCCAAGCCTGGGTCCACGGCACTCTAACCTGCATTGCACGACTTTCTAAGTTGGTCTCCGGCGACGTGGGACTCCTTTGTGCAACTTCGGCGAGCACCGTTTCACGCATCCTCGTAGTGCCTGTTTCTGGCACTTCTCCGGGTGCTACCTGCTTCAGTGAGGGCTCTTTGTCTTGATCGACGTCCCCTCTCTCTGCGGGTCCAATTTGCGACCTCCTGGTCCCTCCTGGGCCCCAGCAGCGTCCAAAAACGCCAAACGCACAATTTGCGTGTAGCAAGGCTTGTTGGCGTCCATCCGGCGGGAAAACACTTCTGCACGACTCTCCAAGGCGTGGGGGATCCATCCTCCAAAGGGGAAGTCTCTAGCCCTTGTCGTTCCTGCAGTATTCACAGTTCTTCAGCCTAGTAAGAGCTTCTTTGCACCAACCGCTGGCATTTCTTGGGCATCTGCCCATCTCCGAGCTGCTTGTGACTTTTGGACTTGGTCCCCTTGTTCCACAGGTACCCTCAGTCAGGAATCCATCGTTGTTGCATTGCTGATTTGTGTTTTCCTTGCATTCTCCCTCTAACACGACTATTTTGTCCTTAGGGGAACTTTGGTGCACTTTGCACTCACTTTTCAGGGTCTTGGGGAGGGTTATTTTTCTAACTCTCACTATTTTCTAATAGTCCCAGCGACCCTCTACAAGGTCACATAGGTTTGGGGTCCATTCGTGGTTCGCATTCCACTTCTGGAGTATATGGTTTTTGTGCCCCTATCCCTATGTTTCCCCATTGTATCCTATTGTAACTATACATTGTTTGCACTGGTTTCTAAGACTATACTGCATATTTTTGCTATTGTGTATATATATCTTGTGTATATTTCCTATCCTCTCACTGAGGGTACACTCTAAGATACTTTGGCATATTGTCATAAAAATAAAGTACCTTTATTTTTAGTATAACTGTGTATTGTGTTTTCTTATGATATTGTGCATATGACACTAAGTGGTACTGTAGTAGCTTCACACGTCTCCTAGTTCAGCCTGAGCTGCTCTGCTAAGCTACCATTATCTATCAGCCTAAGCTGCTAGACACCCTATACACTAATAAGGGATAACTGGGCCTGGTGCAAGGTGCAAGTACCCCTTGGTACTCACTACAAGCCAGTCCAGCCTCCTACACCGCCGCTTTAACACCGACCGCCAGGGTTGTAATGACCACCATAATATTTGTTTCTGAAATTATGTCAGTGATTGTAAAAAATCCTCTACTCATTTGTCTCCTGAATGCTACATTTAAGTGCCTGAATCCAGTCTGTAAAATCCCCGCTTGTATCGTCTCTGCTTCTTCCAAATGTGATGTTTTGTTAATAATTGTGTAATTTTTCTTTTATTTTTCATTGTCTTTATATTTTGATCTCGTGTGCCTCAAAAACAGTATGTCTAAAACACAAAAATCAGGTTGTACCGCATGTGCTCAGTTAGGTTTTTACTTTTGGGCTTTGATGTTGTAACTCAATGAGAATGCTTAACGTCATGGCATAACTGTATGCCTATCAAAGTCTGTCTAAATGCTTGCATTTATAGCAAAGTCTATTTACTTGTTTTTAAGTCTGACGAGCCACAAATCCTCAGGAAATGTGGGCAAAAAAGCCAAATCATTTGAGGATTGATTAGATTACATCTTCCAGCCACTCTTAAAATGGCAGATGTCCATTTTTCCTAGAATCCATCCAAAACCTCTACTATGCATTTACATTTTTTTACAATTCAATTTAAAGAAAAAAAAGAGGACCGAATACCAAACTTTTAAGCATGAAATATGCGTCCTCTCCAAAGTTAGCGAAGAACTGCAGGCAGCTTTATTTTTTTAAACTACATTTACCTAAATATACCTTAAATGAGGGCTTCAGACAACACATTGGTGCTTGCCCTGGTTCCTGATTTCTGTGAGTTCGGTTTTGTTCAAGACATAAATTACTATCTTCTTTTCAGGAAGAAGCTAAAGCAGTGACCTGCTTCCCCCAGTGTAAGTTAGTGACAGCCAGCGTAAAATGAAACATTGACATTACATACTAGAGAAATCTAAAAGGCTACATTGCTTTACTGGCTTTTTCCTTACCTGAGAGAATAGAGGGACAATTGATAAGTGTAGGAAAGTACCATATTGCCTGGCATGTTACCCCCATATTTCACTGTATATATGTTGTTTTAGTTGTATGTGTCACTGGGACCCTGCCAGCCAGGGCCCCAGTGCTCATAAGTGTGCCCTGTATGTGTTCCCTGTGTGATGACTAACTGTCTCACTGAACCACTGAGTGGTTATGCTCTCTCTTTGCTTTCCAAATTGTCACTAACAGGCTAGTGACCAATTTCACCAATTCACATTGGCATACTGGAACATCCTTATAATTCCCTAGTATATGGTACTGAGGTACCCAGGGTATTGGGGTTCCAGGAGATCCCTATGGGCTGCAGCATTTCTTTTGCCACCCATAGGGAGCTCTGACAATTCTTACACACGCCTGCCACTGCAGCCTGAGTGAAATAACGTCCACGTTATTTCACAGCCATTTACCACTGCACATAAGTAACTTATAAGTCACCTATATGTCTAACCTTTACCTGGTAAAGGTTGGGTGCTAAGTTACTTAGTGTGTGGGCACCCTGGCACTAGCTAAGGTGCCCCCACATCGTTCAGGGCAAATTCCCAGGACTTTGTGAGTGCGGGGACACCATTACACGCGTGCACTATACATAGGTAACTACCTATGTATAGTGTCACAATGGTAACTCCGAACATGGCCATGTAACATGTCTAAGATCATGGAATTGTCACCCCAATGCCATTCTGGCATTGGGGAGACAATTCCATGATCCCCCGAGTCTCTGGCACAGACCCGGGTACTGCCAAACTACCTTTCCCGGGGTTTCACTGCAGCTGCTGCTGCTGCCAACCCCTCAAACAGGTTTCTTCCCTCCTGGGGTCCAGCCAGGCTTGGCCCAGGAAGGCAGAACAAAAGACTTCCTCAGAGAGAGGGTGTTACACCCTCTCCCTTCGGAAAAAGGTGTCAGGGCTGGGGAGGAGTAGCCTCCCCCAGCCTCTGGAAAGGCTTTGATGGGCACAGATGGTGCCCATCTCTGCATAAGCCAGTCTACACAGGTTCAGGGATCCCCCAGCCCTGCTCTAGTGTGAAACTGGACAAAGGAAAGGGGAGTGACCACTCCCTGACCTGCACCTCCCCTGGGAGGTGCCTAGAGCTCCTCCAGTGTGCTCCAGACCTCTGCCATCTTGGAAACAGAGGTGCTGCTGGCACACTGGACTGCTCTGAGTGGCCAGTGCCAACAGGTGACATCAGAGACTCCTTCTGATAGGCTCTTACCTGTGTTGCTAGCCTATCCTCCTTCCTAGGTAGCCAAACCTCCTTTTCTGGCTATTTAGGGTCTCTGCTTTGGGGAATGCTTTAGATAACGAATGCAAGAGCTCATCAGAGTTCCTCTGCATCTCTCTCTTCACCTTCTGCCAAGGAATCGACCGCTGACTGCTCAGGACTCCTGCAAAACCACAACAAAGTAGCAAAGACGACTACTGCAACCTTGTATCGCTCATCCTGCCTCCTTCTCGACTGTTTTCCTGGTGGTGCATGCAGTGGGGGTAGTCTGCCTCCTCTCTGCACTAGAAGCTCAGAAGAAATCTCCCGTGGGTCGACTGAATCTTCCCCCTGCAACCGCAGGCACCAAAAGACTACATCACCGGTCCTCTGGGTCCCCTCTCAGCACGACGAGCGTGGTCCCTGGAACTCAGCAACTCTGTCCAACTGACTCCCACAGTCCAGTGACTCTTCAGTCCAAGTTTGGTGGAGGTAAGTCCTTGCCTCCCCACGCTAGACTGCATTGCTGGGTACCTCGTGATTTGCAGCTGCTCCGGCTCCTGTGCACTTTTCCAGGATTTCCTTTGTGCACAGCCAAGCCTGGGTCCCCGACACTCTAACCTGCAGTGCACAACCTCCTGAGTTGTCCTCCGGCGTCGTGGGATCTTCTTTTGTGACTTCGGGTGAGCTCTGGTTCACTCTTCTTTGTAGTGCCTGTTCCGGCACTTCTGCGGGTGCTGCCTGCTCCTGAGAGGGCTCCTTGTCTTGCTGGACGCCCCCTCTGTCTCCTCACGCAATTGCCGACATCCTGGTCCCTCCTCGGCCACAGCAGCATCCAAAAACCCTAACCGCGACCCTTGCAGCTAGCAAGGCTTGTTTGTGTTCTTTCTGCGTGGGAACACCTCTGCAAGCTTCTTCACGACGTGGGACATCCATCCTCCAAAGGGGAAGTTCCTAGTCCTCTTCGTTCTTGCAGAATCCACAGCTTCTACCATCCGGTGGCAGCTTCTTTGCACCCTCAGCTGGCATTTCCTGGGCATCCGCAAAATCTCGACTTTGTCGCGACTCTTGGACTTGGTCTCCTTGTTCCACAGGTACTCTTGTCCGGAAATCCATCGTTGTTGCATTGCTGGTGTTGGTCTTCCTTGCAGAATTCCCCTATCACGACTTCTGTGCCCTCTGGGGAACTTAGGTGCACTTTACACCTACTTTTCAGGTTCTTGGGGTGGGCTATTTTTCTAACCCTCACTGTTTTCTTACAGTCCCAGCGACCCTCTACAAGCTCACATAGGTTTGGGGTCCATTCGTGGTTCGCATTCCACTTTTGGAGTATATGGTTTGTGTTGCCCCTATAACTATGTGCTCTCATTGCAATCTATTGTGACTGTACATTGCTTGCATTGCTTTCTATTGCTATTACTGCATATTTTTGGTATTGTGTACATATATCTTGTGTATATTTGCTATCCTCATACTGAGGGTACTCACTGAGATACTTTTGGCATATTTTCATAAAAATAAAGTACCTTTATTTTTAGTATATCTGTGTATTGTGTTTTCTTATGATATTGTGCATATGACACCAGTGGTATAGTAGGAGCTTTACACGTCTCCTAGTTCAGCCTAAGCTGCTCTGCTAAGCTACCTTTTCTATCAGCCTAAGCTGCTAGACACCTCTTCTACACTAATAAGGGATAACTGGACCTGGTGCAGAGTGTAAGTACCCCTTGGTACCACTACAAACCAGGCCAGCCTCCTACAATAAGTCATTGTGGAGATGTTGTATGAATTCACTTTTCCAAGGCCCGAGTAAGTATGCAGTGCACACAAGTTCCTTTTCCACATCTGGAATTAACTTGGAAGATAGTTCTCACTTAAAAGCCAAGGACAATCTGAGCACAACTTCTCCACATTCACTGACTGCTAGAATTTATTTGACTCCCTTACTAGTGAACATATAGGTCACAAAAACGTCCCCAGACTGATGTATGTAGATGACATAGTCAAGAGCCTCAAATGCTGGGTGTTGGCAAAACTCTGGAGAAACCATCTGGCAATGGGATGGTGATAAGCTTTTGGGAGAGGGAACATGGTCGCTGGCTAAGGTAGCCGGTCAAGAGCCCATTCTTCAAGGGAGTGTTGGCCTTAGGGAATTATAATGCTTACGTTCCCCTAGTTTCTGTGGTCGGTGATGCTGACAGCCACCCTTTTTTCTTTCTTGGGGTGGAAGGATCTCAGAGGTAGGAGCCGGCATCACTCAGCCAAGTTGAAGTGGCCTTGATGGTGGATCAAAGAATGCTGCTCTGGTATGCTGCTCTGGTATGCGGCCGCAGAAGCACTTTGAGAGTGCCGTGCCACACAGCGCCTTCTGCTGGTCTGTCACTGGTAGAGGCAGCACATCCTAGTTGGAGTAGGGCTGGGAACCGTGTGCAGGAATACCTCATATAGAAGATTGTGGAGAGTTCCCCCACCAGAAGTTGATGGCTGGCAGAGGGAAATCCTGAGCCATGCAGAGCATAATGCTCTGATGGATACAGGTGGCAATCGGAGTGAGGGCACGTAACTTGTCTATTACCTTATTACCTGAGCAAAACAGTTGTTGTCGCTGAAGTCCGGTAATCGACATACACTGAGGTAAAAAAACATCTTAGGTACAGTGTTTGGATGACCCGGAAGGCAGGAAAAACAATCCCTGGCAATGATCAGGTTACCAGTGAGACAGAGTAAATTGCGTGGCAGTACTCGCTCACCAAAGGACTACCCAAATAGAAAGCTATCAACAACAACAGTAACATCATCCCTCCTGGAAGAGAGACAGACCTCCAGAGCTATTGCAACCACCAAATTTACTTAATCCCTGAGATCCTACTTTAAGCTTTAAGGCAAAGTCTGATTTAAGAAAGTCTAATGTAGTTGAAGGGGGTGGTAAAGTAAACTTTGAACAAGAGAGCCAGGATAGTGGGTTGGGTAAAACAAGTGTTTTCAAGGGGCCTGGACCCAAGTGATGCCCCCCAGTAATCTCTATAGTGCACCCAGCAGTCCCTTTATATGACAAATTGTCTGGTAATGGAGAAGCTGGATCTTATTGTCGCAGTAGGAGAGAACATAGATCAAACGATTGAGGATCAGGGTGAGGCTGCTAATCATGAGGCTGCTAGTACTGGGGGTGCAGCAATAAGGGCTGGGAACCAGTGTAAGAAATGCTGGGTTGATTAATGCAGGAAATTAAAGATTGCTTTTCAATCTCTGAGGCTAACTAAAAAGAGATACAGGGGACTTGTTCTAGTTTAGAAGGGAAGATAGAGAGCCTAGCCTAGGGAACACAGGAACTGAAGGGGAAAATTCAAGACCTCCACTTATCAGTTCAAGAGAACTCCCAAAAGGTGACACGTTTAAAGAAAAAAGAAAAGGTTCTGTCTCAGAAACTTTAAAGGTTGGAAAATAACGCCAGGAGGCATAACATTAAAATCCTGGGGGTGATAGAGGTTCAGAGGGGGGTGACATTAAAGTTTTTGTAATTAGTTTGCTGAAAACAGCCTTTCCGCAGGATGTCACCCCAATCAACCACAATTCAGAAATTCAGCGGGTCACAGAGACCCCTACAAAATTAATCCTAGGAGGAAAAAAACGCATACAATTCTGGTGAATTTTCTGACTAATACTGTGAAAAAGAAGTCCTTGCAAGCAATGAGGGTCACTTGCAGGATCAAGTCACATATCTATAGGGAGACAGAAGACAGGCAATGGGACTAGGGAGTAGAAGAGAGGAGCTGAGGGGGTTGGAACTGAGATTTCCAGCCATCCTGAAGGGTATGTGGAAGAATTAAATGCATAATTTTTCAGATCCAGTAGAGGTCAACAGCTTCATTTCGGAAGTCAAGAAAGGGGGGAGCTCAGATAAATGAAAAGTAAGAGGGGAAGTATCCCACTATTAGCTGACACTCCAGAGGGGACAAGTTCAAAGAGGCACCAGATATGCCTATCCAGAGAGTTGGGAGGGTTCCCGTGGGTGAGATGTATACATGGTAGTAGGCAGTGCGGAAGAAGCAGAAAAAAAAATGTAATCCTCAAAGTATTATAAATGAAGCATAAGTAAGGCACCAGATGCTTACACTCAAGTTGCCCTCTGGAATGTCTATGGGGGGGGGTGTAGATTTGACCAGGACACATGTCCTGCCTATCCTTTGTTGGAAAGTAAATGACTTGAGGCTGAAAAAAGGCAGCATCTTATCCTACCATAACATAAATCCCAAATCGTCATGCTTCAGGAAACCCATCTTCTAAGACAGAAGTGTAGGGATCTTTTTTTAAACAAAGATGGATCGAGATTATGATAGCTACAGACCAGTCACACTGTACTAAAGGTATGCTAGAATATTTAAGGTAAAATCCGGTGTGGAGCTAATTTGGTATAGAGCTGACAAGGGAGGATGCTGGATAATTGCCAAAATAAAGACACAACAAAACCTCTACACCTTAGTGTGCTTGGCCCGAACATTGATGATGTTAATCCCTTGACCCAACTTTTTGCTAGTTTAGTGGAATTTGGGGTCCCTATTATTCTGTGTGGGGACTTTAATATCCTGTTGGATAATATCCTTGACAGGTCTTCAGTTCGGATTCAGAGTAGTTCCCCAAAAATGGGGAAATATTTATTGGCTATGGTAGAAAATTTTAACATCTGCAATGTGTAGCGCAAGGTCAGAGTGAAGTGCAGTGATTATACCTTTCACAGTAAAAAGAACGGGCACCATTCCAGAAAGGACTTTTTTTTATAGATAATAAGGAAGTGGAAAACATAGCTGAGATAGAACATCTCCTCATTCAACTGACAGATCACAGAGATATTTTTAAAAATTGAGTTGAAGGATTGTTGCAGCATTAGGCCGTGGACAGTCAATAGGAGGATTTGTTAAGGTCTGAGATAGTTGCTGAGGTGTTGTATGGCACAGATGAGTTATTTTCCTGGAACATGTCATCTGCACCTAAACATAGAGATTGGGATAAGGCCTGATTGAGGGGTACTCTTAAACGCCTATCAGTAAATTGGGTAAGGGAAGAGAAAGCACAGCTCTTCAAACTAGAAGAGGAGATTAGAGGAAATTCTAAAGGCCAACTCATTGAGTGGGGAAGATAGAAAGAAGAGCTTAGAAGTGCTTGAAGACCTGCAATTGAAGTTTAGGGTCAAAATAGAGAAGGTTCAACAGCAATGGGAAACCAGTAGAGCCAGACATGGGGAATGCTGTGGAAAAGTGTTAGCCTGGAAAACAAGGTTAGATAGAAATCAGAATTATATTAGGACTCTATACAGAAACCCTAAGTGTAGGGAGGGAACTTGGAAAAGCAGCTCCTCAAGCTTTCTGAGGATCAACAACAATTCTTGGGTCAAGAGTTTACAGGTAGCGAAATTGTAGTAACAATTAGAAAGATGAAAACAGGAAATGCTGCAGGTCCAGAGGGGATCCCGATAAGCTTTACTCTGCAATTGCGGATGGTATTATTCCTGTATGGATGATAAAGCTGTTTAATTCCATCTTGATGGAAGGTCAGCCAATTCCCAAGTGCTGGGATGAAGCAGTAATCTTGGTAATTTTAAAACCAGGCAAGAATCCACTACTCAATTGTGACTATAAGATTTTGCTAATATTTTTGAGGCCCGATTAAACAGTAGTGGGAGCTTGATACAAGACAACTAAAAGGGTTTTCTACCTGGGAGGAACCTAATGGAGTTAAATCACACTTTGATTGGTTCAATAGATCTAGCCATAACACCAGGAGTCCCACTGTCAATTGGATGTCGCTAAGACATCTCGCAATGTCAATTTGAGTTATTTTATGGCCACATTGGGCCATTTCAGGTTGGGTAAGGCCACAATAGAAATATTATTCAAGATTTACAGGGCCTCAACTGCTCGGATCTTGGTGTACGATAGTTTATCGGCACCTGCGAAAATTGAAAGAGGGACTAGGTAAGGCTGTCAGCTCTCGCCTTTCCTCTTTGATCTCTATATAGAGCCATTTGCTCAACGTCTAAGGTTAAATGAGGGTTTAAAACTGTATGTAGAAGGTGCCTACTCCAGGAAGGTAGCCTTGTACACCTATGAAGTAATAGTTTACATCTCAGATATTGTTTCAGCTTTCCCACATCTTATGACAAGAGGTAGGAAACTTCGGTAGGCTCTCTGGGTACGAGGTTAACTAAGAAAAAACAGAGATAATGTAAAGGAACCGGAATACCAGTGGGATAACAAGGGTATCAGAAATTAAATATTTAGGGTTAAAGATTACTCAGGATCTAGGGAAAATATCAGAAGTGAACCTTTAAAGGATAGATCGTGAAATGAATGGGTTGGTAAAAAGAAGGAAGAACCTTCCCTGAACATACAAGGGAAAATAACATATTTGATTTGAGCTAGCAAGGGAATTCAATCCTCCTAGAAGAAACTGAGAAGGAAAATAGGGGCAGGAGGATTAGGGCTCCCAGATCTGCAAATTTACTGCTGGGCCTTTCAATTAAAAAATAATAGAATGCTACTTCTTTGCCTAAACGAGAAAGCAGTGGGTGTAATGTTCAGTGCCATGCTACTAGGTTTGCCAGAAGAGGGCTTTTGGTACAAATGTGGGGCACCTAATTCTTCAAAAAGGTTAAGCTGAAATGCCTGCATGGAGCAGCCAAAACTTGGTATGAATTCAGATCACTCTTGGGTATTGGCTACCATAGTAAATTGTCCCCAGTATGAGACTCCCTGGGGACGCCGGAATGTCTGCTTGACAGTCTTGTGAGGTAAAGTGGCATAAAGAGTTGGGGTCAGTTGGTGAACGATGGGTTGAGACTATTGGAACAGCAAGACAAATGGGTCTCTCTCCAGATTTAAAATCTATCAAGTAAATGCATGGCTTAAGAGCCAGGGTTGGTCTGATATTCAGTCCAAACAAATGGAACTTGAACTCCAAGATAATCCGAAGAAGGAAGTGGCATGATACCTGCACCTGTGGCGGCAGAGGAGGAAAAGATGAAATCTCCACACCTCATATGGGACGGAGACTTGCCGGGTGCAGAACTAGAAAAGATATGACAAATATCTATGTCTACACTTTACTCAATGGTTAAACCTGCTGCACTAAGGAAAAACTACATATTTACTCTCGATAGATTATACTGGTCCCCGAAAATATGGGGAAGATAAGGGTGAGTGAGGATTTGAGGTGCAAGTGGTGCTGTGAAACCGATGATGTACATATGTTTGCTACTAGCCCAAATCTGGAAGAAATGTAGTCTGATGGGGGCAAGACTATTTTTAACTCTATAGGAACAACCATAGAGGTAAGCCCCTCTCAAATCATTGTTGGGGTTGCACAGCTGTAGGGAGGTTGTTCTCCCTGCCCTTCAAAGCATCGTAACCTGTTCTTTTATGTAATTTTACTTGCAAGAAGGGAAATTTGCAAGCTCTAGTCCGAACCTCTCGCCCTTAGTTGGCAAGCCTGGAAGAGGTCTGTGGTCTTTTTTAGTGAGTTGAATAAGAAGAGGTAAAGTGGGAATGAGGGATAATTTATTTTTTGGGGATTTTTTTAAAGTTTTGACGACCTTCCATAATTATAATCTCTCAAAACAGTTATAGCTAGGATGGGTCGGAACTTACAGTTATTGCCCATTGGATCTGTTTGAATTTGAGCCCGCCATTGAGCATGTTGGGTCTTGGACATTCGTCTTGTGCTGGTCGGAGTTGATATGAGGACAAATACAAAAGAAAACAAATAAGTAAAACATCCGGCAATCGCAAGCAAAGATACCTAAAGTAGCCAAAGGATAAATAGTTACAGTCTCCTGTGATCTTTTGCCTTCATGCTGATATATATGGATGTCATGGTAATCAGCAGCAGCAACTATTGCCCTATAGATTTCTTGTGTTTCATTCAGCAGATTTAGCTTTCAAGGCAGCTGACCCATCTGTCTTCTCAAATGTTCTGCCCCTTCCCAAACCGTGCACTTAAGATGCACAGGCAGACTACGTACGAGTTCTAGTCTATGTTCTGTGTGTATGAATCACTGAGCTCTCATGTTAGCATCTTGAAACAAGTATCAAGCTCCTTGCTGGTACATTCCTGAATTAGATATAAAATTGTAAGTGGACCAGAAGCTGAGAGGCTTCTTCTGATGCATCAACCTCTGGTCTGAAAGGAAGTATGATTGATCTTCTGTTGTGAATGTGAAATGACAGTGTGTTGTTGAATCCACTTAGGGAACAGACCAATACATCCAAGTCATACCTACAGATAGAACAAACGTCTACACTTGATTTGGTTAAAAACTAGTTCATCTTTATTACAGTTTTCTCACCATCACATTCACACCTGTTTTACCAGAGCATCACTGAGAACAAACCTTTTTCTTGGAGGGTACAGTAGGGATGGAGCACCTCTAGCACAAATGGTAACACGATCTAATCCTGGCCAGCCTCAAAGGAATTCAAATATTAGGCATATACAGTATTTAGCCTCCCTCATTGACCATACTGGGTGACTTCAACCTATGGCTAGAAAACGGAGCTAAAATTAGAAGACCGATCTCTTTATTAGCATATATGATATGGGTATTCCCCAACCAGTTAATGGGTCCATTTGTATCAAGGGCGACAGTCTAAATGTCAAAATTTAAGGACACCAAAATTACCATCCCCACATTGTACCTGCCATTTATTTTGGCCTTCGACTAATGAACTGACATTAAGGCCAATATCAACTTGGCACCACTTGATTGGAATGCACACTGTACCGAAGCCTTTTCAATGTCTCTTCCCTCACCTCTTTTCTCTCTAAAGAAATATTTTGCATTCAAGAAGTAACCACCTTTCTACCAGAAATCACCTTGATCCACCACTCTAGACGATTAGCACACTCTGCTCTTCGGTATTAAGTTAGATATAAAAATATGAAAAAGGCTCCTTAGAGGGTGCAGAATCCAATAGGGGGTTTAGTGAGTACTTTGAAATGAATATGATATGTCCCCTCTGAAAAAGCATAATGGAGAAATCAAACAGGCCAGAAGGTAATATATGGAAATATATGGTAACACTATTGAAAAGGTTCGGAATTCTTCATTTAGCCTCCTTAATCTTGTGCTCAGTTCATTAAACCCTGCTCATGATTATGTCAACATAATGCTCACAAAAGCCTTGTGTAACAAACTTTATTTGTAAAAATACAATTGAAGCCTTAAGACACGGGAAGGCTGTAACTGCTAAGTGTCCTTCATTCCTAACTACCACTTTGATGAAGTCAGATTCTCCCAAACCCCAGGGATTCTTAATAAGGACTGTCAAAGACAATGGGGGTCATTCCGACCCTGGCGGTCCAAGACCGCCAGGGCCGGGGACCACGGAAGCACCGCCAACAGGCTGGCGGTGCTTCCCAGCCCATTCTGACCGCGGCGGTAAAACCGCGGTCAGAAAAGGGGATCCAGCGGTTTCCCGCCAGATTTCCCCTGCATGGGCTGAATCTCCATGGCGGCGCTGCAAGCAGCGCCGCCATGGAGATTCCGACCCCCTTCCCGCCATCCTGTTTCTGGCGGTTTTTACCGCCAGGAACAGGATGGCGGGAACGGGTGTCGTGGGGCCCCTGGGGGCCCCTGCACTGCCCATGCCACTGGCATGGGCAGTGCAGGGGCCCCCTAACAGGGCCCCATAAAGATTTTCACTGTCTGCTTATCAGACAGTGAAAATCGCGATGGGTGCAACTGCACCCGTCGCACCCCTGCAACTCCGCCGGCTCCATTCGGAGCTGGCTTCCTTGTTGCAGGGCCTTTCCCGCTGGGCCGGCGGGCGCTCTTTTGGCGGTCGCCCGCCGGCCCAGCGGGAAAGCCAGAATGGCCGCCGCGGTCTTTTGACCGCGGGGCGGCCATATGGCGGTAACCGCATGGCGGGCGGCTACCGCCGCCCGCCGCGGTCAGAATGACCGCCAATATCTTGGGATCCCTTGAGTTCTCCTGATTCTACCTACTCTCCCAGTCAATTCTGAAGCAGCTTCAGTTTTGAAACAATTCCTGCCCTTTTTTTTCTATATATTTGCAAGTTGGTTATTCTATTTCAGATAGTTCTGCACCATCTTCATTAACAAAGTATTAGATCATTCCACTTCTCAGAAATCTAACCAAAGAACTGAAATGATTTTAAATTTTGCGATTATAAGACATGCTAGTGTTAGTAAGAACTGCAGAGAGTATTGGGGCTACAACTCCAAGATCATATGAACCAATGTCATTGGATATTCCTTATGCAGGGAGGATTTATGGGCCAACCATGGCACTGATGCTGCTCTCATCAGATTCTGGTATAAGGGCCTTTGCCTGGTGTACAAAAGACCCACAAGGTTGCCTGCTTGTCTTTAAGTCATATTGGACGTTGCCATTGTGTTGATACAGCAGACCAGATATATCCTTTTAAACAACTCTAGAGAAGCCAATACTAACTGCAATATAACCAAATGCTTGAATTAATTTTTTAACTAATAGTCAAAATTGCAATAGTATGTGTACAAACAGGTTTAAATTATATTCAAATTGGCAATACTATGCAGAAAAATAGTGCACAGAAAATAGACTCACTGGTTTTTCAATATTTGCCTCTGGGCATTCAAAGTGTGTAGGCATTAGATTGACAAGCACCAATGTAATGACTTGTTTTCCACTGTGCTTGTTTCTGCAGTTTGGGTGTTTGAAGTTAATAGCTCAAGTATCCTCAAATTATGCACCTCAAAAGAACTGAAATCTAGCCTGCTCAGTTCACAGATGCAAGAGCTTTACTTACAAATCTACCTTACCAATTCATACTCAAAGTAAACCAGCTGTCAAAATGTGCCCTTATGAAAGGCATTCACTAGAATGTAAGGGACATAAGCCTTGGAACTGATGGAGAATACCAAGAGGCATACCTATCACAAAATGCTCTTTGAACTTGATTAAATTCTTGCAGATAGAAAAATGAAATTACCCAACTTTAGCTGAGAGGACAAAAGAAGACAGCTTGCTGTTTGAATGACATTTCTTGCCTTCTCAGTGTAGATATAAAAGACTGTACAAAAATTCTTCTCTATAGAGAATCATTGGGAAGATGGGTAAAAAGACCCAGAGTGGAGTTAGGCAGGCAGACATGAGACTGATTTGAGGGCACGCGCAAAATCGATTTATCCGACTGCAGGATTGACTTCTTTCTGAGGTATGCTTGAATAAAAACATGGCCTGCCATAAAATAGTTAGGTATATTGCTAATCACTCAGTTAATATGATAAACATGAAGCATATAACATATATAAGTGCTAGGTTGGAATCAGACTAAGTAATCATGAGTAGTAGGGATGTCTGATGTAAGATTCTTTGGGTTTTATAGTTTTTTGTTTTGTTTCATGTCTGCTGAGATTACCATAATGATTACTACCATTCTTGTGAGAAATTGGGTTCTTGCTTGAGTGGGGTGAAACCCTACTCAAGCAACAGCTACACTCCCTGTCAAGGAGAACCCCCAGTCACTAAATTAACCTCTGTTTATCCCTCTGGTAGCTTGACACGAAGGCAGTCAGGCTTAAGTTAGAGGCAATGTGTAAAGCATTTATGCAGCACACAAATAGTAATAAAGGGAAAGCACACAATACAAATCACAAACCACTTTAGAACAATAGAGTACATTTCTAAAAATTGTTTGACACTGAAACAAAAACTGAATTAGTAGAACCGCAGTTATGAATTTTTAAAGATTAAAGTCATGTGAGACCGGGGCACAGCAGAAAGTATGGCCCACCACAATGGAGCATGGTTCAGATACAAAAAGTGGATTGGGTCTGGTCTCCACTTACCATTGGACTTAGAAAATGTGAAGAAAAACTGTTTGAGAAGCTAAAGTTCAGTGGAGCAAGGCAGCTGGATGTGTCAGAGGAGGTAAGGTGTCCTTGGGGGGCCAGATGACAAAACTATGAAGATTCTTATGTTCGGACTTAGGGTCTGTTTTTGGAAGTCGAATATCTCCAGCAGGACGAAGCAGGCCTCTGTGAGGAGCTACTGAATAGGATTTGCTGCTGTAGAGAAGAACATAGCAGGAGTGCTGTGAAGTCAGGCAAACTTCAAGCCATGATGCACCTTGGGCAGATCGATGAGCAGGCAGGTCCCGGTTTCCTTTCGGGTCTCAGAGCACTTTTTCACCAAAAATATTCTAAGTCCTATGTTTGGGATTTGGACTATCTGGACACCTTAAGCTCCACTTTCAAGGGTCCAGGACTGGAGAAGCAGCACTTGTAGGGGCAGGACTCACTCAGGCAGGGTCCAGGATTGGGTTCAAACTGGCTGGAGTGTTTTCTGTCTCAGAGGCTGCAAGCAGGAGGGCAGCCAACTAGCCCTTGAAGTCTCTCTGGAACCTGGGTTCAAAGTGGAGAGCAGGTCTCAAGCAGCAGCACAGACCTCTGAGGACACAAGCAGACTTCAGGCAGCTAAGCAGTCATTCTTGATGCAGCAAGGCAGTCATCTGAAACACAGCAGGCCACACCAGTAGCCAAGTCCATTGGGAGACCTTCGGAGGTCCAGGAAATGTTCTGGGTCCCCTTTTCATACCTGATGCCCACCTTGAAGTGGGAGAAACTTCTGGAGGTTTCCCCCACAGAGGTGTTTGGAGTTCTCTTCCTCCTGGCCCTGGCTCACTCTCTTTGTGTGAGAGCATTGCACTGCCTTTTGAAGAGTAAGGGGGGCTCACAGCTCACCCCCCCCATTCTGCTTGAGGTGGCCCATTCAGGGGCACCCATGCCTCTCTGTTATGTGGCTGTCTGAGAGAAATATACAAAGGCAAACTGCCACTCACATCTCGTCAAGTGACCCAAGAATAGGTCATGTGACTCAGGAACATTCTCAGAATGGTGACTTAAAATCCAACTTTACCATTAAAGAGGTTTTTAGATTTAAATTCTTTAGACACTAAACATGACTTTCCTGCCCACTCCCTATCAAAGTTTAGAACTTATTGAATGCCATAAGGTACCTCAATGTTATTCTATGGGAGAGGCAGGCCTCACAGTAGTAACAAACAAGTAAGTACATGCCCAACTTTTTAAATTCACTAACACCCTGTCCTATGGGCTATTTAGGTCATACCGTAGAGATGACTTATATGTAATAAAAAGTGAGGTTAAGGCTGGGCGAAGGGGTTATTATGACATGTCGAATTGGCAGTGTAAGACTGCACATACAGGCTGCAGTAGCAGACCTGGGATGTTTTAAAGGGCTAATTAAGTGGATGGCATAATAAGTGCTACAGGCCCACTTGCTGCATTTAATTTACAATCCCTGGGTATATAGTGTACCACTTTACTATGGAAGTATAGGTAAATTAAATATGCCAATCAGGTGCAAGTCAATTTCACCATTTTTTAGGGAGTGAGCATAAACACCTTAGCACTTGTTTAAAACAATAAGATGGGTGAAGGTAAAAGGTTTATGCAAAGACTACCCTAAGGCTAACAGGACCAACAATTCTGATCCATAAGATTTGAGCTGATTTTACATAAAATTACTTATTGTAAAATACTGATTGTGTGTGTTTACTATTACCAGAAGTTGGGGTGAAAATTCACACATGTATATAAATACCTTCCTATTGAGAATGGTTTCTCTGGCAGGGTTGTATGAGTCGCAACATGTCTGAGTCGTAACAATCTGTATTTAGATTAACCTAACTGATCCTATCAAAATGTGAGAGCCATCTTTCTGTTCTTTGAGGAGGATGCAATACATTTTACTTTCCTGGAACTAAGACAGTCTAACCTTATGTCCAACCCCGAATTTGGAGGTACAGAGTAATATTAAAACTAGGTAAAATCAATACAAGAGCTGATTCTTGTATTACCAGGATCACAGCTCTAAAATGTCTGGATGTTATCAATGAAACTGGTTGTTTTTTAAAGTAGCAATATTGTGAATCTGGGTGGCATCAAGACCAGACTTTTACTGACCCCAAATATTTCAGGAAGCATACCGTTGTTAACGCTGAATTTTACTAATGAATATTCATGTATTCTGAGTGTTGAATTTGCACAGTGAGTGAGTTAACGTAGAGAAAACGATGCACACATTTGAAGTTGCGCCCACCTGAATGGATGCCAATGTTCAAAAAGTGTACTTATTAATAGCTTGTTTATATAAAATGTTGAACTTATGTTTGATTAATTTAGTAGTATGTCCTTAAAGGTTATGGATTAGGTATTAGCTTTATTAATAGCAGGTCTTAACTTAGAGAGGTCTTGGGCCTCGTTGCACGGCCTCATGTCAAGCCGCATTTCTTAGGCGACTTATAAAAAGGCTGCTTAGAGAATTAAATAGCGATTTTCCACTGTACTGACCAAGTGCTCGTAGCTGAAATTCTTACTCATGAGAACTGCTTGCTAGAAAATACTAGGTAGGGATACATTGTATAACGTAGTATGTGTAAGAATGACCTTCACAGGAGAAGACAATGAATGCACTGACTGGAGTATAAACCGCTACAAATATCGATCCCTGACAAGCCAAACAATGGGAACAGGAGAAGAGGAGCCAATCATCGAAATGTGAACCGTATACTAGTAAAACTTTGAGATTTGGGGTTTTATTTTAATTGGACTAAATGCAAACATGCGATTCCTTGACCAATAAGGATTGGGGAAACAGTTTTAGGAAATCTAACTTAGCCAGACTGCACTGAGAGGAGAGAGCCCACTTTTTGATTATTCGTTTCTGAACTGCATCAAGAGACTTTGCTTTTCTGAACTCTAATGCTGAATCCTGATGCCTTGCTGACCAAACTGATGTTCAATTGAAGGAGACTGTCACAGCTTGCTGAACCATACAGAGGCAAGGTGTAAGACGATGTTACTAAGTGTTATGTCTATATGCTTTTGCTCCTAGGTACCAACCGCTAATTTTGATAGAACCATAGTTAGATGTTTTTCCAAATTTGTGTGGACTAAATTGTTTTGCATGAAGTCCAAATATGCTATTCTAATCTGATGTTAGTTGAGCTTCTCACTGATGAAGTTTGCTACATGGAATAACAGCTTATGTCTTTTCCTTGCTGAATCTAAATGTATGCCATTTCTTTTGCACAGTTATTCTTGCTATTATTTGGTATTGTAACCTTAGAATGTGAAGTGGCTCAAGCTTTGATTAGATTGCGGTTCTTTTGGCACTTTGGTCAGCCAGTATTGTTTTTGTAAGTATATCATTTGATATTGAGACTAAGTTACATGACATTAGAATTAGTTAATGTAGGGGAATAAACATTCTAACTTTTACATAAAGGATTGTTTATTCATGGCTGCAAGGTCATGGGGTATGGAAATTACTGACTCCTATTGCTTTTCGATGTCATTGATTGTTATTGCCATTAATTTGTATTGATACAGGGTTATATGGGTGGAACTACTCTAAGTGCAGTCAAAAGGTCTTTCGGCCTATACGCATCCCCTTATAAGTTTACTTAATAAGGTCTGATGCGCTAACACCTTTTTTTTTTTATAAAGAACTTTTATTGATTTTTGCAAAAGAAAGAAAACCATGATACAAACATCAAAACACGATGCCAACGGGCACCCAACATTGGTCGAACCTGCGATCCCAGACAGCACTAATATTAGAGATGACATATTGTTCAGGTGCCTATTGCGGTCTCCCATTTCCCCCATATCCTATTGTATTTATCCGGACATCCTCTAGCCTCATATACAAGTTTTTAACTCTGTGCGCACCAATCCATTCCCCGTCTCCATTTAGCCAGTGATGGGGCACTCTTGGCCTTCCAGTTTGCCACTATATCCCTCTTAGCCACTAAGCACGCCACCCCGAGGAAGATTCGATCCTGTCTCCTTAGTTCGGTGTCACCCATGCTCCCAAGAAGGAGGGGCAAAGGCTCTCTTTCTATATTCTCCTGCAACACCTCAGAAACCTCCCCCAAGACAGCTCCCCAATAGGCTACCATGGCCGGGCAGGTCCATACCATGTGAAAGAAGTCGGCTGTGGGATTTCTGCAGCGGGGACACTCCGCAGTGGGGCGGAGGCCCGCTCTGTGTAGTTTGTCGGGTGTGAGGTATGCTGTGTGCAAAAAATACGTTTGTATCAGTCTAAGACGGGTAGCAATCGCCAGGGCACGCGGGGCCATTAGCGCCTCACTCCATTCCACCTCTTCCATGGGGCCCACCCACCCCTCCCATCTCTGGCGAAGCACCCCCAGGGAACCCGAGGTGCCGGAGACCAGGGTGCGATATATCTGGGAAACACCCCCCTTGCCCAAGCTCCCCATCAGTGCCTTGGCCTCCATGGGGCTGCACTCGGGTATGGTTTCTCCCACTCGGATATGTACTGATAAGGCATGTCGGAGCTGGAGGTATCTGTGGAACTGTGTCTTATTTAATGAAAAGTTTTTCTGGAGATCTTCGAAGGATTGTATGTGTGACCCATTCCAGACATCGCCTAGTGTGGAGATGCCAATGTTATCCCAATTCTGAAACCCCTCCAGGCCCGCCACCTCCACCAATTGCCTCCCCTGCCACAATGGGGTCTGTTGGGTAAGACGGCCCCACCACCCTGTCGATTTTTGAGCCGTCCGCCATCCCTGCAGAACCACCTTGGTCACGTCCGGGATGTCTCGAGAGATCGGACCTCCATAAAGGGTGTCCCAAATCCGTGAGTATCCCATCGTTTGGATCTCCAGTCGGTATGCCGGATCTGTCCACCCACCCCCCATCCAGTCATTAATTACAAGTATTTGTGACGCGAGGTGGTAGAAATGGATATTAGACATGCCCAAACCTCCATCATACACATCTCTCTGGCAGGTTTTGAGTGCTAACCGTGAGCGGGCTCCGCTCCATATAAATTGGCGTGCCAATGAGTCCATTTCCCCAAACCATTTCCTAGGAATGGGATGGGGAAAATTTTGCAGGAGATAGAGGAGCCTAGGGAGGATCATCATCTTGTAGAGCGCTATTCTACCAAGCAGGTTAAGAGGGAGTGTCCTCCAGTGTAGGAGATCGCTTCTAATTTTCCTGGTTAACGGTTTAACATTAAGTTCCCATGTCAACTCAGGGAGAAGTGAAATAAATATTCCCAGGTATTTAAAGCTGTTTCTTCGCACTGGAATATTCCGCTGCCAGTCCACACAGTCTCCGGAGCGGTGTAGGGGGACCAACAGGGACTTGGCGGGATTCAGGATCAACCCCGAGGCTTCTGCGAAAAGGCTCAGAATCTCTAGCACGCGGGGGCCACTTTTAGCCGGGTTGGAGAGATATAGGAGGACATCATCTGCGTATAGCGCCACACGGTCCTCTGCGCAAGCGGGCCAAGACCAACCTTCGATCAGGGGATCTCCTCGCAGCAGTATCGCAAGAGGCTCTATCATTAATGCGAAGAGCAATGGGGATAGTGGGCAACCCTGCCGGGTTCCGCGGCCAATAGGGAACAGGTCAGAGACCACTCCATTCACCCGGACTCGAGCTGTCGGTTTGGAATACAGGAGTCTCACTAGGCCTCGGAATTTGGGGCCGAGTCCATTTTTCTGCAGGACCAATTCAAGGTAGGACCAATCCACTGTATCAAAGGCTTTTTCAAAGTCCAGTAAGAGTAATGCCAAGGGTATGTGTGACAGAGTCCTGCGATGTGCCAGAGCCACATGCAGCCGCCTAATGCAGTGCCTGGTGCTACGAGTGGGCATAAAGCCACATTGATCAGGGTGTACTAGTGTGGGCATTATCTCTTTCAATCTAGAGGCCAGGGTCAAGGAAAGCACTTTGATCTCAATATTCAGAAGTGAGATGGGTCGGTATGCCGAACAATGCCGCGATGGGGGTTGGGTTTTTGGTATCACAACTATCGTAGCTTGGTCAATCTCGGTGGGGAATCGGCCTAGTTTCTCGGCTTCTCCATATTGAGTAAGTGGGGACCCAGTATATCACTGCATTTGTTATATAGCTCTGCCGGGAGTCCGTCAGGGCCTGGAGTTTTGCCCGATGCCAAGCCGGAAATTGCACTGGTTATCTCTGCGAGGCTAATAGTTTCATCCAGTCTATCTCTTGCCTCCAGGGAGATCCTGGGGAGAGTGACGTCATTCAAAAGAGGGGTCTCTTTCTCAATGGCAGGGCGGGGGTGCATTGCATAGAGGCGGGAATAGTACGAGGCAAAGCTCTGTGCAATTTCAGCAGGTGTCCTGGAGAGGGAGCCCGAGGGATCTAAAATCTCAGGTATAACCCTGCCGGCCAGAGGGCGAGCCGCCAGCCAGTGCAGGAGCTTCCCATTTTTATCCCCCCAGCCATATATACGGGCTACCGAAGCTCTCCACATGCACCTAGCCGAGTCTAGCATTATGTGTTTAATTTCTTCTCTGACCATAGTCAGCTGCCTCAGGGCAGTGGCAGACGAAGAGGTCGTTTGTTGGCGTTCCAGTCTCAGGGCCCTAGCCTCCAGGTCAGAGATCTGGGAGTTCCTGTCTCGCTCACGGGTGCGGAGAAGGTGCTTGGCATGCCCTCTAAGGGTAGCCTTACAGGCGGCCCATAATGTTCCCGGGGACCGGACCGACCCCAGGTTCAGATCAAAATATTGGGTTAGTTGATTTCTGATCTCCTGGGTGTAGTCTTTGTCTTGAAGGTACCATGCGTTTAGGCGCCATACCGGGCGTCTGAAGGGATCTGCTCCACCTAGGCGGACCCGCACCGGTGCGTGGTCTGAAACTCCCCGGGGAAGTATCTCTGTCCCTGTGACGCTTGAGAGGTCCAGAGCGGACATGAATACCAGATCTATTCTGGATTGCGTCTGGTGGGCGGCCGACGTGTGGGTGTACCGACGATCCCTAGGGTGCCAGGTTCTCCATACCTCGCAAAGGCCAAGGCTCTCGGTCCAGCCAGTCAGAGCCGAAGCCCTGGCTAATCTACTGGCCGTGATCTCGCCGGATACATCCAAATCGGGATCAAGAACCGCGTTGAAGTCCCCTCCCAACAGGGTGGTCCCCTGGGGCAGTCCCACAACCACTCGGCGGAGTGAGTGCAAGAAGGCATCAAGTCTCGTCGGGGGGGGCATATGCAGATATAAAGTTTATCGGTGTTCCATGAAGAGTCCCCGTGGCCACAACAAATCTGCCCTGTGGGTCGACCTGCGTGGCTGTGATCACCACAGGCAGAGAGCGATGAAGTAAAATGGCTACCCCTCTAGAGCCCCTGGAGAAGCCCGCGTGGTATACTCTGTCATATCCTCCCCGCATGAGCATGGGGCACCTAGTCCCAAGGAGGTGAGTTTCCTGCAAGAGGACCACTGAGGGGGAGTACCTGCAGAGAGTGTTAAATACTGCTGACCTCTTGATCTTGTCCAACAGGCCATTTACGTTCCAGGAAAGGACCTGGGTTAGTGAGTGCCAGGCATGAGTTGCATAGGTGTTACATAGGGCTGAGTGTCAGGCTGTGGACCCAGGGGCGACCATTCCAAACATAACAAAGAAATAATAAGAGACCTAACCAACTTATTCCTATTCCTATCTAAACTAACTTCAAAAACTCCACCCCCCAACCACCCCCCTCCCCATACTCCCACCCCGGAAGCATCTGTCGCCCAAATACCCAACCAAAACCAGACAGCCAGCAGGACTGTCCTTGGGGTGGAGTGGTGGACCCCTCCATATAGTCGGATCAATTACAATTAGAGAAAGCCTGCCAAGTCTCGGGTGTCATATATTAGGGAGGCTTGGCGCCTTCTATAGTGACCCTTGTAAGGTCTGCATAGGTAAGTCTGACATCCCAAGTCTTTTGGACTCCCATCAGTGGGTGTCAAATGCGTCATATTAACCAAGGGCCGGGGACTGGCTCAAGTTGTTGTCATCTATTGTTTGGTTTGGGGTCTGAGGCCCCGAGGGTTCCGCGTGTTCCCCCTCTGTTTGTGAGCCAAAGTCTCGAATTTCCTCATTATTTTCCAAGGTGTTTGTGTCTTTCGGTCTCCCTCTCCGGGATCTGGTGCGCCTCCGGCTCCTCCGGGGACCCCCCGGGGTGAGGGGACCAACCCGAGGGGCCCTCTCCGAGTGTCCCGAGGGCCCCCCTCGGGCTCCGACACCCTCCTCCGTCAGCCAGTCCCAAGCCTCTTCAGGTGTTTCAAAAAAATGCGCTCGCCCGGCCAGGAGGACCTTGAGCCGCGCGGGGAAGAGGAGCATGTATGAAAGTTGCATCGCTCTAAGTTTCTGCTTAACGTGTTCGTACGACCGGCGGCGGGTCTGGACCTCACGGGTATAGTCTGGAAAGATTAGGATTTTATGGTTCTCCCATTGAAGATCTTCCAACCTCCTAGCCTCTTTAAGGATATTGTCTCTATCCTTGAAGTTGAAGAAGCGCGCAATCATTGGACGTTTTGGGCCGCCTGGAGGGGGGCGCGGAGCCAATGCCCTGTGTGCTCTTTCGATCGCGAACCAGGGCGAAAGGGACTGCTCTGGCATCCAGGTTTTAATCCACTTCTCTAGGAACTCAGATGCACCACCATCTTCTATGCCCTCTGGGAGTCCGATGAAACGCAGGTTATTGCGTCTTGACCGGTTTTCTGCATCTTCCGCACGGCGGTGAAGCTCGCCGGTTCGGATCTGCAGCTGGGCCACTTTACTTCTGAGGTCGGCAAGGTCGTTTTCAGTCTGGGAGACTCTAGTTTCAACCTCAGTGATCCGATTCACTGCGTTTCTGAGGTCCTGTCGGACAAGACCCACGTCTTCTCGCACTTCCCCGATCTTAGTCTCTACCGCAGACTGTGATGATTGAATGGCTTGAAGGATGGCACTCACTCCGTCTGGTGCGGGGCCTCTGCTGGCTGTGTCTCCCTCTCCTCGCTGGCCCGCCGGCGTCGTGAACTGGTCAATCTTTTGCTGGGAGGGTGGGGGTTGTTTGTTCGCCTTGTCTCTCCCCATCGCAATATCGGAAACAGGAGTCAGGTAGCTCACTTCTTGCGGTCTTTCAAGTCCAGCCTAGGTCCCCTGCGCGTTTGTAGTTACCACAGTTATAAAGAGGGCGTGGGGAGAGGTGTTCAGGCCCAAGTTGTGGTCTTCTCCACCTTTGGCATCCGGTGGCTCCACGATGGGTCCGGCTCCATTCCGACCCAGCCGCTAACCGCCATTAGGTATTAAATGGTAAGGGGGGGGTAGGGCATCCTCTTCCCTAACTCCTCTCCCCTCCCCCACCCTGTTGTCACTTCGTGCCGTTACCTTCAGTAGGGCCTCGACCGGCCCCAGGGCTGATCACGCTGCACCCGCGGCGCCATGAAGTCACTCAAGGCCTATGCCCTTCGTTGGGCCGGATCACGGTGTGTTTCTCGGCGCGGCAGAACGGGAACCCGGAGAGGGTGGCCCCAAGTCTTTCCGTTCAATTTTGATTATTCGGACGTGTCAGTATCCTCAGAGAGGCCTCGTCCCATCCCGGTGTCTCCGCCACATTCCGCGGACCCTCAGCAAACCTCTGTCATCACTCACGACACCAGGAAGTCCTTCTCCGCAAACGCCCCTCCGCCGCTCCAGCCCCGGCCCGCAGGGTCTCCCCTGGGTGCAGCGCAGCCTCTCAGCTCTCCTCGGCCGATGCCCTCGAGCCGGCGCACGGCCGCAGCGCCACCCACACAGCGCTCTCTCCCCCTAGATGCAGCAGCGCTGCTCCTGCATGCCGCGGGGACCACGTTTGGAGCGCAGCCTCAGCTCCCTCCAGGGTTCTTTCCTCACCCCGCCACACCTCCGCTCCAGCTCGACCGCACCGGGCGGGATCGTCGGTTCGGCCCCGACTCAGCCGCGGAAATCAGCCCCGGCCGCCATTTTGTTTCCAGGGACGGATCGGACGGATCGGGCGCGGCTCGGGAACGGGGCCGCTCCCATGAAGTTACTCGCCGCCGGAGACTCCCAGGGGTCCAGGGGTCGCAAGGATCGTCAAGACGACATCCTCAACTCGGTCAGGCCACTCTAACTACGGGCGGATGACGGAGGGGTCCAGAGCACTCTCAGAGTGCGACCGCCATCTTGACGCCCGAAGCCACGCCCCCCGCTAACACCTTTTTAGCCTGACGAGACTCAATGATTCAATAGTCTCAATCCAAATGGAGAAAGCTGAATCTCTGCATTTGATATTCAAGTCTGGACAAAAATAGGTCCTACATTTTGTATTGTTTTTACTTTTATAAAGCTTTTTAACAAAAAAGGTGTTCACAAAAATTTCAAGAGCAGATCCTTCTGCGGATACAGGGACATTACAACATACCTCTCCTAAAACATCTTCAGCAGTGGCTTTATAATTGTCAGTTTTTAAAGGAAGCAATGTTTGAAAAACACACAACTCCTAAAGAGACTCATAATTAGCCTTAGCATAAAAAATGAATCCCAAATATTATGTCAAACAGGACCCACCCGATGCTAGACAAGAGAGTGTAGCTTATGGCATAAAGAACCTTATTGTCCCTGCTAAGTATAGGGTGACCTTGGATGATTTCTTGACACAGGAGGACAGGAGCGAGAGTTAGGATTGAGGAAGGCAAACTAAGCTACCATCCAGTATCATTGGTTTTTGCCCACAATTTCAACCTCTCCCTATGTCATGCTTAATACCCCCAATTTTTCTTCTAAATGCCAATGAGGACAATGGGTAACACAATGTGAAATTAGGCTAAGCATTGTTTGGAAACTCAATGTATTGCATCTATAACCTAACAATAGTTGAGTAGAGTTGCCTTTGCGTAAGAGTGGGTCACTGTGGCTTTCCCAACTCATGGTGCCAACTTTGGGGGGTGCTTTTACTATAACATGAACAGCACTCACTATTTCGTCAAGTATGTCAACACATCTCTTTTCCCTATCCAATCAGTAAGCTTTCTTTACCCTCTGACTTGTGTTTTCCTTCCCCTTTTCATATGATTGGTTTTAAAGATTTGTTTTTTAAGGAAAGGTCAAAGAGGTCTAATGCTAAATTAATGTGAAAACATGTAAAATGAGTTCAGGTGTTACCAAGAGCAAAGCTCTGAATGAGGTTGACTAGTATCAAGAGTAGAGGTCTGAATGAGTCCCAAAACCAGAGCATCAAGTATTACCAGGAGAATAGTTGTATGATTCCTGGGTATTAGCAATAGCACGCCTATTAAGCCTATGCTTTACCAACAGAACAGTTCTGACTTAGACTGAGTTTTAGTAGAAGCATTCCAAATGACTCACAGTTCTGAATTAGTCTGAATACTACCAAAAACTGAATTCTAAGTGAATCTGGGTATTAAATGCAAAAGTCTGAGTCCAGGAAATTAGTTACAGGTGTATAAATGACGCGTGTAACATACAAAAAAAATTAATTTGAATACTGTTGAAAGCAATGTTCCATAATTAAATGTTTTGCAAGCTTTACAATATTACCATGCAACACGCAAATGTATTTACAGTGTATTTTTCATGTTTTACTTGACCGTAAGTAACATAGGCCGCATATTAAAATGGCCAATGATGGTCTTCCATATTCTTCCTTGTTGCAAATCTTCCTTATTCTCATTGCAGGAGGAAAGCTGTACCAGCAACATCGAAAGATGTATCTTTTGGTTTGTTCTCGTGTGAATTTTTAACGTCATGCAATCCTCGGAGAACAAAGTAATGAGCGAGCACCTGAAAAAGAGAACACCTTGGAACAAGTGTATCTGCCACTTTGGCAGTCATTTATAAATTTGGCAGGCTGTCCCTCCAACAGGGGCACGGAGTCATTTAGTCTGCCATAATATAAACCGGCCTCTAAAGATCCATATGCTTGAATTCAGCCCATTCTTGAGTTTACATCAAGATTTGCACAGTGCAAAGTGTTGCATCTCTATCAAAATCAGAACTCTAGGTGAGCCTATTTCTACAGGAACACAGCTCTGCCCAAAACAGGGTTTATCAAGTATAGAGTTATGGTGACCTTGAGTATCATTAGCAGAGCTATTGTGAATGTGGTTGAGCTCAGTTCTTATTAGGAGCACAGCGTGAGTCTGGATATTATCAAGAGCACAGCACTGAGTCTGGGTACCAGCAGAAAAACATATTTTTGGCTAAATAATTTTGTACTTTGTTTATTGTTGAGTATATCTTTACATATTCCCATAATAAATTAACATAATTTTCAGTTTTCCTACATGTAAGACAACCCTAAGGTAGGCCTTATGTAGCCCCATGGGCAGGGTGCAGTATATGGTTAAGGTAGGACATATACTAATGTGTTTATATGTTCTGACAGTAAAATACTGCCAAATTTGGTTTTCACTGTTGCAAGGTCTATCTCTCTCATAGGTTCACATGGGGGCTGCCTTTAAACATGATTAAAGCGTAGATTACCTTTGGGAGCAGATAGACATGTGGAGTTTGGGATCTCCGAACTCACAATTTAAAAATAAATCTTTTAGTAAAGTTAGTTTGAGATTGTGTGTTTGAAAATGCTACTTTTAGAAAGTGTCCATTTTCCTGCTTAAACCATTCTGTGACTCTGCCTGTTTGTGGATTCCCTGTCTGGGTTAGTTTGACAGTTGGCTGTTTGCACCTCTCTCTAGACAGTAACACAAAGGGGGCTGGGGTGTAGCCTGCATATCCTGATGAGCCATCTGTCCTAGGAGGGAGGGGAGGAGTGGTCACTCACACCTGAAAGGGCTGTGCCTGCCCTCACACAATGCAGTCTCCAACCCCCTGGTGTGAGTCTGAGGCCTTGCCTGATCAAGGCAGGACTTCACAAACAAGTGAGACTTTCCTTTGAAGTAAGCCTACTTCAAAGGCCAAAATGGGTATAAGAAGAGCACCCCAAACCACAGACTTTAAACACTTCTTGGGGTAGACACTCTACCTCACAGACTCTTCCTGGAGAAGAGAACCTGACCCAGAACTTGCATCCTGCCAAGAAGAACTGCCTGGCTGCCCAAAGGACTCACCTGACTGCTTTCTGTGAAGGACTGCTGCCTTGCTGTTGCCCTGCTGCCTTGCTGCTCTCTGGCTGTGATGAGAAGTGCTCTCCAAGGGCTTGGAAGAGCTTGCCTCCTGTTCCCTGAAGTCTCAGGATCTTTTAGTAGTCATTAAGCAATGATATGCCTGACCTGTATAAAATAAAAATATTTTTTTTTTAATTGGAGCAGCTGTCTGAGTGAGTCTGGGAATAATCAAAAAAAGTTGAGCTGTGAAGTGCGAGTCTCCTTAGAGACAGGTCTATGGGCAAATCTGGTTACTAACAATAATGAAATTCAGACTATGCCTATGGAGTAGGAGCAGGAAAGCTCCAAGACTTAGTGAATAAGGGTCAAGGCTCTGCTCAATATTGCATAGGATCAACAGCAAGGCTCTAAGTGAGTGTTGGATATTGGCAGTGGCAGAGCACTAGCTACTCAAGGAGTATCCAAGGTAGAGCTCAACGAATCTGTATATTATCAAGAAAATAGCTATGAGTGAATGATTATATACAGCAGAGATAGGACTCTGTGTATCAGTAGAAGTTTTGAGTCTAATCTCAAGAGTGGAGCTGTGTGAGCTTGGGTATTATAAAACATACAGCTATGAGCGAGTCCAAAAAGAGCCCTCATTGAGTCTGTATATTACCAGCAGATATATCATTGTATTGACATATAATCAGGAGCAAAACAAGTGATTGTGTGTGGGTATCATAAGGAGCCGATCTGAGTGAGGCTTCAATTTAAAGCAGAAATCTGAATGCGGGAATTATTAGAAGCCAGGGTCAGCACTGCAGAGTTGCTGCCCTTGGTGAAGATGTCGAAGTTTGCTCCATCACAACTCTTCCTTCAGTGTGCACATTCACATGATAGATGTGTGGGCACACATATCAACAAATAACTTTCAGCATACATGTTACACTCTTAACTATGACTATTACCAAGTGCAGGGCTTCTCTGTTTTTCCTTCAGCAACTAAATGATTCTGAAACATGCTTTGCCGTCGACTGTATTTTAAGAGTTGTGTTAGCCTTGATGGGCTATGCTGTTTTAATGAAGTTATTTTTATTATATGATATTTGTGAATCCGTTTTTATTTGCTGTGGTATGTTGCCCAAATGGCCAATGTAATGACACCTGCTTCTTTTGTAATTTTTTAATTTTTAATTACACTTGTCTTATTTATAATCATGTAGTTGCTTGTACATATTTTCTTTTATGATCTATTTTTAAGATCGAATAAAGATTGAATTGCATTGAATTGATTACCATTAGTCAGTTGTGAAAACATTTTCTACATCTATTGAGGATACAATTGATTTGCTAAGAGAATTACAGATTTAGACTTGACTTACTGTTTCATTACACCTCAATTCCTCAGAGACCACTACTTAAGAGACTGGCCGAAGTATCATAACTTTTTAAATATATTATTGAATGAAATAATTGCATGCCTAATGAAGGGGTGCAGCATAGCCCTAACATAAGGTCACAATATATCAAACTCAAAAAAGGCAGTAGTTGGTATTATCAACAGCAGAGCTTTGACTGAGTCCTGATGTTATCAGCCACCAAGTAATAGCAATAGCTAATCTCAGTGAAACAGAATATTACCAGAAGAGCTAACTGTGAGTCTAGATATTGATATCAGAAATATGAACCTGAGTGTCATTAACATCAGAACGAGTTTGTGTGTCATCAGCAAAGCTATGCTTGTGTTGTGGCGTTATTCAAAGAAGCATTATTAAGTATGGATAACTTCAGGGACATATCTAAGTGATGCTGCTCTATCAAGAACAGAGATCAGAATGAGTCTGGATATTAGAGGACATTGTCGACCCTTGCGTTTTTGCTGTCTTTGGTTAAAATGGCCAGGCCAAGTATGCAAGTCACAGCTTCCCCACTCACATGCACCAACATGAGCAAACCAGCAAGAATACTAAAAAACATGTTGCACTTGTAACTAGAACCATTAGCAAATATACAGTTTTTCAAGACTGATGCAGACTTTGCAGCTCTTCACATACACACATCTGAACCAGTGGTTGACCACTTGCCATAGAAACCATAGAAGCACTATTGTCTGGTATTGAGCTATAAACTCTACATTACTATCAGAGCTATGAATCTGCATATTGTCACTGGAGTGATGAGTGTAGGGGTATCCTCAGGAGCAGACCTTTGAGTAAATCTGGATCTCGGGCAAAGGTCTAAGTGAAGACTGGAGATTCAAGTAAGTCTAGATATTATCAATAGATGAGGTCAGACATTCTGTATTATTTTGTGCAAAGCAAAAACATGTTTGGTTAATGATTAGCCACATTGTGCTGGTTAAGTCATGCTAGCTCCAGATGGGTTTGTATATTTTGAGGAAGTCTTATGTTTTTCTACTACTATAACCCTAGCAGAGACGAATCCTATGATTTTCTACTATTACCCATAGCAGAGTAATACTTGATACAACACAAACAGAGCTCAGGGTGCTCTTTATCATATGTAGCGGACAAATAATGCAGGGTATTGTGAAGAGAATGGCTATTAGTCTGTTTTCTTGGTGAGTATTTCTGAATTAGAGCCAAGAGTGATTATATTATCAGAAGTAAAACTCTTGGAGTATTAGCAAGAATCGAGCTGTGCAAGATGTGGATCGGAGTTCGGAGTGAGTCTGAGTATCTCAGGGGCACAGCTTCAGGGAGGTGTTTGGGGTGTTACACTCCCCTAAAAATGTATTTTGTTCTAAATAGTTGAGAATAGGTGGTGTCAGTTGGATATGGTGAAATATCTGTCGGATTTCACCTAGGACTTTTACATGCCCCACACTGACAAAAACACACACATGTAGTCCTGTCTGTTTTGAAGACTTTAAAATGTGTTTTAAGGACCCCTGACAATCCGCACCCCTCTCGCCCCCTCATGTATTGCCTCTCATTTTATGCATGTTAACAAGAACTGCCTGCTTGATTGCTAGGAAATCTGAAGCTCACAACCCCCAACCTTACTGACCAGACTATACTCCTGGGATATATCTTCTGCAACCCTACTGGCCAGGCTACACCCCTGTGGCATCTTTGGGAACAGAATTATGGAACATTCTAGCCACTTTCAATAGGAAAGCTCAGGGTCAGTGAAGGTATTATCATGAAGAGACCATGAACATTTCTGAGTATTATTAATTTCAAGAGCTGAGCAAGTTGTGGATTACCAAGAGCAAAGATCATAATGTATTTTTTGGGTCCTATAAGGTGCAGAGGGGAGTGAGACTCAATATTATGAGTAGCGTTCTGTACTCTTAAAAGTGAACGACTAGTGGGTTTTTATGTCAGCAAAGTGATGGGTATGTGTTCAGTATCTTCTGGAGCAAATTAATCGGGGTTTCAATTTATTTTATTTTACAGGTAATGTAGCATGACTTTACCCAATGATATTAGATCATGTTTAAAGTCCCATATATGATCGACTCGAATTAACATGCAAGGAACCACCTGGAAATGATGTAACTGAGCTACTCTGGTAGAGGTGCATAGGAGTGGACAGGACAAATATTTCATATCTGCATAATTGGCCAGGCGAACTGTCCACAAGTGAGGATAATATTAAGCGGTAGCTGAAATACATCAAGAATACATATGTCTGTAAGCCATGTATAACAGACCGAAGAGTAGTGTGGGTTATTACATGCATGGGTGGAGTGTGCCAGATACTGCTTCTTGCAACCATAAGGGACTTCTTCAAGGCTTCTGATCTCCTAAATTTAGGACTCAAACTACAGCGAGTCAGTACTTCTTAGAGTTCATTCACCAATGGATATTGTCGATACATTGGCCAGATAAAGTTATTTTCAGCTGAACTACTTTTATTGCCAATCAGCCAACTTTAAACTTGATTCTAGCTTCCAAGGGTAACTTGTTAAGCTTTCATAAGATCAAGATGTGACGACATTTTTAGCTCAGATTTATTTAGCCTTGGGTCCATGCATTATAAAGGGCAGATTTGTGTTTTGTACCATTTAGGATATTGTTAGGTTCATAGTTCTAAGGGTCTTAAATTCAAGAGTAGATCTGACCGAGTCTAGATATTTATTATCAAACAGAATATAAGTGAATCCAATGCTGCATTCAGAAAAGAGCTTTTGATGTTCCTGGGCATTATCAAAAGCAGATCTGAGTCTCTAGTATCAAGAGTGTAGCTAGGGAAAAATGAGGTCATTATTAGTTGAGTTTTGAGAAAGCCCAATTATCAGCAGGTCCTTAGTGAGTCTAAAAATCATCAAGACCACAGCTCAGGAGAGGTAGGACCGGGGCCACTGGAATTATGTAATGCTGTGACTGTGGCATTTTTTGCATAATCGTGGGTTTGCCACATTTGCAAGATAATCCATCATCTGCTGCATAACCTGTAGATTTTAACAAAAAATATTTTGTTTCTTCTGTAAACAGATAGAAAGTTACAAAAGTCATGGCAACTCGTGTTCCTGCGCACCAGAAGTCCCATCACAAAAGTTGACTAATTTACTTTTAGTTGCTTATTGCTGTATTTGGGTATTAAATTAGCACTAAACAGGGGAAATCTTTTCTTGGACAGTGTTGCCAGGTGTAACAATGCTAAAATACTATCACAAAATGTGCCGCATTATGCTGGATAATTTGCTTTTTTTTGCAGCATAATTTAGTCCTGCTGCATAATTTGGTCCTCCTCTGCCACATAATTCCAGTGGCCATGGCGATGACCAAGTTGAACTATTAAGAGTCAGAAGAGTCTGACTATTAGTATAAGAGGAACACTGGTATAAAGAGCTGAGCTGTGCTCAGTCGGCTCATTCTAGCAGCATTGCTCAGAGAGTATGGTAGTATCAAGAGCAAAGCTCTAACGAAGCCCTGGTATTATCAGGAAGGAGGGTATCATCAGCAGCAGAGAGAAAAGATTGATATTATCAGCAGACTCAGGGGAATCTTGGTACAATCACTGGAGGGTTTCAGATTAACCTAGGCATTGAGCTGCCTCTTTCACAGCGCAACATTTGGGACACGAGGCACAAGGCATCACAATAGCACACTTGTGACTGCAACAACTTCAGCCCGACTGTTTATGTTAGTAAGTGCCCTGTATTGCTCAGTGAGTGAGACCAACAAACTCCTCGGGTGGTGAAGAGGGTGAGGGGCTGTAAGGGTGTAAAACAAGCCCTTTGGCACAGTGGGGCCCCAAACCCTCCAGGAGTCCCAACCCTTCCACGTGGACCCCATTCAGTCCAAGACTAATGCATACCTGTGAGATATGGGAGACTGACTCAAGGGTTCTCATCACATTCTGCAGGAGGCCCTATTGTTTTGCGTTACTCCACCGAGGGGCCGCTGCTGGCACACATCTTTCTCCACTTATGAAATGTTTAATAAAATGCAGGCAAATGGTGCAGTCATCAAATGTGCGATGTTTCTCAATCACCATTGCAGGAGCATATTTCTCTGTAGCAGGAAATCATGCACGCGACCTTAAGAAATCTGCGCTCCTCCCTCAGGGAAGGGAAACCCTTAGACAATCAAGCAATTGTTGTAGCCACCTTCCTGAGCCTAGCATACTTTGCCTTTGCTGCATTTGACGAGTTCAGATCTGCACTGCACCAGAATCCTCAATCTGGCATTATACAATAATATAACAAAACTAAGCTGAGCATTCTTGCATTGAAGAGGTAGAATATGCAATTTACTAATGTATTGCTCTTATAGAACAAATACATTGAGTATGTTTGGATGCCCTCATGGGTGATGAGCAGCACCTTAGATTACAATTTGTAGGAGGCTGGCCTGGCTTGTAGTGGGTACCAGAGGTACTTACACCTTGTGCCAGGTCCAGTTATCCCTTAATAGTGTAGAAGAGGTGTTTCTAGCAGCTTAGACTGATAGAAAGTAGCTATGGCAAAGCAGCTTAGGCTGAACTAGGAGACATGTAAAGCTCCTACTATACCACTGGTGTCATATGCACAATATCATAAGAAAACACAATACACAGATTTACTAAAAATAAAGGTACTTTATTTTTATGACAATATGCCAAAAGTATCTCAGTGAGTACCCTCGGTATGAGGATGAGAAATATACACAAGATATGTGTACACAATACCAAACATATGCAGTAATAGCAAAAGGAAGTAATACAAGCAGTGTAAAGTTACAATAGATTGCAATAGGAGCACATAGGTATGGGGCAACACAAACCATATACTCCAAAAGTGGAATGCGAACCACAAATGGACCCCAAACCTATGTGAGCTTGTAGAGGGTCGCTGGGACTGTAAGAAAACAGTGAGGGTTAGAAAAATAGCCCACCCCAAGACCCTGTAAGGTAGGTGTAAAGTGCACCTACAACCCCCAGAGAGCACAGAAGTCGTGATAGGGGGATTCTGCAAGGAAAACCAACACCAGCAATGCAACAACAGTGGATTTCTGGATCTGAGTACCTGTAAGACAAGGGGACCAAGTCCAAGAGTCGCAACAGTGTCGAGAGTGGGCAGGAGCCCAGGAAATGCCAGCTGAGGGTGCAAGGAAGCTGCCACCAGATGGAAGAAGCTTGGTGTTCTGCAAGAACGAAGAGGATTGGGAATTTCCCCTTTAGAGGATGGATGTCCCACGTCGTGAAGAAGCTTGCAGAGGTGTTCCCACGCAGAAAGACCGCAAACAAGCCTTGCTAGCTGCAAGGGTCGCGGTTAGGGTTTTTGGATACTGCTGTGGCCAAGGAGGGACCAGGATGTCGCCACTTGGATAAGGAGACAGAGGGGGCGCCCAGCAAGTCAGGGAGCCCTCACAGAAGCAGGCAGCACCCGCAGAAGTACTGGAACAGGCACTTAGAACAGGAGTGAACCGGAGTCCACCTGAAGTCAGAAAAGGGAGTCCCACGATGCCGGAGGACAACTCAGAAGGTTGTGCACTGCAGGTTAGAGTGTCGGGGACCCAGGCTTGGCTGTGCATGGAGGAAATCCTGGAAGAGTGACAGGAGCCGGAGCAGCTGCAGATCACACGACACTTAGCAATGCAGTCTAGCGTGGGGAGGCAAGGACTTACCTCCACCAAACTTGGACTGAAGAGTCACTGGACTGTGGGAGTCACTTGGACAGAGTTGCTGAGTTCCAGGGACCACGCTCGTCGTGCTGATAGGGGACCCAGAGGACCGGTGATGCAGTCTTTTGTTGCCTGCGGTTGCAGGGGGAAGATTCCGTCGACCCACAGGGGATTTCTTCAGAGCTCCTGGTGCAGAAAGAGGCAGGCTACCCCCAGAACATGCACCACCAGGAAACAGTCGAGAAAGCCGGCAGGATGAAGCGATACAAGTTTGCAGTAGTCGTCTTTGCTACTTTGTTGCGGTTTTGCAGGCGTCCTGAGCAGTCAGCGGTCGATCCTTTGGCAGAAGGTGAAGAGGGAGATGCAGAGGAACTCTGGTGAGCTCTTGCATTCGGTATCTGAAGAATTCCCCAAAGCAGAGACCCTAAATAGCCAGAAAATTAGGTTTGGCTACCTAGGAAGGAGGATTGGCTGCTAAGAGAGGTAAGAGCCTATCAGAAGGAGTCTCTGACACCACCTGCTGGCACTGGCCACTCAGAGCAGTCCAGTGTGCCAGCACACCTCTGAATCCAAGATGGCAGAGGTCTGGGACACACTGGAGGAGCTCTGGGCACCTCGCCTGGGAGGTGCAGGTCAGGGGAGTGGTCACTCCCCTTTCCTTTGTCCAGTTTCACACCAGAGCAGGGCTGGGGGATCCCTGAACCGGTGTAGACTGGCTTATGCAGAGATGGGCACCATCTGTGCCCATCAAAGCCTTTCCAGAGGCTGGGGGAGGCTACTCCTCCCCAGCCCTGACACCTATTTCCAAAGGGAAAGGGTGTAACACCCTCTCTCAGAGGAAGTCCTTTGTTCTGCCTTCCTGGGCCAGGCCTGCCTGGACCCCAGAAGGGCAGAAACCTGTCTGAGGGGTTGGCAGCAGCAGCAGCTGCAGTGAAAACCCCGTAAAGGCAGTTTGGCAGTACCCGGGTTCTGTGCTAGAGAACCGGGGGATCATGGAATTGTCCTGCCAATGCCAGGATGGGATTGGGGCGACAATTCCATGATCTGAGACATATTACATGGCCATGTTCGGAGTTACCATTGTGACACTGTACATAGGTAGAGACCTATGTACAGTGCACACGTGTAATGGTGTCCCCGCACTCATAAAGTCCGGGGAATTTGCCCTGAACGATGTGGGGGCACCTTGGCTAGTGCCAGGGTGTCCTCACACTAAGTAACTTTGCACCCAACCTTCACCAGGTGAAGGTTAGACATATAGGTGACTTATAAGTTACTTAAGTGCAGTGGTAAATGGCTGTGAAATAACGTGGACGTTATTTCACTCAGGCTGTACTGGCAGGCCTGTGTAAGAATTGTCAGATCTCCCTATGGGTGGCAAAAGAAATGCTGCAGCCCGTAGGGATCTCCTGGAACCCCAATACCCTGGGTACCTCAGTACCATATACTAGTGAATTATAAGGGTGTTCCAGTATGTCAATGTGAATTGGTGAAATTGGTCACTAGCCTGTTAGTGACAATTTGGAAAGCAGAGAGAGCACAACCACTGAGGTACTGGTTAGCAGAGCCTCAGTGAGACAGTTAGTCATCGCACAGGGAACACGTACAGGGCACATACTTATGAGCACTGGGGCCCTGCCTGGCAGGGTCCCAGTGACACATAGACTAAAACAACATATATACAGTGAAATATGGGGGTAACATGCCAGGCAAGATGGTACTTTCCTACACAATGGAAATCACAAAGGCCTATCTCAAAATTCCAAATATATCTCTTGATGATTTGTCCCAGTACTATTACAACAATCACATTATTTTAATTTATAAAACAAGATGTTGCCCAGCCCTGAGACTGGCCTACCTTACAGGTTCTAGTCATTGTTTACATTGTTCTGTTATGGCTCAAATGTATTTCTCTGCCTTCAGCAGTGTTGTAAAAATAGCCCCTGCCACCCCTGTGGTGCGGGGGGCCCACTCTGGCACTGTGCATGAGTGGCAGGCATCTGGCCTGACAGCGCTTGACTGGGTCTGTAGCGTGGGGGACCCAGTCCATGTATTTGGCGAGGGACCCCCTAAAGTTTTATTATGCCGCTGGCCTTCAGGACTGTTAAAAAACAGAACATACCATCAGAAATATTTTTCAGCAGAGCACTCATGGCTTGAAAAAGTACACCCTCTGCAATTTTCCGGACATTTGGACTGTACCTGTAAACCAATTATTATAAAACAAATCATGGTTGGACCTGATGTGTTTACCTTTCAGCTAGTGTATTACTTTTATCACCCATAAACATTTAGGCTCTGGCAAACATGCACTCACTTTGTCCAGTCCCCAGTACTAGTATCGAAGCACATTGCACTATACGAACAGCCAAGGCCATTTTGACATCCATCACTCATTATTTGTCATGGAAATGCATCACCATCTTTTAATGATATGTGGCTCCTCCCGTCAGTAAAAGTAACCAGATTGGCAGACATTTACCAGTCAAGTTCTGGTTCTACAAACTCCTGTGAACTAATGGCGAACCTGAACCATAACTCCCAGAGATGCTGTTGATTAGTAAAGGAAAACCCTGTATGAAACAGGTGACATGGAATTGATTGCTAATGTTCCTCTCTCTATACAACCCGTGCATTTAGACCTCAGGGGTAAGGAAAGGAGTACTAAGGGTTCTGGGTGGGTGAAACACTCACTGTGATTTTGTAGGTTAAATTCTACACTTTTGGGTACAAAACTTCCATCCAGCCAGGGCTTTAAGTCAATCAATCAATCAATCAGTCATTTGTAGAGTGCGCTACTCACCCGTTAGGGTCTCAAGGCACTGAGGGGGGTGGGGGCGGGGGAGGTGCTACTGCTCGAACAGCCAGGTCTTGAGGCATTTCCTGAAAGTCAACAGGTCCTGGGTCTGTCGAAGGTGGAATGGGAGAGAGTTCCAGGTCTTGGCGTGAGGTAGGAGAACAATCTGCCGCCGGCTGTAGTTTGGTAGATGCGAAGAACGGTGGCGAGGGCGAGGTTGGTGGAGCAGAGTTGACGGTTGGGAGTGTAGAAGGTAAGTTGCTTGTTGAGGTAAGCAGGGCCGGCGTTGTGGAGTGCTTTGTGAGCGTGGGTGAGGAGCTTGAAGGTGATCCTCTTCTTGATGGGGTGCTAGTGTAGATCTCTCAGGTGGGCTGAGATGTGGTTGCGGCGTGGGATGTCGAGAATGAGGCGTGCGGAGGTGTTTTGTATACGTTGCAGTTTTTTCTGGAGCTTAGCCGTGGTTCCCGGGTAGAGAGCATTGCTGTATTCCAGTCTGCTGCTGACTAGGGCCTGGGTGACCGTACTTCTGGTTTCGGTGAGGATCCACCTGAAAATCGTGTGGAGCATGTGGAGGGTGTTGAAGCAGGAAGATGAGACAGCGTTGACTTGCTGGGTCATGGTGAGCGATGAGTCCAGGATTCATTCTAGGTTGCGTGCGTGGTTGGTGGGCGTTGGTGTGGTTCCTAGGGTGGCCGGCAACCAGGAGTCGTCCCAGTCAGAGGGGTTGGAGCCGAGAATGAGGATCTCCGTCTTGTCTGAGTTCAGTTTCAGGCGGCTGCTCTCCACCCAGGTGGCGAGGGCCTTTATAATGTCGTGGAGGTTGATTTTGGCGGTGGCAGGGTCCTTGGTGAGTAAGAGGATCAGCTGGGTGTCATCGGCGTAGGAGATGATGTTGAGGTTGTGTGATCGGACGATGTTGGCGAGCGGTGCCATGTAAATGTTGAACAGGTTCGGGCTGAGTGAGCATCCTTGGGGAACACCGCAGATGGTCTCGGTGGCTTCAGAAAGGAAGGAAGGGAGGCATACTCTCTGTGTTCTGCCGGAGAGGAAGGATGTGATCCAGTCCAGGGCTTTGTGGCGGATCCCTGCGTTGTGGAGGCTGGTGCGAAGGGTGTGGTGGCAGATGGTGTCAAAGGCAGCTGAAAGGTCTAGGAGGATAAGGGCCGCAATTTCACCTTTGTTGAGCATGGTCTTGATGTCGTCGGTCGTGGTGATGAGGGCGGCCTCGGTGCTGTGGTTGCTACGGAAACCGGATTGAGAAGTGTCCAGGGTGTTGTTGCCCTCAAGGAAGCGGGTCAGTTGGCCGTTGACGATCTTCTCGATGACCTTCATCAGAAAGGGGAGGAGGGAGATGGGCCAGTAGTTTTTGAGCTCTCTTGGGTCTGCTTTGGGTTTCTTTAGTAGGGCGTTGACTTCGGTGTGTTTCCAGCGTTCCGGGAAGGTGGCGGTCTCAAAGGAGCTGCTGACGATCGTTCGGAGTTGGGGGCAGGGGTCGGAGGGTGAGCCGGAGTGGATGGTGCTCATGGTTTTGATGGTATCCTCGTCGTTGATGTGGGTCCAGGAGAGCAGGAGGGTGGCATGGCTGGGGCCACTGTTTGTGGTGACAGCGGCTGTCGTGGGGGTCAAGGAGTTGAAGCTGTCATGGATGTCCGTGATCTTGCGGTGAAACAGGGTGGAGAGGGAGTTGCAGAGGTCTTGCAAAGGTGGGGTGTCGTTGGAGCAGGACCTGGGGTTGGCGAGTTCTTTAACGATGTTGAAGAGCTCTTTGCTGTCGTGAGCATTGTTGTCGACGTGTTCCTTGTAGAAGGACCTCTTGGTGGTCCGGATAAGCTGGTGGTGCTTGCGGATGGCGTTCTTGAGGGCAGTGTGGTTGCTCTCTGTTTGTTCGTGGCACCACTCGGCACTCCCGCTTGGAGGCCTGAAGGTCAGCGGTGAACCAGATGACCTTAGTGCTGGTGCGGTTGTTGGAGGGTTTCTTGATCGGGGCGAGGGTGTTGGCGCAGTCGTCTATCCATTGTTTGAGGTTGAGGGCAGCTGTGTTGGGGTCGCTGGTGATGAGTGGCAGGGCTTGGGTGAGGGTGGAGATCAGTTGGTCTTCAGTGATCTTGTTCCAGCTGTGGCTGGGGATCTGTTGTGGGTGGTGGTGTGTGGTGGGTTTCTTGAAGGTGAAGTGGGAGCAACGGTGGTCGGTCCAGTGGAGTTCGGTGGTGTGGCTGAGGTGACGTGATTGTTGGCGGAGAAGATGGGGTCGAGCGTGTGGCTGGCGGAGTGGCTGGGTGGGTGTCGTGATGAGTTTTTGAGACTGAGGTTGGCAAGGTTGGCGAGCAGGGCGGTGGAGTTGCTGTCCTTGGCATTCTCGAGGTGAAAGTTCAGGTCGCCAAGGAGGATGTAGTCTGTAAAAGCAAGGGTGTGAGCGCTGATTAAGACCGCGATGGAGTCACTGAGTGGGATGAAAAAAGTGGGGAAACGCTAAAAAGGATGTAGCTTCTATGTAACAGTGTGGCTTAAACATGTGAACTAAATTTCTGTGATTCCCTTAGTGTGCCATCCAACCAGCAGTTCCGTTCCTCACAGAGCTTTCTGTTTTTGAATCAAGATATCTATCACAAAACTGGCATACACCTAAAACCAGCTAGGACCATTGGCATTGTCAATGGTTGTCAATGGTTATAGCTTTTTAAGACAAATGAGTAACAATGATTTTGTTGTAAATATTTATTCAAGATGTCCTCATTTTGAAATTGTGAGTGTGTGACTTAAACATTACTGAGGCCCCTGAAAGGGTTGTGGTCTTTAGAGTGGCAATCGCTCATGTTATGTTCTCTCTGTATTAGTCATATACTCTCTTTTTCTCTCCACATCTCAGCCACCTGAATTTCTCACACCTCTTCTTTCCTCTTCAGCACCATTTTGACTGTAGTATATGCACCTCCCCCATCTTGTGCAGCTCATCATCCCCAAACACATAATGCACTCACCTGTAAACAATGCATCCTTCACACACATTTGCACAGAATCACTATACAACTGGAATACATGACCACTGCTCAGTGCTCTGCAGAGAGGCCATGGATTCAATAACCATGAATTCTGAACACCTTTTTGCCCCCTGCCTTCAACATCAACTGCAGATTTCAGTCCTGGCCCATTACAAAAACTAGTAGGTGACCGAGTTCCAAGTATTCACTATGCAAGAGTGATATGGCGAAAAAGAAACAGAAACATAGCATCCTGGAAACAGCTAATACTTAGGGATTGCAAGATTAAGTAAAACGTGAAAAAAAAGAGGAACTGGATCACTGACATGGATTACTGTAACGTTTTACATTTATAGGTAAAAAATCGATCACTATTTTAGGCATTAAAGAACATAAAACTAGGGACCCACAGGGACCAATTTTAATGGCCGTTTTTGTTTACCGCCGGGCCTGATCCTGAGGGACCCAGCATACTTAAAGCACTGGATAAAGCACTAACTTTTATGGCCAACTGGCTTCCCATAGTTCAAGGTCAATGAAAACAACTACTAATAAGGAATTTTTCTCTGCAGAGCCTTAACATTTGAATTTTTCAACAGTTCCAACTCGGAGAGCGACTACCTCCGGGGCCATTTCCCTTCCAGTGTTGTAGAGTCTCGTTATGAGTAATGTAGGAAAACAGGGAACCTAAAGTAAAGCCTGTATGCTTCAGCACAAAGAAACATGTCCACTATTGAAACAAAAACACCTCAACAAAAGATAAACCCAGTAAAGTTATATTGTAATGAAACACCCATCGCCCCTCTTACTTACCAGCACTGGTGAGTCCTGCCCAGCTGTCCCCTCCTCGCCCTGCGCCGACCCATGTTGGGAGGAGGCTTCCCATCTCATAAACATCTGTGCCTGAGGTGGGCCAGTATGTATAGGCTTAACTAAAGTGCGCCATCATAATAGTGTGGGCCAGGCTTCAAAACTCATGACATCACGGGCCAACAAACCATCACAAATATGAAAGCATGACATTTTACAGCAAAACCTTCCCATTTCAAATATTAAGGAAGCTTCAACGCTCAGTGCCCAAATAAAAGCAGGAAAATATGTATTTATTTTACCCTGTTTTATATTGCACCAAAATGGCACATTTGTAGCACAAGTCGAACAAGAGAACAACTTTGATTCTAGGTTTAAAAATGATACTGTTTATGGCTAGTAAAGTTCGGAGGTTCACACATAGCAGCAGAAAATGCTTAATAGCGATTTCATATACTTGGTGTCCACATAAAGTAGCCATTCCGGAATCCTTACACTTGGTAGTTTAAACAAGATTACAAGCGATTATTGAAGTGCCAAAAGGCTACCTGGTTTTCTGGCTGACCTAAACAGAACAATTGATGCATCCTTACCATTTCAGGTTTCAATTAGTGATTCAGTTTTTTCTGCAAAACATAATATTAAATAAAAACTAAAAATGGTGTGTGCAACAAACAAGCTACTGTATAATTATCCAAATAACGGTCATGGTAAAAAGCAAAATGAAAATTAGACTCAGTAAGGACCTATACAGAAGTAAAAGAGAGAAAAAGATAACATGAGTTAAATTACACTAAGGGCTTCATTGAGAAAGAAGTGGTGCAGCTCTGCGCTGTGGCAAATTTTGCAGTGCTGCGCTGCGTTATTTTAAAAATGCAGCGATGCAACGTATTTATCGCAATATGGCGCACCCCTGTGTTTTCCATAGCGCTGGCACTAAAAGTTGTTGCCTAGCGCCAACGCAGAGACACGTGCACCAAAGTGCAAGGGTACCTGCGTTGCAGTGAATGATTGTTTATGTGCCGGAAGGTCTACCTTCCTGCACATAAACAATCAATAATGACGATTTGCTAGTTCTATGTGTGCTGCATTCTGCAGCACACATAGATGAAATAAATCATCATCATTTAATGATTGTTTTTGTGCAGGTAGGGACACCTTCCTGCCCATAAACAATATTTAATACCGATTTGCTCCTTCTATGTGTGTTGCAGAATGCAGCCCACATAGAAAAAGCAAAAAAAAGTTGTTCTTCTCATTGCACAATGTTTTAGGAGCTGCTTCAGGTTTATGATTTCTCAAAAATCTGGGGCAGCATCAAACAGCGACAGCCAACTGACCATGAAACAACAAGTCAATGCAGTTGCCTCTTCCTGCTTCCACACACTTCGCGTGCTCCACAGAATCTTCAGATGGATCCCAACCAACTAAAGAAAGACTATCACTCAGGCCCTTGACACCAGCAACCTCGACTATGGCAATGCACTCTATGCCGGCATCTCCACCCAGCTCCTCAGAAGAATCCAGACCATGCAGAATGTTGCCACCAGAGTCATCCTGGACATTCCTAAATGAATCCACAGTACCCCCCAATGGCAAAAAAGACGCTTTCCTTGCAAAAGTGAAGCTTTAGTCAGAAATGTGAAGCATTAGTAGGAACAGCTTCAGATAGAATCCATGCATCAACTACACAGCGTCAAAATATGGCCTCGTCCATTGTAATGTGTTGGGTGTAAATCATGCCTTGGCTAAATCACTAGCGATGTGTAAAACAAACCCCTTTTGTAGAAAAAGTGACCCTTTAGTTAGAAACATGACACCTCCTCCCGGGAAATGATGCAATGCCTCAGCCATGCTGAAAATCAGAAAGTGTGAAGTTCCTTTCACTTTCACTCAGTCATTTTGTCTGTGCTGGTTGTCGGAGGTGTTTAAAGTGTGCTGTTGAGGAATAATCTGTGTTTTGGTCTATTTGATGTCTCTGCTGTCATTGTTGTGTTTGTAAATTGTCCTATGTGTATTGTATATTGAATATTGTATAGTTTTGTCTATGGGATTGTCAGGTGCTTGTACATTGAGGAGTACTCTAGTTTAGGGTGTGTTTAGAGTGAATGGTATGGGTGGTGGGTTGTAGAGCAGGGACTGAGCAAAAAACATGATGGAGGATGGTTTAGTGGCCTGCTGTGGTTGTTGGTGCATTAGCTGCCCAACATGATCAGGAGTGGAGGTCGGGAGAAGCAAGGCTACCCTACCCAGGAGAAGAGCCAGTTTTGGGAGAAGGTGCAGTACCAAATGGATTGTGTCGTCAACGTCCAACAGAGTGTCCACCAACTGAAGCATCTTTGGGCAGCTGTTGTGAGCTGTGATGCTGATCTCCTTGATCATCTGGGTACTGAAGTTGGTGACCCGACCAGTAAGTCCCTACATACCATGAGCTTGTTGCTGTGTGTTGTTTGCACCCATGTTTGATGTTTTAGTTTTAAATGTAGGCTCATACATGTATTTGTGAGAGTATGGCCTACTACGTTCCAAGACACTACAATGAACTGTAAAGCCCACAGGAGCCTATTTACAGTGGCATGACCATTGAAAAAACTGAGCATGCTGTGCTGCCTAGGCCCATAGGTGCTATGTGACCCATCCACCATTGTGTAGGAAGTAATATCACTCAGTATGTTAGTTCGTTAATGACTCTAAACTGTGTGGGCCAGCTGGCATAGATTGTGCAGGAGAGTGCACTCCCATTTCATCAGCCAACTGGTTAGACAAGGTGTTTACTTTGCCACCCACAGTATCACACATACGTGTGTATTAGGCGAAATGGACATGATCCCTTTATAAGCCTGTACAGGCCTTGAATTCTCATTGGTAAATTACAGTGCAGTGATTACATGTACGGAGCTAAGTGAAGAAGATAAGGAAGCATGGGTACTGTCAGATGTACGTATCTTTGTGAAGAACAGGTAGTTATATGAGCAGTCCCCAACATTGTTATGCTATCCAGAGTGTTGTCAGTCAAATTGGACTGTTCACATAGCCATCAAATCCACCCTTGAACCCTGTAGAAATGTATATGAGTTGTGTGCCTTGTCTGCACACTGTGCAACTAATCCACGAAGTGCCTGATATCATTTGACTACACTGCAACATGCCAGACATATGTCCACCATTAGAACACCACGCTACAGGCCCAATGTGCAGACAATACCAGACATATGTGAAGTAAATGTACTGTGCTTCATATTTACTCAGTGTATGTGTTCAGCCCTAACAGAGAAAAGTATCATGTTCTTATTTTCTATGTGGACCAGACCCGTACACCCGTGGTGAGCTGGACAGCTTCCATGATCAAAATGCTAATAGTGAGTGTAACCTGATGGTGTCTGTGCTCTGTAACAATTGTGTGTAGCCACGTATATAGCTTGCAGTCACATGTGTAAGTGGAATCATCAGTTAGAAGTCAAAATATACCTGACATGTAAATATACAATAGCAGTAGGATATAAGAGAGGAAGTGGAAGTAGGATGGTAGAATGAAGGATGTGGTAATGAAAGTTGATGTGGACATCAAAATGAAGGAATGAACTTCTATATGCCTGTCTGATGCATATTGCTAGTGTAGGCGTTCATATGACAATGTATGGTCAATCTTGTGTGGCCGGCCCACACAGGCTGTGTTGAGTTGATGTGGGACATGTCACCATTCCACCCATGTCAATGCTCTTACATCTCTAACTCATGCCCTCATATACCAAATTGCGTATGACACATGTTCATACTTGTGTAGTGTTTAGTAAGGAATAAGGGTAATGTGTTAAATCCAACAGGCATGAATGCAGTTTTGTCTACATACAGTCCTTTTCACAGTTGACCTACAGGCATCACTACCCATGCCTCCTCCCCCATGAATTGTCACCATTGAAATGTAATGTACAAGACAACTTTCTCATAGATATGAGATGCAGAGCATTCAGACACACACCCATCACATGGATTATGTATGGGCTGATGTGCATTTAGGTTATATTCCGTAGAGAAGTGTATGGACAGACATTTGGCCTTGTAAAGGCTCACATACAATATCTTGAGACCACAATGTGATCTAAGATAAATTATTCAAGGTACGTCTATGAGTCAACTTTCAAGGGGTGTCCAGTAGGTCTGTTGATTTGAAGATAGCTAGCCATGCTCAGTCAATGTTAGAACTACCTGCTAGTGAGTCATGGTATGCTACAATGTGTGTTGCCTTGTATTCTTGCCATATTAGTGAATCACTGCTGAGGCCCAATATGTGTACTTGCTACACTTTACTCATTTCACAGCTGTATTTGACCATATTCATCCGCGAATTACGTGCTGCCTGACAATCCCCAGCGAGTATGTAGATGCACCCTGTGTACCATTCCATGTGTACTCAACATCATTTTTCCCAAGCTGTCTTAATGTGCTCATGCATATATGTTCATGATTCTAGACACAGCCATTTCATGTACCAACAAGGACAATACATTAGCACTTTAGCATTGTAACTGTAGGAAAGATAGATGCCTCTTATGATAGTTGGTCATGCTTCGTTCCATGGATGTCAAATTCAATAGCTGGACATGCCACTTGTGCTTCCAACACTTGTTCATGCATGTAATTGTTGATAAATGTGCCAACTTCAGCCACCTGGTCTGATACATATGTCCTTCCTCTCCAACAGCTAACGTGACCCCTGTACAGGAAAACGCTTACTGGATGCATTCGGAATGGTACCAGCAGCTCTGAAAGGTTGCAAAAGGCTACAGGGGCATGGCCAGGAAGCACGAGCAGTGGAAGGCAGCTAGGACCTGGCAATCACCACATCCGGGCCACAAACTGTTGACAGGCCAAGCACCAGTGCCTATTTTTAGGGGTCCCAAACAGTCGATCTTCAGCGAGTTGCCGGACCCGCTACACCACAGCCAGCAGTTCCATAACCGGCTGTCACCACTACCAGGCCCAAGGACTGATTTTGAGCAGCAGGCCCTGAAGGATAATGCAGAGGTGAAGTTGAGGCTGCCTGCCCTGGAACAGCAGGTGGCCGCACTGTTGGACATGATCAAGAATTTCCAGCAAACTGTGGACACATTGATGCCCAAATTCAGGACTTGCTCTGAATAGCCTCCCCTCCCAAATTCCTTTTCAATTGAATATTTTAGGATAGTTTTTAGAATAGGGATAGGTTAGGTTAGTTTTAGTGCTTTTATACATTTTAATGTTTCATAGTTGTTAGTTGGGGATATGGGTAGGTGGGTCAAATAGTGGGTAGGGGATCAATGTTTAGGTTATGTATAAAACATATTTTTTAAAATCCCCCCAAATATATATTTGTGTATTTTAATGTTTAGTTATTTTATATGTATGTGTTGTCTATGTTTGTCTCTTGTTCTAATGTGTATTAAGAGGGCTGGGAGGGTTGATGTTTAATACATCTGATGTGGTATATGTGTAAAGTTGGCTAAGTTAAGGTTGGGTAGGTTTGGCTTGTTGTAAGTTAGGGTAGCATAGGTTAGATATCATAGGTTAGTTTAGGCATAGTTTACTTAGGGTTACTTAGTTAGTGTAGGCGAGTTTTATGTTAGGTTTTAAGGAGTCAACAGTGTTCATAATAAACATCTTTCACAGCTGTCCCCTTATTAACTATGAGGCAGTTGTCATATAGGCTTTTGCTGGATTAAGCACATGATGTGTTTCCCTGGCAGTGCTTGTATACATGAGTAACTGAGTGAAACACCTAAGGAATATATACTGTTGAGTTTGCAATGGGGTTACTTAAGGGAGCTTCCAACGTGATTGTGCCCTGAAAGTGCCATCTTCCTTTGAATAGGCACATAGCCAGAAACAGGTATTCACCTTCTGTTGCACTGTGTGTGTAAGTGATACTACATGTTCTGCATAGACAAATAAGTGAGGCAATTGTGAGTAATCAAGGACCTGTTGGGTCACACACTGTTGGCAACCAGTGACACACTCTCCCTTGCACAAATTTTGTGTCACATCAGTGTTGATTGTGGGCTAGTATCCATGAAAATCCCCCCACCTGGGCAGTAACTTCATCCGGTCTTAACATTGACTGATTGCTAATTGTAGCACTTAGTGCATGTGACCTTGGGTAACTACTTGCTAGTTATGATGCACATAAGGCTGATATTTTCTTTTGCCCTTGGTCTGTGGTAATGTTGTCATGTGTGTATTGAACAACATTCAGTTCTGAGGATATGTTGGGTCTTCTGGGGCAGCACATCCACCATGGTCTACTCCGTCTGATCATGAACAGGAATGCAACAAGCTGGATCCAATAAGTGATTTTATTTACAAGTGAGAAAGGTGCAAGTGGCAGTCCTTGGTGCAATAACACCAACACTGTGAGCTATAGAATGTCCAGACAGTGTCTATGGGGCATACATTGCAATGGACATGTGGAGGACAGGAGTGTTTCAGTGAGGAAGAGAAGGAGCAAATTGACTTTAGAGAAAAATAGCCCATTTCAACAGCCCACAAATGGTTTAGATCAAAAGGTGTGCGGGCATATTGAGGATAGTACCATTTGGAAGGTACACTGGCATGGCCATCAGCAGTGGGCAAAGGAGAAACTGGCTATTTGGCTGAGGGAAATGCTACCAGGCAGTTTTACGTTGGAATGAGGTGTGGAAAACATCTTCCTCCTCTGATGTGTGTGGTGCTTCATGTGAGGGGGATGTTGTTGGTGTCAGATGCAATGGAGGCACACACACGGCAGGGGCTCAAGATGTGGATCCCCTATCTGCAGCAGCATTTCTCTGTGTAAAAAAATTCAGACAGCACTGCTCTGAGAAGGACCTGTGTGTTGCCAGCACAGCCCCAATTGCAAAGTGGTAGGTACCAATTGTGGCCATGTTTCTGTCCTGCTTCTGCTCCATTGACTCAAGGATGTTGCGGATTAACCCATGCTTGTTAGCAAGCTTGTTGGTGCCACTTTGGCAGGGCAGTTGTTTGTGCCTATGCCTCATTACATCAGCGATGTCAGCCAGAGACAGTTTGAGGCCACAGAGGGTAGAGTAGGCACCTCTTAATAGGTGCTGAGGTGTCTTTATTGGGACTGAGGTACCTATGGACTGCCTCTAGGGTGCCCACCACGGTCCACAACCCCACCAGCACCACATATAGCATCTTCTGTTGGACTCCTACCACACAATGTTGGAAGTCAACTTGGAGGTCCTCAGAGTCCAGGATTATGGGCGGACTGGCAGTTGGTGTTTGTTGGTTTCTGGGTAGATCCTCTGGACACACCAAACTGCTGTTGGCCCTTCCCACAACTAGAGCTGGTGTATTGAAGAAGTAGAGGATTTGCCAGACGGTGTTGTGGTTAAGAGTTGACAGGATGTCAACCTCAGCAAGATCGTCATCCAGGACTGGTAGCTGGTTGGGAGGTGTAGGTATTTCCTCTGCAATGAGGAAGAAAAACGTTAATGGTGTTTTACGTTAGATACTGACATGAGTAATCTGACTGACAATCTAGCTTGCTATTATGTGACTTTATGTCCAACATTGATGCATAGGGTGTCAGTTACACAGAGGTATTGAGTCCAATTTGCACTGTAGTTGGTTTTCAGATGGCAGTATGTCTGCCTCGTTCATACAACAACTCTATGACAAGGCTGACTTTTTGTGTCCTGACATGTTGCACCACTGTTACACAGCATGCTGGGCCAACCATTCCTACACATAGGATAAGAGGTCTGGTCAACATCTACCATAGCGATTTGCATTCACTTCATGATGCTTATGCTGTTTATTTTGTGACATTTGGCAACACTAATGTTCACATTTCACCTAATCATTCCCTGTGGCCAGAATTCCGCCCACAGCTCCTGTGCAGGTGATGTGGGTCTGGTAATGACTTAGTTATGATCTGGCTTTTTCACTGCACAGTATGCCTTGTTGTGATGCTTTGCATGTACATTGTGAATCCATGTGGCCAAGGTTTGATTTTGTAACACACATCCTGCACAGCTATACACACCGGCCAACATTGCTACACCTCAGGAATATGTGAGGGCATGTACTCACCATGTATATCCTATTTGAGTATACTCATGTCATTTTTTGGATACAGACTTGCCTTCATATTTGTGGTCAGTGGGTGAGCTGTACCAAATCTGAAAGTGTGGGCCAAGTCACGTTAGGTAGGTTGCTGCACTGACACTCACCTTAGTTGATAATTAGCAGGTCTGAGTATCTGCATAGTATGACACATCCTTTCACTTAGGGCTGCTCACTTATACATCTACATGCCTTCTCTGCTACTCCGCTTTTGTTGCCAGGGACTCAACTTAATGCCACACAGTGACAGATCATACATTGACTCTCATGTGCCTACAATACCAGCAACATGAGGGACCATATTCAATGGACTGACATTGTAGCCTGTTGCTGAGGGCTATGGGTCAAGCTGTCCCCACATGGTAGTAGTGCTGGAATCTGTGACATGTATCTATCTCGGTTTGCAACATAACTGTGCACATCCAACTCAGTCTCCAACCATCCCTGAGTCCTGCCCTATGTGTTGCACACCAGTGAGCTCTTCTCTGTCATCCCTTCCCAGCTGCAACACAAGTGTGATGCTGCCAGACACAGCAGTGCATTTGTATTGGTCCGGCTACCTTGCAGACCACATATCCATACTGACTTCCATGCTATGCAATGTCTCCCCGTTCAGACACAGTGACAATCCCTCCTACTCAGCCAGCACTTACATTGCACTGCATAACCAGAGGCCCACCAGGGCCACAGATCATCTTTGTGTTCAATACACATGTTCCACTGGTGTGCATCACTTGCTTTAACCCCAGCCCAGCTTGGTTTAGTACATGGCACGAGTTCTAGTGGTCTCTACCATGGCAGCTGACACCTGTGTGGCCTTACCCCACGTCAGGGCACCTGAGTGCTATGAATAGTCATGGCAGTTATTTTACATATGGCTCTTGGCATGTGCCTATATGTGGAAAAATAGCATGCCCCACACTGGGCCCTCCTCAGGTGTTTTGTTTCTCCTCTGACAAGCCCATTTCATTCCATGACTTTACATCTCAGATTTGTGTGCATGTTGCCAACTGAGACACAGTCGCCTCATGGTGCAAGGTGGCCTGCATTGTCACTGTCAGGTGATCAGGGTTAAAGTACCCATGCATTATTCCAGTCCATGTTTTTTGCTTTGTACTTGTAGTTCTGGTGACTAATGTTGTAGATTCCACTACAGGTGCCACAGACCTGGACTGGGGCAGCACCTCACACATGGAATGGAGAAATGTGACAAAGCATGACTGAGCTGTGCTACGTGTAACTGGGCAGTGTTTCAGACATTTGTGTGCCATTTAATGAGATATGATCCAGATTAATGTCCTTTGCCCTGCACACAGCACAGAGGAGCACTGGGACATAACTAACTGCATTGCACAATCTGACCATTTTGCCCCATTGCCCCTTGTTAATGATTACCCAGTACATGTGTTTGTCCCTCATGTGCTGCACTGTTGTGTCATTGTACTCCATCCACCAACTCACCTTTGATGATAGCTGCCACCCCCACCACCCCCCAGGCAACAAGCTCCTCCTGTGGTGCTGGGCTTCCTCCTCCAGTCCTCATTGCTGCCTTCAGGTTGTTGTTCAGTTTCTCCTTTGTCTGGCGCTTATAATCATGCAAGCATTTCTTGCAGTCGGTGACAGTCCTCTTTGCTTGCCCCACACTGTTGATCTTCTCCACTATGGACGTCAAACAGCCTCTTTCCTCCCTAGTGGCAAGTTAGAGGTGTCAACTGGCTGATGTTGGTGCTCTGTCACTTCAGTGATCAAGATGTCATTCTCCTCCACATCGACACTGCACTTCCTTTTCCTCTTCCCCTAGGAGTCTGTCTGGACATCCTGGCTGGTGAGGGTTGTTGTCCTTGCTTCTGCAATATGCTCCCTGCTCCATGGCTGCCTTCTGTAAAGTGTGTCATTGGTTTGCCTCAGATGCATAATTTTTTGTATTTTTTTACTCATTCTGCATTCAAAAGTTACGTAGGGCCAATTTCTGTCACTTTACTCGCCGCAAGTAGTCAGGTGTCACTTTTGCAGCAGAAGCATTACACATGGAAGCGTAATCTTTTGTTACGCATGCAGGATCTTTACCACATTGTAATTATGATGCATCCCTGGCATAGGATTCTGCCGTACCGATGTGCAAGTTATTTTAAATCATCGCTACTGCAACACAACGATGTGTCAGTTCTTGTAAATAAGGCCCAGAGTTGCATAGACTGGAGTGGATTGGAGTAAAGTGTCATAGAGTGGAGGAGCTTACAGCAGAGGGATGTAGAGTGGAGTAGCATGTTGTAGAACTGAATGGTAGAGAATAGTGTAGAGTGGAGTAGAGTATGGTGGAGTGGTTGTAGGAAAGTAGCCTCTTTCTAGCATGCTTACCCCCACTTTTGGCCGGTGTGTCAGTATATTTGATTGTGATCCTGCTAACAAGGACCCCAGTAGTTATGCTCTCCTACTTACATTTGGTTGTTGGTTACTGTTAACACAGTATTTCACCCACAGTTGGCATGCTGGTGCCCCCTTATAAGTCCCTAGTATATGGTACCTAGGTACCCAGGGCATGGGGTTCCAGGGGATCCCTATGGGCTGCAGCATATACAGTATTGTGCCAACCTTAGGGAGCCCATGCAAAAGCTTTTGCAGGACTGCCATTGCAGCCTGCGTGAAAAGGTGCAGGCACCCTTTCAGTGCCATTTACACTGCATTAGGACACTTATAAGTCACCCCTATAGCAGGCCCCCCAGCCCTGAGGGCAGGGTGCAAGTACATGTGTGTGAGGGCACCCATGCACTAGCAGAGGTGCCCCCACGACCTCTGGGACCATTTTCCCAGACCTTGTGAGTGCGGGGATGCCATTTTACGAGTGTACTGGACATAGGTCACTACCTATGTCCAGATACATAATAGTAACTCAGAATATTGGCATGTTTGGTATCAAACATGTCGGAATCATACCCCAAGGCTTTTGCAAGCATTGGTTGTATGATTCCATGCACTTTGGGGGCCCCTTAGAGGATTCCCAGTATTGCTACTTCAGCCTTCTGAGATTTTACAGGCAGCCCAACTGCTGAAACCTCCTGTTGCTTGAAAAGCTTGAGCCCAGGAAGGCAGAACAAAGGATTTCCTTTGGAAGAAGGGTGTTACACCCTGTCTGTTACGCCCTATCCCTTTGGAAATAGGTGATACAGGCTTGGGAGGTGTAGCCTCCCCAGGCCCCTGGAAATGCTTTGAAGGGCACCTTTGGTGCCCTCCTTCCATAATCCAGTCTACACCAGTTCAGTGACCCCCAGTCCCTGCTCTGGCGCAAAACTGGACAAAGGAAAGGGGAGTGACCACTCCCCTGTCCATCACCACCCAAGGAGTGGAGCTCAAAGATCCTCCAGAGGATCCTTGGGTTTTGCCATCTTGGATTCAAGGTTGGCAGGGAAATCTGGGAGCATCTGAGTGGCCAGAGCTAGCGGGTGATGTCAGAGTCCTCCCCTGATAAGTGCTTACCTGGTTAGCTGACCATTCCCCCTTTCAGGACTATTTAGGGTCTCTCCTTTAAGTGATTCCTCAGATTCGGATTGCACGACTCCAGCAGGCATCCTCTGCACTCTCCACTTCGATCTCTCACTGAAGAAACTGCATCTGGACCCACCAGGAACTCTACAAACTACAAACTGCAACAAAGAAGCAAGACACCTTCTGCAACATTGTGGGGGTCATTCAGACCCCGGCGGGCGGCAGGAGCCGCCCGCCTGGCGGGAACCGCCGAATGACCGCACCGCGGTCAAAAGACCGCGGCGGCCATTCTGTGTTTCCCGCTGGGCTGGCGGGCGCCCGCCAGAAGGCCGCCCGCCAGCCCAGCGGGAAACCCCTTCCCACGAGGACGCCGGCTCCGAATGGAGCCGGCGTAGTGGGAAGGGTGCGACGGGTGCAGTTGCACCCGTCGCGAATTTCAGTGTCTGCAATGCAGACACTGAAATTCTATGTGGGGCCCGCTTACGGGGGCCCCTGCAGTGCCCATGCCATTGGCATGGGCACTGCAGGGGCCCCCAGGGGCCCCACGACACCCCTCACCACCATCCTGTTCCTGGCGGTCGGAACCGCCAGGAACAGGATGGCGGTGAGGGGGTCGGAAAACCGGCGGGACACCGCCGGTTTTCCTGTTCTGACCGCGGCCAAACCGCTGCGGTCATAATGCCCTGCGGGGCCCCGCCAGCCTGTTGGCGGTGCTCCCGCCAACCCCGGCCCCGGCAGTCCTTGACCGCCGGGGTCGGAATGACCCTCTGTATCTTCAGCAACTGCAACCGTTTCCCAGTCGTGCATCCTCTGAGGACAGCCCGGCTTCAGCCTGCACCAGAAGAGCGAAGAAATGTCCCTTGGGGTGAAGGAGGTGAAGGAGTAACTCCCCTGCTTCTGCCGGCACCAACTGCAATGACGACCAGCTGTGTGGATCCCCTCTCCTGCTGAGCTGCGTGGATCCTGCATCACAGGTGATGGACTGAAGTGGTCCCGATGGTACTTACGTCCAACGATCCAACTTTGGTGGAGGTAAGAGCTTTCCTCCCCACACAAGACAGCACCACAGTACTCCTGTGCACCATGTGTTTTGCAGCTGCCAAGGCTTGTTGTCATTCTTCCTCCAAGTTTTTTGTGCATCTTGTAGCCCCGCCTCCAAGCACACTATCCTGTGACGCACAGCTTCCTGAGTGGTTCTCCGACGGCGTGGGAGCCTTTGTCGTCGTGCTGCATGGGCCTCTTTTGCACCTTCCTTGTCTCCGTGCTGTGAGACTCCTGTGTGCGCTTCCTGATCTTTTGTGGGCTTTCTGAGTTGCTGAGAGCCCCCTCTGACTCCACCTCCTGGGTAGAGTTCACCTGGTCCTTTCTTGTACCAGGCAGCGTCATTTTCTGCTAACCTTGAGCTTTGCGTGTGCCAAGGCTAGTTGCCAGACTCCAGTGATGCAAACCAGACTGCAATCCTCCATCCGGCGTGGCACATCACCTGGACCAACCAGGAACCTGACTCCTTCTTCTTGGGTGCAGTACTGACTGTTCTTCTTCACCGGTGGTTCTTTTTTTGCACCTTCATCTGGGTTAGCAGGGGCTCCTGTTCTTCCAGGACTCTTCTGTGCATTTTGAACTTGGTCCCCTTCTTCCACAGGTCCTCGGGTCCAGGAATCCCCTGTTGGTGTCTTGCAGTCTCCTCCGGTTCTTGTATATTTCTTCTTATTATTTCTGTGTGTGTTCTGGAAAAGTTACTACGATTTATGCCTGCTTTCCTGGTCACTGGGGTGGGTTCTAGTACTTACCTTTGGGGTTTCCTAGTACTCACAGCGCCCCTCTACACACTACACTTGCCTAGGTGGGAGACCGACTTTCGCATTCCACTCTCTTAGTATATGGTTTGTGCTCCCCCAGGCCCATTTCTAACTATTGTGATTTACACTAATTGCACTGTTTTCTAACTGTTTAAATGCCTATTTCTGCATACTAGTGTATATAATTTGTGTATCACTTACCTCCTAAGGGAGTATAGTCTCTGTGATATTTTTGGTATTTGTGTCACCAAAATAAAGTACCTTTATTTTTGTAACACTGTGTATTTTCTTTCATGTATGTGAGTACTGTGTGACTAAAGTGGTATTGAATGAGCTTTGCATGTCTCCTAGATAAGCCTTAGCTGCTCATCCACAGCTACCTCTAGAGAGCCTGGCTTCTACACACTGCCCACATTTCACTAATAAGGGATAACTGGACCTGGTATAGGGTGTAAGTACCTTAGATCCCCACTACAAACCAGGCCAGACTCCTACATTGGTGGCAGCGGTGAGATAAGTACTTGCAATTGCCTTATCACTCTGTTACCTGGTACTTTCCTCAGGAAGACTCCTCTATGCCTAGAGATATACATTATACCTAGTACAGGAATCTAGTCTTGTACCTTCTTTTCTGAGAGACTAGAGGTTAGGAAGGTTAGGTACACCCTACACCACTGTAACACACACACTGTCTGCAGCTGGACCTAGATCTGAGGTAATGGACACTCCCTATGAGGGCATGACCTTCAAGGAATTGAAGGGGCTGTGTTCAGAGAGAAAGCTAGACATGGGGAAGAATCCCAATAAGAATTTCTTTCTGAGCACTCTTCTCCAGGATGACAAAGAACATGCTGGTAGTCAGGAGGAGGAGGAGGAGGAGGAGGAAGACTCTAGCCCTCTTGAGTTAGAAGATCATCTTCCAGGTTCAGGGGATGGTTCTTCCAAGGATCTTGCACCTAGTAGACCAACTACTGTAGCTGGTAGGAGGAGGTGAAGTCACTCAGGTAGGGCTCCTTTTACACCCAGAGGACAGGTAGCTAAGGTCAAAAAGACTAGGGAAAGATCCATCTCTGCCCATTCCCATGTCAATGTAGTGTCTGAGGGGTCATATTGCACAGCTCCAGAGGATGACTCTATAGATAGAGAGCTCAGAAAGCTGAGACTGGAGGAGGCCAGGCTGAGGCTGCAGCAGCAACAGCTAGCCCTAGATAGGGAGGCCTTGGCAGTGGAGAGGGAGAGGCAGGGGTTGAGGTTAGCAGCCTACGGTGGCAGCAGCAGCTCAAGTTTCAGGGATTGTAGAGTTAGGGAGGACTCCATTGATTCCAGAAACCTGCATAAGTTTGTTCCCCCAAACAAGGTAGGGGATGACATCTACAAGTGGTTTGCTGCACTTGAGAGGGCCTGTAAAGTTCAGAGGGTCCCTCAAAGGCAGTAAGCTGCTATTCTCTGGTTGTCTTTCTCTGACAAGGAGAGGGATAGACTTCTCACTGTCGGAAAAGAGGATGCAGACAACTACAGTATTTTAAAAATGGCTGTCTTAGAAGGTGTTGGTCTCACTACTGAACAATATAGGATCAAGGTCAGAGACCAGAAAAGAGGCCTCACAGGATTGGGTTGACTTTGTGGACTGTTCTGTTAAAGCTTTAGACCGCTGGTTACATGGCAGCAAAGTGTCTGACTATGAGGGCTTGTATAATCTGTTACTGAAAGAGCATATTTTAAATAATTGTGTCTGACATGTTGCACCGGTACTTGGTAGATCCAGATATGACCTCTCCCCAACAGTTGGGAAAGAAGGCAGACAAATGGGTCAAAACAAGGGTGAGGAGAAAAGCTCATACAGGAGGTGGCATGAATAAGAAAAAAAAAGGTGGTAAGCCTCAGGACAAGGGTGGGGACAAAGACAAAAGTAAAGACTCCTCATCAGGTCCACAAAACTCCTCAGTAAAAAGCCTTGGTGATCTGTGTGCAGAAATAAAGGCCATAGGCCAGGGGACAAATCATGTCCTGGTAAAGTCCCTGAACCTACCACCACTACTACCTCTACTTCCACTCCTAGTCCCCCTAGTAGTAGCAATAGTAGTGGGACTACTGGCAATAGTCCATACAAATGTGTAGTAGGGTTCACATTTGGGTCCATAATAGAAACTGGGGTAGGTGTAGAAAGTCCCAAGGCAGTTTCTGTCTCACCAGGTGGCACTAGCCTTCCATCTTAGGTGCATGTCCCCTTAATATGGATAAGTACAAGCAGCAAATACTAATAAATAGTTTTGAGGCCCAGGCCTACAGGGACACAGGTGCCAGTATCACTATAGTAACTGAAAACATAGTGTCACCTGCACAACACCTAGTTGGTCAGAAATACTAAGTCACAGATGTTAACAACTCCACTCAGTCTCTCCCCTTAGCTGTAGTGTAACTTAGTTGGGGTGGAGTTATTGGCTTTAAGCAGGTGAGCGTAACCTAGCTTTCCTGCAGACTGTCTCTTAGGGAATGACCTAGAGGCCTCAGGTTGGGCTGAAGTAGAGTTTCATACTCATGCATCTATCCTGGTTATTCCCAAATACTTGTTTTCCTTAATCTCAAGAGAGATTAAAAAGCAAAAAAGGGAAGAAGCCCTGGAACTTGAAATAATGGGCCAGGACAATCCTAAAAACACAGGCATGCAGGATATCAAAGTATCCACTTCGCACCCTACCACTAAAGATATCATTCCTCTAAGAGGGGATACCACCCTTACGGTGGGGCCTGTATCAAAGGAGTCAAAAGCTACTACAGCTGGACTCCCAGAGGTAAAAGTATCTCTCTATGAGAAACCTAAGACAGAAAAGCAACCCTGCCCTGTCTTAGAAAACTTGGAGCAACCCTCCCGCCCTCCCAGAGAAACTTTAGTGCAGCCCCCCCTGCACTAACTCTAACAAAACAGGACAGCAAGTCAGAGCCCTTGGGACAGCAACCCTGTCCTGCTCTACCCCAAGAAGGACAGCAGCCCTGACCTCCTTTAGAGACTTTGGGACAAACTTTTTGCCCTGCTAAGACAGCATGCCTGTCTAGCATTACAACCCTTAGGACAGCAACCCTGCCCTAACATAGTGTCCAAGGGACAGTCATTCTGCCCCACTTTGAACCTTTTTCCATACCTTAAAAATAGGGAAACACAGGGTCCACAGTTTCGCTTTATTTCAGGTAAAAGTAACCAAACAGGGTGGTTCACCTCCCCACAGAGAAGGAACTACATAGTGTATGATAAAGGGAGTAACCACTCTATTGCAGAACTACTGTCCACTTATCACCACTTAGACAATAAAGTCTCATCTGGCCAAGGTTAGCCTTATTGTCCTTCGTATGGAGAGGTAAATTGTGTAGGAACGTAGCCTCTTTCTAGCATGGTTACCCGCACTTTTGGCCTGTTTGTCAGTGTGTTTGACTGTGTCTACTGGGAGCCTGCTCAACAGGACACCAGTAGTTATGCTCTCACACTTAAATTTGGTTGTTAGTTACTGTTAACACAGTATTTCACCCACAATTGGCATACTGGTGCCCTCTTTTAAGTCCCTAGTATAAGGTACCTAGGTACTCAGGGCATTGGTGTTCCAGGGGACCCCTATGGGCTGCAGCACATATTTTGCCACCAATAGAGAGTCTATGCAAAGGCTTCTGCAGGGCTACCATTACAGCCTGCATAAAAAGGTGCAAGTACCCTTTCACTGCCATTTACACTGCACCAGTTCACTTATAAGTCACCCCTATAGGCAGGCCTTCCAACCCTGAGGGCAGGGTGCAAAGTACCTGAGTGTGAGGGCACCCCTGCACTAGCAGAGGTGGCCCCACGACCTCCAGGACCATTTTCCCAAACTTTGTGATGGCTGGGACGCCATTTTACGCGTGTACTGAACATTGGTCACTACCTATGTCCAGCTACATAATAGTAACTCCGAACATAGGCATGTTTGGTATCAAACATGTTGGAATCATACCCCAAGGCTTTTGCAAGCATTGGTTGTATTATTCCATGCACTTTGTGGGCTCCTTAGAGGACCCCTAGTATAGCCATTTCAGCCTTCTGAGGTTTTCCAGGCAGCCCCAGCTGCTGCCACCTCACAGACAGGTTTCTACCCTCCTGTTGCTTGAAAAGCTCAAGCCCAGGAAGGCACAACAAAGAATTTCTTTTGGGGGAGGGGTGTTACACCCTCTCCCTTTGGAAATAGGTGTTACAGACTTGGGAGGGGTAACCTCCCCAGGCCACTGGACATGCTTTGAAGGGCACATTTGGTGCCCTCCTTCCAAAATCCAGTCTGCACCAGTTCAGGGACCCCGGTCCCTACTCTGGCATGAAACTGGACAAAGAAAAGAGGAGTGACCACTCCTGTGTCCATCACCGCCACAGGGGTGGTACTCAGAGCTCCTCCAGAGGGTCCCTGGGTTTTGCCCTCTTGGATTCAAGGTTGGCAGGGTACTCTGCGAGCATCTGAGTGGCCAGAGCCAGCATATGAAGTCAGAGCCCTCCCCTGACTGGTGCTTACCTGGTTAGCTGACCAATCCTCCTTTCAGGGATATTTAGGGTCTCTCCTTTGGGTGGTTCCTCATATTCGAATTGCAGGACTCCAACAGGAATCCTCTGCACTCTCCACTTTGACTTCTCACTGAAGAAACTGCATCTGGACCCTCCAGGAACTCTACAAACTGCAACAAAGAAACAAGACGCATTCTGCAACATTGTATCTTCAGCTCCGGCCAGCAATTGCAACTGTTTCCCAGTCATGCATCCTCTGAGGACAGCCCGTCTTCAGCCTGCACCAGAAGAGCGAAGGAATCTCCCTTGAGGTGAAGGAGTCACTACCCTGCTTCTGCAGGCACCAACTACAATGATGACCTGCTGTGTTGATCCCCTCTCCTGCTGAGCTGTGAGGATCCTTCATCATAGGTGGTGGACTGAGGTGGTCCTGACGGTCCTCACGTCCAACTGCCAACTTTTTTGGAGGTAAGAGCTTGCCTCCCCACACAAGACAGTATCGCATATGCACCGCTTGTTTTTTATACATCGTGTAGCCCCGGCCCCAAGCACACTATCCTGTGACGCACAGCTTCCTGAGTCATTCTCCGAAGGCGTGGGAGCCTTTGTCTTCGTGCTGCATGGGCCTCTTTTGCACCTTCGTTGTCCCCGTGCTGTGGGTTTCCTGTGTGCGCTGCCTGGTCTTCTGCGGGCTCTCTGAGTTGCTGAGCTGTGTCATTTTCTGCTAACCATGAGCTTTGCGCATGCCAAGGCTTTTTGGCGGACTCCAGTGATGCAAAACAGACTGCAGTCCTCCATCCGGTATGGGAAATCACCTGCACCAACCAGGAACCCAACTCCGTCTTCTTGGATGCAGTACTGTCTGATCTTCTTCACAGGTGGTTCTTTTTTTGCACCTTTATCTGAGTTAGCAGGGGCTCCTGTTCTTCCTGGACTGTTCTGTGATTCTTGGACTTGGTCCCCTTCTTCCGCAGGTACTCAGGTCCAGGAATCAACAGTCTGTGTCTTGTAGTCTTTTCTGGTTCTTGCATAATTCTTCATCTCTTTTCTGTGTGTGTTCTGGGAAAGGTACTGTGATTTACTCCTGCTTTCCTGGTCACTGGGGTGGGTTCTAGTACTTACCTTTGGGGTTTTCTAGTACTCTCAGCTTCCCTCTACACACTACACTTTCCCAGGTGGGAGACCGACTTTCGGATTCAACTTTCTTAGTATATGGTTTGTGCCCCCCAGGCCCTTTTCTAACTATTGTGATTTTCACTAATTGCCCTGTTTTCTAGCTGTTTACATGCCTATTTCTGCCTACTAGTGTATATAATGTGTGTATTACTTACCTCCTAAGGGAGTGTAGTCTCTATGGTATTTTTGGTACTTGTGTCACCAAAATAAAGTACCTTTATTTTTGTAACATGTGTCTGAGTACTGTGTAACTACAGTGGTATTGCATGAGCTTTGCATGTCTACTAGATAAGCCTTAGCTGCTCGTCCACAGCTACCTCTAAAGAGCCTGGCTTCTACACACTGCCTACATTTCAATAATAAGGGATACCTGCTATAAGGTGTACCTTAAGTGCCCACTACAAACCAGGCCAGCCTCCTACATTGGTGGCAGCGGTGAGATAAGTACTTGCAATTGCCTTATCACTCTGTTACCTGGTACTTTCCTCAGGAAGACTCCTCTATACCTAGAGATATACATTAAAGCCATGACAATGGTATTGTGTGGGCAGTGATTGCTCGGGGCGTGGCTGGGAACATGGCGGCCGTCTAAGGAGCCGGTCGCTGAGGGCACCGCTCCTGAAAGACTATGCGGAGATAATTGAAGCCTTCCCGGGGGATTGCGGGGCTTGATAAGTTGACAGAAGGGGTCAGTTTTGCCCGCTTTTTGATCTGGCGTCAGTGTGACGGACGAGGGAGCTGGCGGGAAATCAGCACTCGGAGCGCGGGGCTGCTCCATTGCTGAGTGCTTCCCCGAAGCTCATTCGGGTCAGGGAGGCAGCGGCTCGTGTTTCCCTCCGGGGAAATCAAAGCAGAGTCAGCACAAGGTGCTCTGAAGTTATTTCGCTTACCTGGTCGCGGCGTATTGCGTAGCCAATTGACAGACTGCTTTTTGGACCCTAGGGACTCCCTAGTTGTTGGAGCAGGGAGGAGTTGCCGGCCCCGGAAAGCGCGTATAGCGCATTCCCTTCTCCCGCTGCGCGGGACACGACAGACTGCTTTTTGGACCCTGGGGACTCCCTAGTTGTCAGAGCGGGGAGGAGTTGCCGGCCCTGGAAAGCGCGGATAGCGCATTCACTTCTCCTGCTGCGCGGGACACGACAGACTGCTTTTTGGACCCTGGGCACTCTCTAGTTGTCGGAGCAGGGAGGAGTTGCCGGCCTCGGAAAGCGTGTATAGTGCATTCACTTCTCCCGCTGTGCAGGATGCACCCGGGCCAAGGGCGGGCCCATCTTGCCCCCATCATCGACTGTCACAGGCTGGACTGGGCCACCCCCCTTTCATCTTTCTGTGGATGGTGAGTTTGTGTCTATTATTACATTTTACCAGCACCTGGAGATCCTTTGTCTGAGTGACTGTGTTTTAATCTGTGACTTCTGTTGCCTCATTTAGTGAGGTGCCACTGTCTGCGTAATGGGCAGGAAAAAGGACCAGTTAACTGGAGCTATGAGTGGTGGTGGTGGTGGCAGGCAGGGTAGCGTAAACACCACACTGGACTCCTTTCTCCCTAGAGCTGTTGGGGTTGTGACCAAGGAAATTGATCTGGCGGATAGGAGGCTATCCATCGAGATGGAGGACTGGCGTCATGTTTCAGTAATTAGTGAACCCACGAAGGGCTTGATTGAGGAGGTGGCCCATCCTGGGGGAGACCAATGTGTTGTTTATGAGCCCGACCATGCTGAGAAAAGAGGGGATTTTGGTGGCCTAGGGCCTTCGAGAAGAAGTAAAAGACTCTTGATGTCCTCTCCCCCCGGCTTGCCCCTTGGACAAGTGCAGTCCTCCCCCCGAGGAAGAAAAAGATACTCAAGAAAATGGTGCCCAAAATGAAAACATCTCTTTTGGAAATTTCTCAGGGGCTGTATAGTGGCCCTGAACCTTGCCAGTTTATGGGTTGCGATGCAACCAATTTATTGTTAACATTTAAGGAGATGATTGAGGGTATTCTGCCTCCTGTTGTGGCAAAACTATTGGCTATAGAAAAAGTGGCTATGTGAGCAAGGGAGCGAATTTATGGGTGGACGTGAGGCCCCGAGCTGTTTGTTTCAACCAAGTGAGGAGGCGATTTTGCAGGAGGGAGCTGCTGGGTCCTCGGGGAAAAAGCCTCAGCAACTGGATAATCCTGCAAATTTTGGGGGCCAAGCTGCTTGTGCTCAGACTGCATTGGATTCAACTACCAACCTACCAATGGGCGGGAGGGCCGTGATTGGATCTAGCAGTAGCAGGCAACCTGACTATGAATCTGTGGCAGCTGGGGGGGTTTGCCAACAGTTGGATGGAAAGTATAATCGGAACCCGCCAAATAAAAGGTCTTTGTTGGTCTGTCTGGAATTCCCCACGGCATGTGCCCCTTATGTGGTGGTGTTGACAAATGTCCCTGCTTTGGCCCCTGGGGTAAATGAATCTATGGCCCAATTAAAAATAAGACTGGCTATTGGCTGAGCAAAAATTGCGATTTTTCATGTAAGGATCTCAAGGACGTTTTGTTTGTTAGAAGAATTGACTGGGTTGGCCCCAAAAAAGGAGGGGAATGTGGATTGTGTTATTATAAATGTTAGCTATCCTGGCCTGGCACAATGGCTTCTCTCCACATATAGCCCAGCTTTTCCAAGAGTAGGAACTATTGGTATGGCCCCCCTGGGTTACTTCTATAATCATATGCGACTGGGTGCTGAGTCCTCTCCTGAATTTGGCAGGAAGCTCCCCCCAGAATGCCCTGCGGTCAAGCAGCAGGAGAGCTGATAACAATAGAAACTTTGACTTGGAAGGAGTGGACTGACAATGCATCAAGACTTTGATTGCGCTGGAGGGGGTGATTACTCAGTGTGGTCTTATCTCATGGAAAATTGCAGGTTATGTGCCAAGTTATCTGACCAAGCTTGGGTTAGGTGTCTGGCTAATTACGATATTATCATGCTCCAGGAAACCTGGTCAGATGGGCTGGCTGCTTGGGATGGGTATGATAGATTTGCAATCCCAGCTGTGCAGTCCCTTGGAGGCCGACCGAAAGGTGGCCTGGTTACCCTAATCCGCTTTTCTAAGATAGTGGGTGCATTTCAAATTAACTGTAACCCCCAGAGTATATTGCCTGTATGGGTAATTTTTCCTAACAATTTTAATGTTTTGTTGGTAAATTTTTATAATGCTGTATGGGATATGGGGAGTCAAATTGGGGCGCTCTTCTCCGTTCTTCAGGTGTTGAAGTGTAGAATGGAGAGGGTGGGGCTGGAATTCTGTGCCATTGTGTCGGGAGATTTTAATGCTAAGTTGGAACGTCTTAGTACAGTGGTAAATCCTTTTGAGTGTGACTGTGAGGATTACTCAGTGGATGATGTTCAGGATTCTAGAGGCAGGGTTCTGATTAAGGAACTTAGGAAGATGGGTCTTCTGAATTTCTGTGACACTGAAGTAGTAGATACTTATCAGCTCCCAACTTTTGTGGGTAGAGGGTCTGGCACCACAATTGATTATATTTTTGTGTCTCCACTACTGAAAGATCTGATGATTGGAGGAGAGGTGCTTGGGGAGTGTATAAGTGATCATAATCCCCTTACAGTTTGCTTTAAACTCCCAGGGGCTTCATGTAAATCGGGACGGGGAGGCCCGCATCAGTGGAGATAAGAGACCAGGGCAGGCGACTTGGCTGGAAACAGGTAGATTCCCAACAAGTTGTAGAGAGGGTGGTGGGGGACAACCTATTTTTGGGCACGGAAATACTTTTGAGAGAGACTCCTAGTCCTAAGGAAGTTATCGATGCAATAACTGAAATAAACATAGGCAGTTAGAGATTGTTTATTTTCAAAAGGCAGTCGCCCCAGCAAGCGCAGATGTGGGTGCTTTGATAAGGCCTGTTACGATGCTAGGGCAAATATGAAAATGGCCCTTAAGGGATACCCCAGAGATAGGGCCCTTGTGGCAGAAGCAAGGATTAAGTATAAAAGGGCTTTGAGGGAGAGTAAGATAAAATATAATGAAAAAGCGTGGGAGGAGTTGGAGTGTGCTACAGTTCTGAAGGATCACGGTTGGTTCTGGAAGGTGGTAAATAGAGGTTCTTTTGCGACAGAAACATCTGAGGGCCTGGGCTGTAATATTGCCCCGGAGGCCTAGGTAAATAATTTTTGTAGAATTTTTGAGGGAATCCCCTAATAAATTACTGGAAAAATGAGTATGATGTGGTTCCCAATTTAGCGATCAGGTTTTCGCTTCAGGAGGTTATTGATGCACTCCAGGGTAGTGCTAGTAATAAAGCCCCGGCCCAGACTCAATCCCCATGGATTTGTATAAATCCTGTCTCCAGTTATGGGCACCTATTCTTTTAAATGTTCTTAATGCTGCAGTCACTGTGGGAATTCCTGCCTCCTGGAGAATGGCCTGTATTATCCCAGTTTTTAAAAAGGGGGATCAGAATAATCCTAAGTCTTATCGCCCCATTTCCCTCCTTGATTCTTCTGTAAAGATTCTGGGACGGATCATCTTAAGGCGTATTGAGGCCTGGATGGTAGAAAATGAAATTTTGAGCCGGGACCAGTACGGATTCCGGGAAGGTCTTGGCACGCGTGAACAGTTCCTTAACCTATTGTTGATCATTGGAAAATATATGCAAGCTAGGAAGGGCACCCTCTACCTAGGCTTTATGGACCTTAGTTGTGCCTTTGACAAGGTAAATCGGTCTATATTGTGGGAGAGGCTAAGTCAGTTAGGGATGGATCCTAACATTGTAGAGTTGCTCCGGTATCTCCACTCAGGAACGCCTGCAAATGTGAGGGTGGGGATAAACGGGGAATGCTCAGAGGCTTTTAAGCTCACAAGGGGCGTCCGCCAGTGGTGTGTTTTGGCCCCCACTCTGTTCCTTTTATATATAAATGGGTTGTCGGATTTTCTGATGGAACACTGTAGGGATGTCTCTAAGGTGAATGGCATTAATGTCCCTGTGTTGACGTACGCGCATGATGCGGTCTTTATGGCCCACACTATGAATGGCCTCCGTGAAGCAGTTAGAGCTTATGCCTCTTTCATGTCAGTCTTGGGCCTAAAGATTAAGTATAAGAAATCACACTTTATCGTATATGGTAGACCCTTGAGTAGGGTGGGGGAGCTAAAGGTTAAAGATCAAATTATTAGCAGGGTTCATGAATTCCCATATTTAGGGGTCATTTTTTACGACAAAGGTTCATGGAAACCCTGTATTGCCAGAAGGGGTATGCTTTTCCATGCCACAGTTGGTGCTACATTTGATTTTGCTGTAAGAGTAGGAAGTAAACCTATTAAGCCTTTGCTTGAAATCTACAGGCGGAAATGTCTCCCTGTCCTGCTGTATGGTGCAGCACTCTGGTGGTATATGGCTATTCGAGCCCCTATTGTAGAAGAAAATCATTTCTGTAGAAGGCTATTGGGAGCTGGCCAAAATACTTCTGGTTTTTGCCTTCATCTGGAACTAGATCTTGAGTTTGTACAAGACACTATTCAGTTGGCTCCCCTCTTGCTATGGATCTCGATCTGGAGTAATGAACATGCTGCTTTCAATAGAGAGATTTTAAGGGACTGTTTGGCCTGTGACAATGTAAAGAATATTCCCTGGCTGACGTATATAAGAAAGGTGGCTCCCGATTTGGGGCAACCTGATTTGTTTGACACTCCTGAGGGTCTGACCAGCCGTGTCAAAAATTGGGTAAAGGATAATTTCTTGAGAAACCAGGGGGCCAAAAGAGAGGGGGGGACTTCAGGGAAAAAATCGGTCAGGGATTTTATTATGCCAAAGATGGGGGCGCGTCCTGAGCCTTATCTCTTAGAGATAAATGATGTGAGGGAAAGGCCTCTTATTACTTGATTTCATTTGGGGATCATTAGAAGTAATCTATGTTTCCCGTCAGGCCAGTATGGTGAAAAATCTATTAGACCTTGTCCCTGTGACGGGATGTCCCTGCAGACCTTGTCCCATTTTACGTTATTTTGTGTTTTTTATGCACCTTTTAGAAGTCGTTTTTTATTACCTGTGTTGAGGCCCAAGGGTTTTGTGCAATATCGGCCTGCTTTTATGTGACTGCAATTGGCTTCAGATACATTGGTGTGGAGGGGGTTCGGATTGTTCTTGAGGGGTGCTATCACTTGGCGCAGCAATTTAAAGTATTTTTAAGGATTTCCTATATTCTTATCTTTAACAATAAGCTTTTATTTGTTTTTATTCAATGGATATTTTTAGATATTGTTTTATTGCTATTTTAGCTTTTATATTGTTGTTTACTTGTAAGGGTTGAATTATTTCCGAACAAATAAAGTCTTTCTTCATTTCTTCAGCACAAGAGCGGAATCCGGTGGAAGAAAGAGCAGGGAGAACAGGAGCTTCCGGATTTTTCAGCGTGCCGAGGACCTGGGGACTATTGAGACTGGTAGGAAAGAACCAAGACTGGAAGGTTTTTGGCTCCAGGGTTATGTTATCTCTGGTATAAATGCTGTAGAAACGTATTTAGACCTTATGGTGGACAGCGTAAAGGGGAAGGTGAGGTTCGGGAAAGAAGGGGGGAAGGTGGCATTTAAAAATAGTTTTGGCCAAGTAGCGTATTCCCTCCGTAGCGCTAAGAAAAGTAAGAAAAGAGTGCAATTGAAAGTCTGATCCCCCCCCCCCAGAAATCTTCTACAGTGAGAAGTAAGGCGGAACAAGATAATAGTTCTGTTATAAAGAAACTGGATGCGAAGAGTTTTGGTGGATTGAGTTACAGGAGAGCCTGTGTTACCCCTTCAGTTAGGACTTATTTTCTATTACCGCCAGGCTCTCCCAGAATGTTAGCCGGTTGTACGAATATGCAAGAGCTATGCAAAATGGACAGATTAGAGTCAGCTGCTAGTTCAGAGGGTAGCAGCCTAGACCTTCGGTGGATGGGGGAGGTGTGTTACACCGCTCTCTTCCAGTGAGCTCCATAGAGAGGCAGGCAGAAGTGAATGAAGTGCAGGTTTCCCAACCTGTCGGAGAGGATCATGGGCAATCAATTGCGGATATGTTAAAAGCATTATCTGTGGAACTGAAGAATGGCTTTGAGACTTCTAATGCCAATCAGATGGAGATTAGGGGTCTCTGTGAAGATTCAGGGAAGAAAATTGATGATTTGGCAGGTCGTACCGCCGCTTTGGAGGAGGAGGTGGGGGAGTTGAGAGTGGCGGTGGAAGAAAATAAGGAGCAGATAAGATATTTAAAAGAATGGAAAACGGGTGGTGCCTAAAATGGAATCCCTGGAAAATAATATGAGGAGGAATAATTTGAGGTTTCTTAGGGTCCCGGAAGGGCTGGAAGAAGGTGACTTAAAAGGTTTTATGGCTCAACTGATAAAGCAAGAGGTGAATGTGGAAATATCAGAGGAAGACATTCTGAAAGATATTCAAAGGGTGCACCGGGTCCCGGCAAAAATGCCTTCCAACAGGGACAGACCAAGGAAAATCTTAGTTTATTTTCAGACATACTCTCTGAAGGAACATATTCTCGCCCTGGAACTAAAAAAGAAATCATTGATGGTAAACGGATTCCCTTTTGAAATTAGGTCAGACCTTGCGTCTGTGACTTTGAATAAACAGTGGGAGCTGGGTAAAAGAATAGATATTTTGAAAAAATTTGGGGCAACAGCTCAGTTGAGATTTCCTGCTTCTCTAAAAGTTATGGTAAATAACAAGATGTATCATTTTATGGACTGGAAGGAGGTGGATGAGTTGATTATGAAAATTGAAAAAGAGGGCAGGAATGAGGTAGGTCTAACCTAAGATTGGTTTGTTCCCCCGGTGAGGAGGTTTTGTGGGCAATACCCTAATTTAGGAGCGGTGTCCCCCTCTGACCTTGGTCAGGTTAATTTGTGGCTGGGTTCCCAGGGGAGGAGGGGATTGGGTGAGATGCAGGATGATGGTGGAGGGGAGCACTGGGTGGGGAGTATAATAGGGGAAAAAAAGATCATCTTTGGTGTAAGTAGTTTGGGGGGAGCAGGAGTGAGGGGTGGTAATGGTGAGCACTGGGTGGGGAGCATATTAGGGGGAAAAAAGATCCTTATTGTGGTAGCTGGACCTGGGGAGTAGGGGAGGGATGGGTGGGGGGGTGTTAAAAGGTAGGGGGTTTGGATGTCGGAAAGTGGCAATAAAGACCTTGAGACTCCTGTCTTGGAATGTAAATGGTCTCAGAGTAAAGAGTAGGCAGAAAAAGTTGGTGCAATATTTGAGGGATGCCCCATTTGATGTCCTGATCTTACAAGAGACTCATCTTTCTAGGTAGGAATGTTTTGAAGTTTTTAAGGCATGCGGGTGGGTTCAGCAGATAGCTAGCTCAAATAGTTTGAGTGGTAATAAAGGGGTGGCTGCTCTAATTAAGAAACATGCCAGTATTACTTTTCTGGAAGGCCCCATAGATAACTTAGGGAGGTGGGTGGTGGGGAAGCTGTCTGTTTTTGATTATGTCTTTACCTTGGTTGGATACTATGGTCCTAAGAGGGATGATGACGGCCCATTAAAGGAACTCTCAGATTGTCTTTTTCAATATTTAGATCCTGTAATATGGGCAGGTGATTTTAATGTTGTATTGAACTTTGAATTAGATAGATCAGCGGGTAGTAGGTCCAAAATAAACGAGAAAATGCAGGGTCAGATCTGGGTAATGATGTCCCAATGGGTGTTATATGATGTTTGAAGGGATAAGAGGGGGTCAGAGAGAGGTTATTCTTATAAGAATAAGAAGTATCGGCATCAGTCCAGAATTGACTATTTCCTGTTGGATACAGGTTTGAGGGACTTTGTTGAGTCAGTAGTACATATTGGGGCCCATTTATCAGATCACTCGGTGGTTAGTTTAGTTCTTAGGTTGCCAACGAAAAGGAGGGAAAAAAGGTGGACTCTAGACAGAACTTTGCTTCTGGAAGATGAGGTGGTTACGGAATTGCGGGTGGATTCAGAGGAATTATTTAGGATAAATTTGGGTTCAGCTCCCTTAGTGATAGTTTGGGATACATTTAAGGCCTTCTTGAGGGGATGTCTGATTAGGATAGCTGCACATAGGAGGAAAGCATATAATGAAGAAATAAGTAGGCTGGAGAGTCAAATACGACAGTTTGAGCAGGGAATGTTAATTAAGGAGCAGGGTGAAGAATTGGACGACTTATATAAGCAACGTCAGACAGTCAGTCTGGAGATGGCAGCTCTTTTGGATCGCAGGGTTAGATTGAGATGTGAAGCTAATAGGGTGATGCATTTTGAGTATAGTGAGAACAGCAGTAAATTGTTGGCTTGGAAGATAAAATCAGACAGGGTCAGGAATCGGGTGACAGTAATTCGAGATGAGGACTCCGGCGAGGTTAATAAAGGTGGTGAGCAGGTGGAAGAAGGCTTTTTCAATTTATTTTCAATTTCTTTAAGGACTTATATACTGAAGATCTGAAGCCACCTTCGGAGGTATTGAAGGAGTGGCTTGGGGATATGATTTACTGACTGTGAATGAAGAGGAGAGAAGTGCGGTTAATGAGCCGTTGCAGCTGAGTGAGGTAGAAAGGGTCATTTCAGTAGGTAAATTGGGAAAGGCATCAGGACCAGATGGGTTACCTATGGAGGTTTATCGAGCTCTGGGTAGTAGCATTTTAAAAGTTCTGAAGCAATTATGTGACAATATCATGGGGGGGGGGTGAGAATCTTCCTCCTTCTTGGAAAGAGGCGATTATTACATTAATTCTAAAACCCGGTAAAGACCCTAGGAAGTGTGATTCATATTGCCCAATATCACTGTTAAATTGTGATTATAAAATATTTGCCAAACTCCTGGCTGATAGATTAGGGATGGTAATGAGGAAACTCATACATACAAATCAGAAAGTGTTTCTGAAAGGTAGGCATATGCATGAATTGACATAGGGATTGGTAGGGTTGATTGATTTAGCCACTTCAATGCATTTGCCTCTGGCGGTGGTAATGGTGGACGCAATAAAAGCATTCGACAGGGTTAATTGGAGTTATTTGATGACGGTATGTGAATCATATAAAATTGGAGGACAAGTTATTAGAACATTGAAAAAAATCTGTCAGGACCCAAGTGCAAGAATTTTGGTTAATGGTATGCTCACTCCTCCGGTAAAAATAGAAAGAGGGACGAGACAGGGGTGCCCATTGTCCCCATTATTATTTGACCTTTATATTGAACCATTAGCTTGCAGAATTAGGAGAGATAGAGAATACTGCCTTTCCGGTGTGGAGACCTGGTTAGGAAGGTCTCCTTATATGCGGATGATCTAATGATTTATACAGCAACCCTAAGTCAGGCTAAACCAGTTCTACAAGAGTTAACAGAGGATTTCGGGGGGATTTCTGGTTATGCAGTTAATAATCAAAAGACTGAAATTATGGCATGGAGTATGGAACTAAACGATGTAGTGTCTGTAAAGAAAGAAGTTATATATTTGGGGATCACGGTGACACATGATATATGTAAAATGGCGGAAACAAATCTTGCTCGGGTTATGAGGGACGTGGACCTTTTACTGAGAAAATGGCTTAATCTTCCACTAAATATACTAGGTCAGATTAACGTGGTAAAAATGGTGATTGTCCCTAACTTAACTTTTATTTTCAATGCATTGACATTAATGTTTAACAAGGCTGCTTTAAAGAAATTGCAGGGGAAAATGTGCAGTTTTATTTGGGCATCGAGAGGTGTTCCTATATCATGGAAAAATCTCAGGAGAAAGAAAGAAAAAGGTGGTCTGGCAGCTCCTGATATACAGTGCTACACATGGGCATATCTATTAAAAAATGTAAGACAGAGTTTTTATGGATTACACCGTTCTGAGTTGGGGCAGGTGTTAATTGCTATGATGGAAGGCCAGGAGGGCCAGGGAAGTTTCTTGTATAAGTGCGGGGATCCGAAGTTCTTTAAAAAAAATTGATTTAAGATATTATATGATTGGGCAGTGCTGTGGTATGAGGTGAGGAAGATCACAAAGTTGTCATATTATAATGAGTATGCACCAATTTGGGACTCTCCTGGCTCCCCGGAGTGGACTAAAGACTCCCTGGCTATTCCCCTGAAAGAGGCAGTTTTTTTTCAATGTAAACATCTTTGTTATAATGGTGAACTTAGGGACTTTGATAACCCTAATACCGAGGTAGGAGGAGGGCTGTCTAAGTTTATATACCTTCAGATGAAGTCCTGGGTTGGGAATGTGTCAGAGGAAGTGGAAAGTACTAACGGACTGGGAGACCAGATGCAGCTGGACATTCCGATGAAGAAAGAAGTGGCTAGATGGTATTGGCTGATGGTGGACATTGTGGATGGGGAATTTAACCTCCCGGAAGAAATCTAGAGGGAGTGCTTGCCGGAGCCGCAGCTTAAAGACCTTTGGCAAGTATCTACTACACTTCTGTATAACACTGCTAAACCCGCTGCGTTAAGGAGAAATCATCTATTTTCTATCCACAGAGCCTTTTGGACTCCCAAAAAATTGTCCAGGCTGAGACAAGATAACGTGGTGAGGTGTAAGAAGTGTGATTTTGCATGACGATCTACACATGTTTATCGAATGTCCTTTATTTTGTACGTTTTGGCAAGAAGTGGGTGATGACCTAATTGAGATTCTTCCCTCAAGCCCAAAGGTAAGACCTTTGATAGTGATGTTTGGCTGTTCATATGAGACACATAAGATGGGTAGAGATGGAGCTAAACTGTTGTTTTATATTATGCTTGTACCATCTTAAGTTTGACTGTCATAAAGTTTGTAAGAGGATCAGATTTTGGAATCCGCTGAAGCAATGGTTGGGAAGAGGGGAGTTATAAATAGATAGGATGTGATCCTATTAATATATACTTTCCTCTGTTTCCGCATTAGAGCTTGGATGGAAAGTCTGTCCCGGACAGGGGTGACGAGGTCAGGGATGGGTGGTGAGCAGCTGGGTGAGATCCTTTGTCCCCCGCCCCCCATTGGTCATGTGACGGAAATTTGGAAGATATATGAGGATTAAAAAAAATATATAAAAACAAAACAGGCCAGCCTCCTACAGTGGGGTAGTGTCGTAGAGTGGTGCAGAGTGTTGTAGAATGGAGTGTTGTAGCTGGAGTAAAGTGGCACAGAGTGCAGCATGAAGTGGCATAGAGTAGAGTTTAGTGATAAAGAGTGTCATAGAGTCACATGGTGAGGCATAGAGCAGAGGGGGAAAGAGTGCAGAGGCATAGAGGAGAGTGGAGTAAAGTTTCAAAGAGTGTAAGGTCATAGAATATCATAGAATGGAATAAAGTGTCACAGAGTGGAGTATTATAGAATTTATGAGATTGGAGGGCTGTAGAGTGGAATGTCATATAGTGGAGTAGAGTGTTGTGAAAGGGCAAATAGTTGAGTGTTAGATTAGAATGGCATAAAATGTAGTGTCATAGAGTGGCATAGCAAAGAGTTATGTTATGTTATGTTATGTTATACATGCTTGTAGATCACTCGAATATCCATAGGGTGTCTTGGCCATATCCATCGATTAGGTGAATCACCTTATTCTATGTATTAAAAAGCCAAGTTTCTAAAGCTGTGTGGAAAGCAAGTAGATTTGGTGAAGATCTAATGCTCAGGGGTAGGGAGTTTCATGATTTAGTAGCTCCCAGAATAAAACTTTCACCTCCCCAAGAGGTTTTCTTCAATCTCAGGATGTCAAGGTTTTTAAATGAACCTAATCATAGGGTTCTTGCTGAAATATGCCAGTTCAGAAGATTTTTCAGATAACTGGGCCCTATGCTATGCAGCGCTATGTATGGAGCACCTAGTGCTTTGAAAATGTTTAATGTTTGACAGGGAGCCAGTGCAGATTCTTAAGGGCGTTAGAGGCAGACTGAAACTTAGGAATTTTATAAATCAACCTTGCAGGATCATTTTGCATGTTTGTAACCTATTCACCAGTTGTTGCATGTTAAGACATTGACCGTTGTAATAGTCAAGTTTAGCCAACACCACTGATCTGACAACTGTTTTCTAGAGATCATTATGAATATAGGGAAGAATCTTCTTTATTTTCTTCAACACATAAAATGTAAAGGAAACCACAGCATTAATTGATCTTTGTAGGTTAATTTGTTATCAATTAAAATCCCAAGGTCCTTGCTTTGCTGACCAGAGCCGGAAGTGAGCCCAATTTTTGAGGCCACTAATCTGCAAACCGAAAAGAGGTTTGGTTACCAAACAGAAGAACCGCCGTCTTTCCTGAGTTTAGCTTCAAGAAGTTTTTATTCATCGAGTCTCTGTTCGCTGACATACAGTCATGAAATCTGTGCCCTGTGATAAAGACCACAATTTGAGTATCGTCAGCATATGATATGACAAGCCAAAAGGTTTCATCAAATCATCCAGGGAGGTTACATAGACATTAAACAGTGTTGGGCTTAGCAAGGATCCCTGAGGGACCCCACAGGGCAGAGAGAAGCATGGGGAAGTAAATTCACCTAGGACAATTGACTGTTCTTATCCCATGAAGAAGGAACTGAGAAAATCTCTGGATAATCCTTTGATCCCAGTCTGGGAGAGACGGACCAAGAGTAGCCTATGATCAACCGTGCTGAATGCTGCCAATAGGTCCAAAAGGATCAATGCAACTCTGCCACCTTGATCAAATGCTGTACTTACTTCCTCTGTGGCTTTTATGTGCACTACTTTAGTGCTTTCTCCTAACCTAAATTCAAATTGTGTGGGATCTAGTATATGATTGTTTTCAATATAGTTGGTTAGCTGCTTATTCATTATTTTTTCAATTATTTTCACTGGAAAGCATAGTCTGAATATTAGCCTATAGGTGTTGGGATCCAAGACACTGAAGTTGGATTTTTTTATTAAAGGAAGTAAAGAGGCTTGCTTCCAATTGGTGTGGAAAATACCCTTCCTAAAAATGAGAGCAAATATTTCCGAACGTTTGGCTGCAAAAATATCTGGCGCCACCTCTATCACCCTGGGAAGACAGTGGTTGCATGGAGATCCAGACTTCATGGATTGGATTAATTCCAATACGTCCTCTGTATATGGTAGAGTGACCTCTACAAATGGATCCTCTCTTAACTGTAGGCCATTACAAATGCATTTGTGAATGATTCCACTATGGTTATGGCAAACTTCCAAATAAGGTTGAAGAAATTGTCTATTGTATTACAAAATAAATTGTGTTATACCTATGTTGTTGTCTGAATTCTAAATAGCATGGTTACAGCTTGGTTTAATTCTTTAGTAGAAGTTTTTGCAGATTGAATTGTGTGTAAAAGTATTGAATTTTCATTTAATGGATCATTGCCTTCTAATGAGCTCAGGACTTCTCATAATTTGTTTTATCTTTCTCATTATAGTAATTTCTTCAGATTCTTTCCACCTTATGCAGATTTGTGTTGCTTTATGAGCTCATCTGAGTACCAAGGGGCTGAGGGGTTAGCCCTTTGTGTTCTTATTAATTATGGCAGGGCTAGAGAGTTGATAGCCTCATATAACACCAAATAGATTTGACAATGTCATTATTACAGAGGGGTGGTGATTTTTCTAAGGTGTTTTTAAGTTTCACAAGTTGAATTTTATGCCAAGCTCTGGTCAAAAATACAGGGCCTAACTTTTTGGGTACGTGACTGAAGCGCTCGTTAGTAATTTCAAACAAGACCGTTTAGTGGTTTGCCCGCAATAATGGCAAGGTCAATATGTTAGTTAGGGCTGAATTGTTTGTAAAAATCCCATCCTGGGAGTGTCATACCTGAAAGGTAGGGTTAGACACTTCGGAGAAAGGCCAAGATTGCTCATTGTTTGATTTAATGTAATTGTGTTGAAGTCTGTATTTGATTCTAAATGGAAATTAAAGTCCCCCAACTCACCATACAGGATGGTTGCCTCTAATAAATTAGTTATATTCTGGGCAAACAGTTGTTTTGGACCAGAGGGACAATAAACTAGTAACCCCTTAAATGTGTGCTTACCGAATTATTCCATGGAAAAAGTCATGGCCTCACACATTTCAGTGTGGACTGGTTCAAAAGTGGAAGAGATATTGTTCTTATAGATAACTGCTAGCCCTACCCCTTTCTTTGTAGGTCTGTTCACTCTATTAATATTGTACCCTTCCAGAATAGTGTTAACCAGATCTGGGTCGATTAAAGGGTCGGCCCATGTCTCTGTAATAAAAATAGTGGGTGGTTTAATTGACTCCACAAAAAATGAAAAATCCACACTGTGCTTTATTAGGGACTTAGCATAAACTAGGGCACATCTAGCCCATTCTATCCCAATATTAGGATCGTCATGCAGTATTTGATCTCCACTTTATATGCAAAAGCTAAAGGGCAAAGCCCAGTTAGCCACAAAATCCCATTTGGTGCATTGCTAGGCGATATTTCCTTTAGAATAAGCCCTATCAAGTGTGAGAAGCTCCTCTCTTGTGTAAGTCACCTTTTTATTGACCCCAGGGGGGCTTGACCAGCAGGGTGCTCAGATGGCAGATATGAAGCTGTGCGGTCATGTTTTAGTGCAAGCTAAATACACCACTATTGTGCGGGGGTGCCGATGGTCGTGGCTTGCCATGCAGTGAAGCACAATCTATCAACTGTTGGACAAACAAAATCAGCACACCAGGGTCCAGCATTCCCTGATTCGAGCCCCAGGCTTCCCTAAGACTCAAGACCTAATGGTAAATAAAATTAGGTTAAAGTAACAGGGAGAATAGAAAACCATAAAACAATCAAAACAGGTTTTAGACCCTTTAAAAAATGGCACCCACCTCCTACACAGGAGTCAGGCACCTCCCAGAATTTGGCAGCTGGTCTGCCTACAAGGAAAGGAATGGAAAACAAGATGAATTAAGTGTTGTAGAGTAGATTAGAGTGGCATAGCGTAGAATGGAGTAAAGTGTCATAGAGTGGAGTTGTACAGCTTGAGCGTCACAGAATGGAGTAAACTGGTTTGGAGTGGAGAGGCATAGAGAAGGGCGAAGTGGCATGTAGTGTCATACAGTGGAATGGCATGGAGTGCATAGAGTGGAGCAGAGTGGCCTAGACTGAAGTGGCCTAGAGTGAAGTGGTGTAAAGTAGAGCAGGATAGAGTGGAGTTGAGTGTTGGGAAGTGGAGTGGCATAGAGTGTCATAGTGTATGAGAATGGAATGGCGAACAGTGTTGTGGAGTGCAGTGGCATAGAGTGGAGGGGTGTAGAGTGGCATAGAGTGGAGTAGAGTGCTGTAGATTGGAGTGACGTAGAGTGGAATATGCTTGATGTGCTTTAGTGGAGGGGTGTAGAGTGGCATAGAGTGGAGTAGAGTGTTGTAGATTGGAGTGACATAGAGTGGAATATGCATGATGGTGCACATTTTCTATTGAAATTGCTGTTACATTTGCACTGACATGCAGTTTTACTGATAAAACTAGACAGCAGTCAAACAATACGGTGTGGAAATTGCATCACCTAGTATAATTATTTGTTTTGATTGTATTCAAATATTTGTTTCCATCACACTTCAGAGTTACAAAAAATGTGCTTCATTTGCGCTTTCTTAGTTCTGATATATTCTGGAATATTAACTCAGTTCATTTATAGGCACTTCATTTTGTTGGGTGCTAGGAAAAAGCCTTTTGCTTTCACACCCCCAGACTCGCTTTGAACTAAGAGGAAGTAAAGTAAATTCTATGGTCCCATAGGAAGACAGAGACTGACACTTGACCTCTGTTTTTTAAAGTAAATGTGGGAAAATAAGGGCAAAATGTAATGGCCTGTTTATAGAAAGTGAGCACTTGTTGAAGAATACAGTAAAAAGTCAGTGCTCCATGGGAGGAACAAATACATGATAAATAGCCTAAAGGCAACAAACCCAGAAAATAGAAAGCAAACATATGTGAGTTACAAACCACAAAGCCATTGGAAAATAATGGATGGAATGCATTCCAGGAAAGCTTTATGAATGTCCCCAAGAGGTCTTTTCACAGCCAAATAGTCACACTGTATGGTCGGCTTCAATTTAAAATGCAAAAAAGAAAAAGTACTGTCACCACAACATATCCCACAGTAAAAAAATTTACAAGAAAATCATTCCCTGAAGTAGCAGTTTTACTAGAGATATTTATAAAACATAGCCTTCCAGTTGGCAGTTATTTTATGAAGAGGATACAAAGAAATCACCATCTCACCAAGCATTCAATTCAAAGACAGCTATATTGTTACAATGTCACCTAAACACTTTATAATAAACCTTTACAAACTTTTAAAAGCAGTGCAAGGAAGTTAACTGTCCGGAATTTGTAGCTGAAACAAGAAAACACATAAAATAAAGCATACTTTGAACCAGCTTTGCAACTGTAGAGAAAATACAGTTGACTGTAGTGTAAATACCTTTGTGCACCTGCTTTGTGCAGTCTCTCAAAGTGAAGGGAGCCAGTGGGTAGAGTGAGCCACCCTCTGCTGCAGGGTGTGATGGACAGAAGCAAAATATGCATGACAATTTAACAGATAATGGATAAGGCCTACTAACTAAAAGCACTTCTATGTAAATCTGTTATGTAAGATTATTTGAAAAAAATTATAGTCTGATGAGACAAGCCAGACCAAAAATTAATTCCTGAAATAAACTTTAAGAACAGCTATACTAAATGATTAACCTATAAAAAGATGAACATACATAGTGGTACCGGTTTACTTTAATCCTGAGGATGATCAGCCTGTGGTTGGTCAAACTCACAACCCATCCAATATTTCTTTCCATATATATATTGATTAATTAAATCCAATTGGTAGCCTCAACTTCTCACATTGTATATCTCTCCTCTGTTTCATATTTTTGCATTAGCCTTTAACGTAGCTTTGGTCTATTTTTTGTGTTCCTTCATCCTTTTTCTGTATTTGCAAACATGTAGCAAAAAGTGTACATAAATAGTTTTCACCACATAAATGTTCTGCTGTTCATGATCCCATTTCGGTTGATGTAGTACAGGTGATAAATTTTTTAAGTTTTTGTCAGAATTATTTGCAAGAAGACTTGCTTACAGGACTGTAAACATGTACAGGTCAGCTATTGCAGATGGACATGCTCTGGTGAATGGCTTATCTGTGGGTCAGGATGTGATGATGAGAAGGTTGTTGAGGAGCATCAGGATGGCTATACCTCCAGGTTCAAGATGTACATCCTTATAGTTTTCTTGGTCTGACATTATCAGTCTGCACCTGAAAGCTCAGATTTCCTAAATTGTTATTTCCTATAAGTAAATCGCAATTTAGCAATTTCCTAATTTGCTATTGCCTATTTGCGAATGCAGATCTGTAGGAATCACTATTTATGGGATCAATGTGACAAACATACCGATTTATAATTCCCAAATAGCGATTTTGTTCATAGGGGCCTTCTTTCAGTGCTCCTTATGCGCATAATTCTTGAAATGTGGATTGGATTCCTTTTCTAGCTCTGTGGTTTCTTCCTATCTACAGTGCAAGTCTCATTGGTGGTCAAGTTTCCGATGTCAGATGTTTCCCAAAAGGCAGAGCTGTGTGTGAGTGCCACATCATTGTAATATCAGTGATAGATCTAAAAATATATTCCTCACCTTGTTTGGTTTAGGGCAATGAAATAGGGTGAGAAGCATTTGCTCCCGGCATGTAGGTTGGTGAGGTCCAGTGTCTCTTCTGAAGGCTTGCTTTTTTAAAGAATTTAGTAATTATGGGTCATCCCCAAGTCGTCTGAAAGGATCCACTGTCAATTCCTTCCCACATGAGGTACTGTATATAATGAATTACAGGTCTTTGAGGGTTAGGTACTCTGTGCAAGATACTGAATTGGATGAATTTGAGACTTTCTGTGTATATTGCTAAGTCCTTTCCCATTGTGTTAAGTCATTTATATTTTTAGGTCCAAGTTCACTTTTGCCTGAAGCTATTTGTTATTTTTCGCCATGCTGGATATGGCCTTGTGTTAGACTTTTCATCCTTGGCGTGGTCTCCCTTAACTTTTTCCCTCTGTTTCCCAGGTTGTTGATGTGTGCGGAACTCTGAGTTTGCTGTTTTTGTTACTCTGGGCACTTTACCACTGCTAACCAGTGCTAAAGTGCAAGTGCTCCTATACAAAATGTGTATGTAATTGGCTTGTCCATGATTGGCATATTTGATTTATTAGTAAGTCCTTAGTACAGTGCACTAGAGGTGCCCAGGGCCTGTAAATCAAATGCTACTAGTGGTCCTGCAGCACTGGTTTTGCCACCCACATAAGTAGCTCTGTAATCATGTTTCAGACCTGCCACTACAGTGTCTGCATGTGCAGTTTTAACTGTAAATTCGACTTGGCAAGTGTACCCACTTTCCAGGCTTGAACCTTCCCTTTTCTTACATGTAAGACACCCCTAAGGTAGGCCCTAGGAAGCCCCAAGGGCAGGGTGCAGTATATGGTTAAGGTAGGACATATAGTAATGTGTTTTATATGTCCTGACAGTGAAATGTTACAAGGCCTGTCCCTCCCATAGGTTAACTTGGGGGCTATCTTTAAATCTGATTAAATTGTAGATTCTCTTTGGGAGAGGATGGACATGTGGAGTTTGGGGTCTCTGAGCTCACAATTTAAAAATACATCTTTTAGTAAAGTTGATTTTAAGATTGTGTGTTTGAAAATGCCACTTAGAAAGTGAGCATTTTTTGCTTATACCATTTCTGTGACTCTGCCTCTTAGTAGATTCCCTGTCTGGGTCAGTTTGACAGTTGGGCTGGTTGCACCTCACACTAGACAGTGACACAAAGGGATCTGGGGTGTAGTCTGCATTTCCTGATGAGCCATCTGTCCTAGAAGGGAGGGGAGGAGTGGTCACTCACACCTGAAAGGACTGTGTCTGCCATCACACAATGCAATCTCCAACACCCTGGTGAGTGTCTGGGGCCTGGCCTGGGCAAGGCATGATTTCACATTCAAAAGAGACTTTGCTTTGAAGTAGGCATACTTCAAAGAGAAAATAGGTATAAAAGGGCACCCAAAACCACAGACTTTAGAACACTTCTGGAAACCAAGAGTAACTTCTGCCTGGAGAAGAGCTGAAGAGCTGAGGAAGAAGAGCTGCCCTGCCTGCGACTGTGCTTTGTGGAGCTATCCTGCAGTTGCTTCTTCTGCTAGAGTAAGAGGACAAAGACTGGACTTTGTGTTGCCTTCCATCTTGTGAAGATCTCCAAGGGCTTGATTTAGAGCTAGCCTCCTGTTGTTTGAAGTCTCAGGGACAGCAAAGACTTCTCTCTGCTAGCACCTGGAGTCTGTGGAGAGACTCCTACTCTGCCAAGCGGTGCCCATCCAGTTCCTGGGACCCTGAACGGAGAAACTGGCAGCCTAAGAGGAAGAAATCCACGCACAGAACGCCGTGCGGGGAAAAGATCAACGCAACTCCGATCTGCGGCTGAAAAATCAACGCGCTGCCGGCTGAAAATCGATGCTCACCTGCAACGCAACCGAAGAATCGATGCACGGAGCTGGAGAAACGATGTGCAGCATCGCTGACGGAGCCTGGGGAGATCACAGCCCGCGCTGCGTGGTTTTCAGATCATCGTGCAGCATTGATTTCCAACGCAAGCACTGCTGGGCGTGTAAAGACAACGCAAGGCCTGCCCGGACCCGAGAGTGCTGAACGGATCAACGCATCGCTTTCCTGCGGAGAGAAGAAACAACGCACCCCGACCCAGCAAAAGGAGAAACGACGCAAGGTCTCGCTCGTGAGTGAAATCGGCGCATCGCAAGCCCTTTTTGATGCACACTTGCCCGTGCAGGACTATTTTCGACACACCCAAGGTACATTTTCACACTAATAGTGTTAGTGTGTGTTTAAAACTACATGAAGACTCTTTTTAATTGATAACTTGACTTGTGTATTGTTGATTTTTGTCGTTTTGGTCTTGTTTTGTTTAGATAAATATTTTCTATTTTTCTAAACTTGTGTTGTGTCATTCTGTAGTGTTTTCATTAAGTTACTGTGTGTGTTGGTACAAATAATTTACACCTAGCACTCTGAAGTTAAGGCTACTGCTTGTACCAAGCTAACAAGGGGGTAGCCAGGGGTTAGCTGAGGGTGTTTCTCTTTTACACTGACTAGAGTGAGGGTCCTTACTTGGACAGGGGGTAACCTGACTGCCAACCAAAGACCCCATTTCTAACACCTTCTATATCTAAGTTATTTGTCATCTTCTCTACTCTCGGGTAAAGATATTGTGCAGTCGTTCATCTCTTGTAGGTTCCTTCTCTCAGCAGTTCTATTGCCTATGTATACCATTGACAATAATCCTGTGTGTCAAACCTGGTCAACTGGGATGCCATCTTCCTCAGTTGACTCTCATCAGTTAAATGTCAGTTAAATGTAATCACTATTCTAGACTGAAACAATCACCAAGTCTCTCAATCCCTTACAAAGCCAGGTTGTAAGCCGTTTAGGTCTGAAGTGTTTCTGGGGGGTGCCTGAGCATGTCATAGAGAGTGAGGAGGATCAAAAGGAGCTGTGATTAGTCAGAGGCCCTCATTACAACCCTGGCGGTCGGTGGTAAAGCAGCGGTAAAACTGCCAACAGGCGGGCTGTGAAAAAAATGGAATTATGACCATGGCGGAAACCGCCAACATAGACAGACACTTTAACACTCCGACCGCCACAGCGGTAGAAACAAACAGCATGGCGGTCACCACCAACAGACAGGCGGAAGAAAATGTACCGCCCACACTATTATGACAGGCCAATCCGCCACCTTTTCTGGGGCGGATTCAACGCGAACAAAAACATGGCGGAAACAAGACTTGGAAGGGAAAACACTCACCTCTACACATCCCACGAGGAACCAGGACGCCATGGAGCCTGAACTATAAATCCTCCCTGCAATAGTCTTCCTGCTCCTCTACCAGGAGCATGAACAACGGCGGCGATGACCACGGTGAGTACTGCACCTACAACACAGGGGAGGGGGGAGGGAAAAGAGAGTGACACACACGCAACACGCAACACCCCCACCCTCACCCACAACAACATACACACAAATACATGCTGTAACATTACATTTACTACCTCTCATCCCCCCTGGAAGAACGCAATGACAAAAGGAAATGATTGTAACCATTGTAATCAAGAATAATCCATTAGTCAAAAATTTATATACACTATAAACAATTATGTACACCAAGAATTTAAGTCCAGGTACTGCACCTATATAGTTTGTGGACCACTGGGCCCAAAATGCATGGACGAGGCCCACACTCAATACCCGATCGAAACGGAGAGAACACTGCAGGGGCATCAGATCGAAATAAAACAGGCACTTCAGGGGGAAGGAAAGGGAGGGCATCTCAACCAGATGAGTGCACAACGCCAGCTCCACAAGGGGGCTCCATGCCCATTGATGTATCCTGGGGAGTGCCAAGCCACAGTCTCTCAAGTCTCTCCAGTGGGTGGGTTGCCACTGCTTTATCCTGGGGAGTGCAAAGCCACAGTCTCTCAAGTCTCTCCAGTGGGTGTGTTGCCCACTGCTTTATCCTGGGGAGTGCGAAGCCACAGTCTCTCAAGTGGATAACAGTCTCCACTGGTTCTGGAGGGGGCTTTGTGCCCAGAGTGCTTCATCCTGCCAAGGATTGAGGTAGTGGATGTCTTTCTCCACTGGTTCTGGAGGGGGCTTTGTGTCCAGAGTGCTTCATCCTGCCAAGGACAGAGGTAGTGGATGTCTTTCTCCACTGATTCTGGAGGGGGCTTTGTGCCCAGAGTGCTTCATCCTGCCAAGGACTGAGGTAGTAGATGTGACACTCCACTGACAGTGGTGCTACATGCAAGCTGCCCAGGCCCCTGGAACTGACCACCATCCTCGTACGAATGACCACTGGGGATGCAGCCATGTCTGCGGTGGGGCCACTGGCTCAGGATGTTGCGGGCCGCTGGCGGTGGTGTCAGTAGCGGCGGTACTTACGGCAGTCATTGTGGCGGCCTCACTGACTGCGGTGCTGGCGGCGGTGTCAGTAGCGGCGGTGCTGGTGGTGGGTTCACTGACTACGGTGCTGGCGGCGGTGTCAGTAGCGGCCGTGCTGGTGGCAAGCTCACTGACTGCGGTGCTGCTGAAGGGCGAGTGTCTGCAGTGCTGGTGAAGGACTCAATATCTGGGGGGCTGGCGGCGGTGTCTATGGCGGCGGTGCATGTGGCGGTGCTGGTGCCGATCTTTTCCGCTGTGCAGGTTGGCGGTGACGTTGACTTGCCTTCATTTTCAGGCCCTTCCCCACCTTGGATGGTGGCGCAGCTGTCTTGCCACTTCCAACAATTGTCTTGCCTGAGCCCTTGGTGGCAGGTGTTTTGGCCTTCTCCCTCCGGGATGTGGGAAACTTTTTCTGTTTTGGAGGTGGGGGAATGTCCTTGGCCTCACTCCTTGGGACACTGGCAACCCTGTTGCTTGGCGCACTCCAAAATCCGGCTATTGCTGGCACCAGTGTGCCCGGTGATGTGGTGGCTGAGGTGCTGGGTTGGGAGCTGGAAAGGCGGGCCCTAGGGGATGGACGGGGTGGGGGAGGTGTAGGGAAGAGGTCAAGATTTGATAGGAAAAGCTTTTTAGACACACTGGGACGGGTAGATGGAGGGGGTTTGGGAGTGGAGGAAGAGGTAGTGGTTGTAGGAGGTGTTCGTTTGCTGACTTTGGGTGAAGGTGCATGGGCTGGAGGCTGGCGTGAGGTGGATGGCTGTTGGGTGGGTGTGTGACTACGTTTGTGTACTTTGGGAGGAGGGCTGACAGACACACTGGGAGAGGACACTGGGGATGTGTGAATGGTAGTGGGGGTGGTGAGTGCACGTGAGTGGTGTGTGGTGATGGGCCTGCTGGTGATGGAGGTAGTGGCTGAAGATGTAGTACATGCAGGTGTGAGTGGAGACGTGACAGGGAGGGAGAAGGGAGACGTGGATGAGGGGGACACAGTGGAGGCAGTGGATATTGGTATGTGTGCATGGGTATGATGCTTGTGTGAGTGCCTGTGGAATGTGTGGTGCTTATGTTTGCCAGAGCCACCCTTGTGTGTTGAGGTGTGTGCATGCTGGTCTGATGGTGTGCTTGGGATAGGCTGAGGTACTAGGGATTGGGTCTGGGTGGAGGAAGTTGGAGGGGGGAGGCTGGACACAGGGACAATGGCTGCCATCAGTGCTGAGGCCAGAGCCTGAAAAGCTCGCTGTTGGGCTGCCTGGCCAGAATGAATGCCCTCCAGGTATGCATTTGTCTGTTGCAACTGCCTCTCTAAACCCTGGATGGCATTTAGAATGGTAGACTGCCCAACAGTGAGGGATCTCAGGAAGTCAATGGCCTCCTCACTGAGGGCAGCAGGGCTGACTGGGGCAGGGCCTGAGGTGCCTGGGGCGAAGGAGATTCCCACCCTCCTGGGTGAGTGGCCATGGGACACACGCTGAGGGGCTGCTGTGAGGGTGGTGCTGGTAGGGGGGGTGGCGGCTGTACCTGTAGATGCGGTGGCCACAGAGGGGCCCGCCACCGCAAGGGAGCTCCCATCAGAGGAGGAGTCGGTGTCGCTGGTCTCCGCTCCTGTCCCCACCGTGGAGCTCCCCTCGCCCTCCGTCCCACTGGTGACTTCAGACTCCGTTATCTCGCCCTCCAGGGCCATGTGGGATGCAGCTCCCCCCAGGTCCGGTGGCACAGCTCCTCCGCCTGATGATGCTAATGCACACAAGAACAGGGAGACCACAAAAAGGGGGGGGTAGAAAGAAGAAAGACATGTTCAGTGCATGCAATACCGCTGCCGTTGGTGGACACTACAGACACAGCAGCCCTCTGCACTACGCCATGCACTTAGAGTTCCCTAATTAATCACAGGGACATGGGGTACAAGGCCTATGCCTGATTGCTGCACACATGGAAGTCACAGGAGCCTGACTAGGTGTAGATGGCTCTTACAACTGGTGGGGTTGGGGTGCCACTTAGCCTGCCTCACAAAGGGTCCTTGCCTATAAAGCTCGCCCTAGCCTAGGGGAACCCACTGCCCACCTCCACCACCCAGACACCTCCAATGCAAGCAGAGTCAGATGGATGTGACAGTACTCACCCCCTTGTGGCTGCTGTGATGCCCTCAAGCGCCCATCCAACTCCGGATACGCCACCACCAGGATACGGAACATCAGGGGGGTCATGGTGCGACGGGCACCCCTCCCACGCTGGGAGGCCATCCCCAGCTGGGCCTCCGCCATCTTCTTGCTCCAGTGGCGAATGTCCTCCCATCTTTTACCGCAGTGGGTGCTCCGTCTGTGGTGGACCCCAAAGGTCCAGAAGTCCTTGGCAATGGCATGCCAAATATCCTTCTTCTGGTGGGCGCTGACCTACAGGAATAGTACAGGGGAAAAGGAAAAACTTTAACCGTCCGGACCGTCACAGTCATTGTCCCACGTTCCCACCCTTGCCCTGACACACATACACCCACAGTCCGAACATGCAGGCCTCATCCCCCGTATCTTCCTTCCACACCACTCCAAACAGGCATTGCCCATACAGCATGCTCCCAGTGTACCGACCTGTTTGTCTGGAGGACCGTAGAGTAGAGTGTACTGGGGGAGGACCACATCCACTAGTTTATCCAACTCCTCCGATGTGAAGGCAGGGGCCCTTTCCCCAGACACATGAGCCATTGTTGCTTCCAGACTGAGGTCACAGCAGCATTTGCAGTGTAGGTCCTCTCCTGTCGAAGATCAGGTATCAAGTGGGTGAACAGGCAGAAAATGGCAGTCATGTTCACGACGGTGCATACCGTCACCGACGGTGTACATCGTCATTGGCTCCTGGGACCCATAGTGCCCAATGTTAACCAATGCAGGATTGCGCTACGGTCTTCGACCGCCTACCGTGACGGTGTACAACGCCAGCGCAGTTACCTCATATCCCCTTGTCCCACATTACAGGTCAGGCAGCCGCCATTCCAGGGGGCCACATGGCATTACTTTTAAATGCGTCACACATATCTAGGCCTTGCATACACACAAAGACAGGCACATAGCAGATTGACAAATGTGTGCAATAAAATAGTTTTTTAATACCTCAGTGTTGGCTGACTCTGTGCTCGCTGTTCTCATCCATAGGGCATGTCCCCTGGGGCAGGAGAGGAGATGGCGGCATCCTCCTGGTGTACAGACCGCTGGTGGACCTGTCGACAATGGAAGAGAGACATGTAATAGTCACCTACAGACTTGATTGTGGCACAATCCAGGAACTGTGTGCCCAGTTGGAGCCAGACCTGATGTCAGCTATCCGCCATCCAACAGGAATCCCCCCTCTAGTGCAGGTCCTGTCAGTACTCCATTTCCTGGCAAGTGGGTCTTTTCAAACAACAGTGGCCATTGCATCAGGGATGTCCCAACCTATGTTCTCAAACGTGTTGTCCAGAGTGTTGTCTGCCCTGCTGAAACACATGCACAGCTACATCGTGTTCCCTCAGGTGGAGGATTTGCCTACAGTGAAAGGTGACTTCTATGCCCTGGGACATATCCCCAACATCATAGGTGCCATTGATGGGACACATGTGGCCTTGGCCCCCCGCAGGAGTGAACAGGTGTATAGAAACCGGAAGAGCTACCATTCTATGAATGTGCAGATGGTGTGTTTGGCCGACCAGTACATCTCCCATGTGAACGCCAAGTTTCCTGGCTCAGTGCATGACACTTACATTTTGAGGAATAGCAGCATCCCTTATATGATGGGGCAAGTCCAGAGGCACTGTGTGTGGCTAATAGGTGAGGACAAGGACCTTATACCCTGTGAATAGTTGTCTGGGTCCGGGGTTGTCCCTAAGGGTTAGTGTGTGTCTAACAGTTGTCCCCCGACATTTGCAGGTGACTCTGGTTACCCCAACCTGTCATGGCTACTGACCCCAGTGAGAAATCCCAGGACAAGGGCAGAGGAACGCTACAACGAGGCAAATGGGCGAACTAGGAGAGTGATAGAAAGGACCTTCGGCCTCCTGAAGGCCAGGTTCCGGTGCCTCCATATGACAGGTGGTTCTCTGTAATACTCACCAAAGAAAGTGTGGCAGATCATCGTGGCCTGCTGTATGCTGCACAACTTGGCTCTGCGACGACAGATGCCTTTTCTGCAGGAGGATGGTCCAGAAGGAGGTCTTGTGGCAGCTGTGGACAGTGAAGAAGAGGAGGCAGAAGAAGAGGATATCAACAACAGAAACAACGTGATCCAGCAATACTTCCAGTGAGACACAGGTAAGAAGACATCACTGCCTCCTACATCTGATAAAATTGTTAGACCTATCATATGTCTGTCACTTTCACCCAGTGTATGGACCCTGACCTGTCACTTTGCCTTTCCATTTCACAGATGTGGGTCCCACTGTGTGGCCTCTGCTATGTTACCTCATGGACTAGAGCTGTGTGACATAGCTATGATGACAATACAATGGACATTGCTATTTTCCTCAGTTATTGCAAACACACATTTGTGAAAACACAGACTGACTCCAGCTTGTTTTGTGAATCAAGTGTGTTTATTTAAGTGCAAAATAGTGGAGGGGGTTGTAAAATGGTCAGGAGTGATGGTGGAGGAATGTCCATGGCAGAGTCCAGTTATTTGGCTCACAGGTGCATTGTCCAAAGGAGCATAGGAAGTGGAGCTAGGGCAGTTTAAGGATGGACAGGGTGACAAAGTCGGACAGAAGGATGACATTCAGAGTGGGTCTCATTTCTTGGCGGGAGTATTGGCATTGTTCTCTGTCTTTGTCCTGGATCTCAGGGACCGTTTGCGGGGTGGTTCTCCATCTGCAGGGAGTGGGGTGCTGGTGTCGTGGTCCTGTGGCAGTGCCTCCTGTTCACTAGCGCCGGCAGAGGTGGTGGGCAGTTCATCGTCCAGGCTAGTGTCAGAGGCCCCTTGTTGTGTCACAGTGTCCCTCCTGGTGTTCACAAGGTCCTTCAGCACCCATACAATGGTGACCAGGGTGGTGTTGATGGACATGAATTCCTTCCTGAACCCCAAATACTGTTCCTCCTGCAGCCGCTGGGTCTCCTGAAACTTGGCCAATACCGTTGCCATCGTCTCCTGCGAATGATGGTACGCTCCCATGATGTTGGAGAGGGCCTCGTGGAGAGTGGGTTCCCTGGGCCTGTCCTCCCCCTGTCGCACAGCAGACCTCCCAGTTCCCCGGTTTTCCTGTGCCTCTGTCCCCTGAACCGTGTGCCCACTGCCCCCAGGTCCCTGCTGTTCTTGGGTTGGTGGGTTTATCTGGGTTCCCTGTAGTGGTGGACACACTGCTGCTTGACGTGTCCTGGGGACAGAGGTATGGGCCCGCTGGGTCGGTGCTGTGCTGGTGTTTCCTGAGGGGGGAGGCTCTGTGGTGGCTTGTGACTGTGTCAGGGGAACCGACTGTCCCGAGGTCCCAGATGGGCCAGGCTGGTCATCTAGATCCCGTTGGACAGAGCTGCTGTCATCACTGTGGGCCTCTTCTGTGGGGGGGTGGACATGTCTGGAACCTCCTGTCCGGTGACGTTGGGTAGGGGTCCTGCAGGGGTGTAAAGGCATGATTATTGCATCTGTGTGTGCCATTGTGTGCAATGGGTGGGTGACCCTGTACCCCAGTCTTACATTCTTGTGTAGGAATTTGTGTGATAATTGTTTTGGGGTCTGTGTGGGTATCTGTAGTGGATATGCTTTGGTGATGGGTGTCCATGCTTTGTTGTTGCATGCAGGGCTTGTTGTTGGGATGGGTGGTTTGTGATAGTGGGACATATGTGAGGTGTTGGAGTGATGGGGGTGAGGGTGGGGGTATGTGATAGCATGCAGGTACGGTGGGGATATGGTAGTTAGGTTTTGACTTACCAGAGTCCATTCCTCCAGCTACTCCTGCGAGACCTCAGGATGCAGTATAGCCAAGACCAGCTCCTCCCATGTTGTTAGTTGTGGGGGAGGAGGTGGGGTCTGCTGCCAGTCCTCTGAACTGCAATCTGGTGTCTTGAGACCACGGAACGCACCTTCCCCCGTAGGTCGTTCCACCTCTTCCTGATGTCATCCCGTGTTCTTGGATGCGGTCCGACTGCGTTGACCCTGTCCATGATTCTGCGCCATAGCTCCATCTTCCTAGCTATGGAGGTGTGCTGCACATGTGATCCGAATAGCTGTGGCTCTACCCGGATGATTTCCTCCAACATGACCCTGAGCTACTCTTCAGAAAACCTGGGGTGTCTTTGCTGTGCCATGGGGTGGTGTGGGTGATGTGTGAGGTGGTGTGTTAATGTGTGTTGTGTGCGGTGCGTGGATGTTGTGTGAGTGATGGTGTTGAGTACCTGTGGATGCTAGTTTGTTGATGGTGGTGTCTCTCCCTGGCCTTCTGTCGCAATTTTGCTCGTAAGTGTTTGTGGGTGATGTGGGTGTGTGTTTTATATTGTATTGGGTGTGTGGGAGTGGTGTGTATGTGTATCAGGTGTGTGTATTTCGATTTGTCCAATGTGGTTGTGTTTTGTAAATGTGTGTGTATTTTGAGCGCAGCGGTGTGTACTGCCAATGGAATACCGTGGTTGAAAGACCGCCACATGGATTAGTGGGTCGTGATAGTGTGGGCGTATTCCTGTTGGCGTGACGGTGGAGGTTTTGTTATCGCAAGTTTATCACTGACCTTTGGTGTGGCGGACTTGTGTGGGTGTCTGGATTTTGGCGGATTCCGAGCTGTGAGTCGTAATAGCTGTAGCGGATTTCCGCAGCCGCAGCGGCGTGTTGACGGTCTTCTGCACGGCGGTAAGCGGCACTTACCACCAATGTTGTAATGAGGGCCAGAGTTCTGCACCTTTCCAGCATGTTAATGCTGTCTTCAACAAACCTATCCCTGCATTTGGTAATCCCCTTGCGTGGAGCCTGTTAGTGATGTTTTCTTTCTTTCCCTCTCTCACCTCATCAGTCCTTATTAAATTATATTTATTGGTTTTAGTCAAAAACCATACACATGTGAACAAATACATATTGTTAAAATAGACCAGCAGTTGAGTAATTAATTATAGAATAACATCAATCATGGAAAAACAAGCTGAGCAAATTCTTACTTTGTTAGATTTCACACCGTCATAATGTAAGCAGCATTATTTTGAGTCAGTCAGTGAGCATAAAGTATTGACCTTGTTACAAGATCTTGTATTATTCTTCCAAAATAGGGGATAGAGGAGCTGTTTCCCAAGAAGCAGGGCTTTGATGGAAAACATCTCCTAGGTTTGATCATAGGGAATTTCTATTGTCAGAAGTGAATGTTGTTTTTAGGTCTATAAATACCTAGTATAATGTGGAATTCCTCAACTTTATATATTTAATACATGTGAGATAGAAGCCCACATTATGACATTGGAGTTCTAAACTGCCTACCACTGCGGTGACGGCCGCCAAAAGACTGTCACCGCGGCTACAATCCGTTCGCCAGATTATAACCACAGCTGGACTTCTTCCACAAGATGGGCGGAAATCCGGCTGTGGCCATACTGGCGGATGGTGGTAAGGTGGCGCTGCTACCACCAGCACCGCCACGCTAGTAGACCACCACCAGCTGTATCATGACATACATGGTGTCCTGCTGGCGGGCGCTGCTGGCGGTAGCAGCGCCCGTCCCATTCCCTGACGGAAGACCACCTGGATTCAGTGGGTTGCTGCACTATGTCTTACAAGGTCAAGTTCATTACAGTTCTTGCATGAGTTGAATGTTCTATTGTTTGAAATTGTCACTAATACGTGGTTTCTTCCTCGAGGATGGAAGTAGAAGTTACAATGTGAGAAGTTTCTACTTGAGAAGAGAAGTTTAACCGAGATGGAACAATGGAGCCACAGACGAGACGGAAGAGGAAATGTTACTTTTATGAATATGTCCTTGTTGACATCGATGTCACAGTATTTTAGGTTACCAATTAGAGCAACTACTGTTTGAATCCTAAACCACCCCATGTACTGACCAATCATAAACTTTTTGAAGATTAGTATAACAGCCTGGGTAGGATTTCTACAGACAGACTTTAGGAGAGAAGAGTGAGAGACCCTAGAGAGTGATTCTGAGATTCTTAGTTTGAGTTCCTGATGGTTTGAATCATACTAGCAGTGTGGATTCAGCTGTTGATAGGCCTGATCTTCTGAAGATATACCTGATGGTGTCCCTTTGCTGAAGTAGACTGCATGTTGTTGTTCTATGGGTAATGTATGAAATTGCATTGTTATGTGTCTCTTTTGCTTTGCAGGTACCAGCTGCAACATATAGTTTAGATGCAGCATAATAACAATAATGTTTTTATTATATAATAACCTGAGTTAGTGCGTTTTTCTAAGTTTATGTTTCTAAATTCTTTTACATGAAATCCAACATGTTGATGCTAATTTGTGGTTAGTGAGGGAATTAACTTTCAAATGCTCAAAATCCATATTGACACTCTTTGATTGTTTGTACTAATGTATACTTTGTCACTATTACCAATTATGGTGTTATTAATGTAGGAGTCTGACCTGGCTTATAGTGGGTACCTGACGGTACTTACACCCTGTGCCAGGTCCAGTTATCCCTTATAAGTAGATTAGTAGTGTTCTAGCAGCTTAGGCTGATAGATGTAGCTATAGCAGAGCAGCTTAGGTTGAACTAGGAGACATGCAAAGCTCCTACTATACCACTTATATCGTATAGGTACTATATCATAAGAAACACAATACCTAGGGTTACTAAAAATAAAGGTACTTTATTTTAGTGACAATGTTCCAAAATCAGGTAAGTAAAACAGTCAGAAAGTAGTGCAAACACTGTAGAATACAATAGGATGCAATAGGCCTAGGGGCAACACAAACCATATACTAAGAAAGTGGAAGGCGAACCACAAATGGACCCCTAGGCTAGTGTAGTGTGTAGAGGGTCACTGGGAGTGTAAGAAAACACTAAGGGAGTCCAAGATACCCCACCCCAAGACCCTGAAAAGTAGGAGTAAAGTGCTGCTACTTACCCTGAAACACACTAAACTCGTGATAGAGGATTTTGCAAAGACCACAGCAGACTGCAATGAACTGAATACGGATTCCTGGACCTGAGGACCTGCAAAGGAAGGGGACCAAGTCCAAGAGTTGTGAAAGTTTCTGGGGGGGCAGGAGCCCACTAATCCAAGGATGAAGGTGCAAAATGGCTGCCTCCAGATGGAAGAATCTAAAGATTCTGCAATAACTAAAGGTGCTAGGAAGGTCTGGGACACACTGGAGGAGCTCTGGGTACCACCACTGGGGTGGTGATGGACAGGGGAGTGGTCACTCCCCTTTTCTTTGTCCAGTTTCACACGAGAGCAGGAACTGGGGGTTCCCTAAACCGGTATGGACTGGCTTATGCAAGGAGGGCACCATCTGTGCCCTACAAAGCATTTCCAGAGGCTGGGAGAGGCTACCCCTCACCAGCCTTTAACACCTATTTACCAAGGGAGAGGGTGTGACACCCTCTCTCAGAGGAATCCTTTGTTCTGCTTTCCTGGGACTGGGCTGCCCAGACCCCAGGAGAGAAGAACCATGTCTGTGGGGTGGCAGCAACGGTAGCTGCAGAGAAAACCCCAGAGAGCTGGTTTGGCAGTATACGCGGTCCATGGTGGAGCCCCAGGGATGCATGGGATTGGCACCCCAATACCGAATTTGGCATGGGAGGACATTTCCATGATCTTAGACATGTTACATGCCCATATTCGGAGTTACCATTGTGAAGCTACATATAGGTATTGACCTATATGTACTGCACGCATGTAATGGTATCCCCGCACTCACAAAGTCTGGGGAAATTGCCCTGAACTATGTGGGGGCACCTTTGCTAGTGCAAGGGTGCCATCATACTTAGTAACTTTGCACCTAACCTTCCCTAAGTGAAGGTTAGACATATAGGTGACTTATAAGTTACTTAAGTGCAGTGTAAAATGGCTGTGAAATAACATGTGTGTTCTTTCACTCAGGCTGCAGTGGCAGTCCTGTGTAAGATTTGACTAAGCTCCCTATGGGTAGCAAACGGAATGCTGCAGCCCATAGGGATCTCCTGGAACCCCAACACCCTGGGTACCTAGATGCCATATACTAGGGAATTATAAGGGTGTTCAAGTGTACCAATTAGAATTGCTAAAAATGGTCACTAGCCTTTAGTGACAATTTTAAAGTCAGAGAGAGCATGAGCACTGAGGTTCTTATTAGCAGCGCATCAGTGACACAGTTAGTCACTACACAGGTACACACATTCAGGCCACAAACTATGAGCACTGGGGTCCTGGATAGCAGGATCCCAGTGAGGCAGACAAAAACAAACTGACATATATGTAAAAATGGGGGTAAAATGCCAGGCAAGATGGTACTTTCCTACACAACCCCCCCACCCCCCCAAACGAGGGACAATAAGGCTAACCTTGCCCAGATGAGTCTTCATTGTCTAAGTGGAAATATCTGGAGAGTCCATTTGCATTGAAGTCGATAGTCCCAGGTCTATGTTCCACTGTATAGTCCATTCCCTGTAGGGAGATGGACCACCTTAACAATTTAGGGTTTTCACCTTTCATTTGTTTAAGCCATAATAGAGGTTTGTGGTCTGTCTGAACAATAAAGTGAGTACCAAACAGGTATGGTCTCAACTGTTTCAGGGCCCAGACTACAGCAAAGGCCTCCCTCTCTATGGCAGACCAACGCTTTTCTCTAGGGGTCAACCTCCTGCTGATAAAAGCAACAGGTTGATCCTGGCCCTCAGTATTAAGCTGTGATAGAACTGCCCCTACCCCTAATTCAGAAGCATCAGTCTGGACTATGAATTTTTTGAAGTAACAAGGGCTTTTTGTTAGGACAGGTGCGGTGCACATGGCCTGTTTGAGCTCATCAAAAGCCTTTTGACAGCTAGCTGTCCACAATACCTTTTTAGGCACCTTTATGCTGGTGAGGTCCTTAAGAGGGGCTGCAATGGAGCCATAGTTCTTAATGAACCTCCTATAGTAGCCTGTGAGGCCTATGAAGTCTTTCACCTGGGTTTGAGTTGTAGGGGGAGCCCATTCCATAATGGTTTGGATCTTCCCCTGCAGTGGTGCAATCTGTTTCCCACCTACCAGGTGGCCCAGATAAACCACTTTCCCCTGCCCTATCTGGCACTTTGAAGCCTTGATAGTGAGGCCTGCCTTTTGCAGGGCCTCCAAAACTTTCTATAGGTGGACCAGGTGATCATCCCAGGTGGAGCTAAAGACAGCTATATCATCTAGACATGCTGCATTAAAGGCCTCCAATCCTTGCTGGACTGTATTCCCCAACCCATGAAAAGTGGCAGGTGCATTTGTCAATCCAAAGGGCATAACAGTGAACTGATAGTGCCCACCAATGGTTGAAAATGCTGTTTTAGGCTTAGCATCTTCTGACAACTTAATCTGCTGATACCCTGCAGTTAAGTCAAAAGTGCTTAGATACTTTGCAGAAACCAGTGTATCTATGAGCTCATCTGCCCTTCGTAGAGGGTGAGCATCAGTTTTGGTTACTTGATTGAGATCTCTATAGTCAACACAAAACCTAATTTCCTTTTTACCATCTTAGTCCACAATGTCTTGCTTGGGAGCTTTTAAAGGTTGTTCCCAACCCTACTTTACAAGAGCAAGGGGACCTCTTACAGGGTGCACAAGGAGAAGTTCAAAGGGGCTAAAGCCCACTCCTTTTTGGGGTACCTCCCTATAGGCAAAAAGGAGGCATGGCAACAGGACATCTTATCTCCTCCTGAGTTTTTCAGGGAGTCCCATGATCATGCCTTTGAGAGTTTTATTAAACCTCTCAACCAGACCATTTGTCTGCGGATGATAAGGAGAGGTGAACTTATAAGTTACACCACACTCCTTCCACATAGCTTTGAGGTATGCAGACATAAAGCTACTACCTCTGTCTGATACCACTTCCTTAGGGAAACCCACTGTGGAAAAGATTCCCAGAAGGGCTTTTGCCACTTCAGGAGCTGTAGTGGTCCTTAAGGGTATAGCTTTAGGATACCTATTGGCATGGTCTGATTGGAACATATTGCCTGAAGCTGTTGGAGGCTCAAGGGGGCCAACTATGTCAACCCCTACCCTCTCAAAGGGCACCCCAACCACTGGTAGTGGAATTAAGGAGGCCTTTTGTGTGCCCCCAGTCTTGCCACTGGCTTGGCAGGTCACACAGGAGCGACAAAACTCCTTAGTGTCCTCTGACATGTGGGGCCAGTAAAACAATGGAACAAGTCTGTCACAAGTTTTACTCTGGCCCAAATGCCCAGCCAAAGGAATATCATGTGCCAAAGTCAGAAGAAACTCCCCATACTGCTTTCCGTCAACCCACAGGAGATTTCTTTGTGGCTTGCAGTACAGGATGAAGGCAGGCAGCCCCCAAAGCATGCACCATCAGGAAACAGTTGAGAAAGCCAGCAGGATTAGGCGCTGCAATGTCGCTGGTAGTCTTCTTGCTACTTTGTTGCAGTTTTGCAGGCGTCCTGGAGCAGTCAGCAGTCGATCCTTGGCAGAAGTCAAAGAGAGAGGTGCGGAGGAACTCTGGTGAATTCTTGCAAGTCCTTCTCTGAGGAAAATCCCACAGGAGAGACCCTAAATAGCCCTCAGAGGAGGATTGGCCACCTAGTGAGGTAAGCACCTATCAGGAGGGGTCTCTAACGTCACCTGCTGGCACTGGCCACTCAGAGGTCTCCAGAGTGCCCTCACACCTCTGAATTCAAAATGGCAGAGGTCTGGGTCACACTTGAGTAGCTCTGGGCACCACACCTGGGGTGGTGATGGACAGGGGAGTGGTCACTCCCCTTTCTTTTGTCCAGTTTCATGCCAGAGCAGGGACTGGGGGTTTCCCTAAACTGGTGTAGAGTGGCTTATACAAGGAGGGCATCATCTGTGCCCTTCAAAGCACTTCCAGAGGCTGGGAGAGGCTACCCCTCCCCAGCCTTTAACACCTATTTCCAAAGGGAGAGGGTGTGGCACCCTCTGTCAGAGGAAATCCTTTGTTCTGCCTTCCTGGGACTTGTCTGTCCAGACCCCAGGAGGGCAGAACCCTGTCTGTCGGGTGGCAGCAGCGGTAGCTGTGGAGAAAACCTCAGGGAGCTGGTTTGGCAGTACCCGGGGTCCATGGTGGAGCGCCGGGGATGCATGGGATTGGCATCCCAATACCAGATTTGGCATGGGGGACAATTCCATGATCTTAGCCATATTCGGAGTTACCATTGTGAAGCTATATATTCACAACACTACATATAAGTATTAACCTATAGGTAGTGCACACGTGTATTGGTGTCCCCACACTCACAAAGTCCGGGGAAATTGCCCTAAACTATGTGGGGGCACCTTTGGTAGTGCAAAGGTGCCCTCACACATAGTAACTTTACACCTAGTGAAGGTTAGACATATAGGTGACTTATAAGTTACTTAAGAGCAGTGTAAAATGGCTGTGAAATAACGTATGGGAGCTCCCTATGGGTGTCAGAAGAAATGCTACAGTCCATAGGGATCTCCTGGCACCCCGATACTCTAGGTACCTACGTACCATATACTAAGGAATTATAAGGGTGTTCCAGTGTGTCAATTAGAATTGGTAAACATGATCACTAGCCTATAGTGACAATTTTAAAGGTAGAGATAGCATAAGCACTGAGGTTCTGATTAGCAGAGCCTCAGTGACACAGTTAGTCACTACACAGGTACACACATTCAGGCCACAAACTATGAGCACTGGGGTCCTGGCTAGCAGGATCCCAGTGAGACAGGCAAAAACAAACTGACAGATATGTAAAAATGGGGGTAACATGCCAGGCAAGATGGTACTTTCCTACAATGAATTAGTGTTATGATATTGGAGATTATATGCTTGAATGCTTTGATTAAACTCAGATATATAAAATGTTCTAATCAGCCACTATTAAATCTATATGCTTATCATTTGTGTTTGAGAGTTATTTTTGTGACACTAGCATTGTTAATCTAGAGAAATAAATGTAAAACACTTCTTAATAAACTGGTGTGGTCACTGTATGAGGCTCAGAATACAGAACGTATTGTTACTGCTGATAATCACATTACTCAATGATGACATCCCCTCATTCATTTGTTGCGTCAATCCAGTGACCCCTTGCGCAAAATCCACTATTCAGTTTAAAGAAACAGCTAGGATTTCGTGGCGTTGCAGCAAACCCACTTAGAGATTCAAGAGAATCTGTTTACTTTCACACCAGTCCTGGATATGTTAGAGAAAATTCCCCTAGATTTTCCCTGCCCCATAAAGTAACAAGACTGAATGATAATTCCCAGGATCTAAGATCTTTTTTTGAGAGATGAGAAGTTTGACCTATGATCTCCAGGCAGTTGGAACCTTCCCAAGTTTCAAGGCCACATTGAAAGCATTCGTTAGGAGTGGATCCCATGTTAGAGTACTTGATCGAAAAATATGATGGGATTTTATCCTGTCCGGGAGCCTTTTGGGGTCTTTGACTATAAATTACCCAAATTACTTATTTTTTAATAAACTCCAAGAGCATGCTTTCACTTAGAGGATCCCTAATTTCTGATGGTTTTATCTGCTTCTGGCTCAGTTAAAGAGAAAACCCGATATAAGAAAGAAAAATGTCCCAGCCATTGCTCAGGGCCAACTCATGCATCCAAATTTGAGGTCTCAATATTTTTGGGAGTCCGTGGTTCTTGATGCAGACTTCACCAAGTCCTTTGTTTTTTGCAAAACCTTTTTGAACTTGATTAATAGGATGTAGCCTTTCCTTCAATTTCCTCTAACATCATTTTTGTATAGCTATTTTAGCCATGTTTTAAACACGTTATTTTAGTAAACTAGGCCTGCCGTTGTGCACCTTAGCCCAGTCACATTTTATTCAGAATCGCTTTTTTTTTTTAGCATTAGCTACATTTGTGGTGTTGTTTTATTTTCTTTATCTGTTCCTTCGCTTAGGAAAGCATCACGTTTTTAGCACTGCACTTTGTGCTTTCCTCAAGGCTGCAGTCAGATAAGGTTGCCAGCAAAAGTGGTACGCTGTGTCTCCAATATTCACAGAAACATACATACCCTTACGTGGAGATATTTGTCCCAGAAAATCCATTGATTTTATTATAAACACTTCTCTGTACCATGCACGTTCGAGGGAGATTTTAGCCAGATGACCACGACTGCATGCTGATTGCTGATTGTCTTTGCTACAGCTGCTTTCTTAGACTTAGAATCTCTAACCTTCATGGGGACGGTGTCTTTTTAGACAACTGGCTTCCCTGCTCGGGTATGGGTGATGATGTCTTTCCGGGGGAGAAACCTGAAGCACGGATTAAGGCTTATCACCCTGTGCTCTAACAAAGCTTGGGTAGGAAAGACATATATCACTCCTAGTGACAGTATGGTGGGACGGTCTTGTGTTTCACTCTCCTTGTCGCAATTTTACTTCTATTGTGTTTTATCACCCTAGTTATTGCAATGCATGCCATTTTATCTCAGATGCAGTTAATTCAATAAACCCTTATTGAACTATATTCTGCCTCTGTTTGTCCTTGCGTGTGTGAGACTAATGTAACCGAGAGAAAGGGGTGAAATCTGAACGACTATGATTCCCCTGAGGAGTCTTTCTTGGCATGTGCCCGGTTGTCACAATCGTCCCTGCTCTTGGGCAAAGATGAGGCACTGCTAGTTAGCCGGAAAACCCAGATTAGGCTGACAGGTGTCACTTGGTGTGGGATTGTACTCAGTGCCCTACAATTCAGGTGATTCTGTCACCCAAATTTAGTAGCCTCATAAGGAACATGAGAAACTACGCGACATCATGTTAAGTAACTTCTTTTGAAAGCATTCCTTAGTGCATGCTTTTCCTTCAAGCATTTGTTGTACCATTCAAGTTAAATCACATACAAATTTACTGATTTTCTATGTGCTGTATTGTTCAAGATTAATTGAGGGGCCAAACTTAATGTGTATAGAGAATTTCTATTCATATCCCTGAACTTTTTCCTTGGGTTGATAATCGCTTCAGATTTTTCCTCGAAGACCTTGTAAGGAAATGGCTCCCTGTTGCAATTACCCCCCACTTTTTGCCTGATACTGATGCTGACTTGACTGAGAAGCGTGCTGGGACCCTGCTAACCAGGCCCCAGCACCAGTGTTCTTTCACCTAAAATGTACAGTTGTCTCCACAATTGGCACAACCCTGGCACCCAGGTAAGTCCCTTGTAACTGGTATCCCTGGTACCCAGGGCCCTGATGCCAGGGAAGGTCTCTAAGGGCTGCAGCATGCCTTATGCCACCCTAGGGACCTCTCACTCAGCACAGACACACTGCTTGCCAGCTTGTGTGTGCTGGTGGGGAGAAAATGACTAAGTAGACATGGCACTCCCCTCAGGGTGCCATGCCAACCTCACACTGCCTGTGGCATAGATAAGTCACCCCTCTAGCAGGCCTTACAGCCCTAAGGCAGGGTGCACTATACTACAGGTGAGGGCATAGGTGAATGAGCACTAGGCCCCTACAGTGTCTAAGCAAAACCTTAGACATTGTAAGTGCAGGGTAGCCATAAGAGTACATGGTCTGGGAGTCTGTCAAAAACGAACTCCACAACTCCATAATGGCTACACTGAATACTGGGAAGTTTGGTATCAAACTTCTCAGAATAATAAACCCACACTGATGCCAGTGTTGGATTTATTAAAAAAGTGCACACAGAGGGCATCTTAGAGATGCCCCCTGTATTTTACCCAATTGTTCATTGCAGGACTGACTGGTCTGTGCCAGCCTGCTGCTGAGAGACAAGTTTCTGACCCCATGTGGTGAGAGCCTTTGTGCTCTCTGAGGACAGAAACAAAAGCCTGCTCTGGGTGGAGGTGCTTCACACCTCTCCCCGCAGGAACTGTAACACCTAGCAGTGAGCCTCAAAGGCTCAGGCTTCGTGTCACAATGCCCCAGGGCACTCCAGCTAGTGGAGATGCCCGCCCCCTGGACACAGCCCCCACTTTTGGCGGCAAGTCCAGGGGAGATAATGAGAAAAACAAGGAGGAGTCCCCCACCAGTCAGGACAGCCCCTAAGGTGTCCTGAGCTGAGGTGACCCCTGCCTTTAGAAATCCTCCATCTTGATTTTGGAGGATTCCCCCAATAGGAATAGGGATGTGCCCCCCTCCCCTCAGGGAGGAGGCACAAAGAGGGTGTAGCCGCCCTCAAGGACAGTAGCTATTGGCTACTGCTCTCCAAGACTTAAACACACCCCTAAATTCAGTATTTAGGGGCACCCCAGAACCTAGGAAACTAGATTCCTGCAACCTGAAGACGAAGAAGGACTGCTGACCTGAAAGCCCTGCAGAGAAGACGGAGACACCAACTTCTTTGGCCCCAGGCCTACCGGCCTGTCTCCCCACTTCAAGAAAAACTGCGCCAGCGACGCTTCCCCCAGGGTCCAGCGACCTCTGAAGCCACAGGGGACTACCCTGCATCTAAAAGGACCAAGAACTCCCGAGGACAGCGGCTCTGCTCCAAAGAAGAAACAACTTTGCGACAAACAAAAACAAACTTTAAAGGACTGCACGTTTCCCGCCGGAAGCGTGAGACTTTCCACTCTGCACCCGACGCCCCCGGCTCGACCTGCGAAGAAACAACACTACAGGGAGGACTCCCCGGTGACTGCGACCCTGTGAGTAGCCAGAGTTGACCCCCCCGATCCCCCCCAGCGATGCCTGCAGAGGGAATGTACTTTTTGTGCTGACTTGTGTCCCCCCTGGTGCCCTACAAAACCCCCCTGGTCTGCCCTCCGAAGACGCGGGTACTTACCTGCTGGCAGACCGGAACCGGGGCACCCCCTTCTCCATTGAAGCCTATGTGTTTTGGGCACCACTTTGACCTCTGCACCTGACCGGCCCTGAGCTGCTGGTGTGGTAACTTTGGGGTTGCCCTGAACCCCCAACGGTGGGCTACCTTGGACCCAACTTTGAACCCTGTAGGTGGTTTACTTACCTGCAAAACTAACAAACACTTACCTCCCCCAGGAACTGTTGAAAATTGCACGGTGTCCAGTTTTAAAATAGCTTATTGCCATTTGTGTGAAAACTGTATATGCTATTTTGGTAATTCAAAGTTCCTAAAGTTCCTCAGTGAAATACCTTTCATTTAAAGTATTATTTGTAAATCTTTAACCTGTGGTTCTTAAGATAAACTAAGAAAAGATATTTTTCAATACAAAAACCTATTGGCCTGGAATTGTCTTTGAGTGTGTGTTCCTCATTTATTGCCTGTGTGTGTACAAAAAATGCTTAACACTACCCTCTGATAAGCCTACTGCTCGACCACACTACCACAAAATAGAGCATTAGAATTATCTCTTTTTGCCACTATCTTACCTCTAAGGGGAACCCTTGAACTCTGTGCGTGCTATTTCTTACTTTGAAATAGTACATACAGAGCCAACTTCCTACATTGGTGGATCAGCGGTGTGGTACAAGACTTTGCATTTGCTGGACTACTCAGCCAATACCTGATCACATGACTAAATTCCCAAAAATTTCATTGGAAACTGATTTTTGAAATTTGAGCTATTTTTCTAAATTTTTTAAAGTCCTGCTAGGGCCTTGTGTTAGTCCCTGTTAGCATTTCTTTTAGAGTTTAAAAGTTTTGTAAAGGTTTGAATTAAGTTCTGGAGTATTCCAACTTTTAGGAAAATAATGTCTACTGCAGAAGAGACGGTGGTGGAGTTCAACCTCACCCCTTACCTGCATCTTAGGATGTCAGAGTTAAGGACTCTCTGCAAAATCAAAAAGATAAAAACTGGGTCCAACTCTACCAAAGTACAGCTCCAGGAGCTTTTGTCAGAGTTCAAAAGGGACCACCCCTCTGAGGATAATCCTTCAGATGGGGAAATTAGTGAACAGGAGGATGACTTCCCCCCTCATGTCCTAAATAGGGAGACCAGGGCCCCTCAAACCCAGACTCCTCAAATCCTAGTCAGAGAGACTGGTTCTTCCATAGGGGAGTCCAGTACCTCTGAAAACATTGAGTGCAGCCTCAATGAAGATGACCTCCTGTTAGCCAGGATGGCCAAAAGATTGGCTTTAGAGAAACAGCTCCTAGTCATAGAAAGGGAAAGAAAAGAGATGGGTTTAGCTCCCATCAATGGTGGCAGCAACTTAAATAGGGTTAGAGAGAATACTGACATCCTAAAAATCCCCAAAGGGATTGTAACAAAATATGAAGATGGTGACGACATCATCAAATGGTTCACAGCTTTTGAGAGGGCTTGTGCAGCCAGAAAAGTAAACAGATCTCACTGCGGTGCTCTCCTTTGGGGAATGTTCACTGGAAAGTGTAGGGATAGACTCCTCACACTCTCTGGTAAAGATGCAGAATCTCATGACCTCATGAAGGCTACCCTGATTGAGGGCTTTGGATTCTCCACTGAGGAGTACAGGATTAGGTTCAGGGGGGCTCAAAAATCCTCGAGCCAGACCTGGGTTGATTTTGTAGACTACTCAGTGAAAACACTGGATGGTTGAGTTACTGGAAATGAAGTGCATGACTATGTTTGGCTTTATAATTTATGAAAGAACACATTTTAAGTAACTGCTTCAATGAAAAGTTGCATCAGTATCTGGTAGATCTAGGTCCAATTTCTCCCCAAGAATTGGGAAAGAAGGCAGACCACTGGGTCAAGACTAGGGTAACCAAAACTTCCACTGGGGGTGACCAAAAGAAAGGGGTTACAAGGCCTCCCCAGGAGAAAGTGGGTGACACTAGAAACAAAGAGAAAGAGTCATCTGTAGGCCCCCAAAAACCGGACCAGGTGGGTGGGCCCCAAGTCACAACCCAAAACAAAGGTGGGTACCAGGGTAAGAACTGGGATGCCACTAAGGCATGGTGCCAAAACTGTAGACAGACAGGGCACCACACCAAGGACACTTCTTGTCCCAAAAACAAACCCCCTAACAAAGTCCCAGGGGTGACCAGTGTAGCCATTGGGAATAACTCCTCAGATGAGGAGGTCTTCATAGCCTTCAACTGGAAAAAGGGCCCAACAGGTGAGTTGGAGATTCCAGGGGGAAGTAGACACTTCCACCACCTACTGGTGAATGGAATCCCAGCCACTGCCCTGAGAGACACTTGTGCCAGTCACACTATTGTGCATGACAGGCTGGTGTTCTCAAACCAGTGCATCCCAGGTGAGACTGCCAGAGTAAGAGTTAGCCCAGACAGGGTCACTGATAGGCCCGTGCCCATAGAAGTGGGTGGGACTTTTAGCTGGAGAAGAGTGGTAGTCAGTACAGACCTCCCCCTTGATTGTCTCCTTGGAAATTACTACCCAGAGGTTAGTCAGAGCCCAAGAGAGGAACTGGTCAAGTGCCAGTCCTCTCCCAAGGATTCTGGAGGTGCTACCCCTGCAGAAACTGCAAGTAGGCCCCAAAGAAAAAAAAAGGAAAACCGAGTAGGAAAGGTGGACAACCTTTAGCCAAGGTTCCAGCAAGCCAAGGAGATTCTGCTCCAATACAGAACTCCAGAAATGGCACTGGTAAAGTCCAACCTGACCCACAAGAAGTCCTGGCTAGTCAGGTGTAGGAAAGTACCATCTTGCCTGGCATGTTACCCCCATATTTCACTGTATATATGTTGTTTTAGTCTATGTGTCACTGGGACCCTGCCAGGCAGGGCCCCAGTGCTCATAAGCGTGCCCTGTATGTGTTCCCTGTGTGATGACTAACTGTCTCACTGAGGCTCTGCTAACCAGAACCTCAGTGGTTATGCTCTCTCTGCTTTCCAAATTGTCACTAACAGGCTAGTGACCAATTTCACCAATTCACATTGGCATACTGGAACACCCTTATAATTCCCTAGTATATGGTACTGAGGTACCCAGGGTATTGGGGTTCCAGGATACCCCTATGGGCTGCAGCATTTCTTTTGCCACCCATAGGGAGATCTGACAATTCTTACACAGGCCTGCCAGTGCAGCCTGAATGAAATAACGTCCACGTTATTTCACAGCCATTTACCACTGCACTTAAGTAACTTATAAGTCACCTATATGTCTAACCTTCACCTGGTGAAGGTTGGGTGCAAAGTTACTTACTGTGTGGGCACCCTGGCACTAGCCAAGGTGCCTCCACATCGTTCAGGGAAAATTCCCCGGACTTTGTGAGTGCGGGGACACCATTACACGCGTGCACTGTACATAGGTCTCTACCTATGTACAACGTCACAATGGTAACTCCGAACAAGGCCATGTAATATATCTAGGATCATGAAATTGTCACCCCAATGCCATTCTGGCATTGGGGAGACAATTCCATGATCCCCCGGGTCTCTAGCACAGAACCCGGGTACTGCCAAACTGCCTTTCCCGGGGTTTCACTGCAGCTGCTGCTGCTGCCAACCCCTCAGACAGGTTTCTGCCCTCCTGGGGTCCAGCCAGGCCTGGCCCAGGAAGGCAGAACAAAGGACTTCCTCAGAGAGAGGGTGTTACACCCTCTCCCTTTGGAAGTAGGTGTCAGGGCTGGGGAGGAGTAGCCTCCCCCAACCTCTGGAAATGCTTTGATGGGCACAGATGGTGCCCATCTCTGCATAAGCCAGTCTACACCGGTTCAGGGATCCCCCAGCCCTGCTCTGGTGCGAAACTGGACAAAGTAAAGGTGAGTGACCACTCCCCTGACCTGCGACTCCCAGGGGAGGTGCCCAGAGCTCCTCCAGCGTGCCTCAGACCTCTGCCATCTTGGATTCAGAGGTATGCTGGCACACTGGACTGCTCTGAGTGGCCAGGGCCAGTAAGTGATGTCAGAGACTCCTTCTGATAGGCTCTTACCTTTCTTACTAGCATATCCTCCTTCCTAGGTAGCCAAACCTCCTTTTCTGGCTATTTAGGGTCTCTGCTTTGGGGAATTCTTCAGATACCAAATGCAAGAGCTCACCAGAGTTCCTCTGCATCTCCCTCTTCACCTTCTGCCAAAGGATCGACCGCTGACTGCTCAGGACGCCTGCAAAACTGCAACAAAGTAGCAAAGACGACTACTGCAACCTTGTATCGCTTCATCCTGACGGCTTTCTCGCCTGTTTCCTGGTGGTGCATGCTCTGGGGGTAGCCTGCCTCCTTCTTGCACCAGGAGCTCTGAAGAAATCTCCCGTGGGTCGACGGAATCTTCCCCCTGCAGCCGCAGGCAACAAAAGACTGAATCACCGGTCCTCTTGGTCCCCTCTCAGCACGACGAGCGTGGTCCCTGGAACTCAGCAACTCTGTCCAAGTGACTCCCACAGTCCAGTGACTCTTCAGTACAAGTTTGGTGGAGGTAAGTCCTTGCCTCCCCACGCTAGAGTGCATTGCTGGGTACCGCGTGATTTGCAGCTGCTCCGGCTCCTGTGCACTCTTTCAGGATTTCCTTCATGCACAGCCAAGCCTGGGTCCCCGACTCTCTAACCTGCAGTGCACAACCTTCTGAGTTGTCCTCCGGCGTCATGGGACTCCCTTTTCTGACTTCGGGTGGACTCCGGTTCACTCCTCTTTTAAGTGCCTGAACCGGTACTTCTGCAGGTGAGGTCTGCTTTTGTGAGGTCTCCCTGACTTGCTGGGCGCCCCCTCTGTCTCCTCATCTAAGTGGCGACATCCTGGTCCCTCCTGGGCCACAGCAGCACCCAAAACCCCTAACCGTGACCCTTGCAGCTGGCAAGGCTTGTTTGCGGTCTTTCTGTGTGGGAACACATCTGCAAGCTTCTTCACGACGTGGGACATCCATCCTCCAAAGGGGAAGTTCCTAGTCCTCTTCGTTCTTGCAGAACACAAAGCTTCTTCCATCCGGTGGCAGCTTCCTTCCACCCTCAGCTGGCATTTCCTGGGCATCTGCCCACTCTCGACAATGTTGCGACTCTTGGACTTGGTCCCCTTGTCTTACAGGTACTCAGGTCCGGAAATCCACTGTTGTTGCATTGCTGGTGTTGGTTTTCCTTGCAGAATTCCCCTATCACGACTTCTGGGCTCTCTGGGGGTTGTAGGTGCCCTTTACACCTACCTTACAGGGTCTTGGGGTGGGCTATCTTTCTAACCCTCACTGTTTTCTTACAGTCCCAGCGACCCTCTACAAGCTCACATAGGTTTGGGGTCCATTCGTGGTTCGCATTCCACTTTTGGAGTATATGGTTTGTGTTGCCCCTCTAGCTATGTGCTCCTATTGCAATCTACTGTAACTTTACATTGCTTGCATTACTTCCTTTTGCTATTACTGCATATTTTTGGTATTGTGTACATATATCTTGTGTATATTTGGCATCCTCATACTGAGGGTACTCACTGAGATACTTTTGGTATATTGTCATAAAAATAAAGTACCTTTATTTTTAGTATATCTGTGTATTGTGTTTTCTTATGATACTGTGCATATGACACCAGTGGTATAGTAGGAGCTTTGCATGTCTCCTAGTTCAGCCTAAGCTGCTCTGCTATAGCTACCTTCTATCAGCCCAAGCTGCTAGAAACACCTCTTCTACACTAATAAGGGATAACTGGACCTGGTACAGAGTGTGAGTACCCCTTGGTACCCACTACAAGCCAGGCCAGCATCCTACATTGGTTGTGCGGCGGTGGGATAAGTACTTGCAACTACTTACCACTTTGTCATTGTGTACTTTTCGTAAGAGAATAACATACAAAACAAGTTCAGTGTATGTACACCTAACCAAAAAGTGTTGCTTTTCTTCTCTTACACTATCTGCTAAGTGCTGAAAAGTACCTCTAAACTTTCTAAAAGTTTGAAAAAGTTTTTTTCTTTCTGTTCTTTAAAAAGTCCTGAAACTTTTTCTCTCTGTTATCTGTCTCTAAACCTTCTTCTATCATGTCTGGTTTAGGAACTCCTCTTAATTTGGTCAATACAACATATGACAATCTTAACTTTAAGAGCCTAAGGAGTCTCTGCATTGATAGAGGTTTAGTGGTAGGAAAGAACCCTTCTAGAGAATTTCTGTCTAACATGCTCATTGAGAATGATAAGGCCCAGGGTGGCACTTCATCTGAAAAGTTAGTAGATAGCTCATACTCAGACTCAGGGGTACCCCTTGTGGGAGTGGTACAGGGTTCTCTCCCTAATCTGCCCCTTAGCAGACCACCTAGCAATGCTGGTAGTAATAGAGGCTCCCATCATAGTAGGGATGTTTTTGTTCCTGAAGGCCAGGTTGTTAGAGTGCAAGCTGTTAGAGGCAGGTCTCCCTCTGTTGAATCCAATACTTCTTCTGTGTCCAAGCATTCCCAACCCACAGACCTTCAAGACAAATTGTTAGAAAGGGAACTCAAGAAGTTGAGAATGGAAGAGACCAGGCTGAAGCTTAAGCGGCAACAGCTGGCTCTAGACAGGGAATCCCTAGACTTAGAGAAGGAGAGACAGAGGTTGGGGTTTGGACCCCATGGTGACAGCAGCAGTATTCCTGATAGCAATCTTGTGAGAGAGCATGATTCCAGGAATCTGCATAAGATAGTTCCCCCTTACAAGGAGGGGGGTGATATTAACAAGTGGTTTGCTGCACTTGAGAGGGCCTGTATGGTACAGGGGGTCCCTCAAAGGCAGTGGGCTGCTATTCTATGGCTATCTTTCAATGGAAAGGGTAGGGATAGGCTCCTTACTGTGAGAGAAAGTGATGCCAATAATTGTGCAGTTTTGAAGGATGCACTCTTGGATGGATTTGGCTTAACCACTGAACAATACAGGATTAAGTTCAGAGAAACATGAAAAGAGTCCTCACAAGACTGGGTAGACTTTGTTGACTATTCAGTGAAGGCCTTGGAGGGGTGGTTACATGGCAGTAAAGTTTCTGACTATGAAAGCCTGTACAATCTAATCCTGAGAGAGCATATTCTGATTAACTGTGTGTCTGATTTGTTACACCAATATCTAGTGGACTCGGATCTGACCTCTCCCCAAGAATTGGGAAACAAGGCAGACAAATGGGTCAGAACAAGAGTGAACAGAAAAGTTCATACAGGGGGTGACAAGGATGGCAAGAAGAAGGATGGTAAGTCTTCAGACAAGGGTGGGGACAAATCTAAAAATGAGTCTTCATCAGGCCCACAAAAACACTGTGGTGGGGGTGGTGGGTCAAAATCCTCTTCAAATCAAGTAAAAAAACCTTGGTGCTATTTATGTAAAGTAAAAGGCCATTGGACAACTGATGCCAGTTGTCCAAAGGAAAGCACCAAATCTCCCACTACCACAACCCCTACTGCAACCTCTAGTGGTGGTGGGAGCAAACCTACTAATAGCCAATCCAAGGGAGTAGCTGGGCTCACTTTTGGTAATTTAGTTGCGGTTGGTCTTGTTAGGGAGACCACAGAGGCTGCGCTAGTCTCTGAAGGTGCCATTGATTTGGCCACCTTGGTTGCTTGTCCCCTTAATATGGATAAGTACAAGCAACTTCCCCTAATAAATGGTGTTGAGGTTCAGGCCTACAGGGACACAGGTGCCAGTGTTACCATGGTAATAGAGAAACTGGTACACCCTGAACAACACCTACTTGGTCACCAGTACCAAGTGACAGGCGCTCATAACAACACTCGTAGCCACCCCATGGCTGTTGTGAATCACAACTGGGGGGGTTACTGGTCCAAAGAAAGTTATGGTTGCCTCAGATTTACCTGTAGACTGTGTACTAGGGAATGATTTAGAGACATCAGCTTGGACAGAAGTGGAGTTGGAGGCTCATGCAGCAATGCTGGGCATTCCTGGACATATTTTTGCTTTGACAAGGGCTCAGGCCAAAAAGTAAAAAGGACAGGGTGACTTGGATCCTGGAACAATGGACCAAGTGCTCCCTAAAGCTAGGGTTAGTAAGGGTAGATCCCTACCCACTATCCCTCCCTCTACAGATGATTCTACTTCTGAGGAAGAAGAATTTCCTCCCTGTGCAGAACCTTCACCAGATGAGCTGGCAGCAGATACTGCTGAGCTTGTGGGTGGAGGGGGGCCTGCAAGGGAAGAGCTGAGTGTGGCACAGCAGCACTGTCCCACATTAGAGGGTCTCAGACAGCAAGCTGTCAAACAGCAAAATGGGGATGTCAGTGACTCACATAGAGTTTACTGGGAGGACAACCTCTTGTACACAGAGGCAAGGGATCCAAAACCTGGAGCAGCCAGGAGATTGGTCATTCCCCTGCAGTACAGAGAGTTCCTCCTAACTCTGGCACATGCCATTCCTTTGGCTGGACATGTGGGTCAGATTAAAACATGGGAAAGGCTTGTCCCCCTGTTTCACTGGCCTTGGATGTCAGAGGACACAAAAGACTTTTGTAAATCTTGCGTGACCTGCCAAGCCAGTGGCAAGACTGGTGGCACTCCAAAGGCTCCCCTTATTCCACTGCCTGTGGTTGGGGTTCCCTTTGAAAGGGTAGGGGTTGACATAGTTGGCCCCCTTGACCCTCCCACTGCTTCAGGCAATATGTTTATCTTGGTGGTAGTGGACCATGCCACAAGATATCCTGAAGCAATTCCTCTAAGGACCACTACAGCACATGCAGTGGCAAAAGCCCTCCTGGGAATCTTTTCCAGGGTAGGTTTCCCAAAAGAGGTTGTATCAGACAGGGGTAGCATCTTTATGTCTGCATACTTGAAGGCCATGTGGAAGGAATATGGTGTAACATACAAATTCACCACACCTTATCATCCACAAACAAATGGACTGGTAGAGAGGTTTAATAAAACTCTCAAAGGAATGATAATGGGACTCCCTGAAAAACTCAGGAGGAGATGGGATGTCCTGTTACCTTGCCTCCTTTTTGCTTACAGGGAGGTACCCCAGAAAGGAGTGGGCTTCAGCCCCTTTGAACTCCTCTTTGGGCACCCTGTAAGAGGTCCCCTAACACTTGTAAAGGAGGGTTGGGAACAACCTTTAAAAGCTCCTAAGCAAGACATAGTGGACTATGTACTCGGCCTAAGATCCAGAGTGGCTGAGTACATGAAAAAGGCCACTAAAAACCTTCAGGCCTGCCAAGAGCTCCAAAAGCAATGGCATGTCCAGAAGGCTGTTCTGATTCAGTACCAACCAGGACAGAAGGTGTGGGTATTGGAGCCTGTGGCCCCAAGAGCACTCCAAGACAAATGGAGTGGACCCTATCTAATTGTTGAAAAGAAGGGCGAGGTCACCTACTTGGTTGACATAGGCACTGCCAGGAGTCCCCTTAGGGTGCTCCATGTCAATCGCCTGAAACCCTACTATGACAGGACTGATCTCACCCTGCTCATGGCAACAGATGAGGGACAGGAAGAAGAGAGTGACCCTCTCCCTGATCTCTTCTCTTCCACAGAAGAGGATGCTCTAGTGGAAGGTATAGTTTTGGCAGACTGTCTTACTGCTGAGCAGAAAGACAACTGCATAAATCTCCTAGGTCAGTTTTCTGAACTCTTTTCAACTGTGCCAGGCACCACATCTTGGTGTGAACACACAATTGATACTGGAGACAGCATGCCTGTTAAAAGTAAAATCTATAGGCAGCCTGACCATGTCAGGGACTGCATAAAGCAAGAAGTTCAGAAAATGCTTGAACTAGGAGTGGTTGAACACTCTGAAAGCCCATGGGCCTCTCCTGTGGTGCTTGTACCAAAGCCTCACTCAAAAGATGGAAAAAGGGAGATTAGGTTTTGTTTAGATTACAGAAGTCTCAACCAGGTAACAAAAACTGATGCTCACCCTATACCCAGGGCAGATGAGCTCATAGATACACTGGCATCTGCCAAGTATCTAAGCACCTTTGATTTGACTGCAGGGTATTGGCAGATCAAGTTATCAGAGGATGCTAAAGCAAAAACTGCATTTTCGACTATTGGAGGGCACTACCAATTCACAGTAATGCCCTTTGGTTTGAAAAATGCACCTGCCACTTTTCAGAGGTTGGTGAATACAGTCCTGCAAGGGTTGGAGGCTTTTAGTGCACCATATCTGGACGATATAGCTGTCTTTAGCTCCACCTGGGATGATCACCTGGTCCACCTGTGGAAAGTTTTGGAGGCCCTGCAAAAGGCAGGCCTCACTATCAAGGCTTCAAAGTGCCAGATAGGGCAGGGGAAAGTGGTTTTTCTGGGACACCTGGGAGGTGGAGAACAGATTGCACCACTTCAGGGGAAAATCCAAACTATCATAGATTGGGTTCCCCCTACAATACAGACCCAGATGTGAGCCTTCCTAGGCCTCACTGGGTATTACAGGAGATTCATTAAAAACTATGGCTCCATTGCAGCCCCACTTAATGATTTCACTTCCAAGAAGATGCCTAAAAAGGTATTGTGGCAGCAAGCTGTCAGAAAGCTTTTGAGGAGCTGAAACAGGCCATGTGCACTGCACCTATCCTAAAAAGCCCATGTTACTCCAAGAAATTCATTGTTCAAACTGATGCATCTGAATTAGGGGTAGGGGCAGTCTTATCACAACTCAATTCTGAGGGCCAGGATCAACCTGTTGCTTTTATCAGCAGGAGGTTGACCCCTAGAGAAAAGCGTTGGTCTGCCATAGAGGAGGCCTTTGCTGTGGTCTGGGCACTGAAGAAGTTGAGGCCATACCTGTTTCGCACTCACTTCATTGTTCAGACAGACCACAAACCTCTACTTTGGCTAAAACAAATGAAAGGTGAAAACCCTTGATTGTTGAGGTGGTTCATATCTCTACAGGGGACGGACTATACAGTGGAACATAGACCTGGGAGTACCCACTCCAATGCAGATGGACTCTCCAGATATTTCCACAGGTGAGTTGGAGATTTCAGAGGGAAGTAGACACTTCCACCACCTACTGGTGAATGGAATCCCAGCCACTGCCCTGAGAGACACTTGTGCCAGTCACACTATTGTGCATGACAGGCTGGTGTTCTCAAACCAGTACATCCCAGGTGAAACTGCCAGAGTAAGAGTTAGCCCAGACAGGGTCACTGATAGGCCTGTGCCCATAGAAGTGGGTGGGACTTTTAGCTGGAGAAGGGTGGTAGTCAGTACAGACCTCCCCCTTGATTGTCTCCTTGGAAATGACTACCCAGAGGTTAGTCAGAGCCCAAGAGAGGAACTGGTCAAGTGCCAGTCCTCTCCCAAGGATTATGGAGGTGCTACCCCTGCAGAAACTGCAAGTAGGCCCCAAAGGAAAAGAAAGGAAAACAGAGTAGGAAAGGTGGACAACCTTTAGCCAAGGTTCCAGCAAGCCAAGGAGATTCTGCTCCAGTAAAGGAGAACTCCAAAAGTGGCACTGGTAAAGTCCAACCTGACCCACAAGAAGTCCAGGCTAGTCAGGTGTAGAAAAGTACCATCTTGCCTGGCATGTTACCCCCATATTTCACTGTATATATGTTGTTTTAGTCTATGTGTCACTGGGACCCTGCCAGGCAGGGCCCCAGTGCTCATAAGTGTGCCCTGTATGTGTTCCCTGTGTGATGACTACCTGTCTCACTAAGGCTCTGCTAACCAGAACCTCAGTGGTTATGCTCTCTCTGCTTTCCAAATTGTCAGTAACAGGCTAGTGACCAATTTCACCAGTTCACAATGGCATACTGGAACACCCTTATAATTCCCTAGTATATGGTACTGAGGTACCCAGGGTATTGGGGTTCCAGGAGACCCCTATGGGCTGCAGCATTTCTTTTGCCACCCATAGGGAGATCTGACAATTTTTACACAGGCCTGCCAGTGCAGCCTGAGTGAAATAACGTCCACGTTATTTCACAGCCATTTACCACTGCACTTAAGTAACTTATGTCACCGATATGTCTAACCTTCACCTGGTGATGGTTGGGTGCAAAGTTACTTAGTGTGTGGGCACCCTGGCACTAGCCAAGGTGCCCCCACATTGTTTAGGGCAAATTCCCCGGACTTTGTGAGTGCGGGGACACCATTACACGCATGCACTGTACATAAGTCTCTACCTATGTACAGCATCACAATGGTAACTCCGAACATGGCCACGTAATATGTCTAGGATCATGGAATTGTCACCCCAATGCCATTCTGGCATTGGGGGGACAATTCCATGATTCCCCGGTTCTCTAGCACAGAACCCAGGTACTGCCAAACTGCCTTTCCCGGGGTTTCACTGCTGCTGCTGCCAACCCCTCAGACAGGTCTCTGTCCTCCTGGGGTCCAGCCAGACCTGGCCCAGGAAGGCAGAACAAAGGACTTCCTCAGAAAGAGGGTGTTACACCCTCTCTCTTTGGAAATAGGTGTCAGGGCTGGGAAGGAGTAGCCTCCCCCAGCCTCTGGAAATGCTTTGATGGGCACAGATGGTGCCCATCTCTGCATAAGCCAGTCTACACCAGTTCAGGGATCCCCCAGCCCTGCTCTGGCGCGAAACTGGACAAAGGAAAGGGGAGTGACCACTCCCCTGACCTGCACCTCCCAGGGGAGGTGCCCAGAGCTCCTCCAGCGTGCCCCAGAACTCTGCATCTTGGATTCAGAGGTGTGCTGGCACACTGGACTGCTCTGAGTGGCCAGGGCCAGCAGGTGACGTCAGAGACTCCTTCTGATAGGCTTACCTTTCTTACTAGCCTATCCTCCTTCCTAGGTAGCCAAACCTCCTTTTCTGGCTATTTAGGGTCTCTGCTTTGGGGAATTCTTCAGATACCGAATGCAAGAGCTCACCAGAGTTCCTCTGCATCTCCCTCTTCACCTTCTGCCAAAGGATCGACCGCTGACTGCTCAGGACGCCTGCACAACCGCAACAAAGTATCAAAGACGACTACTGCAACCTTGTATTGCTTCATCCTGCCGGCTTTCTTGCCTGTTTCCTGGTGGTGCATGCTCTGGGGGTAGCCTGCCTCCTTCTTGAACCAGGAGCTCTGAAGAAATCTCCCGTGGGTCGACGGAATCTTCCCCCTGCAACCGCAGGCAACAGAAGACTGCATCACCGGTCCTCTGGGTCCCCTCTCAGCACGATGACCGTGGTCCCTGGAACTCAGCAACTCTGTCCAAGTGACTCCCACAGTCCAGTGACTCTTCAGTCCAAGTTTGGTAGAGGTAAGTCCTTGCCTCCCCACGCTAGACTGCATTGCTGGGTACCGCGTGATTTGCAGCTGCTCCAACTCCTGTGCACTCTTTCAGGATTTCCTTCGTGCACAGCCAAGCCTGGGTCCCCGACACTCTAACCTGCAGTGCACAACCTTCTGAGTTGTCCTCCGCCATCGTGGGACTCCCTTTTCTGACTTCGGGTGGACTCTGGTTCACTCCTCTTCTAAGTGCCTGATCTGGTACTTCTGCGGGTGCTGGCTGCTTCTGTGAGGGCTCCCTGACTTGCTGGGCACCTCCTCTGTCTTATCATCCAAGTGGCGACATCCTGCTCCCTACTGGGCCACAGCAGCACCCAAAAACCCTAACCGCGACCCTTGCAGCTAGCAAGGCTTGTTTGCGGTCTTTCTACATGGGAACACCTCTGCAAGCTTCTTCACGAAGTGGGACATCTATAATCCAAAGGGGAAGTTCCTAGTCCTCTTCGTTCTTGCAGAACACAAAGCTTCTTCCATCCGGTGGCAGCTTCCTTGCACCCTCAGCTGGCATTTCCCGGGCATCTGCCAACTCTTGACACTGTCGCGGCTCTTGGACTTGGTCCGCTTGTCTTACAGGTACTCAGGTTCGGAAATCCACTGTTGTTGCATTGCTGGTGTTGGTTTTCCTTGCAGAATCCCCCTATCACGACTTCTTTGCTCTCTGGGGGTTGTAGGTGCCCTTTACACCTACCTTACAGGGTCTTGGGGTGGGCTATCTTTCTAACCCTCACTGTTTTCTTACAGTCCCAGCGACCCTCTACAAGCTCACATAGGTTTGGGGTCCATTCGTGGTTCGCATTCCACTTTTGGAGTATATGGTTTGTGTTGCCCCTATAGCTATGTGCTCCTATTGCAATCTACTGTAACTTTACATTGCTTGCATTACTTCCTTTTGCTATTACTGCATATTTTTGGTATTGTGTACATATATCTTGTGTATATTTGGCATCCTCATACTGAGGGTACTCACTGAGATACTTTTGGCATAGTGTCATAAAAATAAAGTACTTTTATTTTTAGTATATCTGTGTATTGTGTTTTCTTATGATATTGTGCATATGACACCAGTGGTGTAGAAGGATCTTTGCATGTCCCCTAGTTCAGCCTAAGCTGCTCTGCTATAGCTACCTTCTACCAGCCTAAGCTGCTAGAAACAACTCTTCTACACTAATAAGGGATAAATGGACCTGGTACAGAGTGTAAGTACCCCTTGGTACCCACTACAAGCCAGGCCAGCCTCCTACATCAGGCAACTGTTAAACCTGAGTTGGTGGCTCCTCAGTTAACAGAAGAAAGAGTGGAAGAAGGGTGTTTACTACAAGATGTAGTAACCCCCAACTCTAATACAGCAGACAGGCACCCTGAACCCAAAGAAGCCTGTAACTTAGCCCCTTCCCTTGTAGGTGAAGAGCTAAAGGTGTGGTTCTGGGCACTAACAGCTGTCAGTGGCCTCTGCTGGGTGTTAGCCTTTATGGCTGCACTATCCTCGGCATGGTGGTCTGACCCTATGCCAAATAGCAAGTTAGGCCCCCTGACCCTGTTGGTCATGGTGGGGTTACTCCAGTTCTGGGTAAACTCTTTGGATAAGCTAGGGGTGACCCTGGCTGAGATAAGATTAGCAAAGGTGGATACCTCTAACCCCAAAATAGAGAGAATGGGTAAAGACATTAAAAGCACAGACAAGAGGCAATTCAGACTAGGTCCTATCACTGTGGAAGTGGGTCAGTTCCCCAGAGGGAATGACCTGAACAGGAGGATGTAAGGCAGAGTAGGCCCTGCAACAAACCAGCCTATTTCCTCTATTCTTCCTCACCTGACAGACTAGAAAGACTCTCCCAGCTTTGGCTGAGTCTCCTGGCCTGTGGGCTGGGGGGGGGGGCTTGTGTAAGGAAATGGCTCCCTGTTGCAATTGCCCCCCACTTTTGGCTGATACTGATGCTGACTTGACTGAGAAGCGTGCTGGGACCCTGCTAACCAGGCCCCAGCACCAGTGTTCTTTCACCTAAAATGTACCATTGTCTCCACAATTGGCACAACCCTGGCACCCAGGTAAGTCCCTTGTAACTGGTACCCCTGGTACCCAGGGCCCTGATGCCAGGGAAGGTCTCTAAGGGCTGCAGCATGTCTTATGCCACCCTAGGGACCCCTCACTCAGCACAGACACACTGCTTGCCAGCTTGTGTGTGCTTGTGGGGAGAAAATGACTAAGTCGACATGGCACTCCCCTCAGGGTGCCATGCCAACCTCACACTGCCTGTGTCATAGGTAAGTCACCCCTCTAGCAGGCCTTACTGCCCTAAGACAGGGTGCACTATACCACAGGTGAGGGCATATGTGCATGAGCACTATGCCCCTACAGCATCTAAGCAAAACCTTAGACATTGTAAGTGCAGGGTAGCCATAAGAGTATATGGTCTGGGAGTCTGTCAAAAATGAACTCCATAATGGCTACACTGAATACTGGGAAGTTTGGTATCAAACTTCTCAGAATAATAAACCCACACTGATGCCAGTGTAGGATTTATTAAAAAGTGCACACAGAGGGCATCTTAGAGATGCCCCTGTATTTTACCCAATTGTTCAGTGCAGGACTGACTGGTCTGTGCCAGCCTGCTGCTGAGAGACGAGTTTCTGACCCCATGTGGTGAGAGCCTTTGTGATCTCTGAGGACAGAAACAAAAGCCTGCTCTGGGTGGAGGTGCTTCACACCTCCCCCCTGATGGAACTGTAACACCTAACAGTGAGCCTCAAAAGCTCAGGCTTCGTGTTACAATGCCCCAGGGCACTCCAGCTAGTGGAGATGCCCGCCCCCTGGAAACAGCCCCCACTTTTGGCGGCAAGTCCAGGGGAGATAATGAGAAAAACAAGGAGGAGTCACCCACCAGTCAGGACAGCCCCTAAGGTGTCCTGAGCTGAGGTGACCCCTGCCTTTAGAAATCCTCCATCTTGATTTTGGAGGATTCCCCCAATAGGAATAGGGATGTGCCCCCCTCCCCTCAGGGAGGAGGCACAAAGAGGGTGTAGCCACCCTCAAGGACAGTAGCCATTGGCTACTGCCCTCCCAGACCTCAAAACACCCCTAAATTCAGTATTTAGGGGCACCCCAGAACCTAGGAAACTGGATTCCTGCAACCTGAAGACGAAGAAGGACTGCTGACCTGAAAGCCCTGCAGAGAAGACGGAGACACCAACTGCTTTGGCCCCAGACCTACCGGCCTGTCCCCCCACTTCAAGAAAAACTGCACCAGTGACGCGTCCCCCAGGGTCCAGCGACCTCTGAAGCTTCAGAGGACTACCCTGCATCTAAAAGGACCAAGAACTCCAGAGGACAGCGGCTCTGCTCCAAAGAAGAAACAACTTTGCAACAAAGAAACAAACTTTACAGGACTGCACGTTTCCCGCCGGAAGCTTGACACTTTCCACTCTGCACCCGACGCCCCTGGCTCGACTTGCAGAGAATCAACACTACATGGAGGACTCCCTGGCGACTGCGACCCTGTGAGTAGCCAGAGTTGACCCCCCTGAATCCCCCCAGCGACGCCTGCAGAGGGAATCCAGAGGCTCCCCCTGACCTCGACTGCCTGCTTCTAAGAACCCGACGCCTGGTAAAGACACTGCACCCGCAGTCCCCAGGACCTGAAGGATCCGACCTCCAGTGCAGAAGCGACCCCTAGGTGGCCCTCTCCCTTGCCCAGGTGGTGGCTACCCAAAGGATCCCCCCTTGCCTGCCTGCTTCGCTGAAGAGACCACTTGTTCTCTTATTGAACTCCATTGCAACCCTGACGCCTGTTTGCACTCTGCACCCGGCCGCCCCCGTGCCGCTGAGGGTGCACTTTTTGTGCTGACTTGTGCCCCCCCGGTGCCCTACAAAACCCTCCTGGTCTGCTCTCCGAAGACGCGGGTACTTACCTACTTGCAGACCGGAACCGGGGTACCCCCTTCTCCATTGAAGCCTATGTGTTTTGGGCCCCACTTTGACCTCTGCACCTGACCGGCCCTGAGCTGCTGGTGTGGTAACTTTGGGGTTGCCCTGAACCCCCAACGGTGGGCTACCTTGGACCCAACTTTGAACCCTGTAAGTGGTTTACTTACCTGCAAAACTAACAAACACTTACCTCCCCCAGGAACTGTTGAAAATTGCACTGTGTCCAGTTTTTAAATAGCTTATTGCCATTTGTGTGAAAACTGTATATGCTATTATGCTAATTCAAAGTTCCCAAAGTTCCTCAGTGAAATACCTTTCATTTAAAGTATTGTTTGTAAATCTTGAACCTGTGGTTCTTAAAATAAACTAAGAAAATATATTTTTCTATACAAAAAACTATAGTCCTGAAATTGTCTTTGAGTGTGTGATCCTCATTTATTGCCTATGTGAGTACAACAAATCCTTAACACTACCCTCTGATAAGCCTACTGCTCAACCACACTACCACAAAATAGAGCATTAGAATTATCTATTTTTGCCACTATCTTACCTCTAAGGGGAACCCTTGGACTCTGTGCATGCTATTTCTTACTTTGAAATAGTACATACAGAGCCAACTTCCTACAGACCTCATCTAGTTTGTGTTAGACCTGACATCCTAAGTTTCTGCATGCACCCAGAGCCTGTAGGTTAAGTGCTACTGGTGGGCCTGCAACACTCATTGTGCCATCCACAAAAGTAGCACTTTAAAACATGTCTCAGGTCTGTCATTGGAGTCTGCAGTACAGTTTTAATGGTAGGCTAATTCAACATGGCAAAATAAACACTTGCCAGTCTTAAACCTTCCTTTTTAATACATATACATATAATACATATGTCACATAGTAGGGCGCATTGTATTGAAAAAGTAGGACTTGTGTTTTTAAGTTTTACATGCCCTGCTAGTAAAAAAACCCTCCTAAGTTCATTTTCCACTATTGTAAGCCTACCGTTCCGGTATAACATTGTCTACCTTACATTTAATAAGTGATAACCTTGGAATGGGAGCAGGTAGAAATATACTGTTTACAATCATATGAATTGTAATTTAAAACCCTATTTAATGGACAATTTTAATTTTCAAAATCTCACTATTACAAAGTTGCCATTTTCTTGCCCAAAAGATAATAAGGCCTTCTAGGAGTTCCAGCTGCCTGTGCATGTTAATGCCCCCCCTCCCCCCACTAAAAGTGTGTGCTAGGGCATAGACAGTGAACAATAAGACCTGGGTGTAGCTGAGATACAGCCATCCTTCCAAGATGGCTGATGGCAGAGCTGTGCCCTGCCATACTACAACTTCAAAGGACTTGACTCCAGCATACACAATTAACCCTGACACCAGTCTTTTATCACCCCATACTTCCTGGTGCCTTTCCAGAATGAGATGCGGGCCACAGCAGAATGCCCCCACCCCACACAAAGTTTGGTACCAGGTATAAATATTGGACTTCAAGAGCCACTCTTCAGTACACTCCTTGTCCTGTGGGCAATACAGAAGAAGACATTTTTATTTCCCATTCCCAGAGAATTTTCCTGCTGTTTGAGGCCTGCCTTTCCCTAGAGGAGTGCTCTGCTGCTACCAGAGGACTCCCCTCTGCTTGAGGCCTGCCTTGCTCTCTGAGATGGAAGACTGGAACTACTTTCTTCATCCCAGGCTGAGTGACTCCATGGGTCAATTGGCTGACCTTTGTTTTGACCTACAGGAACATAAGCTTGAGAGGCTTCATAGCAACTGCCAGCTGCCTGTTGCAACTGGACCTTCAACAGAACCTGCATATGCCCTGCTGCCCTCTTTTAAAGTGAGTCTCTGATCCTGAGAGGTACTTCCCCAGGTCCTAGACTCTTGGCTGATATCAGAGTGCACTCTTCAAGAAACAGGTGAAAATCCTAAAGTTTGGGCTATTTGCGCTAAAGCCATTCCCTCGCGGCTCTCTCCAAAGTGAATGGAACTCTTCATGCCGGTTGCCTGATCGAAGAGTTTCTGATTGTTGCTTCAGTGAGGCTTTCACACACCTTAACCAATAAACCTGAATGGCAGCATAGTTGAATGGGCAGGATAGTTTGTAAATGTTCCAATCTGCCGCGGTTTGTTCTTCCAGCTTTAATACTGATATGGATGTTCAGAGTCGTGTGAGGCACTGAGGTGCCAGCAGGAGGGGGAGGGAAACACTGTGAGTCACAAGTATCCATCTTTTCTATCTCATGTTCATTACTATGCAATGACTCATCTACCGGTCATTCACTCTATTTGATCCTAAGATGAATCCTTATGCCATGAAAAGTTTATGAGATTGAGGCTCAAGTTGCTCCAGTGAAGCTTAGATGGTGGGTTATTCTGTAAACAGGGTAAGGATTAAAATTTGTAGATATTGTGTGCATTTCAGCTGCGTCTGTCGCATGCTTTTACAGTCTTTGCAATTAATCTTTTGTTGACCGCAGCTGGGATGGCTGGTAATCCAAGTGTCATGTATTGTAGTTGTGCTGAGAAACAGTACAGGTCCCTGAGCATGAATTGAATTAAATACATTTGCCAATCAAATGACAATTCAAAAACATACATTCAATGCTAAAAATAATACACATCAGTGCAGTAGATGTGGGTGAAAGAAACATGCTTGCCACTTTCTCAGAAACAGCGACACACATGTAAAAATATGTAGGGGCCACAAGACAATTTGACGTTTTGATCTCCTTCAGAAGGACTCATTTAGATACAGCGGAGCATGAAATGATGGCAGCAAGGTCTGTGCAATTTCATGGGAAAAATATGATGGCACTGAAACCTGACTGGAGGACAATCAAAGTACAGGTACTGTGGTGGATGAATGCAAAAATCAGAATTAGAAAATGCGAGGGCACAGCTCAATGGCAACGGGCTCCCGAATGCCCACAAATAATAGACCACTCCAAATGTGGTGAACAGTCAGGAGCTGATAGAAAGGAGCTCTGTGTCAATTAGGACCTACGTGGGGCAGCAATATCAGGTCAAAACCAATTAATGTCAATGAGGAAATGGGCGTGGTGTGATGGCGGCTTGTATTTTTATTGTAATTACCAAACCCAAGGCCACTGATGACTTTCTGTTCTCCTTTGTTTTGTTTAAGATAAAACAGATGGGGCACTTAGTCCGCCCTGTGTAACAGAAGTTTGAGTTTGGTGAAGGCAACTTGATCAGCTGTAGGTTTAGCATGAGGAAAGGACAATTATCTAGAATTGGACTGGACTCCCACCACAGAACACTGAACAAGGTGAAAGTGAGCAAGGTACGTAACACGTTGAGGTTGTTTGGCCACATCCATCCTTCACTAAAGTACTGGTCTAGCACATCCATCATTAACGAAATCCACCTGAAAGCCAGAGACACCACGCCCAAAAGAGGAGAATGCACTTGCAAAAGGGAATTTCGGTGTTTGGGCTTCTCTATGGCACGAGTCTGCTGTTTGAAAAGTAGATAATGTAAATATTGCAGTCTAGCTTATTTCAAAAGCCCTGTGATATCAGAGAAAAGTAAAAGAATGTCTATATAGGAGTCTCCTTTGGAGCTTCATCCTTGCACCTTCCAACAGTTACAATATACTCAAAAATCAAATCATGCAGCGGTAGTGTCTGCATTTCTTAAAAGGTTCTGACCCTGACAACAGCGGCTTATTTCCTGACACAGGCCTAATTTTGCCACCATCTCCGTTTTGTTTTAAGGAGTTAACCAAGACACTATTGTTAAGCTCAAAAACACACTTCTAACAATCAGGGAAGGGAAAAAATGACATGACAGTTGTTTTCATCATTCAAAGTTCCTTTATTTACTATCTATTAGTAATTGTAAATGCATGGATTGTGCATATTTAAAAAGACCAGTAACTTACTTATTAAATGGACTCCCTCAATCAACAGTTGTCTGATCACATTTCATTGGGTACCACAGCAGTCAACACTATCAAGTCCATCTTCACAGAGTATGCCTGTGGGGATTCTTTTACATCCTCTGATGTATTTTATTGAAGAAACCACCTAAATCTTCTTAAAAAGAACTTGGCTCTGCAAGCTCTTCCCCCCTCTGTAGCCCATAATTATGCTATGGATAATAAGTGCATTTAAGTAATAAATAATGTGACCTTAAACTTAAGAGCTGTGCATAATAGTGAGAGGAGGAGGAAGGCTTGTTTAGGTGAATCTGGGCCCAGTCCCAAATTGCTAAGCCTAAAACTGGTGTGCAGCGTGGGAAGGGAGCTGCTGCTTAACTCACAATTTGCTTGGTTGCTGACTGGGCCAATACCCAATTTCTAGTCCTGTTCAGCACAGGCAGATAAGGTCCAATTTAAATCCACTAAATAATGCTTTCACTTGCTGAAAAAAAGATACTCTTACCACTTAACAAACACAGTTTTGCCCACAGAAAATAGATCATGTAGTCTGTAAAGCACTCAATCTAAGATTCATTTTTTAGCCTTTAGTTTGTTTTTTTGGGGGGGGGGATTTGGGCTTTAGTCGCCTTAATACAGTTTGGAAAAAAAGAAAGTTAAGCAGTCTCACACACAAAATATTAATTAAAAAATGAAATTGCAGAGCAAAAGCTGCCAGCTCTTACCACCTTTGCTCTGGTCTTGGTTTCCGAGCTGCTCAGGGCTGACAGAAGCTGGGAGGAGGAAGGCCTGCTCAGGTGATACTGGGCCCAGGCATAACCTGTGCAGGGAAAGCAGCCTGAACATGTCCCTGGAATTAGGTTTGATCCCACCTGAGCTGAAAACCTCGTATATGAGACTTCTCCAAGGAGAAAATACGACCGATCTGACCGAGCAACATACAGACTCATATCAAATGGACCGTAGTGAAGATAAAGTTTAAAAAGAGCAGTGTTTACTCAGCTTTCAAACTTCACCGAAACTAATGACTTAGGGACTAATCATGAGTGTGACAGTCCTCAGGCTGCCACACTCGCTGTGGCTATTGTACCGCTGCGGTTGTGGTGGTTCGATCGCCACATTACAAGGTTGGCGGAGAGCCCCGCCAGCCTATCGCCATCTCTGCCAGGATCGGAGATCCCAATGAGCAAACCACAGTGTAGGCTGGAATCAGCCAGGGAGGCGCTGAACTCAGTGCTGCCCTGCTGATTACAACCTAATTCTCTGCCAGCTTACCGCCATGAAAAGGCTAGCGGGGACCAGGTGCAGGAGGCCACAGGGGAGTCCCTGCTCTGCCCGTGCCTGTTGCATTAGCAATGCAGGGGTCTTCCTGCCCAGCAACCTTGTTTTCCACCAGTCAGCCCAGCAGTAAAGTCTAAGGGTGCCGGCGGGGAGGTAGCAAGCACGGTGGCAACCACCCTGTCAGAAGTTTGGCTGACGGGTGTTCCCATCCGCCAAACTCATAATCAGGCCCTTAATGTCAGAGCAACATTCTTACTTCAGACCAAGCAGAGGTACAGAACCAGTCATCATATCCAACTGGAATCATCTAAAACTCACAGTAGATAAGAACAGAGTGGCTGTACGTTTGCTTATGGATTTATAAGCTCCATTATCTCAAAGTCTGTGAAAATGATAAAAAATAGATTGCTTCATTTCTGCCACAAAGACAAAGGCCCTCATCGTGATTTTGGCAGTCTTTTTATAAGACTCCAAAGCCACAGACTCCAGAAGACCGCCAGTGCTATGTGTGTAGGGGGGTGGGGGACGCTATGTGTTTTAGGAGGGATGGGGGGTGCTCTGTGCATAGTGGGTGCTATGTGTGTAGGGGGTCAGCTGCTTGCTGGGGGAAGCCATCCACCGGTGACTGGGAAGGAATTTTCTCTCACTGACAGCCCTACCGCCATAGTTTTCATGGAGGTGCTACCGCTGAGGAAACCATAGCGGTAGGCCGGCTCATAATTCCGCTGGAGGTCTGCTGTGGACTGCCGGTCAGAGATGTACATCTCCAGCCCCGCGCTTCATACCAACATGAGTATAGATGTGGCAGGCTGGCAGCGGCTAACCAGCCACACTCATATTGTGGCAGTATACACAGCCAGCCTGTTGGCAGTGATACCGCCACATTGACCCTGATGGTCAAAAGACCACCAGGGTCTTAATGAGGGCCTAAGTGTAGTTTACCTACTACTTTTCACATCAGCTACTAATACAGAACATTACGGTGTCCCTCGGGAGTCTATTATATCCCCTCTTATTCAAAATCCACCTAGCCCCCTTACCAAATTTGTTTAATCATTCAACCTGGTAAACCTATGTAGATGAAACCAAAATAATTTAAAAATGGATGGCCCAGAAGACTTCTAAAATTTAAACCTTGACGGCTGCCTACATGCCAGAAACACATGCATGATCAAAAACCATCTAAAGCACAGTACCGTAAAAACAGAGATAATGCGATCCCGACAATGCAAAACTACCAGCCTACTATCATATGGCATGAGGAACTTGAGGCTTCAACAACAGAAGCAGAAGTAATTAACCAAGTGTTAAAGCAGAAGTAATTAACCTAGGGTTAAACATAGATTCAGACCTATGCCTGATATCACATGTCAACAATTTCAAGAAGAGTCCCTTCTACAGAATGAAAACACCAAATCGCATCTTGCCATAATGTTGGATACCACAGAAACAAGCCATCCGCACACTCGTAATCCCCAACCTTTACTATGCCTAAAACTTATACCTTGGAGCTCGCGCATTTATCACATGCAAAATACAACTCACACAAAATGCTGTTCCTCCTTCAACCAAGAGAACTCATGACTCCAGGTTTGCAATTACTCCACTGCCTACCTATATATCTAGAAAGGAAATCTTCAAGGCACTCTGCGTTGTCCACAGAGCCTCCCAAGGATAACAACAGCTATACCTACAAGTTATAGTCAAACAATACAAATAAAATAGGACATTGCACTACAGGCTTGCACCACTTATTATACCTCTTCAATTGAGCAGCCCTCAGTGCTTGGATACCCTGGTGGGTGATTAGCTGCGCTTTACAAATCCTATTTGATCGATTTTCACTTTGTCTAATTCTGCAAGCATTCCTTGACTTGCCAGTTAGAGTGACCACCATTTTAAATATTTAGGGGTCTAGTCTTCCTAAGGAGAAAACTATTTTATCTTGATGCAGGCACGACAGTGAGCAGTGGGCACACCAATGGCGCACTGAAGGCACGCCAAAGGGAAGCCTGTCTGCGCCCGTCCGTGCCTAAACTGCACCATGCACCAGGACCCTTGTTTGTTTGCCCTTGCAGTAATATACTAGAGAAGGATAGAGAAGGATTGCCTCACGCAAACTCTTCAGGTAGGCAGGTTGGCTGCAATTCTTTTAATTTTAGTGTGCAGAATGTTTTCAATGCAGCAACTGTAATTTTAGTTGTAGGTTGGAGAAATTGGTGCTGGTGGAAAAAACAAGGCAATTTTTAGATCTCAAGGCAACTTCTTTGAGCTAACTTCTCTTATCAAACATAAATACAAGGTTTTTAGAGTTCCTAGACTCCCCATTTGGTTTTCTTGACTAAAACCTGGGCAGATTAATTGTCAAACCCTAATCATGTCACAGCATTACCGGCTGGCTACATTATCAACAGATTGGACCAGGTGGGCAAAAGAGGAGGTGGAATAGCAATAGTTTACCACAATCTGTTGGAATTAATGTGTGAACCTGCTAATCTAACAGACATCTATAGACCCATGCCCCCAAAGCTACATTTTTAGATGCTTTAAGCAATTTTATTGAAATTAGTATTCAATACTAATTTCCATCAAGGAGATCTCAGCAACAAAGATTCAGTTTATTTGATTGAGAATTTGATCTGCTTTACTGTGAACCCCGTTAGTCAAGTCCGCCACACATGCATCAGGCCATATTTTTGGGGGTATATTCTCCAATAATTCTAATTTTAAATTGGAAGTGTTACTACTTATCATTTGGTCTCACCATAAAGTGTTTTGACTTATCGAATTCGATACATGTAGGAAAATCAGTAAGGAGAGACCAAAAGAGCCAGGACTGGAATAAGATGAATAAAAAAGGTTTACCTGAAAGCCTTGAAGCCACAATGTCATAATTACTATAAGATCCAAATGGAGCTGCAGCAAGTTATACCGAGTGCATAAATGAGGCAGTTTTTAAAATAGTGTTGCTAAAAAATCTGAAAACAGCACTATGATTTTCTCCTAAGTTAAGGTCCATGAAACAAAAATGGAGCAGGCAAGAGAAAGACTGGAGAACGGACTATAGTGAAATTGAAAAATGTAAATATAGTGAACTAATCCAGGAGTACAATACAAAGTATAAAGTAGAAAAACAAGATTTATACTGAGATACTTAATTTGGCTACAAACTCTTCGAAAGAGCGTTTTAAAACCATTCAGGCACTTTTTTAGCCCCAATCGCCCAAACACTCTCCACCATCCAGGTTTTTTCTGATAAACTGGATTTTTAACAATGTTGAGCTTCAAAACTTCCCCCTCTGACAATAGACAAAGTAGCTGAGTTATTTGGTCATACTAAGGCTATAACCAATGGAACTTGTAATACAGCGGACAGGATATCCGTCACATTTGTGACAGAGTAATCCCCTCCTCCAAGGTCGTAATCAGGCCCTAAGACTGGAGCCCTCCTAGACTCATGTCCACCTAAAATACTGAATGGCATTCTGACAAGATAACTCTGGTTCTTACAGCTTTGCTAAATTCCATCATCAAGGTGGGTGTTTTTCCTATGGAATGGAAAAAAGCCTCATTCTTCCTCTGCTGAAAAAGCCTTCTCTTGATCCTAAGGAAGAGAAAAATTACTGACCTTTTTCTTGGTTGCCACAGCCAGCAAAGGCTTTTGAGAAGCATCTTAACTAAATATTATTAAAATGTGGAGAAAAACACATTTTTGAATGAAGCGCAGTTTGACTTTAGGTCAAGAGATCAGACGCATCATGGAAAATGGTGGAAGGGCTTCGATGATCCTTTCCGATCTAGCCGCAGTCTTTTAAACGACGAGACACATGGTTCTTCTGAAGCGTTTGACAGAAACAGGGATCTTGGGTCTCGTCCTGGTTTGATATCTTCATTCCTAAAAAACAGGGAAATGTCATTGGGCCTTGGGGAGTTTAAATCAAAACCCTCCTTGCTACCTTGCGGCGTCCCCAAGGGTTATCACTTAGCCCGACGTGTTTCAATCTCTGTGGCTCCACTAGTCAAGTTGATTCACTATTTTGGATTTCTCACAGCAGCCGATGCAGATGAAACCCAGTGTCGATCTCAAGCAATATTGAGGTCACTGACCAGTTTAACAGGTGTATTGTTGCCATCGTCAAATGGATGAGCGGCAAATGCCTGAAGTTAAATTTAGATGAAGCTGAGGTTCTCTTTTTCAGAAATGATACCTCTTTCTGGGATCATTTTTGACGGCCTCCCCCAATGCCAGCTGCTAAAGTAAGGAATTTTGGAGTAATGTTTGATGCTGAGTTGTCATTTGTGGACCAGATCAATAAACTGACTTCATGAAGTTTCTTGATGTTGAGAGTATGGAAGGTATTGCCCTTCATCCTTTTGAGCTGGAAAAGCATGTTGTTACTTTAGTCTTATCTGAGCTTGATTATTCTAATGCCCTTTTTTGGGGGGCATTGAACAGCAGTCACAAAATAAGCTTCGGATGCTGCAGAATGCAGCTGGCTGCTGAATTCCAAATGGCCACTTCAGTACCAAAGTTCAAGCCTGTTTCTGGTCCCCAGGCTGAGCTTCTTTGACTTCTAGTCAGAAAAAGAGTTGTCTTTAAGGCATTCTGTTTGGCACATAAATCCTTGCCTGGATCTCAGCCAGAGTACCTTTGTGAGAAGGCCAAAGTTTTGTCCATTCCACTCTTCAACTTTGGAACAGACTGCCGTTGCATTTTAAAAGTCAGTCCACATTGTTCATCTTTCGGAAGCAGTTAAATAAGGTTCTTCTTATTGTCCTTATAGCTTCCTTTTTTAAGTTTTTTTTTAGGGTTGAATATCAGGATAATGATAGCACTAAGATGCCCACGGGTATTTCCAACCTTTAGAAATATAAAAAATCTATCAAAATCAATTGATTGATACCATTTTGCCATAAGTAGTTCATGAAGCGATCTTTTCCCACTACAAGCCGACAAGCTCTTGAACTCACTACCAGCCAGCATTCGAAGCATCAAGGAGCATTTACAATTTAAAAGAAAGTTGAAAACATGGCTATTCACAACCTAACTACAACACCCTACATACCAGCGACTGAACAAAGACAGTTACACACTCAAGCTCAATCTTCCTCTCACAATCAAACCAGCAAGCTACTTTCAATAGGCAGGTACCTAAGAAGGGCTGACCTATGATTCAACGGGGCATTATACAGTGATGTAATTTCATATATATCATTTCAGGCCCACAATAATACTATGATCATAAAGCTCAGTGGTCTGCAGCCAACTGTAATGTATACCTCTCACATTCACATAAGGCAAAGTTGCTATAGGGGTGTCCATCCTCAGTACTGTGCAGCCAATAAATCAGCCATCAGCAAATGAAAAGTCATTGAATAACTGAAGAGATCTGTCACACACTGCTGGCCAATCATAGGACTTTAATCTAGTCCCCCACTGTAGGTCCCAAATGTCTAACTACTACGACTACTCCTTTGCATCTCGCATTGACACTCAGATATGGGATTATAGTAACAATGCCCATCCTTGAACATCTCTCCACTTCTCTCTCCAGCCATGCCAGGTCTGAAACACAAATATAGACGAAATTTCAGACTGGGCTGCCTACTACAGTAAACAGTTAAGCATAATATCACAAAAAATGCCATAAAAGGACCTGCATTGCCGTTTAAAGCTTACAGTGTACTGTCTCACACACCTCTTCATCCACCACACTGCTACACGCTGCGTCCCATAACATAACCACCCCTTGTTCATCCTCACTCACGACATGGAAACATTTCCCACATAGGATCACAAAACAAAGACAACACGTTTCCAATCACACAGCTTAAATGGCATACCTTGCTGCCCATGTTAGGTAAGTGCTTCAGTGCCCCACATAGGGGCATTAAACATTATATAAATGCTGCAATACAAAACAATACTATATGCCAAGAAGACCAGTGTCATCAACTAATTTCTTTCCTGAATGACATTGCTCTGTGAATTTGCATCTACTAGAACCTTTGGCTTTTGAGGAAATAGTCCTGATGTGATCCATGTAATTTAGCTTTAGAGAAGGTGTTCACCCTGCAGGTATCCAGAGATTGCTCTATGAACAATATAAGAGATGTTGAAGGCAATTCCTGTTCTTCTGAATGGGGGGCTTGATCAAAGCTCTCAAAGCCATGCTCGCTTGAGGCTTTCTCAGCCTGCTGCGTGCATCTTTTGTACTATTGACGCACAGATGAGTAAAGAAGCCATGCTTTTTTGAAGCACTATCACAATCCTTCAATACTCCATTGGTTTTTCCTTCTATGAGATGAAAAATTAATATCACTCTCATCTAAAAGGAGCATAGCGAATAAAGATGCCAACATATGAGCTGCACAGGTATTCAAGAGGGCATATGCCAAATTGCTAGGCAGTACATTACTAACACCCAAAGTATGCATCAGATTGTGCTATTTAGATAGGGAAATTATATTAAATTGCTCCTGGCAGGTCTAAGGATTCCAGTTCATCGCATTGTCTCATTTGAAAGGAAAAACTATAATTTGGTCTTTATAAAAAATAAATGGGCTAAACTAATGTAGTCAACTTAGGATGGTTTACTGAAGAGAGCTAAAACTCTTAATAAGCATTTACACTACTGGTAAAATAGTTTATGTGCATCCAGTATTATTCTGATCACAAATTATCTACTGTGGTTTGGACTAAGGCAAGCCTGGTGATGCTTTAAAGGCTGCTGGTTTTCTTTATAGCTACAGATAGCTTCAGTTGTCACGAGGACCTCATTTAAAGGGTTCTTCACTAAAGTACAATAAGAATGACTACAAAGAATGTGGGGTTTGATTCAGCCCTCTTCAGCCACTGGCTTTAGTAAATTCTCTATATCATGAAAAATAATTTAGCTTTAAAATGCCTGCATGAGTTAGCACCTTTACTGATCCTCCACTTACATGTCAATAAGATTCCCAAGAAGAAAAATTCCAATCAATGGCTGCGGGTCATTGTACTTCTAGGGAAATCTAAATAATCTAATTAGATATGGGAATTTTTGGAATGTAAATGCTCTTCTTTTCGAATGATCAGGTGTTGAGTGCCTCAAGACCGATTATGATGAAAGGTGTTAAGTAAATAGCCAAAGTATTAGTCGGTTTATGTCCATTACCATTGTAGGAGTGTTGCGCATGTGTAATTGGTTTGAATATTATCAAAGCCTCAAAGCCTGACAACTATCAAACACCACAATTTTGATGTTGCTAAATATTTCATCCAATTATATTGCTGGGAGTCCTGGGTCCTGGTGTTTCAATACTGAAACAGCAGTTAAGCCCAACTACCACGACAAGGTAACTCCAGAGGTTGGGAAAAAAGACAGGACACTTGTTTTTTACAAAAAATATAACTTTATTTCATTTGCTAATGTGAAACTCCCAAATTAGGGAAAAAAGACAGAACACTTGTTTTTTACACATAAGATTACTTTATTTCATTTGATATGAAATTCCTCAGGATTAAAAAATGTGGTGTTTAGAAAGAATATCGGAAACAAAAATATTGTGGAACAAAATATTGTGTCAAGAATATCAAGGGCAAAAATATTGTGAAGGTAAATTTCAATAGGCAAGCAAAGTATTACCATACATAACACATATATGTACCTTGACAATATATATATGTATATCTTCAAGGTACAAAGATGCGGAGTCAACAGGTGGTTTGGCCTGTTGATAGAGGGGTTTGCCCCTGGATAATAACGAACTAAAGATCCTTCCTGCACTGGTTTGGGTAGTGATATGAGGACAAAAAAAAAAAGATAACTTTATTTCATTTGTAAATGTCAATCTCCAGATGTTATGGAAAAAAAGACAGGACTCTTGTTTTTAAGCCTCAAAGCCTGACAACTATCAAACACCACAAATGTTGATGTTGCTAAATATTTCACCCAAATATATTGCTGGGAGTCTTTGGTCCTGGTGTTTCAATACTGAAACAGCAGTTAAGCCCAACCACCACGACAAGGTAACTCCAGAGGTTGGGAAAAAAGACAGGACACTTGTTTTTTACAAAAAAGATAACTTTATTTCATTTGTTAATGTGAAACTCTCAAATTAGGGAAAAAAGACAGAACACTTGTTTTTTACACATAAGATTACTTTATTTCATTTGATGTGAAATTCCTCCAGGTTAAAACAATTGGTGTTTAGAAAGAATATCGGAAACAAAAATATTGTGGAACAAACCATTGTGTCAAGAGTATCAAGGGAAAAAATATTGTGAAGGTAAATTTCAATAGGTAAGCAAAGTATTACCATACATAACACATATATGTACCTTGACAATATATATATATATCGTCAAGGTACAAAGATGCTGAGTTCAGGATAGCAATTTTTACACATAAAAAAACGTTATTTCATTTGTAAATGTGAAACTCCAGATGTTGGGGAAAAATGACAGGACTCTTGGTTTAAACACATAGGATAACTTTATTTTGTGTTAATGTGAAACTCCCGAGGTTGGTAAGAAAGACAGGACACTTGTTTTTTACAAATAAGATAACTTTATTTCATTTGTTAATGTAAACTTCCTCTGGATTAAAAAATTGGATGTTTAGAAAGAATAGCGGAAACAAAAATATTGTGGAAGAAAATACTGTGTCAAGAATATCAATGGCAAAATATTGAGAAGGTAATATTCTAGAGGTAAGCAAAGTATTACCATGCATAATACATATATGTCAAAGTACATAGATGTGGAGTTAAGAATAGTAAATGTTTGCACTTACCTTCGATATTTTGGTCCTCAATAGTTTTGGCACAATATTCAAAACACACAATAGTTTTGTTTCCGACATTCAGTCAGTGATTGCAATAAATGATATCATCTACTCATTCATCTCCTGAGTGCTACATTTAAACTCCTGAATCAGAATCGGTAAAATCCATGCATGCATCATCTCTGCTTCTTCAAAATGGAATGTTTTGCACATAAATGTGTGGCTTTTGTTTTTCATTTTTCCTTGTCTAAACTGGAACTCTTGGGCCTCAAAGACAGAAATCAAGTTGTACCACGTGCTCACTTAGGTTTTTACTTTTGGGTATGATGTAGTCACTCAATGAGAAACCTCAAAGTCATCATATGACTGTATGCTTATCAAACTCTGACTAGCTGTTTTAATTTATAGAAGTCTGTTTATTTGTTTCCAAGTCTAGAGAGCCTCGAATCCTAAATAAATGTGGGCAAAAAAGTCAAAGCATTTGAAGATCGATTTAATTACATCTTCCAGCCTGAGACAATTCTTAAAGTGGCAGATGTCCATTTTTCCTACAATCCATCCAAAACCTCTACTGTGCACTTATGTTTTTTACAGTTCAATTTATGGTTCAAATTTCTTAACTGAGTTTCAACAGCCAGTGGTAAACATAAGCAGAGATCTGCCCTCCAACAGGTAAAAAAGCAACTGAGGGAATCTACCCCCTACCCTTAACCTCCACACCCCACCCCTCCCTAACCCCCTTCCCCCCAAGGTGCCAAAGGGACCCCCCCAAACGTGGGAGCATGCATGCGGTTCAGTGAAGATGTCCCACTATCTCTTGTTGCTCTGGGAACTGCCACCCTCTGAAAGACAAAGGAGTTGCAGGTATTTACGGGAAGTCAGCTCTCGAAATTCCCCTGCGAGTAGAGTTAAAAACAAGTGCTGCAGATCCCTGTAGGATTGGTCCAGCGCCTGTAGGGCGAGCGGAATCCGTTCCATCCCCAGGATCTGCCACAACCGATGCAGTCAGCCCAGCTGAGTGTGACAAAATGTTCTGGAGTGCAATTCCAAGTGTGAGGCTGATCTGGTGACCTTTTAGTGATTTGAGTGGAAATGTCAAGGGATTCAGAAGGCCTAGAATGATGTAGGCCAGAAATCGCGGCAGCCGAGTGGTCATGTGGTAGTCGATGTCATCCAGGATCCAGCTTCAGACAGTCCCAGAGAATACAGTATGTATCAGTGTACCTGGTCTCCCGCAACCCCGCCAGCACATACAGCTCATCTGGTGTCTTGGTCAATAGCCATCGCTCAAACTTCAGGAGGGGACAGGATGCTGCCTCACGCATCATGGGGTTCATTACTCAGTGCCGTATCTGTAGATTTTGCATTCTTTCTGTCTCCGGCAAAGAATGTGCCTTCCTTAAGCTTTCAAAATATATTATGTCCTCTGTCAAGTAGGTGTCCTATTGAGCAAGTTTGGGGTAGACCAGAGCCTGTAAGACCCCTGGCTCAAGCCTGGCGTATAATCTGGGTTCCCCACTATGGGGGTCAGGGGAGACGGGAAGGTAGTAAGCTCCTTAGTGCGGGACACTTGGTCCCATGCCTTCATTGTTGCGCTGGTGACAGGGGAAGAGTAAAGACCCCATGGTCTGTGACAGCGATGAATGAAAGGGATCTTCCACAGGGCAGTCCCCGCGACAGCCCTATCCATGAAGAGCCATCACTTGTCGGATTCTGACCGGGCCCACTCCAGAAGGTATCGGAGTTGGGCAGCCCTATTGTATTGATGCATTTCAGGAACACCCAAGCCGCCCTCCTGCGGGTGTTGGCAGAACAAGTGTCAGGTCATTCTTGGTCGCCCCCCCGGCCCAAATAAAATGGCTAATGGTTAGGCACTCAGCTGCATCTTTCACATCGCAACATTTGGGACACGAGGCACAAGGCATCACAATAGCACACCCGTGACTGCAACAACTTCAGCCGGACTGTTAAAAATGTCTCTATGAACAAATGGTACAGTGATCAAATGTGTGATGTTTCTCAATCACCGTTGCAGGAGCATATTTCTCTGCAGTAGGAAATCATGCATGCAACCTTAAGAAATCTGCACTCCTCCCTCAGGGAAGGGAAACCCTCGGACAATCAAGCAATTGTTGCAGCCCCCTTCCTGAGCCTTTTATAGTTTGCCTTTGCGAGTTCAGATCTACACAGCACCAGAATCCTCAATATGGCATTATAAAATAATATAATAAAACTACGCTGAGCATTCTTGCATTCAAGAGGTAGAATGTGCAATTTACTAATGTATTGCTCTTATAGAACATACACATTGAGTATATGTGGATACCCTCACGGGTGATGAGCAGCACCTTAGATTACAATGGAAATCACAAAGGCCTATTTCAAAATTCCAAATATATCTCTTGATGATGTGTCCCAGTACTATTCCAACAATCACATTATTTTAATTCATAAAACAAGATGTTGCCCAGCCCTGAGGCTGGCCTACCTTACAGGATCTAGTCATTGTTAGCATTGTTCCGTTATGGCCACAAATGTCTTTCCTTGCCTTCAGCAATCTTGTACAAATAGCCCCTGCAGCCCCTGTGGTGCGGGGGCCCCCTCTGGCACTGTGCATGAGTGGCGGGCGCCTGGCCTTACAGCTCTTGACTGGATCTGGCGAGTGGGGACCCAGTCCATGTATTGTGGCGAGGTACCCCCTAAAGTTTTATTATGCCACTGGCCTTCAGGACTGTTAAAAACAGAACATACCATCAGAAATTTTTCAGCAGAGCATTCATGGGTTGAAAAAATAAAAAACCCTCTTCAGTTTCCCCCACATTTGTACAGTATCCATAAACCAATTATTATAAAACAAACCATAGGTGGACCTGATGTGTTTACATTTCAGCTAGTGTATTACTTTTATCACCCATAATCTTTAGTCTCTGGCAAACATGCACTCACTTTGTCCAGTCCCCAGCACTGGTATGAAAGCACATTTCACTATACAACCAGCCAAGGCCATTTTGACATCCATCACTCATTACTTGTCATGGAAACACAGCATCACCATCTTCTAATGATATGTGGCCCCTTCCCTCAGTAAAAGTAACAAGATGGGCATACACGTACCAGTCAAGTTCTGGTTCTACAAACTCCTGTGAACTAATGGGGAACCTGAACCATAACTCCCAGAGACGCTGTTGATTAGTAAACGAAAACCCTGGATGAAACATGTGATATGGAATTGAATGCTAATACAACCCTTGCATTTAGACCTCTGGGGTAAGGAGTACTAAGGGTTCCGGGTGGGTGAAGCACGCACCATGATTTTGTAGGTTAAATTCCTTGCTTCTTGGGTGCAAAGCTTCCATCCAGCCAGGGCTTTAAGTGGGATGAAAAAAGTGGGAATCGCTAAAAAGGATGTAGCTTCTAACTAACAGTGTGGCTTAAACATGTGAACTAAATTTATGTGATTCCCATAGTGTGCCATCCAACCAGTAGATTGGTTCCTCACAGAGCTTTCTTTTTTTAAATTGAGCTATCTATCACAAAACTGGCATACACCTAAAACCAGCTAGGACCATTGGCATTGTCAATGGTTGTCAATGGTTATAGCTTTTTAAGACCAATGAGTAACAATCCTTTTTTTGTAAATAATTAATCAAGATGTCCGAATTTTGAAATTGTGAGTGTGTGACTTAAACATTATTGAGGCCTTTGGAGAGGGTTGTGGTCTCGCTCATGGTATGTTCTCTCTGTATTAGTCATATACTCTTTGTATCTCCACATCTCATCAATCTGAATATTTCACACCTCATTGTTCCTCTTCAGCACTCTTTTGACTGTACTAAATGCACTTCCTGCCATCTCGTGCACCTCATCATTCCCAAACACCCGATGCACTCTCCTGTAAACAATGCCTCCTTCACACACATTTGCACAGGATCAAATGTACAACTGGAATACATGACCACTGCTCAGTGCTCTGCAGAGGCTATGGATTCAATAACCATGAATTCTGAACACCTTTTTGCCTCATGCCTTAAATAACAACTGCAGATTTCAGTCCCGGCCCATTACAAAATCTTGTAGGAGACTGAGTTCCAAGTATTCACTATACAAGAGTAATATGGTGAAAAAGTAACAGAAGCATAGCATCCTGGAAACAGCTAATACTTAGGGATTGCAAGATTAAGTAAAACGTGAAATATAAAGAGAAACTGGATCACTGACGTGGATTACTGTAACGTTTTCCATTTATAGGTAAAAAATCGATCACTATTTTAGGCATTAAAGAACCGTAAAACCAGGCACACAGGGACCAGTTTCAATGGCCGTTTTTGTTTACCGCCGGGCCTGATCCTGAGGGACCCAGCATACTTAAAGCACTGGATAAAGCACTAACTTTTGTGGCCAACTGGCTTCCCATAGTTAAAGGTCAATGAAAACAACTACTAATAACAAATTTCTCTGCAGAGCCTTAACATTTGACTTTTTCAACAGTTCCAAAACAGAGAACGACTACCTCCGGGGCCATTTCCCTTCCAGTGTTGTAGAGCCTCGTTATGAGTAATGTAGGAAAACGGGGAACCTAAAGAAAAGCCTGTATGCTTCAGCACAAAGAAACATGTCCACTATTGAAACAACTCAACAAACGATAAACCCATTAAAGTAATAATGTAATGAAAGGCCCATCGCCCCTCTTACATACCAGCATTTGGTGAGTCCTGCCCAGCTGTCCCCTCAAAGCCCTGAGCCATCCCCATGTTGGGAGGAACCTTCACATCTCATAAAAAACTGTGACTAAGGTGGGCCAGTACTTATAGGCTTACTCTGGGCCAGGCCTCAAAACTCATGACATCACGCGCTACGAAACAATCACCAGGGCCGGTGGCCTGCAAGGCATTTTGCAGCAAAACCTTCCCATTTTAAGTATTAAGGTAGGATAAGAGAGCAATGCCCAAATAAAAGCAATAAATTACGTATTTATTGAGCCCTGTTTTATATTGCACCAAAATGACACCTTTATAGCACAAGTCTAACAAGAGAACAACGTTGATTCTAGGTTTGAAAATGATACTGTAAAGTTCGGAAGTTCACACACAGCAGCAGAAAATGCGTAGTAGCAATTTCATGTACTTTGTGTCCACATAAAGTAGCCATTCCGGAATCTTTACACTTGGTATTTTAAACAAGATTACAAGCGGTTATTGAAGTGCCAAAAGGCTACCTGATTTTCTGGCTGACCTAAGCAGAACAATTGGCGAATCCTTACCTTTTCAGGTTTCAATTCGTGATTCCGTTTTTTCAGCAAAACAATATTAAATAAAAACTAATAATGGTATGTGCAACAAACAAGCTACTGTATAATTATCCAAATAAAGGACATGGTAAACAGCGAAAATGAAAATTAGACACACTAAGGAACCATACAGAAGTAAGAGAGAGAAATAGATAACGAGTTAAATTACACTAAGGGCCTCATAGGGAAAGAAGTGGCGCAGCTCAATACTGGGGCAAATTTTACAGTGCCGCGCTGTTATTTAAAAAATGCAGGGATGCGCCGTATTTATCTCAATATGGCGCACCCCTGTGTTTTCCCTAGCGCTGGCACTAAAATTAGTTGCCTAGCGCCAACGCAGAGACCCGTGCACCATAGTGCAAGGGTGCCTGCTTTGCAGGGAATGATTGTTTATGTGCAGGAAGGTCTCTCTTCCTTCACATAAACAATCAATAATGACGATTTGCTAGTTCTATATGTGCTGCATTCTGCAGCACACATAGAAGAAATGAGTCATCATTATTTAATGATTGTTTTTGTGTAGGAAGGGACACCTTCCTGCACATAAACAATCTTTAATGCAGATTTGCTCCTTCTATGTGTGTTACAGAATGCAGCCCACATAGAAAAAGAAAAAAAAAAAGTAGTTCTCATTGTACCATGTTTTTGGAGCTGCTTCAGGTTTACGATTTCTTGTAAATCTGGGGCAGCACCAAACAGCGACAGCCAACTGACCATGAAACTACAAGTCAGTGCAGTCGCCTCGTCCTGCATCCACACACTTCACATGCTCCACAGAATCTTCAGATGGATCCCAACCAACTAAAGAAAGACCGTCACTCAGGCCCTTGACACGAGCCACCTTGACTATGGCAATGCTCTCTATGCCGGCATCTCCACCCAGCTCCTCAGAAGTCTCCAGACCATGCAGAATGCTGCAACCAGAATCATCCTGGATCTTCCTAAATGAATCCATATTACCCACAATGGCAAAAAAGACGCTTTCCTTGCAAAAGTGAAGCTTTAGTCAGAAACGTGAAGCATTAGTAGGAACAGCTTCAGATAGAATCCATCCATCAACTACAAAGCATCAAAATATGGCATCGTCCATTGTAATGTGTTGTGTGTAACTCACGCCTTGGCTAAATCACTAGCAATGCGTAAAAAAAACACCTTTTGTAGAAAAAGTGACCCTTTACTTAGAAACATGACGCTTCCTCCCAGGAAATGATGCAACGCCTCAGCCATGCTGAAAATCAGGAAGTTTGAAATTCCTTTCACTTTCACTTAGTATTTTTGTCTGTGATGGGTGTTGGAGGTGGTTGGAGTGTGTTGTTGAGGAGTGATCTGTGTTTTGGCCTATTTGGTGTCTCTGCTGTCATTGTTGTGTTTGTAAACTGTCTTATGTGTATTGTACATTGAATATTGCATAGTTTTGTCTACTGTATTGTCAGGTGCTTGTCCACTGAGTACTCTAGTTTAGGGTGTGTTTAGAGTGCATAGTATGGGTGGTGGGATGTCGAGCAGGGACTGAGCAAAAAACATGATGATGGATGAGTTTTCTGGCCTGCTGTGGTTATTGGTGCATTAGCAGCCCAACATGATCGGGAGTGGAGGTAGGTTGAAGCAAGGCTACCCTACCCAGGAGAAGGGTCAGTTTTGGGAGAAGGTGCAGTGCCAAATGGATTGTGTCTTTAGTGTCCAACAGAGTGTCCACCACCTGAAGCATCTTTGGGCAACTGTTGTGAGCTATGAGGCTGATCTCCTTGATCATCTGGGGATTGAAGTTGGTGACCCGACCGGTGAGTCCCTACATACTATGAGCTTGTTGCTGTGTGTTGCTTTCACCCATGTTTGATGTTTTAGTTTTAAATGTAGGCTCATATATGTATTTATGATAGTATGGCCTACTATGTTCCAAGACACTAAAATGAACTGTAAAGCCCACAGGAGCCTGTTTACAGTAGCATCACCATTGCAAAAACTGAGCATGCTGTGCCGCCTATGCCAATAGGTGCTGTGTGACCCATCCACCATTGTGTAGGGCGTAATATCACTCAGTATGCTAGGTCGTTAATGTCTCTAAACTGTGTGGGCCAGCCTACATGGATGTTGCAGGAGAGCGCACTCACATTTCATCAAGCAACTAGTTAGACAAGGTGTTTACTTTACCACCCATAGTATTACACATTTGTGTGTATTAGGCCCAATGGTCATGATCCCTTTATGAGCCTATACAGGCATTGAATGCTCATTGTTAAATTACAGTGCACTGATGACATGTACTGAGCTAAGTGAAGAAGATAACTAAGCATGAGTACTGTCAGATGTGTGTATCTTTTGTGAAGAACAGGTGTTTACGTGAGCAGTCCCCAGCATTGTAATGCGATCCAGAGTGTTGTCAGTCAAATTGGACTGTTCACATAGCCATCAACTCCACCCTTAAACCCTGGAGAAACATATATGGGTTGTATGCCTTGTCTGCGCACTGTGCAACTGATACATGATGTGCCTGGTATCATCTGACTACACTGCAACATGCAAGACATATGTCCACCATTAGGACATCAAGCTACATGCCCAATGTGCAGACAATACCAGAGTATATGTTAAGCCCTAACAAAGAAAAGTATTATGTTCTTGTTTTCTATGTGGACCAGACCCATATACCCGTGGTGAGCTGGACAGCTTCCATGATCCAAATGCCAATAGTGAGTGTAACCTGATGGTGTCTGTGCTCTGTAACAATTGTGTGTGGCCACGTATATAGCTTGCCGTCACATGTGTAAGTGGGATCATCAGTTAGAAGTCAAAATATACCTGACATGTAAATATACAACAGCAGTGGGATATCGGAAGTAGGAAGTAGAAGTAGGATGGTAGTATGAAGGATGTGGTAATGGAAGTTGATGCAAACATCAAAATGGCGGAATGAACTTCTATATGCCTGTTTGATGCATACTGCTAGTGTAGGCATCCATATGACAATGCATGGTCAATCTTGTGTGGCCGGCCCACACAGGCTGTGTTGAGTTGATGTGGGACATGTCACCATTCCACCCATGCCAGTGCTGTTACATCCTTGACTCATGCCCTCATATACCAAATTGCCTATGACACATGTTCATGCTCTTGTATTGTTTAGTAAGGAATAAGGGCAATGTGTTAAGTCCCACAGGCATGCATGCAGTTTTGTCTACATACAGTCCATTTCACAGTTGACCTACAGGTGTCACTACCCATGCCTCCTTCCCCATGAATTGACACCATTGAACTGCAATGTACAAGACAACTTACTCATAGATATGAGATGCAGAGAATTCATGCACACACCCATCACATGGATTATGTAAGAGTTGATGTGCATTAAGGATATATTCCTAAAAGAAATGTATTGACAGACATTTGGCCTTGTAAAGGATCACATACAATATCTTGAGGCCATTACGTGATCTAAGATAAAGTATTCCTGGTACCTCCATGAGTCAACTTTCAAGGGGTGTCCAATAGGTCTGTTGATTTGATGATAGCTAGCCATGCTCAGTCAATGTTAGAACTACCTGCTAGTGAGTCCTAGTATGCTACGTGTGTTGCCCTGTATTCTTGCCATATCAGTGAATCATTGCTGAGGCCCAATATGTGCACTTGCTACACTTTACTCATTTCACATCGATATTTGACCATATTCATACTCAAATTGCGTGCTGCCAGACAATCCCCAGCGAGTACGTAGATGAACCCTGAGTACGGTTCCATGTGTACTCAACATCATTGTTACCAATCTGTCTTCATTTTCCCTTGCGTATATGTTCATGATTCGAGACACAGCCATTTCATGTACCAACAAGGACAAGACATTAGCACTTTAGCATTGTAACTGTAGGAAACGAGGATGCCTCTCATGACAGTTGGTTATGCTTCATCCCATAGATGTCAAACTCATTAGCTGGACATGCCACTTGTGCTTCTAACACTTTTTCATGCATGTAATTACTGATAAATGTGCCAACTTCTGCCACCTGGTCTGATACATATGTCCTTCCTCTCCAACAGCTAACGTGACCCTTTGTACAGGAAGAAGCATACTGGATCTATTTGGAACGGTACCAGCAGCTCTGAAAGGTTGCAAAGGGCTACAGGGGCATGGACAGGAAGCGCAAGCAGTGGAAGGCAGCCGCGACCTGGCAATCACCACATCCGGGCCACAAACTGTTGGACGGGCCAAGCACCAGTGCTTACTTTTAGGGGTCCCAAACAGTCGATCTTCAGCCAGTTGCAGGACCCTCTACAGCACAGCCAGCAGTTCCACCATCAGCTGTCCCCAATACCACGTCCAAGGACTGATATTGAGCAGAAGGCCCTCAAGGACAATGTAGAGGTGAAGTTGAGGCTGCCTGCCCTGGAACAACATGGACATGGTCAAGAATTTCCAGCAAAGTGTGGACCACATTGATGCCCAAATTTAGGACTTGCTCTGACTAGCTATCCCTCCCCAGTTCCTGTTATTTGCATATTTTAGGATAGTTTTTAGAATAGGGATAGGTTTGGTTCGTTTTAGTGCTTTTATAGACTTTAATGTTTCATAATTGTTAGTTGGGGATATGGGTAGGTAGGTCAAATAGTGGGTGGGGGATCAATATTTAGGTTATGTATAAAAAATTTATAAAAAAATTTAAAAATCCCAAAAGGTATATATTTGTGTACATTTTAATCTTTAGTTAGTTTATATGTATGTGTTGTCTATGTTTGTCTCTTGTTCTAATGTTTTATTATGGGGCGTAGGAAGGTTGATGTTTAATACATCTAATGTGGTATATGTGTAGAGTTGGCTAAGTTAAGGTCGGGGAGGTTTGGCTAGTTGTAACTTAAGGTAGCATAGATTAGTTATCATAGGTTAGTTTAGGCATTGTTTACTTAGGATTACTTAGTTAGTGTAGGTGTGTTTTAGGTTAGCTTTTAAGGAGTCAACAGTGTTCATAATAAACATATTTCGCTACTGCCCCCTTATCAACTATAGGGCAGTTGTCATGTAGGCTTTTGCTCTATTAAGCACATGATGTGTTTCCCTGGCAGTGCTTGTATACATGAGTAACTGAGTGAAGCACCTACAGAGTATATACTGTTGAGATTGCAATGGAGTCACTTAAGGGAGCTTCCAACATGATTGTGCCCAAAAGTGGCATCTTCCTTTGAATAGGCACATAGCCAGAAACAGGTATTCACCTACTGTTGCACGGTATGTGTAAGTAATACTATATGTTCTGCATTGACAAATAAGTGAGGCAGTTGTGAGTAATCAAGGACCTGTTGGGTCACACAGTCTCCCTTTCACCACTTTTGTGTCACATCAGTGTTGATTGTTGGCTAGTATCCATGAAAATCCCCCCACCTGGGCAGTAACTTCACTCGATCTTACCATTGACTGATTGGTAATTGAAGCACTTAGTGCATGTGGCCTTGGGTAACTACTTGCTACTAATGATGCTTATAAGGCTGACATATACTTTTGCCCTTGGTCTGTGGTAATGTTGTCATGTGTCTATTGAACACCATTCAGTTCTGAGGATATTTTGGGTCTTCTGGGGCAGCACATCCACCATGGTCTAGTCCGTCCGATCATAAACAGGAATGCAACAAGCTGGATCCGATAAGTGATTTTATTTACAAGTGAACCTAGGAGCAAGGTCCAAGTAGCAGTCCTTGGTGCAACAACCCCAACATTGTGAGCCATAAAATGTCCAGACAGAGTCCATGGGGGATACATTGCAATGGACATGTGGAGGACAGGAGTGTTTCAGTGAGGAAGAGAAGGTCAAATTGCCTTTAGAGAAAAATAGCTGTTGTGGTGTGACTATAACTGTGATGTACCTAATGAATTTGTGGGTACATCACAGAGAATGTCTGCAACCAGGCAACAAGGGGAGTTGAAAGAAGGCAGCAGGAGGAGCAGGAGCTCTGTTGTGGCTCTATTGCGGTGGCTATTTCTGACAAACTTCAAGTTTAATAAAAATGCCTGGAACATGAACTGAGCATGGCGCTGTCTCTAACAAGTTGGCGAGGAGTGGAAACTAACTACATCTGGACAAAGGACCCAGCTTTATGAAGATTTAATTGCTTTCCGCTCACCAACCGGTGAGTTAAATTTTTTTTTTTTACAAACCATTTTGTTCAACCTTCGTATCCGTTTATTTTTCTCCTTCTTCAATATTTCTTCCAAAACAATATTAACAAACTCAGCAATGGAAACATTAGAAAGACTGTCAAAACCAATAGAATAGAAAAGGGACAACAAGGAATTACATGTACCAGTGGGTACAGAACAAACAGCAAAGGAAACAGTAAAAAGACTGCCAATCCAAAGGAATGCAAAGGGACAACAAAGAATTACATGTACCAGTGGATACAATACAATTAGAAAAAAAATAAAAAAAGAAGAACTTTTCTCACCCACCACAACAGAATAAATTAATTTCCTGCCACTATCCATTTTAAATGTTTAAATATTAGTAAATTAGTAATTTAGCTTGAATAGTAGCAATGGCAGTAGGAAGCATGTTACCACCTCCACAGCTCCTTACTGATGCAGGGGAACCGATCTTACCATGGAAGAGATGAAGGAAAATGAAAGACTCTTATAGCAATAGGTGGAGAGAAATTCTCTCCAGCAACGAAACAAGGAGTCCTCTTTTACAATTTAGGAATTGAAGGTCGTAATATTTATGAAAGCCTTGATGAAATTACTATAGGAACAGCTGAAGTTGAACCTCGTGATATTTATGAGATGGCTATGATGATGTTGGAAAAACATTTTCGTCCAAAAATTAATGTAGTAATGGAACGACATAAGTTCTTCTCAAGAATTCAAGGGAAGACAGAGAAAGTGGGAAACTACATGTAGGAAAGTACCATCTTGCCTGGAATGTTACCCCCATTTTTACTGTATGTATGTTTGTTTTTGCCTATGTGTCACTGGGATCCTGCTAGCCAGGACCCCAATGCTCATAAAGTGTGCCCTGTATGTGTTCCCTGTGTGGTGCCTAACTGTATCACTGAGGCTCTGCTAACCAGAACCTCAGTGTTTATGCTCTCTCTGCTTTTAAAATTGTCACTGCAGGCTAGTGACTAATTTTACCAATTCTGATTGGCACACTGGAACACCCTTATAATTCCCTAGTATGTGGTACCTAGGTACCCAGGGTAATGGGGTTCCAGGAGATCCCTATGGGCTGCAGCATTTATTTCACCACCCATAGGGAGCTCTGACAATTCTTACACAGGCCTGCCACTGCAGCCTGAGTGAAATAACATCCACGTTATTTCGCAGCCATTTTACACTGCAATTAAGTAACTTAGAAGTCACCTATATGTCTAACCTTCACTTAGTGAAGGTTAGGTGCAAAGTTACTCAGTGTGAGGGCACCCTGGCACTAGCCAAGGTGATCCAACATTGTTCAGGGCAATTTCCCCAGGCTTTGTGAGTTCGGGGACACCGTTACACACGTGCACTACATATGGGTCAATTGTCAGACTCACCAGATCCTCGGGTCTGCGCACGTTCCCAACACGTCCACCACTGAACAGCTCCAAGACTCTTGTAGATAAATCACAGAGGCTAAGAGAGTTCTAGAGGGGAAGAGGGGATTAGGAATGGAACAGCTGGGAATGAGACCTGTAGTAAGAAGAAAAGGTTAAAACACACAATATCAAAATTACATCTCATGAAATCAATACTAGACTATGAATCTAAGCCTTGTCATTCAGAAAACATGAATAACCTAAGAATTAGGTTTCAAATGACTAAATTTCAAGATGACCGGATACCTTTAAGGGAATCAAGATGGAATAAATGAAACTTTCAAATTCAAGTACTTTCCTTTACATGAGAATCAGGAAAACATTCTGAGTAAGTTCTAAACCAGTCATATAAATCCTTTCTTTAAGAATGCATACTAGGACCATGCAATATTGCATCTAGAAACTCTGGCCTTTTGTGTTCCTTTGAAATTTTTCAACACGAATTGCCACATTGCAGATTTTTTTATATATATATATAAATATAGTATTTACCATAAAAGGATTGTGCACCATGAATAACACAATATGGATTCAGGAAACAAGTCACACAACTTGTCAACTCGAATACTACCTAATAAATGTCTTAGAATAGTGGCATACAATGAACAACATGAATTAAGCTTGAGGAGAGAATTGTGCGTCTTGCCGATTCAAGTGCCACCATGTAAAATGTCAAGAAATGGTAACACGCAATGAATATCAAGATTAAATCACCATTAAACGAATCGCACGTCTTGCCGATTCGTTAACCACAATGTAAATGCCAAGAAATAACAGCGCACAATGAAGAACAAGATTAAAGCACCATGAAACAATTTGCGCGTCTTTTTCCGATTCTTAATCCACCATGTAAATGTCAAGAAATGGTAGCGCGCAATGAACAACAAGGTTAAAGCACCATGAAACAATTTGCGCGTCTTGCTGATTCTTAAGTCACCATGTAAATGTCAAGAAATGACAGCGCGCAATGAATAACAAAATTAAATCATCATGAAACGAATCACGCGTCTTGCTGATTCGTAAGCCACATTATAAATGTCAAGAAATGGTAGCGCGCAATGAATAACAAGAATAGATCAACATGAAACGAATCGCGCGTCTTGCCGATTCGTAAACCACCCTAAAAATGTCAAGAAATGGTAGCACGTAAAGTAATCTGTTAATCATTAAAGAATTAGGCCCAAGAATATGAAAGTTTTCAATAACGGCATCGGGAGGCCAGCCCAACCACCGTCTTACTGCCCAGAACAAGGATCTCCAATGATGAACTGAAGGGCAGAGGCCTGGAAGATCAAATAGGCCACCGGGACAGGAACTCAGGAATTAGCTGCTGCTCTGCACCAGTACCTCTGAATAGTGAGCACTTGGAGCTGGGCTGGCTCCCTTTTATAGAGTCTTCACCCAGCCCACAACCACACCCAGGCATGCTGCAGGGAAAGTTTCTGGAAGGCCCTGGAAAGGGACCACACCCTAACACACTCTGAAAGCCTGCAGCAATACATTGCAAATGAACAGTATTTGTAAACACATTGAAAATAAGTCTTCAGAATTAAACTCTGCAATGCAAAAGGTTAAACAACAACATATCAGCACCATGCATAAATTACGTTGTTTTGAGAGTGCTGGGTTTTTGCATTCTAGTCGCCAATAGAGCACGCACTGCCCTGGTGTTGACATCAATACCTATATGTAGCGTCACCATTGTAACTCCGAACATGGCCATGTAACGTGTCTAGGATCATGGAATTGTCACCCCAATACCATTCTGGTATTGGAGGGACAATTCCATGCATCCCCGGGTCTCCAGCATAGAGCCCGGGTACTGCCAAACTAACTTTCCGAGGTTGTCTCTGCAGCTACCGCTGCTGCCAACCCTCAGACAGGTTTCTGCCCCCCTGGGGCCTGGGCAGCCCAGTCCCAGGAAGGCAGAACAAAGGATTTCCTCTGAGGGAGGGTGTTACACCCTCTCCCTTTGGAAATAGGTGTGAAGGGCCTGAGAGGAGTAGCCTCTTCTGGCCTCTGGAAATGCTTTGAAGGGCACAGATGGGGCCCTCCGTGCATACACCAGTCTACACCAGTTCAGGGATCCCCCCAGCCCTGCTCTGGCGCGAAACTGGACAAAGGAAAGAGGAGTGACCACTCCCCTGACAAGCACCACCCAGGGGAGGTGCCAAGAACTCCTCCAGTGTGTCCCAGACCTCTGCCATCTTGGATGCATAGGTGTGAGGGCACAATGGACAGCTCTGAGTGGCCAGTGCCAGCAGGTGACGTCAGAGACCCCTCCTGATAGGTGCTTACCTTTCTCTGTAGCCAAGTCTCCTCTGAGGGCTATTCAGGGTTTCTCCTGTGAGTATCTCACCAGATAATGAATGCAAGAGCTCACCAGAGTTCCTCTGCACTCCCCTCTTCGACTTCTGCCAAGGATTGACCGCTGACTGCTCCAGGACGCCTGCAAAACAGCAACAAAGTAGCAAGAAGACTACCAGCAACATTGTAGCACCTCATCCTGCTGGCTTTCTTGAATGTTTCCTGGTGGTGCATGCTCTGAGGGCTGTCTGCCTTCACCCTGCACTGGAAGCAAAGAAGAAATCTCCTGTGGGTCGATGGAATCTTCCCCCTGCCAACGCAGGCACCAAACTTCTGCATCACCGGTCCTCTGGGTCCCCTCTCATCTTGACGAGCGTGGTCCCTGGAACACAGGAGCTGGGTCCAAGTGTCCCTGACAGTCCAGTGGCCCTTCTATTCAAATTTGGTGAAGGTAAGTCCTTGCCTCCCCACGCCAGACAGTAATTCTGTGTACTGCGTGAACTGCAGCTCCTCGGGCTTCTGTGCACTTTTGCAAGACTTCCTTCATGCACAGCCTAGCCCAGGTCCCCAGCACTCTGTCCTGCATTGCCCAACTCGCTGAGTTGGACTCCAACTTCATGGGACACTCTTTTGTCGTGCTGAGTCGACCGTAATGCTCAGATCTTCTGAACGCCTGTTCTGGGGCTTCGGCGGGTGCTGCCTGCAACCTCCTAGTCCTTCCTGGGCCCTGGCAGCACCAAAAACCTTCAACCGTGACTCTTGCAGCTAGCAAGGCTTCTTTGCAGTCTTTCTGCGTGGAAACAACTCTGCATACCCCAGCATGCCGTGGGACATCTTCTGACCAAAGGAGAAGTTCCTGGCACCTTCTGTTGTTGCAGAATCTTTGGCTTCTTCCACCCAGAGGCAGCACTTTTGCACCTTCATCCGGGGTTTAGTGGGCTCCTGCCCCCACCTGGACACTTGCGTGACTCTTGGTCCCCTTCCTTTAGAGGTCCTCAGGTCCAGGAATCCGTCTTCAATACTTTGCAGTCAGTTGTTGTCTTTGCAGAATCCCCTATCTCAACTTTACTGTCTTTCTGGGGTGTAATGGTAACTTTACTCCTACTTTTCTGGGTCTTGCGGTGGGGTATCTTGGACACCCTTAGTGTTTTCTTACACTCCCAGTGACCCTCTACACACTACACTAGGTCTGGGATCCATTTGTGATTCGCATTCCATTTTTGCAGTATATGGTTTGTGTTGCCCCTAGGAATATTTTTTCCTATTGCATTCTATTGTGTTCTACAGTGTTGGCAATACTTTTCTAACTGTTTACTTACCTGATTTGGCTTGTGTGTGCATATTTTGTGTATTTTACTTACCTCCTAAGGGAGTATTTCCTCTGAGATACTTTTGGCATATTGTCACTAAAATAAAGTACCTTTATTTTTGGTAACTCTGGGTATTGTGTTTCTTATGATAGAGTGCTAAGTGATATAAGTGGTATAGTAGGAGCTTTGCATGTCTCCTAGTTCAGCCTAAGCTGCTCTGCTATAGCTACCTCTATTAGCCTAAGCTGCTAGAACACCTCTAATCTAGTAAGAAGGGATAACTGGACCTGGCACAAGGTGTAAGTACCACAAGGTACCCACTATAAGCCAGGCCAGCCTCCTGCATTGGTGGCAGCGGTGGGATAAGGACTTGTAACTGCTTTACTACTTTGTCATTGGTGCTTTTCATAAGGAAAACATATACCAAATACTTCAGAATATACACAGTAACCTAAACAGTTTAACTTTCCTTCTCTAAAACTTTCTAAAAAGTTTCTGAAAACTTTTACAAGTTTAAAAAAGTTTGAAAATGTTTTTTCTCTGTTCTTTCAAAAGTTCTCAAAATTGTTTTCTCTCTCTGTCATAAACCTTTTCTATCATGTCTGCAGTAGAACTTACTCCCACAGTTGTCCAGGCAACATATGGGAATCTAAACTTTAAAGGTTTGAGGGGTCTCTGCATTGTAAGAGGTTTAGCAATTGGTAAAAATCCTACAAAATATCTTCTCCTTAGCCTTCTCCTAGAAAGTGACCAGAACCAGTCTGGCCCATCCCAGGATCAGGAGGTAGAGGAGGGGGGTACCCAGCAAGACTCAGAGGAGTCCCCAGAGGATGCTGGGGAGGGTTCTTCCAATGACCTGCCAGCTAATAGGCCACCTAGTGACACTGGTAGTGGGAGGGGGTCACACACTAGTAGGGCACCTTTCACTCCTAAAGGCCAGGTTACTAGAGTCCAGCCAGTTAGGGACAGGTCCACCTCTGCCAATTCCCACATTTCTTCTGTGTCTCACAATTCCCAAGCCTCCCACCCTGAGGATAACTTAATGGAAAGGGAACTCAGAAAGCTGAGGTTGGAAGAGGTCTGGCTGAAGCGTAAACAGCAGCAGCTGGCCTTAGACAGGGAATCTCTGGATGTGGAAAGGGAAAGGCAGAGGTTGGGGTTAGTTCCCCATGGTGGCAGCACCAGTGTGTTTGATAGTAATCCTGTTAGAGAGCAAGATTCCAGAACCCTGCATAAGATAGTCCCCCCTTACAAGGAGGGGGATGACATTAACAAGTGGTTTGCTGCACTTGAGAGGGCCTCCATGGTACAGTTGGTCCCTCAAAGGCAGTGGGCTGCTATCTTGTGGCTATCTTTCACTGGTAAGGGTAGGAATAGGCTCCTTACTGTCAGAGAAAGTGATGCTAATAGCTACAAAATTTTGAAGGATGCACTCTTGGATGGATCTGGCTTAACCACTGAACAATACAGGATTAAGTTCAGAGACACCAGAAAAGAGTCCTCTCAAGACTGGACAGACTTTGTTGACTATTCAGTGAAGGCCTTGGAGGGTTGGATACATTGCAGTAAGGTGACTGTCTATGAAAGCCTGTATAATCTAATCCAGTGAGAGCATATTTTGAACAATTGTGTGTCTGATCTGTTGCACCAGTACTTGGTAGACTCAGATCTAACCTTTCCCCAAGAATTGGGAAAGAAGGCAGACAAATGGGTCGGAAAAAGAGTGAACAGAAAATTTCATACAGGGGATGACAAGGATGGCAAGAAAAAGGATGGTAAGTCTTCTGACAACGGTGGGGACAAAGATAAAAAACATTCTGAGTCTTCATCAGGCCAACAAAAATCCTCTGGGGGCGGTGGGTCCAAATCCTATTCTCACAACCAGAAAAAGCCTTGGTGTAATTTATGTAAAGTAAAAGGCCATTGGGCAAGTGATGCCACTTGTCCAAAGAAAAACACCAAACCTTCAGCCACAACCCCAACTGCAAATTCTAGTGCTTCTAGTAATAGCAGTGGTGGTGGGAAGTCTACTATAAATAGCCAATCCAAGGGTGTAGCTGGACTCACTAGTGGCAGTGTAGTTGGCGTTGGTCTTGTTAGGGAGACCACAAAGGCTGTTTTAGTCTCTGATGGTGGCATTGGCTTTGTCACCTTGGTTGCTTGCCCCCTTAATATGGGTAAGTACAAGCAACTACCCCTAATTAACGGTGTTGAGGTTGAGGCCTACATGGACACAGGAGCCAGTGTAACTATGGTTATAGAGAAACTGGTCCACCCTGATCAACACCTACTTGGTCAGCAGTACCAAGTGACTGATACTCACAATAACACACTTAGGTGGTCATTCCAACCCTGGGGTCGGTGTTAAAGCGGCGGCTAAACCGCCAACAGTCTGGCTGTAAAAAAAATGGAATTCCGACCCTGGCGGAAACCGCCAACACAGACCGCCACTTCAACACACCGCCCGCCACGGCGGGACAAACAAACAGCGCGGCGGTCACCGCCAACAGACAGGCGAGAGTCAATGTACCGCCCACCCCATCACAACCTACCAATCCGCCACCTTTTCCGAGGCGGTAGCCCCGCCGATAAAAACACGGCGGAAACAGCCATTTCGAACGCAAAACGCTCACCTCCATCCACACCATGAGGAATCTGGACATCATGGAACCCGAACTCCACATCCTCCCAGCGACTGTCTTCCTGCTCCTCTACCAGGAGCACGAACGCCGGCGCAGAAGACAACGGTGAGTACTGCACCTACAACACAGGGGAGGGGGAGGGGGGAGGGGGGAGGGGAAAAATTACGGGGACACACATACGCGACACCCCCACCCTCACCCACTACAACACACACATCAATGCATAGCAACAACTCAGAGTTACACCCCCCCAAACCCCCCGGAAGAATGCAAAGACAAAAGGAAATGATTCTAAACATTGGAATATATTGTATCACTGGCTTAAAAATATATCACACATCTAAAACCTTTATATACATAAACTTTAAAGTCCGATCATTGTTGCAGGCATTGTACGTGGACCACTGGGCCCAAATCACATGGGCAAAGCCCACACAGGATACCTGACTCCAACGGAGAGAACACTGCAGGGGCATCAGATAGCAAAACTACAGGCACCTCAGGGGGAAGGGAAGGGGGGGCACCTCAGCCAGATGGGTCCACGACGCCAGATCCACGAGGGGCCTCCATGGCCACAGTTCCATCCTGGGGAGTGCAAAGCCACAGTCTCTCAAGTCTCTACAGTGGGTGGTTTGCCCACTGTTCAATCCTGGGGAGTGCAAAGCCACAGTCTCTCAAGTCTCTACAGTGGGTGGTTTGCCCACTGTTCAATCCTGGGGAGTGCAAAGCCACAGTCTCTCAAGACTCTACAGTGGGTGGTTTGCCCACTGTTACATCCTGGGGAGTGCAATGCCACAGTCTCTCAAGTCTCTACAGTGGGTGGGTTGCCCACTGTTCCATCCTGGGGAGTGCAAAGCCACAGTCTCTCAAGTGGATAACAGTCTCCACTGGTTCTGGAGGGGGACTGGTGCCCAGAATGCCTCGTGCAGCCCTGCCCGACACAGATGCGGGCATGCCCCTTCCGCCAATGGGCCAGCGTTGCTTGAGATGGCGGTGCCCAGTTCAGCGGTGCTTGAGACGGCGGTGCCCTGTTCAGCGGTGCTTGAGATGAAGGGCCCAGTTCAGCGGTGCTTGAGACGGCGGTGCCCTGTTCAGCGGTGCTTTAGACGGCGGTGCCCTGTTCAGCGGTGCTTGAGATGAAGGGCCCAGTTCAGAGGTGCTTGAGATGAAGGGCCCAGTTCAGCGGTGCTTGAGACGGCGGTGCCCTGTTCAACGGTGCTTGAGACGGCGGTGCCCTGTTCAGCGGTGCTTGAGATGAAGGGCCCAGTTCAGCGGTGCTTGAGACGGCGGTGCCCTGTTCAGCGGTGCTTGAGACGGCGGTGCCCTGTTCAGCGGTGCTTGAGATGAAGGGCCCAGTTCAGCGGATGCTTGAGATGAAGGGCCCAGTTCAGCGGTGCTTGAGACGGCGGTGCCCTGTTCAGCGGTGCTTGAGATGAAGGGCCCAGTTCAGCGGTGCTTGAGGCGGCGGTGCCCTGTTCAGCGGTGCTTGAGACGGCGGTGCCCTGTTCAGCGGTGCTTGAGATGAAGGGCCCAGTTCAGCGGTGCTTGAGATGAAGGGCCCAGTTCAGAGGTGCTTGAGACGGCAGTGCCCTGTTCAGCGGTGCTTGAGATGAAGGGCCCAGTTCAGCGGTGCTTGAGACTGCGGTGCCCTGTTCAGCGGTGCTTGAGATGAAGGGCCCAGTTCAGCGGTGCTTGAGACGGCGGTGCCCTGTTCAGTGGTGCTTGAGATGAAGGGCCCAGTTCAGCAGTGCTTGAGATGAAGGGCCCAGTTCAGCGGTGCTTGAGATGAAGGGCCCAGCTCAGCGGTGTTTGAGACAGCGCTGCCCTGTTCTGTGGTGCTTGAGACGGCGGTGCCCTGTTCAGCGGTGCTTGAGATGAAGGGCCCAGTTCAGCGGTGCATCGGATGAGTGTCCAGCTAAGCGGATCCGGCCATGGCATGGAGGTCATTCGCCACCTGACCTGTGGCTGGCGGTGCCTTCCTGCCCATCTGTCGTGTGGCTGGCGGGGCCCTCCAGGGCTGCAGTACCGTGCCTGTGGGTGTCCTCCTGCCCACCTGGGATGGGGCTTGCAGGGCCCTCCTGGGCTGCAGTACAGGGCCTGTGGGTGTCCTCCTGCCCACCTGGGATGGGGCTGGCGGGCCCTCCTGGCCAGCTGGGCTGCTGGCGGATTTGTCGGGCGTGCTGCCCTTCCCCGCCTTCTCTGTTCGCCTGTGGCCCTTCCCCACCTTTGGCGGTGTGCCAGGTGACACCACACTTCCTGCCGGAGCCATGGTAGGGATTTTGGTCCCTGGTGTCTTCGGCCTCTCGTGCCGGCCACTGACAATCTTCGGATGTTTTACCGAGGGTGGGCTGGCCGTGTCTTGGCTCCTTACTGAACTGGCTGCCCTTGAGGGTGGGGGACTCCACAGTCCATGGCACACTGTCTTTACAGGTCCCGCTTTTGTGGTGGCTGAGGTGCTGCCTGGAGTCCTATGAGATGGACGGGGTGGGGGAGTTGTTGGAAAGAGGTCAAGTTTAGAAAGGAAAAGCAGTTTAGGAACAGAGGGACAGGTAGGTGTAGTGGGTATGGGAGTGGAGGAAGAGGTTGTGGTTGTAGGAGTTTTCAGTCTGGTGTTTTTGGGTGCAGGTGCTTGGGCTGGATGCTGTTGTGAGGTGGATGGCTGTTGGGTGGGTGGCTGCCTGCGTTTGTGTAGCTTGGAAGAGGGGGTCACAGACACAGTGGGAGAGGACACAGGGGACGTGTAAATGGTAGTGAGGGTGGTGACTGCAAGTGTGCGGGGGGTTCTGGTGGGTGTGCTGGTGATGGACGTAGTGGCTGAAGATGTTGTGCATGCAGGTGTGAGTGGAGACGTCACAGGGAGGGAGGAGGGAGACAAGGAGGAGGGGGACACAGTGGAGGCAGAGGGTGTTGGTATGTCTGTATGTGGATGTTGCTTGTGTGAATGCTTGTTTGAGGTGTGGTGCTTATGTCTGGATGAGCTTCCCTTGGGTGTTGAGGTGTGTGCAGGCTGGTCTGATGGTGTGTCTGGGATAGGCAGAGGTACAGGGGATAGGGTATGGGTGGAGGAAGTTGGAGGGGGGAGGCTAGAGACAGGGACAATCGCTGCCATCAGTGCTGAGGCCAGAGTGTTGAACGATCGCTGATGGGCAGCCTGACCAGAATGAATGCCCTCCAGGTATGCATTACTCTGGTGCACCTCTCTTTCTACACCCTGGATGGCATTCAAAAGTGTAGACTGCCCAACAATGAGCATCCTCAGGAGGTCAATGACCTCCACACTGAGGGCAGCAGGGGTGACAGGGGCAGGGCCTGAGATGCCTGGGGCGAAGGAGATGCCCACCTTCCTGGGTGAGCGGGCACGGGCTAAACGCTGAGGGGCTGCTGGGAGGGCGGTGCTGGTGCGCTGGGTGGCGGCTGTACCTGTTGGTGCGGGGCGCACGGATGTTGCCGCCACCACAAGGGAGCTCCCTTCAGAGGACGGGTCCGTGTCACTAATGTCTGCACGAGTCCCCGCTGTGGAGCTCCCCTCGCCCTCCGTCCCACTGGTGTATTCGGAATCTGTTGCATGGCCCTCCAGGGCCATGTGGGATGCAGCTCCCTCGTGCTCCGATGCCACTTCTCCTCCGCCTGATGATGCTAATGCACACATGAACAGGAAGACCACAAAAAAGGGGGAGGGGGGAGAAATAAAGACATATTGAGTGCATGCATTGGCGACACCGTTGGCGGAGGGGACAGACACAGAAGCCCCCTGCACTAAGCCGCGCACATGGGGTCCACTACTCAATCTGTGGGACATGGCCTACAAGCCTATGGACGACAACTGCACACATAGATGACACAGGGCCATGGATAACTGTACTTGGCACCCTACAGAGGTGAGGGGCGGGGGCACAGGGCCATGCCTTACGGAGCCTACAGAAATCGCCCTGGCCTAGGGATACCCACAGCCCTCCTCAGCAGAATGAGGTTGTACTCACCCCCTTGTGTCTGCTGTGATGTCCTCACGCGCCCATCCAAATCGGGGTAGGCCACCGCCAGGATCTGGGACATCAGGGGGGTCAAAGTCCGACTGGCACCCCTTCCACGTTGGGAAGCCATCCCCAGCTGAGCCTCCGCCGTCTTCCTGCTCCAGCGTCGGATGTCCTCCCATCTCTTCCGGCAGTGGGTGCCCCGTCCGTGGTGGACCCCCAGGGCCCGGACGTCCTTGGCGATGGCACGCCAAATGTCTATCTTCTGGTGGGCGCTGACCTATGTGAAATGTACAGGGGGAGAAAAAGAGTCATCACCTTCTGCACCCTCAATGTGAGTGGCCCCCCATCCCTACCCTTGCCATGTGGCACATCCTGTCATCCGTCGTCTGATGCATGCCTCATTCGCTCCCCTCCCCACCATCTTTCATCCACATGACTCAACACAGGCATTGCCCACAAAGCATGGTCCCAGTGTACTTACCTGTTGGTCTGGAGGACCGTAGAGTAGCGCATACTGGGGGAGGACCCCATCCATGAGTTTCTCCAATTCCTGAGCAGTGAAGGCAGGGGCCCTTTCCCCAGTCGCATGAGCCATTGTCTCTTCCAGACTGAGGTCACAGCAGCACTTGCAGTGTAGGTCCTCTCCTGTCGAAGATCAGGTATCGAGTGATTAAGCAGATAGAAAATAGCGGTCACGCCCGCGGCGGTGCGTACCGCGACCGCCGGTGCACATCGTCATTGGCTCCTGAGACCCATAGGGTTCAATGTTAACCAATGCTGCTTTGCGCCGCGGTCTTCGACCGCCTACTGCGATGGTGTACAACACCAGCGCAGTTACCTCACATCCCATTGTCACACTTCACAGGTCAGGCAGCCGCCATTTCAAGGGCCCACATGGCTTACTTTTAACTGCGTCACACATACCTAGGCCTTGCATCAACACTCCTACAAACTATTCAATGCATTGGGAATTGTGTTTTGTGCAAACTGTGGTTACGTACCTGTGGGCTGATTGACTCAGTGCTCGCTGTTGTCCTTCATAGGACCGTCCGCTGGGACATGCGAGGAGATGGAGGAATATTCCTGTGTACAGACCGCCGGTAGACCTGTCGACAATGGAAGAAAGACATGTCATACTGACATACAGGCTTGACCGAGCCACTATTCAGGAACTGTGTGCCCAGCTGGAGCCAGACCTGATGTCACCCATCCGCCAACCCACAGGGATCCCACCTCTAGTGCAGGTGCTGTCAGTACTCCATTTCTTTGCAAGTGGGTCATTTCAAACAACAGTGGCCATATCATCAGGGATGTCCCAGCCTATGTTTTCCAAGGTGTTGTCCAGAGTGTTGTCTGCCCTTCTGAAATACATGCAGAGCTACATTGTTTTCCCTGAGGTGGAGGATTTGCCTACAGTGAAAGGTGATTTCTATGCCCTTGGACATATCCCCAACATCATAGGTGCCATTGATGGGACCCATGTGGCTTTAGTACCCCCCAGCAGGAGTGAACAAGTGTACAGAAACAGAAAGAATTATCATTCGATGAATGTACAGATGGTGTGTTTGGCAGACCAGTACATCTCCCATGTTAATGCCAAGTTTCCTGGATCAGTGCATGACGCCTACATCATGCGGAATAGCAGCATCCCTTACGTGATGGGTCAACTCCAGAGGCACAGTGTGTGGCTAATTGGTGACTCTGGTTACCCCAACCTGTCATGGCTACTGACCCCAGTAAGGAATCCCCGGACAAGGGCAGAGGAACGGTACAATGAGGCCCATGGGTGAAGTAGGAGGGTGATCGAGCGGACCTTCGGCCTTCTGAAGGCCAGGTTCCGCTGCCTCCATATGACAGGTGGATCCCTATTGTACTCACCAAAGAAGGTGTGCCAGATCATCGTGGCCTGCTGTATGCTTCACAACCTGGCTTTGCGACACCAGGTGCCTTTTCTGCAGGAGGATGGTCCAGATGGTGGTGTTGTAGCAGCTGTGGAGCCTGTGGAGAGTGAAGAAGAGGAAGCCGAAGAGGACGACATAGACAACAGGAACACAGTAATACAGCAGTATTTTCAATGACACACAGGTAAGAGTCCAACCCGTCATATTACATATACTTAACCCCTACTACCTCTCTACTGTCTGACCTTTTCCCCCTGTGTATGGTAACTGAGTTGTGACTTTCCCTTCCAATTTCAGAGATGTGGGACATGCTGCGTGACATCTGCTGTGTTTCCCCATGGACTACAGCTGTGTGACAGTGGTATGTTGGCATCACAATGTAAATATGCATTTTGGGACAGTAATGTCTAATACATTAGTACAAACTTGCAGCCAGACTCCTGATTGTTTTGTCGAATAACTGTTTATTTCAGTGTCCTATATTGGTGGGTGGTTGCAAGTCGGTGAGGGGTGATGGTGGAGGATTGTCCATGGCAGAGTCCAGAGTATTAGTATCACAGGTGCAATGTCCAAAAGCCTGTGGAAAGTGGAGCATGGGCAGTATAAGAATGGACAGGGTGTCAATGTGGCACAGTGGGATGACAATCAGGGAGGTATCCTTTCCTGGCAGGGGGTTTGGCATCTTACTCTGTCTTCTTCCTGGATCTCAGGGCCCGCTTGCGGGGTGGTTCTCCTTCTGCAGGGGGTGGGGTGCTGGTGGCCTGTTGGTCCTGTGGCGGGGCCTCCTGTCCACTTGCGCCGGCGGAGGTGGTAGGCAGTTCTTGGTCCATGCTAGTGTCAGGGGCCCTTTGTCCTGCCACAGTGTCCCGCAATGTGGTGACTACCTGATTCAGAGCCCCTACAATGGTGGCCAGGGCGGAACTGATGTTTCGTAGTTCCTCCCTGAACCCCAAATACTGTTCCTCCTGCAGAAGCTAGATCTCCTGAAACCTGGCCAGGACCGTCGCCATCGTCTCCTGGGAGTGGTGGTAGGCTCCCATGATGGAGGAGAGAGCCTCGTGGAAAGTGGGTTCCCTGGGCCTGCCCCCCCCCCTGTCGCACAGCAGCCCTCCCAGTTCCCCTGTTTCCCTGTGCCTCTGTCCCCTGGACCGTGTGCCCACTACCACTGCCCCCAGGTCCCTGTTGTTGTTGGGGTTGGGGGTTAACCTGGGTGCCACCAGTGGTGGACACACCGCTGATTGACGTGTCCTGGGGACTGAGGAATGGGCCCGCTGGGTGGGTGCTGTGCTGGTGTTGCCAGAGGGGGGACGGTCTGCTATGGGCTGTGCCTGTCTGAGGGGAACCGACTGTCCTGAGGTCCCCGATGGGCCGGGCTGGCCATCTAGATCCAGGTCGACAGAGGTGCTGTCCTCACTGTGGGCCTCTTCTGGGGGTGGAGTGGACATTTGTGGACCCTCCTGCGCGGAGACGTGGCGTTCGGGTCCTGCAGGGGTATAAAAGTATGGTTATTGCATTTGTGTGTGCCATAGCGTGTAATGGGTGGGTGCCCTTGTACCCCAGTGCTGGCATTCCCGTGTGGGGGCTTTTGTGATGGTGATTTGGTGGGGGATGGGTATGTGCAGCGGGCATGCTTTGGTGATGGGTGTCCATGCTTTGTGGTCGCATGCAGGGCTTGGTGTTGGGATGGGTGGGCTGTGATGGTGAGACATTTGCAAGGAGCAGGATGTGATGGGGTGAGGGTGAGGGTGGGGGTATGAGTTGGCATGCTGGTGGGGTGGGGGGGATGAAGTAGTGAAGATGAGACTTACCAGAATCCATTCCTCCAGATACTCCTGCGAGGCCCTCAGGATGCAGGATCGCCAAGACTTGCTCCTCCCATGTTGTAAATTCTGGGGGAGGAGGTGGGGGTCCGCCGCCAGTCCGCTGCACTGCGATGTTGTGCCTGGATACCATTGAACGCACCTTACCCCATAGGTCGTTCCACCGCTTCCTGATGTCGTCCCTATTTCTTGGGTGCTGTCCCACAGCGTTGACCCTATCGACTATTCTGCTCCATAGCTCCATCTTCCTGGCAATGGTGGTGTGCTGCACCTGTGTCCCGAAGAGCTGTGGCTCTACCCGTACAATTTCCTCCACCATGACCCTGAGTTCATCCTCGGAGAACCTGGGGTGTCTTTACTGTGCCATGGGGTGGTGTGGGTGATGTGTGGGGTGGATTGTGTGGTGATGTGTATTGGTGTGTTGTGTGTAGTGCGTGGAAATATTGCTGGGTGTAAGTAAAATGCGCGTCTGGGTGCTCAGTTCTCTTTTTCTAAGTGCGTGGTCCCAATTCTGTAGAAGTGGGGGTTTGTGGGTGATGTGGGTGTGTGTTTTATATTGTGTTGGGTGTGTGGGAGTGGTGTTTGTATGTGTATCAGGTGTGTGTATTTTGAATTGTCCAATGTGGATGTGTTTTGTAAAAGTGTGTGTATTTTGAGCGCGGCGGTGTGTACCGCCAATGGATTACCGCGGTTGAAAGACCGCCGCGTGGATTCGTGGGTCGTGATAGTGTGGGAGTATTTCTGTTGGCGTGACGGTGGAGGTTTGGTCATCGCCAGTTTCTCGCTGGCCTTTGGTGTGGCAGACTTTTGTGGATGTCTGCATTTTGGCAATTTGCCTGTTGTGGGTCAGAATGACAGTGGCGGTTTACCGCGGCCGCGGCGGTATGTTGGCGGTCTTCTGACAGCGGTAAGCGGCTTTTACCGCCAAGGTTGGAATGACCCCCTTAGCCACCCCATGGCTGTTGTGAATCTCAACTGAGGGGGGGGGCGGTACTGGTCCAAAGAAAGTTGTGGTAGCCACTGAATTACCTGTAGATTGCTTACTATGCAATGGTATGGAGACATCTTCTTGGGCTTAAGTGGAGTTGGAGGCTCATGCAGCAAGGCTGGGCATTCCTGGGCATATTTTTGCTTTAACAAGGGCTCAGGCCAAGAAGGAAAAAGTACAGGGAAACTTGGATCCTTGAACAATGGACCAAGTGCTCCCAAAAGCTAGGGGTAGGAAGGGTAAATCCTTGCACACTACCCCTCCCTCACCAGAAGATTCCCCTTTTGAGGAAGAGGAATCCTCTCCCTGTGTGGAACCTACACCAGAGGAGCTGGCAGCAGACACTGCGGAGCTTTTGGGTGCAGGGGGCCTGCTAGGGAAGAGCTGAGTGTGGCACAGCAGACCTGTCCCACACTAGAGGGTTTGAGACAGCAAGCTGTCAAACAGCAGAATGGGGATGCCAATGACAGCCATAAGGTGTATTGGGAAGACAACCTCCTGTATACTGAGTCAAGGGACACTAAACCTGGAGCTGCCAGGAGATTGGTCATCCCTTTGCAATACAGAGAGTTTCTTCTTACCTTGGCACATGACATCCCTTGGCTGGGCATTTGGGTCAAAGTAAAACTTGGGACAGGCTTGTTCCTCTGTTTCACTGGCCTCATATGTCAGAGGACAACAAAGAGTTTTGTCGCTTTTGTGTGAACTGCCAAGCCAGTGGCAAGACTGGTGGCACTCCAAAGGCCCCCTTAATTCCACTTCCTGTGGTTGGGGGTGCCCTTTAAAAGGGTAGGGGTTGACATAGTTGCCCCCCTTGACCCTCCAACAGCTTCAGGCAATAGGTTATTACTGGTGGTAGTGGACCATGCCACTAGGTACCCTGAAGCCATCCCCGTAAGGACCACTACAGCTCCTGCAGTGGCAAAAGCCCTCCTGGAAATCTTTTCCAGAGTGGGCTTCCCTAAGGAAGTGGTGTCAGACACAGGTAGTAACATCATGTCTGCATACCTCAAAGCAATGTGGAAGGAGTGTGGTGTAACTTATAAGTTCACTACTCCTAATCATGCACAAACAAATGGTCTGGTTGAGAGGTTTAATAAAACTTTCAAAGGTATGATAATGGGACTCCCTGAAAAACTCAGAAGGAGATGGGATGTCCTGTTACCTTGCCTCCTTTTTGGTTACAGGGAGGTACCCCAAAAAGGAGTGGGCTTTAGCCACTTTGAACTCCTCTTTGGGCACCCTGTGAGAGGTCCCCTTGCTCTTGTTAAGGAGGGTTGGGAACAACCTTTAAAAGCTCCTAAACAGGACATTGTGGATTATGTACTTGGCCTAAGATCAAGAATGGCTGAGTACATGAAAAAGGCCAGTAAAAACCTTCAGGATAGCCAGGAGCTGCAAAAGCAATGACAAGACCAGAAGGCTGTCCTGACACAGTACCACCCAGGACAGAAGGTGTGGGTGTTGGAGCCTGTGGCCCCAAGATCACTCCAGGACAAATGGAGTGGACCCCATCTAATTGTTGAGAAAAAGGGTGAGGTCACCTCCTTGGTAGACCTTCGCACTGCCAGGAGTCCCCTTTGGGTACTTCATGTCAACTGCCTAAAACCCTACTATGACAGGGCTGATCTCACCCTGCTCATGGCAACTGATGAGGGACAGGAAGAATGATCTCTTCTCCACCACTGAAGCTGATAGCTTTGTAGAGGGAGTAGTACTTGCAGATTGTCTTACTGCTGAGCAGAAAGGTAACTGTGTAAATCTTTTAAGTCAGTTTTCTGAACTCTTCTCACTGATACCAGGTACCACTACTTGGTGTGAGCATACAATCAACACTGGATACAGTTTGCCTGTCAAAAGTAAGATTTATAGACAGCCTGACCATGTCAGAGACTGCATTAAACAAGAGGTTCAGAAAATGTTAGACTTTGGAGTGAATGAGCCTTCAGAAAGCTCGTGGGCCAGCCCAGTGGTGCTGGTTCCAAAACCTCACAGTACGGATGGAAAAAGAGAGATGAGGTTTTGTGTTGACTATAGAGGGCTCAACCAAGTAACCAAGACAAATGCTCACCCTATACCCAGGGCAGATGAGCTGATTGATACACTGGCTTCTGACAAGTATCTGAGCACTTTTGACTTAACTTCAGGGTATTGGCAGATTAAGTTATCAGAAGATGCAAAACCCAAAACTGCATTCTCAACCATTGGAGGGCACTATCAGTTCACTGTGATGTCCTTTGGTCTGACGAATGCACCTGCCACTTTTCAAAGGTTGTGAACACAGTCCTGCAAGGGTTGGAAGCTTTTAGTGCAGCATATCTGGATGGTATAGCTGTCTTTAGCTCCACCTGGGATGATCACCTGGCCCACCTGTGGCAGGTTTTGGAGGCCCTGCAAAAGGCAGGCCTCACTATCAAGGCCTCAAAGTGCCATATAGGGCAAGGGAAAGTGGTTTATCTGGGCCACCTGGTAGGTGGGGAACAGATTGCACCACTGCAGGGGAAGATCCAGACCATAATGGAATGGGCTCCCCCTACAACTCAAACTCAGGTGAGAGCCCTTTTAAGCCTCACAGGGTACTATAGGAGGTTTATTAATAATTATGGCTCCATTGCAGCTCCTCTTAATGACCTCACTAGTAAAAAGATGCCTAAAAAGGTGTTATGGACAGCTAGCTGTCAAAAAGCTTTTGATGAGCTCAAACAGGCCATGTGCTCTGCACCTGTCCTAAAAAGCCCTTGCTACTCCAAAAGGTTCATAGTCCAGACTGATGCTTCTGCATTGGGGGTTGGGGCAGTGCTATCACAGCTTAATACTGAGGGCCAGGATCAACCTGTTGCTTTTATCAGCAGGAGGTTGACCCCTAGAGAAAAGCGTTGGTCTGCCATAGAGAGGGAGGCCTTTGCTGTGGTCTGGCCACTAAAAAAAGTTGAGACCATACCTGTTTGGTACTCACTTTATTGTTCAGACAGACCACAAACCTCTACTTTGGCTAAAACAATTGAAAGGTGAAAACCCTAAATTGTTGAGGTGGTCCATATCCCTACAGGTAATGCACTATACAGGGGAACATAGACCTGGGAGTACCCACTCCAATGCAGACGGACTCTCCAGATATTTCCACTTAGACAATGAAGACTCATCTGGGCCAGGTTAGCCTTAGTGTCCCTCGTTTGGGGGGGTAGTGTAGGAAAGTGCCATCTTGCCTGGCATGTTACCCCCATTTTTACTGTATGTATGTTTGTTTTTGCCTATGTGTCACTGGGATCCTGCTAGCCAGGACCCCAGTGCTCATAAAGGGTGCCCTGTATGTGTTCCCTGTGTGGTGCCTAACTGTATCACTGAGGCTCTGCTAACCAGAACCTCAGTGTTTATGCTCTCTCTGCTTTTAAAATTGTCCCTGCAGGCTAGTGACTAATTTTAACAATTCTGATTGGCACACTGGAACACTCTTATAATTCCCTAGTATATGGTACCTAGGTACCCAGGGTATTAGGGTTCCAGGAGATCCCTATGGGCTGCAGCATTTCTTTTGCCACCCACATGGAGCTCAGACAATTCTTACACAGGACTGGCACTGCAGCCTGAGTGAAATAACGTCCACGTTATTTAGCAGCCATTTTACACTACACTTAAGTAACTTAGAAGTCACCTATATGTCTAACCTTCACTTAGTGAAGGTTAGGTGCAATGTTACTTAGTGTGAGGGCACCCTGGCACTAGCCAATGTGACCCCACATTGTTCAGGGCAATTTCCCTTGACTTTGTGAGTGCGAGGACACCATTACACACGTGCACTACATATAGGTCAATACCTATATGTAGCGTCACCATGGTTACTCCGAACATGGCCTTGTAACATGTCTAGGATCACTGAATTGTCCCCCCAATGCCATTCTGGTATTGGGGGGACAATTCCATGCATCCCGGGTCTCCAGCATAGAGCCCGGGTACTGCCAAACTAACTTTCTGGGGTTTTCTCTGCAGCTACCGCTGCTGCCAACCCTCAGCCAGGTTTCTGCCCTCCTGGGGCCTGGGCAGCACAGTCCCAGGAAGGCAGAACAAAGGATTTCCTCTGAGGGAGGGTGTTACACCCTCTCCCTTTGGAAATAGGTGTGAAGGGCCTGAGGGGAGTAGCCTCTCCTGGCCTCTGGAAATGCTTTGAAGGGCACAGATAGTGCCCTCCTTGCATAAGCCAGTCTACACCGGTTCAGGTATCCCCCCAGTCCTGCTCTGGCGCAAAACTGGACAAAAGAAACGGGAGTGACCATTCCCCTGACAAGCACCTCCCAGGGAAGGTGCCCAGAGCTCCTCCAGTGTGTCCCAGACCTCTGCCATCTTGGATGCAGAGGTGTAAGGGCACAATGGACAGCTCTGAGTGGCCAGTGCCAGCAGGTGAGGTCAGAGACCACTCCTGATAGGTGCTTACCTTTCTCTGTTACCAATCCTCCTCTGAGGGCTATTTAGGGTCTCTCCTGTGGGTATCTCACCAGATAACGAATGCAAGAGCTCACCAGAGTTCCTCTGCACTTCCCTCTTCGACTTCTGCCAAGGATCGACCGCTGACTGCTCCAGGACACCTGCGAAACCGCAACAAAGTAGCAAGAAGACTACCAGCAACATTGTAGCACCTCATCCTGCCGGCTTTCTCAACTGTTTCCTGGTGGTGCATGCTCTGAGGGCTGTCTGCCTTCACCCTACACTGGAAGCCAAGAAGAAATCTCCTGTGGGTCAATGGAATCTTCCCCCTTCCAACGCAGACACCAAACGTCTGCATCACTGGTCCTCTGGGTCCCCTCTCATCTTGACAAGCATGGTCCCTGGAACACAGGACCTGGGTCCAAGTGTCCCCGACAGTCCAGTGGCCCTTCTGTCCAAATTTGGTGGAGGTAAGTCCTTGCCTCCCCATGCCAAACAGTAATCCTGTGTACTGTGTGAACTGCAGATGCTCGGGCTTCTGTGCACTTTTGCAAGACTTCCTTTGTGCACAGCCTAGCCCAGGTCCCCAGCACTCTGTCCTGCATTGCCCAACTCGCTGAGTTGGACTCCGACTTCATGGGACCCTCTTTTGTTGTGCTGAGCCGACTGTCATGCTCAGATTTTCTGAATGCCTGTTCAGGTGCTTCTGCGAGTGCTGCCTGCTTCTTCATGGGCTCTCCGTGTTGCAACCCCTCTGTCTCCTCCTCTAAGGGGCGATTTCCTAGTCCTTCTTGGGCCCTGGCAGCACCCAAAACCTTCAACTGTGACTCTTGCAGCTAGCAAGGCTTGTTTGCGGTCTTTCTGCGTGGAAACAACTCTGCATCCCCCAGCATGCCATGGGACATCTTCTGACCAAAGGAGAAGTTCCTGGCACCTTCCGTTGTTGCAGAATCTTTGGCTTCTTCCACCCAGAGGCAGCCCGTTTGCACCTTTATCTGGGGTTTAGTGGGCTCCTGCCCCCTCGGGACACTTGTGTGACTCTTGGACTTGGTCCCCTTCCTTTACAGGACCTCAGGTCCAGGAATCCGTCTTCAGTGCTTTGCAGTCAGTTATTGTCTTTGCATAATCCCCTATCTCGACTTTACTGTCTTTCTGGGGTAGTAGGGTAACTTTACTCCTACTTTTCAGGGTTTTGGGGTGGGGTACCTTAGACACCCTTAGTGATTTCTTACACTCCCAATGACCCTCTACACACTACACTAGGTCTGGGGTCCATTCGTGATTCACATTCCACTTTTGGAGTACATTTTTTGTGTTCCCCTAGGCCTATTTTTTCCTATTGCATTCTATTGTGTTCTACAGTGTTTGCACTACTTTTCTAACTGTTTACTTACTTGATTTGGTTTGTGTGTGTATATTTTGTGTATTTTACTTACCTCCTAAGGGAGTGCATCCTCTGAGATACTTTTGGCATATTGTCACTAAAATAAAGTACCTTTATTTTTGGTAACTCTGGGTATTGTGTTTCTTATGATATAGTGCTAAGTGGTATAAGTGGTAAAGTAGGAGCTTTGCATGTCTCCTAGTTCAGCCTAAGCTGCTTTGCTATAGCTACCTCTATCAGCCTAAACTGCTAGAAAACCTCTAATCTACTAATAAGAGATTACTGGACTTGGCACGCACATGTGACTTTGGAGAAGTCACTGAATCATTGATAAGAGATCAATTGGTGGGTTGCACTAACAATGCACGAGTAAAAGAGAAGTTACCAGCGAAGAACCTAGCTTTGAAGGAAGCAGTGGATAACGCTGAAGGGATGGAACACACCACTGGTTGGGTTTGAGAGATGTGTGAGAAATCCCTTAATGCTAATGTAGCTGAAGTGAACACGGCCAGTGTAGTAGAGGATGAGTATGATCTTACAAGTCAAGTGGAGATGCTAAGCATCAGAAACACACAGAATAAGGACTGAATGAAAGGAAAGGCAACTAAAGACGCGTGAGACAATTACAAAATCAAGTGCTACAGATGTGGTAATCCAACACATTTTTCAAATCGTCCTGCTTGTTTTGCTCGGAACTTAACCTGTAAAGGGTGTGGAAAAAAGGGACACATTATTAAAGTTTCCAGGAATCTCAAGCTCAGTAATGTCAAATTACAGGGTCTGCATTACCATGCTGTTTTATTCATATCGCAGAATAATATCAATGAAATCCAGGGAAATGATGAGGATATGGGTCGTATAAAAATCCCAGAATGCCAGGTTACTATCGACAGCAAGGAAGTCACAGTTCTTTCAGATTCAGGTTCACCATATACATTGGTGGAAGATAAGAATTGGGAAATTTGATATACAATTAAAGAAACCTGACATTAATCTAGGAGGCTCTGGAGGAACCAAGATTGACCTCATTGGATACACGGTTATGAGGATACATTTCAAGGGATGAGAGACAGTAGGGAAAGTCTATGTAGCTAAAAGAGGTAATAACCTGTTGGGTTGGCTCCACCAAACAGATTTGGGTATCATATTAAATTCGAATGCCACTGATCAAGTCATGTTCGTAGGAAATGTAGGTGATGGAGAGGATGTCATCAGAGAGTTCCCTGATATGTTTACGGATCGACTTGGAGAGCTCAAGAATTTCGAACACAAGATAATCCTTAAGAATAATGATACACCTGTTGTTCATAAAGTGAGGAAGGTTCAGAACCTCATGTTGAGTTTATTGGAACAGGAAATAGACAAACTCAAAGGGATGGATGTCATTGAGGACATTGAATCTTCAGAATGGCTGGCCCCAGTGGTTTTGGTACCAAAGGATAATGGCACAAAGATCAGGATGCATGTGGACCTGAGAGATTTTAACCAACGCATATGGGTGGATCGACAGCCACTACCCAACATAGCTGAGACATTATCCATGCTTAAGGGAGCTAAAATTTTCAGTGTGATGGATCTGTCAGCAGCCTACTACCAATTGAGGTTGTACAAGGACTCCAAACATCTCACATCATTTGTGACACCACTGGGAGCATTCAGATTCAAAAGGTTTCCGTTAGGATTAGCATCGGCAGCCGCTTGTTTCCAGACATTGATGAAGAAAGTTCTGGAAGGGGTTCGAAATGTATTGTTTTTTCAGAATGATATTCTCATTTATGGTGAAAATGAATTGACTCATGACGCAACGTTAAAAGAAGTTTTAGAGAGACTAAGAGACAATGGCCTTACTGTAAAAAGAGAAAAGTAAGAAACAGTGCAATGCTTAGTTCATGTTCCAGGCATTTTTATTACACTTCAAGTTTGTCAGAAATAGCCACCACAACAGAGCCACAACAGACCCTGCTCCTGCTCCTCCTACTGCCTTCTTCCAACTCCCCTTGTTGCCTGGTTGCAGACATTGTCTGTGATGTTCCCAAGAATCCATTTGGTACATCACAGTTAAAGTCACACCACAACACATCCTCCCCCCAAACAAATACTTTATAAAAAATTATTAATAAGGACACTACATTTAGAACAATCGAATAGGCTTAAAACATTACCCACATACTTTGTGTAAAATATAAAGGTACAACACAATGTAGAAAACCATGATCACGCATAGTCTTTGAGATACTCTGGCCTCCTTCGAGTGCAAACTTCCCTAGGTGACAAAGCAGAATTATGATGCTGTAAGGTTATTCCACTGTCTCGCAGCTCATGAGCACACAGTTTGGCTTCCACCAATTTAGTATTCCAATCACACCTAACCAGTCTAGACATGCCCCAAACTTCTCAATTCTCTAGGATCACTATATTCTTCTTAAGTTCCTTAATGTGAAATGGTGGTTACTGTGATTTACCCCAGACGTTTTCTTCAATCTCAGGATGTCAAGGTTTTTTTAACACACCTAATCATAGGGCTCTTGCTGGAATATGCCAGTTCAGAAGATTATTTAGATAACTGGGCCCTATGCTATGCAGTGCTTTGTATGTGGCACCTAGTGTTTTGAAAATGATTCTATGTTTGACAGGGTGCCAGTGCAGATTCTTAAGGGCTTTAGAGGCAGACTGAAACTTAGGAATTTTATAAATGAACCATTTTGCACTTTTTGTAAGCTATTCACCAGTTTTTGCATGTTAAAACATAGGCCATTGCAATAGTCAAGTTTAGCCAACACCACTGATCTGACAACTGTTATCTGGAGATCATTGTGAATATAGGGAAGAATCTTTTTTATTTTCTTCAACACAAAAAATGTAAAGGAAACTACAGCATTAATTGATCATTGTAGGTTAATTTGTTATCAATTAAAACTCCCAGGTCCTGGCTTTGCTGACCAGAGTCGGAAGTGAGCCCAATTTTTGAGGACACCAATCTGCAAACCAAAAAGAGGTTTGGTTACCAAACAAGAGAACCTCCGTCTTTCCTGAGTTTAGCTTCAAGCAGTTTTCAATTATCCAGTCACTGATCGCTGACATACAGTCATGAAATCTGTGCCCTCTGATAAAGACCACAATTTGGGTATCGTCAGCATAAGATATGAGGGAGAAGCTGAAAGGTTTTATCAAATCAGCCAGGGAGGTTTAATAGATATTAAACAGAATTGGGCTCAGCAAAGATCCCTGAAGGACCCCACAGGGCAGAGAGAAGCATGGGGAAGTAAATTCACCTAGGGCAATGGACTGTTCTCTTCCCATGAAGAAGGAACTGAGAAGATCTCAGGCTAATCCTTTGATCCCAATCTGGGAGAGACGGACCAAGAGTAGCCTATGATCAACCGTGTTGCACGCTGCAAATAGGTCCAAAAGGATCAATGCAACTCTGCCACCTTGATCAAATGCTGTACTTACTTCCTCTGTGGCTTTTATGCGCACTGCGTGCGTTAGTGATATCTTCTGACCTAAATCCAAATTGTTTGGGATCTAGTATATGATTGTTTTCAATATAGTTGGTTAGCTGCTCATCCCTTATTTTTAGGTTGAGCGTGAGCGTTTGGCCTGCTGTATACTAAAGTATTCAATAGAGTGAGTTCCAGCATTCTGATTTGTTAGTTGCAGTGTCCTTCAAAAATCCTTGCTTGCTAGTGGTCAGTTTGCCTCTTTGTCCTGCCTTTTTTCACTTTGGGAGCAGCACAAAGTACTGTGTAATTACGATATGTCCTGTTTATCTCTTCTGTAAGGGACTTTATTTTGGCATTTGCCAGTTTCATCTCAACAGTGTGGGTGCTTGTTCAGTCCAACTTCCCCACCAACTCCCTCTGTAAACATAAACCAACAGCAGAGGGGGGCTTTTCCAGGGCCTGCTCACCCTCACTCTCTTCCTTTTTTTGTTTTCAGTCTGTGTGGCAATAAAGGTCCAGTCAGTAATTTACAACGCTATGAGCTCTAACTCGAGCAAACACAAGACTATTGCATTCCAAATACTTGTTTAAATGCACTTTGACCGCTGGCCGTCAATCACTATTCCTCCGCCTACGCCACCTCTTGAACCAACCCCTCTGCCGGCACCTGTGTTTTCCTGTCGCCACTTGATTCCTGTTCCTTTCCACCGCTACAACACGTAATCAGCGCCGTATTTACTAACATGAATACGGCCATAAAAAGACTAATTTACGGCGTGGCTGCGCCTATGCGGCCCGCCTCAGCGCATCGGCGCAAAGTCGAAGGGGTGTTCCTTGCGTCCCCAGCCTGAATAAACTCTTAATTGTACGGGGATCATGACGGAGGGCATCCGGCAGGGATAAATATTCATTGTCAACAGGAAATGCACTATTAAAGCTCCCAGCCCTCGAATTAGAGCCGCAACGGTCTAGACGCGCATCTCTCGGCCCACACATTCCCCTCAGACATCACAAGCCGAGTCAGTGTTTATAGTTCATATTGAAGTAGTGAGTAGGCGTTTTACTTCCCGTGCAGCTCCCTGCTGCATAGCGCCTCTCCAGTTCTCTTTTTGGCACTCACTGTTAGCAGGCAGGTGTTAAAGAGGGCTGCCTTGTACAGCGCCTTCTTTCTCATACTGTGCCAATACTGTAGGCATGCACAACCCTCTTCTGGCATCAGCTCTTTGTCAATCCTCTTTATGGTGGACAGCGGTTAGAGTTCCCCATATCTTGCATGCATTCCATCAATAACCCTCCTTCTGCACCCCTCCTCTCCAGATACCACTCTGTACAACGTTTGGTAGCTAGCTGTATGAATCCACTGGAAATGCATACCATATTGATAAACACTGCTTTGGACTGCAAATTACTCCATGCCTGGCCATTACCACCTTCTCTGCAATTGAGACCATCTTGAGAAGGGATGGATTTAGCAGGCATATTAATGCTCAGTTAATGATGCATGAGTCAAGGACTGGGCAGAGTTGTGCCGCTTGGGCATATGCTCATTGGTGTGTTAAAGTCAGGATTAGCAAAGCTTCACATTGCACTCTTCACGCATACGTCTCCAGGTACCGCAGTCGCACTCTGAGTCTTGCAAAGAGATGGAGGCAGTGTAGAAATACTCTGATCACCAGTGAACAGGTGAAAATAACTCGCAGAGCTGTTGTTACCCCACCAAGATACCCTGTGTACCCTGTGCAGGTAGAAGCCTTGGTATTCTACATCAGTGTTAAACAGCGGGTTACTGGTGCCTGATATAAGGCCTCAGATAGACAGGCCAGGAGTTGGATCTTTGAGCTGTGATGTAAGAGAAGGATAGAGGCCTGGCCTTGGATTGGTGTCCAGCTTATGGTGCATTGTTGCTTCTGTGTTGTTGCTTTTCACTCCAGGAGTCAACCCTTGCAATAGGTGGTACACATGGTATTTTCCTCGATTTCATTTTAGTTTATTGTCGTCCCGTGTTAATAAGACAAAATCAGTTTCTCTTGTGTAGGAACACGTTGTAAACCCAGTATTGGACATTGCGGGCAACGGGTTCAACAATGCTGCTGTTTGTTATGGCTCTGCGAGTAAGGGAAAACTTTCCAAGTGTAGCCTGGTTTGCACCAGCTTTGTTACTAAGTCCTCCTTTTCTCTGAACAGTTGAGATGTTTGAAGACATGGGCAAACCAACCTTCCAAGCAGACCCCTGGGAAAGTCAGGTTTCTCTCCATTTGATGTCTATTCTATTTCTCTATCAAAATCTCCCTGCCTGCCACTTGCGACCAAGTGTCTTCTTAAGGATTTTGGGGTAAAGGTCAAAACATATTGCAGTTGTTTTTTAGGAACCCAGTTCACGTTTATCATAGGATTTAATATTGTTTAGCACCATGCAGGCTTGAATTAGCAGAAAATAGGTAATACATTCAAATACGTCCCTTACAGGGCCCCCGCAAATGCTTTGCCTTGACCCCCAAAATCCTTCAGAAGACACTGCAATAGTCCAACCCAAAGCATCCCAACTGGTTCATGAATCTGCAGGTGTTGATTAAGATGAACGTGGAGCTCGCTGCTTGTCTTCTCCAGTGTGAGATATTAGCCAGGGCACCTCTGTTTAATTCTCTGTCAGAGATTAGGTTTTAGCACATTTCACTTTTATCCATTTTCTCTCTGATTCAAAATTGAAGGTTGCTTGTGTATTCTTTGTAGTCTTTTGAAATGCCAGGCAGGGTTGGATGTTGTTCTTGCCCTTTATGATCCTTTGGATATAACTTGATTGTCTCCCGTGCACATTGATTGGGGTTCCTTGTAGTACAGGCTTCCGTGGAGGATCCAGTCCACAGAGAGGGTAAGTGCAACATGTTGTCCAGTTTCTAGCTCACAATTTCCGTAAGGAGCGAGGTGATCTACTTATAAGATTTTTTAAAGGCTTTAGCCACCGATGCAGGTCTCTCTAAGATTATAATATGATCTGGAAGTGCCCCGCAGAGCACGAGAATCAGTTGGCGGCACACTTTCTCGCTTCTCGGGGGCATTCGTCCAGCTTCTGTACTGTGCCATTCTTGATACGGTCACGTGCCCTCCATGATTTTTGGGACCAATAGATGTTGTGCCACACATTTGAATTGGAGTGAGCTTGGATGAAAACATTTGGATAGAGCTCTACCACTGGGGCACTGCTTTAAATCTCGAAATCTGCTGTTGGTCTACAAAGCTTGGGTTATGTAGCTTAGAGTGTGTTCAATATTGTGGAAGGGCTATGGTGTTGCAGAGGGGCGAGCTGTGTGAAGGAAGAAATGGGTGTGTGCATTTGTGTGCATCTTATGTTGATTGTGTATGAGACTGATTGTATAAGTTTTGCTTTCCTGAAGGTATGTCCTTGATTATGCTGCCAGTGTGCTACCCTGAGTAATTGTCCTGCTCCATACGTCATTGGAGCATCTTTGGTCTGAGATCTGCGCAGACTTAACACTAAAAGAAGTCTTGTAATCCATAAACAGAACATTAAGGCCCGTATTTATACTTTTTTTGCGCCGCATTTGCGTCGTTTTTTGACGCAAAACGGCGCAAACTTGCATAATACCATTGTATTTTGTAGGTTTGCGCCGTTTTGCGCCAAAAAGCGGAGCAAAAAAAAGTATAAATACGGGCCTAAGTTCTGTGCGACGACACAAACTTTCAGACAGTACTACCCAGCTGAAAATAGATTAACATCCACCATCTCTACCATGGATGGGTTGGGTGTAATTGTTTCTTCATTGATATTATTTATATACGTTCTACGCACAGGTATTATGAGAGAAATCGGACATTCATTAGTGAGTTTTAAGATTTACTTAGTTATAAGTATAACAAAATAAATATAAGTGTACTTACGTGGCGTAATTCACAAAGCTATTTTTACCTAGACACACATGTTTACCGCCGATAGTATCTCATTTACGCCGGCAGGGAATTCACAAAAGGGTTCTTGGAAGGTGCTTATGGATTTACTACTGTGGATTTCACTGCCACAATTGTAGAGAAATCTGCAGTTATAAATAACCATGCCAAGGGTGGAAGGTGGGAGGTTAAAAGGCGTGATTTTCCTAGATTTGTAAATGCCCACAAACGTACGTGTTTGGGAGAATTCATAAACTACCATCCAACCCCTTCCCACCTTGGAAATGGTTGGAAAGTTACTTAAAAAATGCGCATTTGCAGAGCGGGTTCCATTCTTCCTGTGCAGAAATCTTCGCTACATACATTTCCCTACAGAAGGACTAGGAACATGGCATTATATTGATTTATAGCCATTACAGTGGCCCACTAGGTTGCCCTGACTTCTCGCCATGATTGCTGTTGTTAATGACATTGATGGGGAGATCTATGATGCACTTGATGCATCTGGTCCATTTGACCCTGATGGGCAGACATGGAAGAATCAGATGCTTATCTGCAGTCATCAATTCTACTTGTCTTTTTGTGCTGGCTCAGGTATCTGACCCCCGCCCACCAAACTTTCCACTGGTGGGATATGCTCTGATACCAACTCTCCTTGCAAGGATATTCAAGGGAGTGCTTGGGCCACACTGGAGATGAATTACTTGTTGCTTGCCTGGTTATCCCCTGCTTTACCCGCATCCGAGCTGGTATTGTCTGGCAATGCTGTCTTGGTTACTGACCTTATCACCTCCAGTGACCAAGGAGGCGACCCCTGAGCTCTCTTCTGAAACTCCCTGCCCCCTGCCTTTTTCCTTGGTTGCTTGATGTACGGGGTCAATGCTGGTTTGGGAGGTACGCCAGGCTCTGTAGGGCTCTTCTCACTATCATGCGGTGCCTTAGCAGGGTTAGTGGCTACCCCAGGGACCTCTGGTTGCCGTAGCAGTGTTAGGAGCGCCTCCACGAAGTCTTACCTCCCAAGCTGATGCGGTATCAGCGTCCCTTCTTCCACCTCCTTTCATTTGACCTGGGTGGGTACCATAGGAGGTAAATACATTGGCGAAAATGGCGTGCTACAGGAGGCAACAAAGGGATTTTCAGGGGCAAGCAAGACCAATCCTGGCCCTTTGTCACAGGTTAACTGCAACTGTTGACCCTGCCCTTTTGGCTGCTTCGGGCCAACCATTGCTGCCCCTGGGGTAATGAGAGTCCCAAATGCACTAGTTCTAGAGCCAGCTCATTTTCTTGTGCCCCTCACTGCAGGGCGATCCTGCTCTCATAATCTGTTCCCTGTCACACTCCCAAGTCGGTGTGATGCTTCACGCCATCTAAAACAACCCGAGGCTTCACCCTGGTGGTTTGCAGCTCTTTGCCAAAACCCAAATGTAATAAATATGAAAAAATATAAATACATTAAAGCAAGTTAAACCTTCTGTGCACACGTTATTAAGGCTGTTGTGACGGTTTAAATTGAATTTTGCGATAAATACACTATTTTTTCCAGTTTTAACAATAATTCTAGGCATCCTTAGGGAAGAGGTTGTGAAAAGGAGCGGGAGGGAGCGGTCATTGGTAGGTCCACAAGTTGTGCTAATTTGCAGCCTTTTCAAGGAGAGTTTCTGGTGAAGGCAGTGCAAGGTTGCTAATCTGAATAGCCTGGCTTGTATATTCCCCACACTGCGGGAATAACTGCCGATGCCCTTTATCACTGGAGAATAAATCAATAGACATGAAGATTAATGTTCCTACTAACGCCCACTCGTTCTGTTTCTCACAGAAAAACTCGCCTTGACAACTGTGTGATTACTGTGAATAGTCGAGGGCTCGCATTTTCAATGCATTTAATAGAGGTAGCCTGGTGAGCTGTCGCTCAGAGAAGGCCCTTCACCATAGAGAACAAGCATTTGCAATGCAATGAGTCTCGCGCTTGCTTAAGTTAGAGCTATTGGCGTTGCAAATTCCTAACTGGACTTTTCTTGCCACACAAACTGAAAATAAAAAATAAAACAGTTGACATAAGTGAGCCATTTCAAAGCGCCAAAGCTGCCATGAGCGTGAGCGCGAAGGAGAGACACAAAAGGAAAAAGAAGTTCGCTCACAGTCAAAGTTATCGTCAAAAGTGCAATTATATATGTAACAGGGTTGATGGCCAATGCGGTAACAAAACTGCCCCAAGGAGGAAGAAACGTAAAGCATTTACCAACCAAAACAAAGGATTTTTGAAAGGCAAGCCCAAGAACGAATGATAATGATGGGTGTGCGGTGGACATGGTTAAAAGCAGAATGCAAACTAACATGTCGGAAAAGCAGCAGCTATACTCAACCTAAAAACCTGATGGTACACCGTAGAGCAGATCACTGCCCAGTACATTTACAGTAGCAGATTCAATAGCAGCTTCACGTCAGATGACTTGAGTTTATAAACGAAATGGTGAAAGATACTGTACGCAAGATCTTGAACAACTTTATACAGGGGTCTCTAACCTTTTCTGTAGTAAGAGCTTCTTGTGTTCAGTGAAAATAACCCTGAGCGACTAATACTTTTAGGTTTAATACAACATCAGAGAAGATTACTTTAATGCCCACCATATGAAATATTAAACAGTGATTACCTCATTGTGTCAGGCTCGGTTCCCTGGATTAATGTAAAAAATATGTTTTGCCTTTGTGAAATGCCTCTACGTGGGTGATATATAACAGTCACACTTGCAATGCCCCTGGCACCAAGGTAATATCGGTGATACGTCCCCCCCAAACACCAGCTCCTAAGTTCTGAAAATACACTCATTTTTGTCTCAAATGCACACCTTTCAATTTTGGCAGACATATATTCAACAAAGCAAAAGCTTCTAATTCATTGTTTTTCAGACTGTAGTTCATGAACCAATTTTTGGGGCTCCTATAGTCCAATAAATAAAGAAGCCTTTAAATTCTGTATTTATGGTGGCACATTTTCAGCGCTTCAATGGCAAAAGTGAAATGTCAGGCTATGTCTTCTGCTGCTTTTTTTTTAACTTGAGGACTGTTGTTTACAAACTTCTCTCACTTTGGAGTCGGAGAAGGTAAAGTAAATTATGTTTCATATTTTTGGTAACAAGCAACAAAATGGAAATACCTGTAAATTAACTGTACACATTCAGCAGATAGGAAAGCAAGAACAAAGAATATTTTTTGTAGTTCAGAAGTGTGATGGAAACAAAGATTTTAATAAGATCTAACAAATCAAGACACTAAACTTGGTGGCGCACAGATATTAAATAGTCACTGAAATCCAGTTTCAACACATTATAATTTTTGTGCACTATAGTTTTGTCAGAAACTTTGTAGCTATTTGCAAATTTAGTGACCATTTCAATGGAAAATGTGCTGTCTGCAAATGACAAAGTGCTTCCAAACAATGCTTTAATTACATTAAAAAATCATGTCCAGTATAACTAGGAGGGTGTTCTAAAATGTTTGAAAAGCACTGTTCTAGTTTGAGGCAGGGCTGTACACAGGAGAGGTACTGATGGGTAGCTGAAAATCTACCAGTAGCTAACAAGTACTCTTTGGAAAAGCTAGGCCTAAGAGCCTGGAACTAGACTTTAATTATAACACTTCTGCAAAGACACTTTCGGTCTCTGTCTGGAAAACGGAATATTCCAGTTTCTGGAGCAGCAGAACCGGGATCTACGCATTATCAGATTTGGCCACCAAAACCTAGAACAAGTTACAGTCATCACTGGAGGGATACCTCAGACCATTAGAGTGTTTCAAGTGTTGTCAGAGTATCTTCTTTCAGCAGGAAATTGGTTACTCTTTTCCTTTAGGTGTGTTGTAGCACCGAAGTTACATAAACCTACAAGACTGGTAAAGGCAATGTTGTAATGGCTGTTTCCCCCACATCAGCAGCTGGTGAGTGAGGCTATACCGGACTAAAGAATTGTAGTTTGTGATTACTCGGCCTGTGAATTTCTCAGCGCACAGCTACCGGCCATGTACATCTGGCTCACGATGTGCAAACTGCTGCATCTCGACTGTCCACAGTCAGATGTGGATGAATTCAGTTCTTTTTTTGTTGTCAGGATGTCATCACTGATTTCCAGGGTGATGTGGTGTATAATAACACTAGTGGTGTAATTGCTTATGTGATTTCTGCATTCATAAGTTTAGTTACAAAATACACACTGCTGCAATCCTACTTTCACAGCCATAGGGGTTACTGGTCGTAGAAGGCTACAGTGCCACTTTCAGCATATGTATACCCCTGCAAAGTATACATATAGGAACGAGACTATATTTCCACTGTCAGCAGAGTTATAAAAGAAAAGTAGTTGTGGTTTCAGTGTTGTCATCAGTGGTATTGTGGGCTCAACGGTGCACTAGGCAGACTAAGTAGAGGTCGTGGCTAAGGACCACACCCAGTACCCAGAAACCAAAATATATAACCAAAGGGCATTCCCTGGATTAGGGTTAGGGTGGTAGGTTATGATCCAAGCACAGAGTATGCTCAAAGGCCACCCCTTTCATGCAAGACCTACTGGGCATGGTGAAGGTTGTGCACAGCGGGCTCTGAGAGCAGGCGGACCGGTAGACTGGAAGGGCTGAGGGTGCCTTTCCGTCTGAGCATCTGTGAAGACATAATAAGGTATGGAGAGTCCATGAGGCAGGAGGGGTGAGGCGTGGTTGTATAACTCCCCATAACTTGGACATTTCTCTGTATTTCGGGCTCTGAAGCGTAACCATACTTTTATTCATCATCCATTTTTTTACAGTAACACGTCTGCCACCAGAGTGCACAAGCGTTGAACCAGTGCAACTGCTCTACCTTATGGGATTTATAGAAACCTTGATCCCACATGCACACTAAGCACCTTTATTTAATATTAAAACATTTTATAGCCACATCGGAAACAGTGTCCACTTGTAACTGGTATGAAAAGTCAGCTCTGGTGTAGCCTGCCTTCATTCTTTTTTCTGGCTGTTAATCTGAGACTATTGGTGAAATAATGATGAAATCAAGGTATCAGGCACGAAGTTGGTTGACCTGGGCTCCTAAATTAATGTCAAAGAAAAAAAAAGTCATTTTGTATATTTATGCATCCGAGGTTGTCATAGTACTGCGTAAGTTTGTACTAGTATTACCTTGTCACCATTTTTTTACCCAAAAATGCAGAGGTTTTCATCAGCATTTTCCTCTCGTAGGGCAGTGACATAAACATTTACTTTTCTCCATGATGAAAGTAGTATACTTTATATAGATGTCTATCGGAGAAAATTCTGCCCCTGTAGTTTAGTCAATTTTCGCAAAAGTATTCATAAAATTATGCAGGCAGTGTGAGCAGGCTCTCACCTGTGGTCTCTGGAACCCAAAAGAGGAAAACCTGTTGCAGAGAGGCACTGCACACAAACTTTCATGATGGAGTTCCGCTGTACCCTTCTAGCCCAGTAGCGGTAAATGGTCCAGATCATTACAAGGCAGTCTTTGAGGCTTCTATTGTTAGGTATTGGCCAGGGGTGGACGCAATGTTTCATTCAGCCTGTGAACTTGGCGGAATTTGGTGACTCCCCTTTACTCTTGTAATGCTGCATTCCAGCCAAATTCCCCCAATCACTGCGTGGCAGAATTTTCCCCCTGAAGGCTCCAGAAATACAAGATGTCGATCACAATTTGGCATCTACTAGCGCAATTTTCTAATGCAGGCAGTCAGTGGCCTGCTTCTCAAGTACATTGGCTGCCGCAAGAGTAGGTTTTCTACTCAAGCAGCAGCAAAATCAACTCAAATGGTTGGGCGCTCTTGCACACTGCATATTGCCATTTGTGCTGATTCTTTAGCAGTGCTCACGCTACTGGTGCTAAATTGCAGCTTGAGCAGTGTAACGTGCATGATTTCTGCCCGTTGGCAGAACTCTGCAGAATTTTGCAGCGTTTTTATGTAATTCTGCGGAGTGAAACTGTGTGAGTTCCCCCCACCCCTAGTAGTGGGAAAATTTAAACATAATAAAAAATAGGTGCTGGGGCCCAAAGTCTTTCTTGGGTGCTTGCTGCAGAGACCAGCTAATTCTGGGGTTGCCAAATACCACAGCTACCTAGTCTTGATTCCACCTTATCTCTCTCTTACTTCCTGTCTCTGTACCTCACTCTGCTTTCTCCCTTTGTCACTGTTTTCCTGTCTTTCTCTCCTTCCATCTGCTACTATTTCCTGCCTTTCTCTAACTTGGTATGAATTAGGGTAAGATGATGAAAAATAGCCAAGTTAAATTGTTGCCTGATAGGTACTGCATGTCATGCTAGAAACTAATGAGGCACCATGTAATGAAAATAATGATAGTGGGACATTTGATCATGAGATTTAGTTGAATATTATATTGGCTGTTTTACTCCATCTCTTTTGCTTGGTTTACTCTTTTGGGTTGTCCCAATAATCAGAATCAAAATGTCTGGTAGAGCAGTGAGGCCAGTCCATTACATTGCTTAGATACTATTTTTTGTCCGCCAACTTGGCCGCTGTGTTTTAACTTGGTATTAGTGGGACTGTGAGCTTTGTGCTGTCAGATTCCTATGTGATCTTACAATCCTTTGAAATGTGTTTTCTTACCTTGAAAACACTTTTATAGTCACATTAGTCGGGTGTTCAAAAGTAGCAGAAAATGTGGTAACACTCTAGTAGAAAGCAGCTGTGTTTACTTAAAACCCAGTTTTTAGGTCGAGCATAAGCGGTCGATCTAGTGTACACTTTTAGTATACTTCTTATGGCTTAATGCGATTTCATTTGTTGGTTGCAGTGTCCTTTAAAAATTCTTGCTCGCTAGTGGTCAGTTCTGCCTTTTTCTCCCTCCATTTTCTGTTTCAGAGCAGTGACCAACTACTGTATTATTCCACTTTGGTTTCTTTATCTGTTGCTGTGACGGACTATTTTTGTTATTTCTCTGGTGCTCCCCTCTCACTGTGGGTGTTTTAGGCTGGTAGCTGGCTGCGTTTTATTGCAGCATTTTGTTCCTCCCATGTCCCTGACATATGTTTTGGCTTTATTCCAGTGCTGTCCTCCTTTACCTCTGGCTGATAAAATAAACGTATTTTACAAAAGGAACACCCTATTGTTTAGCTCACTGCTCACGAAAGCCACAATATGTTCTTTCTGGGAGAATGTAGCTAAACCTAGAAACAATGATGTGAAACTTGCTTAGCCTCGCATCACATCTCACGTCTCTCCCTCCAGGGCCCCTTCCTGCCAGCACACACACATGACATCACACACAGGGCATTGCTTATCTCCTTTATTGGAGCCATACATATTCTCAGGCTGCTCTGCACTGTTGTAATATAAAGCAAGAATGCTTGCAAGACTTTTCATTCTCTCTAAATAAAAACAAAATACTTTTCCAGCCTTATTTTCCAATTTCTATTCAGACATTTACACAACTCCTCCCCAAGAAGTTTTCTTAAATCTCAGGATGGCGAGATTTTTTATTATACCTGATTGTAGGGTCCTTGCTGGAATATGCCAGTTGAGAAGATTTTTCAGTTAAGTGGGCGCCATGCTATGCAGTGCTTTGTATGTAGAATATAGAGCTTTGAAAATTATGCTGTTTGACAGGGAGCCAGTGCAGATTTGTAAGGGCTTTAGAGGCAGACTAAAAATAAGGAATTTTATAAATCAACCTTAGTGTGGCATTTTTGCACCATTTGTAACCTATTCATCAGTTGTTGTTGCATGTTAAGACATAGGCAGTTGCAATAGTGAAGTTTAGCCAATACCAGTGAACTGACAAATGTTTTCTGGAGATCATTTGGAACATAGGGAAGAATTTTCTTTATTTTCTTCAACACTTAAAATGCAGAGGAAACCACTGCCTAGAGTTCATCTTTGTAGGTTAATTTGTTATCAATTAAAATCCACAGGTGCTTTGTTTGCTGACCAGAGTCGCAAGTGATCTCAAGTTTTTTTAGGCCACCAATATGCAAACCAAAAAAAGTTTGGTTACCAAACAAGCAAACCTCTGTCTTTCCTGAGTTTAGCTTCAAGCAGTTTTTGTTCATCCAGTCACTGATTGCTGACATACAGTCATGAAATCTGGGCCGTGTTATAGAGACCACAATTTGGGTATCGTCAGCATAGGACATGAAGGAGAAGCCAAAAGATGTTATCAAATCGAAAAGGGAGGTTACATAGATAATAAACAGTGTTGGGCTCAGTGAGGATCCCTGAGGGACACCACAGGGCAGAGAGAAGGATGGAGAAGAAAATTCACCTAGGACAACTGATTGTCCTCTTCCCATGAGGAAGGAAATGAGAAGATCCCAGGCTAATCCTTTGATCACAATCTGTGATGGACGGATCAAGAGTAGCCTATTATCAACCGCGTTGAACGCTGCTGATAGTTCCAAAAGGATCAATTCTGCCCTGCGTTCTTGATCCAGTGGTGCCTTATTTCCTCTGTGGCTTTTATGCATGCTCCTTCAGTGCTAATCTAAATCCGAATTGTGTGAGATCTAGTATATGATTGTTTTCAATATAGTTGGTTAGCTGCCTATTCATGATTTTGTCTATTATTTTCAAAGGCAATGATAATTTGGATATTGGCCTATAGCTGTTGGGATCCAAGGTACTGAGGTTGGATTTTATTAAAGGAAGCAAAGAAACTTGCTTCCAATTGGTGGGGAAAACACCATTCCTAAAAATGAGAGCGAATAGTTATGAAACCTTGGCCTCAATAATTTCTGGGGCCAACTTCACCACTCTGGGAAAACAGGGGTCAAATGGAGATCCAGACTTAATAGATTGGATTAATTCCAATACTTCCTCCGTGGATGGTGGAGTGAACTCTACAACGGGGTCCTCTCTTAACTGTAGGCCATTACCAATGCATTTGTGGATGATTCTACTATGGTTATGGCAAACTTCTCATAGACTTCTTCCACCTTGTTTTGAAATAAATTGGCTATTGTATTACAAAACATTTTGCATTCTGTCTACGTCATCGTTTGTGTGAATTGTAGATAGCATGGTTACAGCTTGGTATAATTCTTTAGTACATTGTTTTGCAGATTGAATGTTGTGTAAAAGTATTGAATTTTCGTTTTATGGATCATTGCTTTATAATCAGCTAGGGACTTTGCATAATTTGGTTTATCTTTCTTATTATACTAATTTCTCCAAATTCTTTCCATCCATCTGAAGATTTGTTTTTGCTTTCTGGGCTCATCTGAGTGCCAAGGGGCTGAGGAATTACCCCTAAGTGTTTTTACTATTTTTTGCAGAGCTAGGGAGTTGATAGCCTCATTTAACCAGTTTGAATAGCCAAGAATAGATTTGTCGATGTCATCTTTACAGAGGGGTGGTGATTTTTCTAAGGTGGTTTTAAGTTCTACAGGTTGAATTTTATGCCAAGGTCTGATCGATAATACAGTGCCTAACTTTTTGGGTACGTGACTGAAGCATTCGTGAGTAATGTCAAACAAGACCGCTTTGTGGTCTGACCATGATAATGGCAAGGTGAATATGTTAGTTAGGGCTGAATTGTTCGTAAAAATCTAATCCAGGATGTGCCCTGCCTGGAGGGTAGGTTCAGACACTTTCTGGGAGAGGCCAAGATTGCTCATTGTTTTATTTAATGTAATTGTGTTGGAGTCTGCATTTGATTCTAAATGGAAATTAAAGTCCCCTAACTCACCATACAGGATAATTTCCTCTAATAATATTCTGGGCAAACAGGTGTTTTGGACCAGGGGGACGATAAACTAGTAAGCCCTTACAAGTGTGCTTACTGAATAGTTACATGGAAAAGTCATGGCCTCAAACATTTCAGTGTGGACTGGTTCAAAAGTGACAAAGATGTTGTTCTTATAGATAACTGCTAGCCCTCTCTCTTTCTTTGTAGGTCTGTCCACTCTATTAATATTGTACGCCTCTAGAATAGCGTTAACCAGGTCTTGCCTGGCTCATATCTCTGTAATAAATATAATGGACGGGTTAATTGCCTCCACAAATAATGAAAAATCCACACTGTGTTTTATTGGGGACCTAGCATTAACTAGGGCACATCTAGCCCATTCTATCTCAATATTAGGATCATCGTGCAGTATACGATCCCTGCATTCTATGCAGAAGATAAAGCGTAAAGCCCAGTTAGCCACAAAATCCCATTTCGTACATTGCTAGCTGATATTTCTCTTGGAATAGGCCTATTAAATGCACCAAACTCCTCTCTTTTGCATCTCACCTTTTTATTGATCCAGGGGCTTGATCAGCAGGGGGGCTAGTACGTGACGCGGTCTGGACATGGACAGATACAGATGGGCTTTGACACAAGCTAAATAGCCTGACATTATTAGTGGGTGTGCCGATGGCCGTGGCGTGTTACTCAGTGAAGCATAATCTAACACCTGCTGGATGAACAAATTCAGCAAACCAGGATCCAGCAACTCCTGGTTCGAGTCCCAGGCTTCACCAAGACTCGAGACCTACTGGTAAATAAAAGTGGGTTTAAAATAACAGGGAGATATACAAAACCATAAAACAATCAAAACAGGTTTTAAACCCTTTAAAGTATTGTGCCCACCACCTACACCGGTGCCAGGCACCTCCCAGAACTTGTCAGTTGGTCTTCCTACAAGCAAAGGAAAGAAATAAAAGAATGAATTAAGTGTTGTAGAGTAGATTGAAGTGGTGTAATGTAGAGTGGAGTAAAGTGTCATAGAGTGGAGAGGTATAGCGTGGAGTGTCAGAGATTGGAGTAAAGTAGTGTGGAGTGGATAGGCATAGAGTAGCGTAGATTGGCATGTAGTGTCACAGAGTGGAGTGACCTAGACTGGCATAGAGTGGAGCAGTGTGGCCTGCAGTGGAGTGGCCTAGAGTAAAGGGGTGCAGAGTCCAGGGGGATAGAGTGGGGTGGAGTTTTAGGGAGTGGAGTGGCATAGAGTGGAGGGGTGTAGAGTGGCATAGTGGAGTAGAGTGTTGTAGATGAAGTGGCAAAAGAGTGGAGTATGCATGATGTGCTAGTGCACTGCCATTACAGACTGCACATTTTCAATTGAAATTGCTGTTACACTTGCGCAGACATGCAGTTTTACTGATAAAACTATACAGCAGACAAATGTGTGGAAATTGCATTACCTTGTGTATTTATTTATTTTAAATTGTATTAAAATATTTGTTTCCACCAAACTATAGATGTGCTTCATTTGTGCTTTTTCTAATTCTGATATATTTTGAAATAGTAACACAGTTCATTTATAGACATTTAAATTGTGTTCGGTGCTAGGAAAAAGTCTTTCCCTTCCACACCCCTAGACTGTCAGATAAATTCTCTCATTTGAAGTAAGACAAAGAAAAGTAAACACTATGCTTCCTGGGAAGACAGAGACTGACATTTGACCTGCTTTTGAATGCACAACAAATATGACATGATAATGGCAAAATTGAATTGCCTGTTTACTGGCAAAATTGAATTGCCTGTTTATAGAAAGCGAGCACTAGTTGAAGAATACAGTATACAATCAGTGCTCCACTGGAGGGATAAATACATGATGAACAGCCTTAAGCCAACAATCCAGCAAATAGAAAGCAAACAAATGTAAGTTACAAACCACAAGGCCAGTGGTAAGCAATGGACAGAATGCATTCCAGGGAAGCTTTCGGAGTGTCTCCAAGAGGCCTTTTCCCAACCAAACAGCTGCGCTGTCTGGTTGGCTTTGACTTAAAATGCAAAAAATAACTACTGTCACCTAAAACATATCCCACAATGAAATATTTTAATGAAAAAACATTCACTTAAGTAGCAGTTTTACTAGAGATATTTATAAAAAATAGCCTTTCAGTTGGCAGTTATTATTATTTAACCCCTAGGGGGCCCAGGATGTAATGGTTACGTCCTTGGCAGCACCGGGCCAGTGCTGAGAATGTAACTGTTACGTCCTGCACTCACCCTACCACTCCCCCTGAGGGCCTCCCATCCCCCTCCCCTGGGCAGGGATGGAAGGGGAATCGCTTCCTCTTCCACCCCCACCCTCTGTCCCCGAGCCCGAGCCCCCCAGTGACGTCTGATGTCAGAGGTCACCTCCATCACGCTGGATGCATATATTTTTAGGCCATTTCTGCCTGCCTTCGGGCAGATCGGCCTATGGTAATTAGGCCCATCTGGCCCCAAGTGGGGCAGAAAACACTAGACACCAGGGATAATGTTTTTTTTTGTTTTTTTACAGGATGGGAGCGACCGCTTCGGCAAGGGCCGCACCCCTGGGGGGCAAATTTATTTTAGGCCATTTCTGACCCCTTTGGGGGCTGATTGGCCTATTTTTAGTAGGCCAATCGGCCCCTATGGGGGGGCAGACCCCATTAGACACCACAGATTTGTGTTTTTTGCGACAATTTCACCAAAGGGGAGCAACGCCTTAGGCAAGGGTCGCTCCCCTGGGGGGCAAATTTATTTTAGGCCATTTCTGCCTCCAAGGGGGGCAGAAACCACTAGGCACCAGGGATTGTTTTTTTTTACAGATGGGGAAAGATCCCTTAGGCAAGTGTCTCTCAATTTTATTTTAGCACCTATTTTCTTAGACCAGTTGGGGGGGGGGGGCAGAAACCACTAGACATCAGTTTTTTTTTTTTTTGCACCCATTTCACGAAAGGCAAGGGTAGTTTCCCTGGGAGCAAATTTATTTTAAGCCATTTCTGCCCCCTTGGGGCCAAATTGGCCTATTTTAATTAGGCTGATCTGCCTCCAAGGGGGGCAGACACCACTAGGCACCAGGGATTTTCTTTTTTCTTTTTTTTACAGATGGGGGCAACCCCTTAGGCAAGAGTCGCTCCCCTGGGGGCAAATTTATTTTAGCCCATTTCTGCCCCCCCCCCCCCCAGGGCAGTTCGGCCTATTTCTGGTAGTCCAAACTGCCCCCGAGTGGGGGCAGAAAGCCCGGCAGAGACCAGGGAAGATTCTTTAAAAAAATAGTGGGTGGAGGTGTGGCCATACCTCCACCCCAAATAAATGGAGACAAATTTGCTCTCTCCACCAGTGGGCAGATGGGGCAATTATCCCCAATCCACTCCCCGGAGGGGGGGGGAGGCAGAAAGCCTACTAGATGACAGAGAATAAAAAAAATAGTGGAGTGGTGGCTATCAACCAGAATGGGCAAGGTTATTAAACCACCCCAACTGAAGTGGGTAAAATTGTTCCAGCTCTCCCCCACACACTAAACCAAGCAAGCAAGAGGACATTTGATTATTTTGTGTTTTGGGTTTACATTTGGGCCATGAGAGCTTGGCTAACTCTCAAAATCGTCCCACTTGGAATGGGGAGGGCTGCACTTTATGGACTTTGCCATGTAGAAAAATCTATGGGACCTAGACACATCTGAAAATCAAACATCTGTGTGAGTCCAGGGTAGTGTCAGTGGCGGCCCGTCCTTTAGGGCGGAGGGGCCACGCCCCCCCACCCCATGAAGAGTGTCTGTCAGGCTGAACAAAGGTCAGCCTGACAGACACTCTTTATGTTCAGGTCAGGCAGCCAGGAGCAGACATGCGCGATTTGCGCAGACTCCTAGCTGCCTGAGCAGAACTTTGCTGAGCTGAGGAGATCACGACCCTTATGGGCGTGATCTCCTCGGCCCAGCAAAGGTGCCTCCAGGCCCTCCCCTGGGTGACGAGGAAAGCGTCACCCATTGACACTCTCCCTGGGCGCTTCAGGTTTAAGCCCTGAAGCGCCCAGGGCGAGTGTCAATCAGTGACACTTCGTCACAGAGTGAGGTGGGGTCAGCAGTCTCACTGACCCAATCCCACTCTGTGACGAGGCTGGGACTGCTGCCTTCCCTCATTGGCTGACCTAAGGTCAGCCAATGAAGGAAGGCAGCAGTCCCAACCCTCCTGGGACCTGGAGGCTGAAGGTAAGTGTGTGTGTGTGTGTGTGTGTGTGTGTATGTGTGTTATGTTTTCCTTTGAATGTTTGGTGCGCGCGTGCATGTTTGAGTGTTATGAGTGTTGTTCATGGATGTGCGTGCGTGTGTGTGTGTGAAAGAATGAATGTGTTTGATCTTGTAAAATGAATGTTTGGTGCGTGCATGCATGTTTGAATGGAATGAGTGTTGTTACTGGATGTGAGTGCGTGCGTGCGTGCGTGTGTGTAAGAATGAATGTGTGTGAATTTGTAAAATGAATGGTGCGTGCGTGCATGTTTGAATGGAATGAGTGTTGTTAATGGGTGAGCGTGCGTGCGTGCGTGTCTGGGTGTGAAAGAATGAGTCTGTGTGTGTGTTTGTGTGTGTGCCCCGCCCGCCCTCCTCCCAAAGCTGCCGGCCGCCACTGGGTAGTGTGTTTCACATGCACCCTGCACCATTTTCCTACCCACACTGCCCTGCAAACTTTCAACTTTGCTTGAAATCACACATTTTCCCCACATTTTTGTGATGAAACCGTCCGGGATCTCCAGGAATCCACAAAATTCCTACCACCCACCATTGTCGCATCTGTACCGATAAAAATTGTGCCCCACTTGTCAGCCTATAAAAGTTTTTTTTTCAAACTGCCCTTTTGGACCCACTTTGGTTCCCCCTCACTTTTGACATGTTTTGGCTTTTCCCTGTCACAGGCACTTGGCCCACCTACACAAGTGAGGTATAATTTTTATCAGGAGACTGACGGGAACGTTGGGTGGTAGGAAATGTGTGCTGGTGCAGTGATTCCACACAGAAATGTGGGAAAAATGTGATTGTTTTAGTTAAATTTGAGGTTTGCTGTAGATTCTGGATAAGAACACAGTGGGGGATCCATGCAAGTGGATTCCTTCGGATGTCTAGTTTTCAGAAATGTCTGGGTTTGGTAAGCTTCTTTATATGGCTGCTGAGCTCAGGACCAAAAACGCAGGTGCCCCCGCAAAAACAGGTAGTTTTGTATTTGATAATTTTGATGTGTTCACATAGTGTTTTGGGGCATTTCCTGTAGCGAGCACTAGGCCTACCCACACAAGTGAGGTACCATCTTTATTGGGAGATGCGGGGGAATGCTGTGTAGAAGGAAGTTTGTGCCCCTCTCAGAGTCCAGAACTTTCCAGCACTGAAATAGGAGTAGAAAGTGCTTTTTTGGCCAAATTTTTAGGTTTGCAAAGGATTCTGGGTAACAGAACCTGGTGAAAGCCCCACAAGTCACCTCATTCTGGATTCCCTTAGGTGTCTAGTTTTTAGAAATGTCCAGGTTTGCTAGGTTTTCACAGGTGCCAGATGAGCTAGAGGCCATAATCCTCAGCTAGGCACTTTGCAAAGAACAGGTCAGTTTTTTGGGGGAGAATGTGATGTGTCCATGTTGTCTTTCGGGCATTTCCTGCTGCGGGCACTAGGCCTACCCACACAAGTGAGGTACCATTTTTATCGGGAGACTTTGGGGAATGCTGGGTGGAAGGAAATTTGTGGCTCATCTCAGATTCTAGAACTTTCTATCACTGAAATGTGACGGGGAAGTGTTTTTTTGCCAAATGTTGGGGTTTGCAAAGGATTCTGGGTAACAGGGTGTGGTGAGAGACCCACAAGTCATCCTGGATTTCCCAGGGTGTCTAGTTTTCAAAAATGCACAGGTTTGTAAGGTTTCCCTACATGCCGGCTGAGCTACGGGCCAAAATCCACAGCTAGGCATTTTCCAAAAACACATGTCAGATTTTAATGTAAAAATGTGATGTGTCCATGTTGCATGTCCTGTCACGGGCATTAGGCCTACCCACGCAACTGAGGTACCATTTCTATCGGGAGACTTGGGGGAACACAGAATAGAAGAACAAGTGTTATTGCCCCTTGTCTTTCTCTATATGTTTATCTTCCAAATGTAAGACAGTGTGTAAAAAAAGACGACTATTTAAGAAATGCCCTGTAATTCACATGCTTGTATGGGCACCCTGAATTCAGAAATATGCAAATAACCACTGCTTCTCAACACCTTATCGTGTGCCCATTTTGAAAATACAAAGGTTTCCTTGATACCTATTATTGACTCTATATTTCACCAAAAGAATTGCTGTATGCCTAGTATACAATGAAAACACATTACAAGGTGCAGCTCGTTTATTGGCTCTGGGTACCGAGGGTTCTTGATAAACCTACAAGCCCTATATATCACCACAACCAGAAGAGTCCAGCAGATGTAACAGCATATTGCTCTTAAAAATCTGACATCACAGGAAAAAGTTACAGAGTAAAACCTGTAGAGAACTGCCTGTTTTTTTTAACCTCAATTTCAATATTTTTGTACTTCTACTGTTATTTTCTGTAGGAAAACCTTGTAGGATCTACACAAATGACCCCTTGCTGAATTCAGAATTTTGTCTACTTTGTAGAAATGTTTAGCTGTCTGGGATACAACATTGGTTTCACACCCATTTCGGTCACTAACTGGAAGGAGGCTAAAAGCACAAAATTAGTAAAAAGGGGGTATGTCCCAGTAAAATGCCAAAATTGTGCTGAAAAATATGTTTTTTTATTCAACTCTGCCTGTCCCTGAAAGCTGAGAAGATGGTGATTTTAGCCCACACAAACCATTTGTTGATGCCTTCTTCTGCAGCCCTTTTTCCCATTTGCTTGGAAAAAAGGAAATTTTTGCTGTATTTTGGCTAATTTCTTGGTCTCCTCTCGGGGAACCCACAAACTCTGAGTACCTCTAGAATCCCTAGGATGCTGGAAAAAAAGGACGCAAATTTGGCGTGGGTAGCGTATGGACAAAAAGTAATGAGGGCCTAAGCATGAACTGCCCCAAATAGCCAAAAAAAGTCCTGGTACCTGAGGGGTAAAAAGGTCTGGAAGCGAAGGGGTTAAGAAGGAGATGCAAAGATATCACCATCTAACCAAGCATTCAAATAGAAGACAGCTATATTGTTACAATGTCACTCAAACACTTTGGCCCTTATTATGACATTGGCGGTAAAACCCGCTTACTGCCGCGGTGACTGCCGCCAACATACTGCTGCGATGCCAGCCCAAAGGTCAGTGGAAAAGTGGCGGTCCCAACACCCATACCGTTACGCCAGCAAAACAGCATCCATCACATTATGACCCACAAATCACTACGGCGGACATTCAACGGCGGTAAACCATTGGTGGTGCATACCGCAGCACTCAGAATGGACACCTACATACAAAACAACACCACATTGGCCAATACTAAAAACACACAGCTGACACTCATACACACACCACACCCACACACCCACAGCACTATAAAACATACACCCACATTACCCACAACCCTTTACAAATACAAATTATTGGTACCAGACTGACCCCAAGACCAATGCAAAGACTAGACACACATACCACTTACACCCACACATCCCTCACGCACCCCACATCACACACCCCACCACATTACTAAACACACTCTCACCAACACACAACGCCCATGTCCCCACAAAGGCACCCCGTTTCACTGATGAGGAGTCATGGTGGAGGAAATTGTCAGGGTAGAGCAGTGGTCCCCAATCTGTGCGCCGTGGCACCCAGGTGCGCCATCTAAACTAGCCAGGGGCGCCATGCACCAAGCACAGGGTTTGGGAACGAAAGGAGGAATAGCTATAAATATCTGCTGTCACTACTTGCCCTGGCCTCCTGCTAACTGCAGTGTTAATGGATGACACTGAAACATAAAACCATCTCTCAACTCAGAGTTATTCAACAGACATAAAACCATCTCTCAACTCAGAGTTATTCAACAGGTCCTGACCCTGAGCTAAACAGTTCAGAAGTGTTGCTCGAGTGAATTTTAGAAATCCCTTTATGCAATTTAACAAAACCTTTTGTGCAGTATAATTAAAATATACATGCTAATTCTTATAACCTCGACCTAGGTAAGGAGACAAGGAAGACTGCTTATAAAGGTCATTAAGGGTGAATGTGAATAACATTAATTCAATACACAAGCTCCAAAAATAAAATAAACGGTAAAGAAATATGCAGTAAAGCACTGTAAAGGGCATTTCTTCTGCTCAGCAAATAATGCATACTCAGGCCTTCATGGAAGACCTGCTGTCACAGACAACTAATTCTGTCCCTTGAAGGATAGGTCACAAACACTTCACTCGGAATAAGCCACCCTAAGACAAACACTTTTGAAAATGCCAAGCCCTGCATGCTATACCAATGCCTGGACATCCCTCCCAGCCCTGCATGGACACCAATCACTAAAGCATGCACAGCATAGGGAAACTAACAATCCAACAATCCATCACCATACACATTCTAAGGTGGCAGGGCAACACCAACGATAGAGGGGAAGCCAGGGATGGGGACATTGAGTGCATCACAGGTTAGATTGGCACAAACCTCTCCCTTAACACTGTCCCATTACATAAATGCACCATGTACACTGAAGTTGTGGCTCTATTTTTCCAATTGTGACAGCCTACTCACTCTTGTGTCCCTTAAATACCTACTGCTGTGGATGAATAGGAGGTGGAGACATACCCCCGTTTACAGACTTCATGTGGACTTGGATACACTGGAGGGAAGGCACCTTATCCTCACCTATAGACTGGACAGGGCCACAATCACAGAGCTGTGTGCCCAATTGGAGCCAGACCTGATCTCATCTGTCCGTCATCCGACTGGGATCCCCACTCTTGTGCAAGTGCTATCAGTGCTCCATTTCTTGGCAACTGGTTCTTTCCAAGTGACAGTGGGTTTGGCAGCAGGAATGTCACAGCCAATGTTCTCAATCGTGCTGGCAAGAGTCTTTTCTGCCCTCGTGAGACACATGTGCAGCTGCATTTTTTTCCCCCAAGTGGAAGATTTGGTCATTGTGAAGGCCAGATTCTATGCAATGGACATACCCCCAATAATATTGGGGTGATCGACGGGACACATATTGCGTTTGTCCCCCCCACCAGAATGAACAGGTGTTTAGGAATTGTAAGAGTTTCCACTCACTGAATGTGCAGATGGTGTGCCTGGTGGACCAGTACATCTCCCATGTCAATGCTTGGTATCCTGGGTCGGTACATGATGCCTTTGTTCTGAGTAATAGCAGCATTCCAAAAGTGGTGGCCCAACTACAGAGGCACAGGGCGTGGCTAATAGGTGACCCTTGGTCACCACCCACTGTATGTTAGTGTATGCCGTCTGGTGTCCCCCCATAGGACTGTGTGAGGCTAAATGTGGTACCTCAATACTTGCAGGTGACTCTGGCTACCCAAACCTTTTGTGGATGCTGACCCCTGTCAGGAATGCCAGGACAGGGGCTGAAGAACGTTATGATGAGGCTCATGGGCGAACCAGACAGATCATTGAGAGGACTTTCGGGCTCCTGAAGGCCAGGTTTAGGTGCCTCCATCTGACAGGATACCTGTGCTATTCACGCAAGAAGGTCTGCCAGCTAGTAGTGGCATGCTGCATGTTGCACAACCTGGCCCTCAGATGCCATGTACCTTTTCTGAAGGCGGAGAAGACTGGAGCACCCCTGTGGCAGCAGTAGACCCTGAGGACAGTGAGGATGAAGAGGATGAGGATGAGGCAACAGAACATCAGTTATCCGTCAATACTTCCAATGACATACGGGTGAGACGGAGCAACTGACCATTCCTATGACTATTGGTGTAGTCGGTGTGGCTGTAGCATGATGGCATTGACTTACTTTGCATCTCAACTTAGTTGCACCTATGGCTTGTCATTTTACAGATGTTGTGATATAACAACTGTGTACTGATGTGCTGACTACAGACAGCTTCAGGTCATTAGTTCTATGCTCTTGCAGTGTACAGAGCATTTGCACTAGATGTGACTGTTTCCATATATGCACATTTTCAATACATAAAACACCAGTAGTCAAGTTGTGTTCAAGGGTGTTTATTGTAGTGCTACCAAATTGAGGGGAAAGTGCAATGGAATGGGGTGATGATGAAGGAAATTCCAGGGTATTGTTCCAGTCTGTTTGTAGCACAGGTGCAGTGACCAAGTGACCATAGGAAGAGGAGCAAAGGCAGTTCAAAGTGGACAAGGTGACAGTGGGGGACACAAGGGGGACAATCAGGAGAGTCTCATTTCCTGGTGGGGGTCTTGGCAAGTGTCTCTGGCTTCTGTCTGGTTCTCAGGAAAAGTTTGCAGGGTGGTTCACCTTCTGCAGGGGGAGGGGGCTGGTGGCCTGTGGGTCCTGTGGGTCCTGTGGTGGGGCCTCCTGCCCACTGGCTGCACCAAAAGTGGAGGGCTGGTCAATGGACTGGCTAGTGGTAGGGGCCTGCCAGTGTGCTGTTGCCTCCCTCATGATGTTGGCTATGTCTGCCAGCACCCCTGCTATGGAGATCAGAGTGGTGTTAATGGCCTGTACGTCCTCTCTGGTCTCCTGATACTGACCCTCCTGCAGCCGCCTGTTCTCCTGCACGTTGCCAAGAATCTGGCCCATCGTGTCCTGGGAATGTTGGTAGGCTCCCAGGATCTCGGAGAATGCCTCATGGACAGTCGGTTCACTGGTCCTGTCCTCCCCCTGGCGCACTGCAGTCCTCCCAGTGTCCCTGTTCCCCTGTGCCTCTGTCCCCTGAACGGTGTGCCCACTGCCACTGATCCCAGGTCCCTGACTGTCCTGGGTTTGAAGTGTGGACTGGGACCCTGTACAGGTGGGCACACTGCTGATTTACGTGTCCTGGGGACAGAGGTGTGGGTACGCTGGGTGGGTTCTGTGGTGTTGGATACTGATGGGGGAGGCTCTGTGGTGGACTGTGAGTGGGCTTGGGTGACTGGCTGTCCAGTGCGCTGATTGGCCAGGTAGGTCATCCAGATCCTGAAGTCCAGAGTTACTGCCATCACTGGGGGCAACTTCTGTTGGGGGACTTGATAGCTGTGGCACCTCCTCTCTGCTGACATTGACTCGGGTACCTGTGGGGATGTAAGTGATGTATTATGTGACATATTGTACATCCCTGGCTTGCCAGGGAATGCCAGGCCAAACATTGCAGCGTGGGTCAACTCTAGGGTAATGGGTGTATAGCAAATGCAGGAAATCTAGCTTGTTAGCATTCCATTTCAGGCAGGGCTTTGTGGGTACCAGGAGGAGTGCAATTGGCGATGTGTGGCTTTCATCTTGCCTTAGCATCTAGCCATATCACTGGCAGTGCAATGCATAGTGCTTAAGCCTGATCCATGTGTGTGACGGTGCTGTGTATGCCAACTGTGGTGTTGGTGCAGTCACTGACCCAGTGTTTCCTTTGTCTCTCTCGCCCCCTTTTTTCCTCTGTCATCCTGTCCCTGTGTGCATTAGCATCATCTGGCGGAGGAGCAGGGGCACCGGTAATAGAGGGAGCTGCATCCCACAGGACCCAGGAGGCAGAGTCTACCGATGCAGAGGGAACCAGAGGGACGGAGGGCGAGGGGAGCACCACGGCGGAGACAGGAGGTAACAACACAGACTCAGATACCTCCTCCGATGGGAGCTCCCTGGTGGTGGCGGACACCTCTGTGACCACCCCAGCTGTAGGTACCCCCGTACCAGCACCGCCCTCCAAGTAGCCCCTCAGCGAGTTGCCTGTCCCCGCTCAACCAGGAGGGTGGACATCTCTTTCACCCCAGGCACCTCAGGCTCTGCCCCAGTGAGCTCTGCTGCCCTGAGTGAGGGAGATATTCACTCCTGAAATCCATCTCTTTAGGGCAATCAACCATTGTGAATGCCATCCAGGGGCTGGCATCCCAGATGCAACAATGCATTGCATTCCTGGAGGGCATTCATGTTGGATTGGTGGCCCAGCAGTGATCGAGTCAGGCTCTGGCCTCCTCTCTGATAGCAGCCATTGACCCTGTTTCTACCGCCCCCCTTCAACTACCACTTCCCAGTCTCCTCAACCCCAAACTATCCCATGCATGCATACTGACGAGCATGCACACAAGACAACACCCAAGAGTGTCACAGGCAAACAGAGGCACCATATTTCATCCCCCAAGCACTCACACAAACATCAGACAGTTGCAAACACAACAACATCCATTGCCTCCACTGTCTCCCCCTCCTCCACCTCCCTCCCAGTCACGTCTACACTCACACCTGCATACACTGCACCAACATCCACCACCAGCACCACCATACCAAGTAGCACACACACCTCACTAGCAGACACCTCCACAACATCCATGCACGTGTACCCTGTGTCCACTCCCACCCTGTCTGTCCCCCCTCCTAAAGGACACAAACGCAAGCACTCAGACACCCAACAGCCATCCACCTCACATCAGCATACTGCCCATGCACCTGCACCCACATACAGCAGACATACACTTCCTACAACCACTCACTCAACCTCTACTCCCATCACTCCTCCCCCCTCCCACCCCACCGTCCCTAAGAAGCTTTTCCTTGCCCAATTTGACCTCTTCCCTCCCCCCGTCCTGCCCGTAAGAGCAGGGTCCCAATGACCCAACCCAACACCTCAGCAAAACAGTCCATGTGACCAGTGGTGGGAAGTCAGTGAAGGATCCCACTCTATCAGCCACGAAGGGGAAAGATCCCACACCTTCAGCCAAGAAGGGGAAGGAGCCTGCACTTCCAACCAAGAAGGGGAAGGAGCCTGCACCTCCAGCCAAGAAGGGGAAGGAGCTTGCACCTCCTGGTTTGAAGGGGAAGAAGCCCTTGACTCCTGTCCGGCAGGGTAAAGAACACGTACGATATGAAGTTGGAACCCCGCCATGACAGCGATCACCACCCCCTATGTCTTACTTTACCCAACAAAGCTTTTGGGAGAACACAACACCTAGAGACCACCGATGTTCCGATCCCTTCTCTGAACTCCAGGCAAACTTGTGTTAGCTGGCCAAAGGTTACATCTAATCCACTCTTGGTCAAACAAATGTATTCTTCCTTTTTACAGCTGTTCTCCGGTCTTGAAAAGCAAGAGGTCGATAGTCTTCCAATCCTGAAAATCCATGCTGAATTGATAAACATTCTACAGAATTTTTTTTTATAAAGAAACCACTGTTAAGCATACCCCTGATACTATACGATCCAGAGAATGGTTCAATAAAGATTGCGACCTTGCTAGGCTCAATCTTAAATTGGCCCTCCATAAGCACTCACAGGAGGAGATCAGGGCCGCTAGATCTAGCTTCACTAAGGCCCTGGACCTAGGGAAGAAAAATTGGGAATTCGAGATCTGGCGGAAGCTGCTGGAGGCAGTCGAAAATCGAGACGAGGGCTCCTTTTGGAGGCTGTTGACCCACAGGCATAGAGAGGGTAATACTGCCCCAAATCTTCATATTCAGCCTGAAAGATGGGTGGCTCATTTTTCCGAAATGTATGTTTCATCCATGCAACAGGACCAAGAGGACCATAGGGGTGTCGAACGCAGACCTCTTATAGAAAGGTCCTTCGGAGGACATCGTTTTTACAATTGCTGAAACCACACAGCTATTAGTTCTCTGAAACCCTCTAAGGCTCCTGGTCCTGATAAGATACCGGGGGACCTGTTTAAGTCAGAACCCGTTATTTGGGCGTGGTATATTAATACTTTATCAAACGCCATCGCAGCAGGTGGCCTCATTCCGGACTCGTGGCTCGGGCCGAAATTATCCCTATTTATAAAAAAGGAGATGTGGGACTGCCCCTCAATTACCGCCCATTTAGCCTCATTGATAATCTTCAAAAGATTTTCTCTAAGCAAGTTCTAGACAGGCTAATGGACTGGGTCCAAGCCAATCAGGTCCTATCTCCCCTCCAGGCTGGTTTTCGTTCAAGAATTAGCACTATGGACCAAGTTTTTAGATTTTTTCTGTTACCCTGGAAATACGTTACTTTGGCCAAACAAAACTTGTATGTTGCTTTTGTTGACCTAAAGTCCGCTTTCGATCTTGTCCCAAGACAGAAATTGTGGGAAGTCCTAAAGAAAATTGGTGTCCCGATGAATTTGGTGCACCTAATTCAAAGATTGCACAAGAACACCTATGCTCGACTAAGATGGGGTAGTCAGGGGGAACTTACTGATCGTATTAATATCAGGCGGGGGGTACGCCAAGGCTGTGTCCTGGCACCTACTCTTTTTTCGCTGTTCATTAATGAAGTGGTGCAAGTTGTAACAGATTGTCAAAACGAAGCCCCTTCATTGAACACTTCAAAAGTTCCTATTCTTTTATTTGCTGATGACTCCCTCCTGATGTCTAAAACACCTATGGGCCTTCAGGTCCTCCTGGATAGGTTTGGTGTGTTTTGTGCAGACCATGGATTGGAACTTAATTCTAGTAAAACAAAATTTATGATCTTCGGTCTTGGTTGCACAAAACGATGTAACATCTTATATAACGAGGTTCCTCTGAGCAAGGTATGCTCCATTGTCTATTTAGGGGTGAAAATCAGCAATGATATGAACTGGCAGGCCCAGGTAGGGAAAAGCCTAGCTCTCTTAGCACACAGGTCAGGAGCAATTTTGCATTTCCAAATGTCTAATACCTTGAAAGTTGTTTCCCCAGCTATTAGCACAGAGTGCCGAGGTCAATGGCGCTGAGATCTGGGGTTGTTCCAAAACTAGCAAGTTATCTGTGGGGGAAAATAATTTTGTAAGATCGCTCTTTGCATGTCCTCGTAGCACGCCCTTAGTTCCAGTGTTTTTGGACCTACGGTTCCCCCACATTTCTGATGTAATAGCTTTAAGGCCTTTAACTTTCTGGGTTCGCATCTGGACTACCCCTGAATTAGTCATATACAAGGAGTCTTTGCAAGACTTATTGGATAGACCAAATGTACTTTCTATCCCTTGGTTCAAGTACATTTCGGAATGGTTCCATACCTTGGGACTCAGTGATTTCTGGAGCCAGCCTAATAATCTAAGGAGGGTTCACAAGGACCACTTAAAATCTGTTTATTGGTCCCATGTCAGGGAAAAATATCTGTTATGTACTTCACATGGTAGGCTGACATCTCAATTTCTTGATTACAAGTGGTTTCCCCACTTCAAACCCTTCTTGGATTTAATTACTGACCAACTAAGCAAAAACTTGTATGTTCGGTTCAGGTATGGATGCCTCCCTCTGAAGTCCTTTTCCAGTTCATGGTGCTCTACCCCGCTATCTAATCAATGTCCAAGTTGTAACGGTTCTGTGGAAACCGTAGTGCACTTTATGTTTATTTGTCCTGCCTATGGCACTGCCCGGCGGAAATGGCTCAGCCCCGCTTGCAGGAATATGGGGTTGAGAACGTGTAAAGATGCCCTAAGGTTGATGTTGAGAGATTGCTCCTCTTTCCTAACTTGTGCGGTCAGAAAGTTCCTTGCGTCCGCCTGGCATATACGTACACATTTTTTAAAAGATCACAGTGATTTGTTATTAATTGAAACTTGATTCTAATTTATTTAATCAAACAGTTTTACTCATTGAACTTTTTATAAAATTATTGATGAGGATGGCAAAGGCAGCCAATAAAAAGGAATTCTGACGTTTCTCCCTCATATATAGGATGGGAGACACATGTGAAGATTTATATCTATCTTTTCTCCTTTGTACATTCGCAGATCTCTCATTTTATCTTTATCTTATCCTCATTATTTACTTTTTAATCTTGTTATTATATATTTATTGTGTATAGATCATGGTTTTACTGTTGTAAGTTATTGCTTTGATGGTTTAATTAGACTGAATAAAGCTTGTGTGACTTGATTGATTGACTTGAACACGTACAACCTGCCATGAGGGGAAGAAACCATCAACCCCTGCCAGGAAGTGTAAGGATTCCACGCCCCATGTCATGGAGTGGACGAAGCCCTCTACTCTAGCGGAGGCTGTCAGGGTGACACCTCCACTACCACCAGCGGTCACGGGCCCCCACCGCCAGCTGAGGAAGTGCAGCCATCACCACCTGCAGAGGCTGCGCAGGAGGCACCTCCATCTGTAACCACACTGCAGCCATCACCACCTGCAGAGGCTGCCCAGGAGGCACCTCCATCTGCCACCACACTGCAGCCATCACCACCAGCGGAAGCCAAGTAGGTCACCCTCCAGGGGCTGCTGTATGAAGGGCCCACTCCAGAACCAGTGGGAAAGTCACCCACTCGAGAGACTGTGACCTTGCACTCCCCCGGACAGAGATATGGGCATGGAGCCCCCTCCAGAACCAGTGGGCTTGTTCCCATATTCGGCTGAGGTGCCCCCACCCCGTATCGTTGCCTGCCCACTTGCAAACTGATGCCCCTGCAGAGTTCTATCCAGATGAAGTCAAGATTTGAGTTGGGCCTTGCACATTGCCCTATGGCCTTGTGGGCCCATTGAACATTGGACTGGGCAGTGTCCCTTTGTGTACATTTGTACATATCTGTTTCACAGACAATTGATTTATTTATTAGCTGTTGATATTAATACATTCACCTTGGTGCATTCCTGTTGTCCTTGCAGTATTCTGCTGTGTATCGGGTGCAAATTGTTTTTCGTGTGCAGCTGGTTGTGTGTATGGTTTTTGTGTGTCGGGTGTGTGTTGTGCGAGTGTGTGTCACTCTTGTTTTACTCCCTCCCTCCCCTGTGTCCTAGGTGGCTCTACTCACCGTTGTCATCTTCATCGGCGTTGGTGTTCCAGGTGGAGCATAACGTAGAATATCATCGGAAAAACTTGCAGTTCAGGTTCCATGGCGGCGTTGTTCTTCCCTGTGTCTCCGATGGCGAGTCTTTTCTCTTCTGTGATGTGTTTAGGCCAGGGTATTGATGGCAAGGAAATTCTATTTCTGTTTCTTCACACTGGTTAAGGTTTCTTTTCCAGTATATCGTATTTGGCAACCATATGTACATGTGTATGAGCACTCGTAGGACAGTATAACAACATAGAAGTTTGCAGCCAATTCTAGCTGTTTGTTGCCACGTTGATATTATTTTATTGATGGCATGGTACCGCCCAGAAAAAACATGGCGGTTTGTAGGGTCTTAATATGGTGGGTGGTATTTTGTCTCCCACCTGGCTGTTGATGGCGACTGCCGACGAGCGTGTTGTTAAAGACCTGGCGGATGGTGTGGTACATTGGCTGTCTTTGGGAGTTGTCACCACCATGGTCATAATTTGGCGGGAATTACCACGAGCCTGTTGACAATATTACCATCACTTTATCACTCACCGCCAAGGTCATAATGAGGGCCTTTATAACAAACTTTTAAAAGAAGTCCATGGAAATTAACTGACCGGGATTTAAAGCTAATATAAAAGAAAATACACAAAATAAAGTACATTTGGAACCAGCTTTGCAACTGTAGAGAAATAAAATACTTTTGTGCACCTGCTTTGCACAGTCTCTCAAAGTGAAGGGAAGCAGTGAGTAGAGTGAGGCACCCACTGCTGAGTGGTGTAATGGACAGAAGCAAATTATAAATGACAATTTAATAGACCAATGGATAAGGCCCACTGACTAAAAGACCCTCTATGTAAGTCTGTTATGTAAGATTATTTGAATAAATAATAGTCTGGCGAGACAAGCCAGACCAAAAATGTATTCCTCAAATAAACTTTAAGAACAGCTATACTAAAAGAGTAACGTATAAAAAGCTGAACATACACAGTGGTACTGGTTTACTTTAATCCTGAGTATGATCAGCCTATGGCTGGTCAAACTCACAACCCATCCAATATTTCTTTCCATATTCATATTTATTAATAAAATCCAATTTGTAGCCTCGACTTCTCATTTTCTATACATCTCCTCTGTCATCATATTTTTGCACTAGCCACTTGCCTATAATGTAGCTTTGGTGTGATTTTTAGTATTCCTTCATCCTTTTTCTGTATTTGCAAACATGTAGCAAAAAGTGCACATAGTTTTCACTATATACGTCTTCTATTGTTCATGATCCCGTTTCAGTTGATGTTGTACAGGTGATTAATTTCTTTAGTTTTTTGTCAGAATTATATGCAAAAAGACTATCCTACAGGACCGTAAACATGCGTAGGTCAGCTATTGAAGCTGTACATGCTCTGGTGAATGGCTTTTCTGTCAGTCAGGATCTGATAAGGTTGTTGAGGAACATCAGGTTGGCTAAACCTCCAGGTCCAAGATATACTTCCTTATAGTATTCTTGGTCTGACATCATTCTGCACCTGAAAGCTCAGAATTCCTACATTTTGATTTCCCATTAGGAAATCACTATTTTGCGATTTCCTAATTTGTGATTGTCTATATGCGAATGCAAATCTGTACAAAACACTATCTGTGAAATTAGCGAGTTCATACATACCGATGTGCGATCCCAAATATCGATTTCTATGGGGTTGTAATTTCGAAATTGCAAATCCCAGCTTCATTCATATGGGCCTTCTTTCAGTGTTTGTTATGTGCATAATTCTTGAAATGTGGATAGGATTCCTCCCACTTTCTAGCTGTGGTTTCTTCCTATGTGCAGTGCCAGTCTCTCACTGGTGGTCAAGTTTACAATGTCTGATGTTTCCTGAAAGGCGGAGCTGTGGGTGTCACGTCATTGTATTCTGAGTGCTAGATCTAAAAATATATTCCTCACCTTGTTTGGTTTAGGGCGACGAAATAGAGTGAGATGCATGTGTTCCCGGCATGTAGGTTTGTGCGGTCCAGTGTCTCCTCTGAAGGCTTGATTTGTTTCAAGAATGCATTAATTATGGGTCATTCCCAAGTCTTATTAGAAGAATCCACAGTCAATTTGTTCCCACATGGGGTCCTGTAAATATTTAATTCAGGCCTTTGAGGGTTAGGTACTCTCTGTGCAAGAAACTGAATTGTATGAATTTGAATTCTGTGTATACTGCAATGTCCTGCCCCGTTGTGTTAGTCGTTTCTATTTTTAGGTCCAAGTTAAATTTTTTCTGGAGCTATCTGTTATTTTTCACCATGTTGCATATGGCCTTGTATATCCAAGTTATCTGTCATCTTCTCTACTCTTGGGTAAATATATTGTGCAGTTGTTTATGAGTTGTAGGTACCTTCTCTCAGCAGGTCTATTGCCTGTGTATACCATTTACAATAACCCTATGTGTCAGAAACTGGCCAACTGTGATGCCATCTTCCTCAGTTAACTATCCGTTAAATGTCATCAGTATTCTAGACTTATATATTCACCCATCCCTCAATCCCGTCCAAAGCCAAGTTGAATGTCGTTTAGGTCTGAAGTCTTTCTGGGGGGTTCCTGAGCATGTCATTGAGAGTGAGGAGAACCATAGTGAGCTGTGATCAGTCAGAGCTCTGCACCTTTCCAGCATGTTAATGCTATCTTCAAAAAACCCATCTCTGCATTTGGTAATTCACTTGCGTGGAGCCTGTCAGTGATATTTTGTTTCCCTCTCTCTCTCCCTCCTCATCAATCATTATTAAATTCATATTTATTTGTTTCAGGTAAAAAAAACATACACACACAAACAAATACATATTGATAAAAATAGACCAACAGTTGAGTAATTAATCATAGAATAAAATCAATCAGGGAAAAATAAAAGCTGAGCAAATTCTTACTTTGTTAAATTCCACACCATCATAATGTAAGCAGCAACATTCTGAGTCAGTCTGTAAGCATAACATATTGACCATGTTTCAGAGCCTTACCTAAAACCCACATGGAGATTCAAGAGAATCTGATCACTTTCAACTCAGTCCTGAATATGGATGAGAAGATTCCCCTAGATTTTCCCTGCCCCATAAAATAGCAAGACTAAATGATAACTCCTAGTATCTAATTACTTTTTTGAGAGATGGAAATTATGAGCAGTGATCTCCAGACAGTTGGAACCTTTCCAAGTTTCAAGGCCACATTGAAAGCAGTCTTTAGGAGTGGATCCCATATTACAGTGCTCAACCCAAAAATATGATTTTATCCTGCCCAGGAGTCTTTTGGGGTCTTTGAATAAGAATTGCCCCATCAAAGCCTCATCAGGGGTAGTAAGCGCTATATAAATACGATTACAAATTACTTCTTTTTTTATTAAACTCCAAGGGCATGCTTTCACTTAGATGCTTCACTTGTGATGCCTTTTCTGCTTCTGACTCAGTAATAGAGAAAACCCAATATGAGGAGGAAATATGTCCCAGCCATTGCTCAGGGCCAACTCGTGTATCCAAATTTGATGTCACAATATTTTTGGAGGCCTTGGTTCTTAACATAGGCTTCAGCAAGTCCTTTGTTTTTTATGAAACCTTTTTGAACTTGAATAGGGTGCAGCCTTTCCCTAAATTTCCTCTAACGTCATGACAAACTGACTTCTTTTCAAAGCATTCCTTAGTGCCTGCTTTTCCTTTAAGCATTTTTTTGTTATACCAATTAAGTTTAATCACAAACAAATTTACTGATATTCTATATGCTTTTTCAAGATTAATTGATGAACCAAACAATGCATATAGAGAATTTCTATTCACATCCCTGAACTTTTTCCTTGGTTATCACTTCACATTTTTTCTTGAAGACTTCATCTAGCTTGTGTTAGATCTGTCATCCTAAGGTTCTGCATGCACTAAGAGCCATATAAATTAAATGCTACAGGTGAGCCTGCAACACTCATTGTGCCATCCACAGAAGTAGCACTTTTAAAAAATGTCTCAGGCCTGTCATTGGAGCCTATAGTTCAGTTTTAAACTGCTAATTCGACATTGCAAAATAAACACTTGGCCAGGCCTAAACCTTCCTTTTTTATACATGTACAAATAATACATATATATCTGACTAAGGTAGGCCATAACAGCCCACAGGGTAGTGTGCACTGTATTTAAAAAGTAGGGCATATGTTTTTAAGTTTTACATGCCCTGCTAGTAAATAAACTCAATGTATTTTTCACTATTGTACTCCTACTGCTCCCATAGTATAACATTGGCTACCTTACTACATTTAATAAGTGATAACATTGGATTGGGAGAAGGTAGAAATATACTGTTCACAATCAAATGAATTGTAATTTAAAATCCTATTTAATGGACAAGTGTGAATATATGGCTATTAGAAAGTTGCTATTTTCTTGCCCAAAAGATACTGAGGCCTTCTAGGGGTTCCAGCTGCATGTGCTTGTCAATGGCTCCCTGATTAAAAATGTGCATTAGGGCATAGACAGTGAACAATAAGACCTGGGTGTAGCTGAGATGCGGCCATCCTTCCAGGATAGCTGGGGGCAGAGCTGTGCCCTGCCACAGTACCACTCCAAAGGACTTGACTCCAGCATACACAATGGACCTTGACACCAGCCTTTTGTCGCCCAGACTTCTTGGTGCCTTGACAAGGGAGAGGAAGAACTTTCCAGAATGAGATGTGGGGCCATAGCAAACTGCCCCCAACCCACACACAAAGGCTGGCACCAGGTACAAATATTAGACTTCAAGAGCCACTCCTCAGTACTCTCCTGGTCCTGTGGACAGTACAGAAGAAGGAATGTTTTTTTCCCAAGAGAACGATCCTCCTGTTTGAGGCCTGTCCCTCCCTTAGAGTGCCCTGCTGCTATCAGAGGAGTTCCTGCTGCTGGAGGCCTACCCAGCTCTCTGTGATGGAAGACTGGAACTACTCCCTCCATCCCATGGTACGCTGAGTGACTCCAAGGGTCAGTTGGTTGACCTCTGTTTTGAGCTGCAGGAACATGAGCTTTAGAGGCCTCCCAGTAACTGCCAGCTGCCTGTTGCATGAGCCCTGCTGGCCTCTGCTAAAGTGAGTCCCAGATCCCAAGAGGTGCTTCCCCAGGTCTGGGCCCTCAGCTGGCATCAGAGGCACTCTTCAAGTAACTGGTGAAAATCCTGAAGTTTGGGCTCTTCGCACTGAAAGCCTCCTCCTTGCGGCTCCCTCCAATGTGAACGGATCTCTTCATGCCAGATGTCTGATAGAAGAGATTGTATTTGTTGCCTGAGGGGTGTTCTCACACCCCTCAACCAATCAACTAATTTCAGGTAGTTTGTAAATCTGAATGGGCAGCATAGTTGTCTGCCATCCGACTTTCTCCTGTTGAGACTTTATTGCCACATTAAAGAAAGTCAGATGATCCTCTACTTTAGGCTGAGGGAATTTTGGGCATTTCATGAGAATACTGAAAGTAGCAGATCATGATTGCTTATAGTTTGCCTTTTTCTGTACATGTCAATGCTAAAGTACCAGGATTCAATACGAATTAGGATGTATTCAGTCAGGCTTGTATGGTTATTAACTATCGGCTGTCTGATACAGTGTGCCATTTTAATGTGCAGAGACTTGAGCACCGGTACACAGTATGATGTATAGACACCCAGGTCAATCCTTTCTTCACTCACTTTCCTTTGAAATTACTTATATAAAAGGATTTCAAAAAAGGGAACCCAGTCCTTATCCTCTATATTTTGTCTGTGCCTGGCAAGATTCCCTCCTAAAAAAGAGCCTGCCGGTAGACCCTGGGAAAATGGCTTTGCTTGATCTCTAAGCCTTTCTTGCATTCCTCTGTTATTCTATGTATTACATCAGCGACCTCACCCAGTTTAAACAGGATAGCTGACCAGTTGCAACAATCTTCAAGAACCACACATTTTCAATGTATCTGCCAAAGCCTCCTCTAACAATTAAATTCTCTTTTCAATAGTAGCAACACTGGAAGCCATCTCTTGAATGATCAAAGCATGAGCATCATCTTCATTGCCTGGGATGATAGGTCATTTGCTATGTCCTCATTAGTGAGAGTACGGGCAGGGCTGGTGGTGCCTTGGCTGATTTATTTTACCATCTGTTGCAATTTGTTCTCCCAGCTTTAATGCTGATATGGATGTTCAGAGTCATGTGAGGCCCTATTCAAAGGGGGATGGAAACACTGTGAGGCACAAGTATCCATCTTTTCTATCTCATGTTCATCTCTATGAAATGACTCATTCACCTGTCATTCCCTCTGTTTGATGCGTCCTTATGGCATGAACGGGTTATGAGATTGAGGCCTAACTTGCTCCTGTGAAGCTTAGATGGTGGACTATTAATTAAACATAGTAAGGATTTGTAACGGGGCACAAGGATCTGGGCCGGACTGGAAGTACCCCGGGGGTACTGCTCAGGGTGCGGTGTAGAGGTCAAACCTCCACGTCACGCCGGCTCCATGATGCAAGGGGCGGAACCACAACAAGCAGGAAGACGGCGAGCAGAAGAAAAAGGACGGCGTGGGAGACGCGGAGGAGAAGATCGGAGATGCAAATGAGGAGGTCAGTTACGCGGAAAAGGAGGTCGGAGACACGAACGAGGAGGTCATAGAAACGAACAAGGAGGATGAAGACAGCGGAAGAGAGACGACAATAACAGAGGTAGTTGGGGTTGGACAGCAGGACATCGCATCCAGAATACTGAGAGGGAGACTACGCAAAGGAGCCGGCCATGTTCCAGGAGGAACGTGGCCCCATCAGGTAAGGGCCACAAACTGGGGAAGGGAAGGATAACAAAGACCTATGGAAAAATAAAAAAACACTGAAAGGACAAACTAATGTAAAAGACACTGGGTAAAAGGAAAAACAGGATACTAATTTAAGAGAAAGATATGATACTAGAGTGATAGGGCCTCAGACAAAGGAAATAGTGGAGATTCACCTAGAAAACTAACAGAATCACAGAAGCAAAGAGGCACAGAAAAACACAAGAAAGAAGACAGAAAGAAAGAAAAAAAATTGCCAGAGAGGAAAGAGCCATACCTACCATAGAGACAAACGTTCTTTTTAAAACGGGCTTCTTATTTTTCTCTCCCTCTCCCTGTGGACGATCTTCTGGATCCCTGAGGCGCCAACCTGCAACAGAGAAAAAAGAACATAAGGAACAGGAAACAACAAGAGGAAAACTACAGTCTACAGACACACAGACAAGTAGAAATAGAAAAAAAAAGGAAGAGACATTTATTGGAGAAGACAAATAAACAGAGAAAACCATAAATCTAATTTACGTACTCACAAATCCATTTGTACTTACTTGTCACAGGATTAAAATTTGGAGACACCTCGTGTATTTCAGCTGTGACTATGTCACATGATTTAACAGACAGTCCTTGCAATGAAACCCAAGTGTCATGTAGTGCAGTTGTGCTGATAAACAGAACGGGTCCCGGAGCAAGAATTAAATTAAATTAATTTGCCAATCAAATGACTATTTAATAGAAAACTTTCATTCCTTGCTAAAAACAATACACAGCAGCGCAGTAGGCGAATGAAAGAAACATGCTTGGCACTCTCTCAACAGTGACACAAATGTAAAATCTAAAGTAGGGTCCGTGAGACAAGTTGACATTTCGGACTTCTTAGGAATTGCAAATCATCATAAGGACTCATTTGGATACAGCTGAGCACGAAATTATGGCAGCAAGGCCAGTGCAATGCATGGGAAAAAGATACTCGGACTGAGACCTGACAGGGCGCTGCTCAAAAAGCAGATACTGTGGTGGACGTATGCAAAATTCAGGATTGGGACGAGGGTGCAGCTCAATGGCAAATGGCACCCCGAATGCCCACAAAGAAAAGACCACTCCAATTGTGGTCAACAGTCAGGAGCTGGCAGGACGGAGCTCTGTCTCAGTAAGGATGTGCGTGGGGCAGCAATATCAGGTCAAAACCCATACATTTCAATGAGGAAATGGGCATGGTGCAATGGCGGCTTGTGTTTTTATTGCAATACCAACTCAAGGCCCCTGAAGACTTTTGGTTCTCCTTTGCTTTATTTAAAAAGATAAAAGAGGCGGGCACTTACTCCGCCCTGTGTAACAGAAGTTTGCGCTTGGTGAAGGCAACTTGATCAGCTGTAGGGTTAGCATGAGGAAAGCACTGTTATCTAGAAATGGAATGTGGTGGGCGTGGCCTGGCTGGAAGCGATGGCGGACGTGTAGATGCGCTGCTCTGCTGAGGCATTCTAATGCTCCTTCAATTCCCAAACCCCGGAGGGAGCCCGCAACGACGAAAGGGCCGCGGTGGATGTTGGCGAAGCCCCGGAGCACAGGTACGGCCGACTAGCACCCCGAGAGTCAGACCGAAGGCGGACTGCCGGCTGCGAACAACAAGCGGCCTGCCAGGACACTGAAGCCGGCCGCTACCTTACAGAGCGTGCCGCGGCGGACGCGATAGAGCGGAGTGGAACCCGAGGGAGGCCGGGACACGGCTGGTGCTGGGGGCCAGCCATCTCCGGCAGGAACCGGGAAGCGGGTCTGGGCTGAGGTGGCCCTGAAAAAGAAAAGCGAATACCGGAGGAGACACCAGAGGCGGCACTAAAGGGGGAGAAGAACTCGCCCAGACCAGGGAGCAAACAGACAGACAGGAGGGGCCCGGAACCTGTTGTTGCCCCCCGACAACGAAGCACTGGATGCACTGGGGCAAAGGTGACCGCTTGGGGCCCCCCTGAAACGGCACGAAGGGGGCCAAACCACGAAGAGAAGGCGGTTGGCCCGCGAGCGCGCTGCCCTGAGAGAACATACCAGGGAAGGGATTGAGGAGCATTTGGCACGTGTGGCCTGACTGGGCATAGAAGCGGGCAGACCTGAGGAACAGAGTGCAGGGCTGGACAAATGATTCAGATTCATTTATCAAGACATTGAGCCGATCGTGACTGCTATGCAGCAGACAAGCTGCAATGGCGGGGCATGTCCTAATGAATAACTGAGGGTGCACACTGTGATCCTGGGAGCTTGGGCTCCAGTGGAAGAGGCGAAGAGGTGACCAGAGGCGGTCAGTGGCTGGAAGTGAGCTAAATCCGGGGAGGCGACTACCCCCCGGGCCACGCTCGTAGAGGGCAGAAGAGGACGGAGGCGTGCACGCGGCAGCCGTTACTGGCTCCCGGGAAGGGGCACCCCACCACCCGTGGCTGGATGTCGACCCAAAGTCGCAAGAAGGGCAGACTGCAAGAGAAAGAACGCATTGGCGGCCAAAGCACTTCAGAAATGGCTGAACCGGTACCGCACTCTCTGCAGGTGACACTTGACAAGATTATGGGGGCAATAGAGGAGTCCAAAACCACTCTTAAGCGAGAAATTGGCCAGGTATCGGTGGAATTGTCCCCTGCAGACTGTTATAGCTAAATTGCTGCACTGTAGGGACAGGGACATCTTGTTATAGCGCACAATAGAAGCAGGTCCTTTTAGGATTTGCCCTGGGATAAGGGAGTTGGGGTTTGATGTTCTTGTTAGATTTCATGCGCAGGGGGTCAGTTACCCTAGAATCATTGTACATGGCTCGATTGAGACATGGCAGAATGGTGAGGAATTGCGGACACCGAAGGGGGGTGATGATCCTTATAGACTCAGTTCCTACATATCGATGGCCTACAAGCTGATAACTTGTAGTATCCGGGGGATGGGGTCACCAGTTAAGCGTCATAAAATCCTGTCCTACCTTAAGAGAAGGGGGGTACACATAGCAATGCTCCAGGAAACGCACCTCACCACACAGGAGGTAGATAAACTGAGACATAGATGGAGGGGACAGCTCTTCGCCACTGCACATTCGGCGTTTGCAAGAGGGGCACTGATTTGGGTCAGGGCTGGAGTCCCGTTTGAGGCTCTCTCAATAGATTTGGATCCAGACGGTAGATATGTCATAGTAGAGGGTAGACTGCAAGGCAGGCTCGTAGTGCTGAGCTGTATATATGCGCCTAATTAGGATCAGACCTCCTTTTGGCACACACTATCAGGGCGAATGGCTAGGTGCTCTGGAGACCGCTTCTTAATTGGGGGTGATTTTAATTGTGCATTGGACTTGGGACTGGACCTCTCCTTTCCCTCCATGCCTGGAGCGGCGGCGCATAAAATGGTGGAGATCCTTGGAGAGTGGATGAGACATTGGGGAGTAGAAGATGTATGGAGGTTACAGCACCAGCAGATCAAAGACTACTCATTTTACTCGGGACTACATCACCTACACACCAGTATAGATCGGGTGGTGTGCTCGGGCTCCATCACCCACGAAATAGCTTATTCTGAGTATTTGGGACGTATGATATCAGACCATAGCCCATTACTGGTCACCTGGCAAAGAACAGAGACAAGGGCCCCTACTCCGACATGGAGACTCCAGCCACGGGTGCTGGAGGACCCAGTGTACAGAGAGGAGTTCCGGGCACACCTCAGGGAACATATTAGGATCAATAAGGGCTCCACGGGATCCCGCATTATGGAATGGGAGACACTCAAGGTAGTGACCAGGGGCCATTGCATGGGACAGTCAGTGGGGATCAGACGTACTCTAGTTAGAGAACTGACTCAACTAGAAAAGGACCTTCATGACAGGGAGGTTGAGCAGGGAAAGGACCCAGAAACCAACCGCAGATTATTCAAGGCCATATAGGCATTTCATCAGGCACTAGATAGATTAAGCTGCCACGACTATCGGAAACATATGATGTCCATGCAGGCCGAGGAGGGCAGGGCGGGCAGAATACTTGGTTGGTTGGTATGACCTGCGGGAGGAAACACCCTGATAACAAGTGTGTAAGGGGTGGCCGGGGACCAGGTTTACTAGCCACCTGAGATTAATGATGCTTTCAAATCCTACTACACGACCCTGTACAGACACCCAGGGGATGACTTGCCGCAGATGGTGGGGGAACAGCTGGAGTCCCTTCCGTTGATTGGCCTCGGGTCGGACGATAGGGGTCATCTAGGGGAACTGATCTCTCTGGAGGAAGGGAAAACTGCTGTTACACAATTGGCTGCCCATGGAGTACGTGGACATCCTGGACCCAGTGTTGGTTGAATTCTACGCGGACGCCTTTGAGAATGGTATTCTTCCGGGGACCCTGAGGGAGGCGTTGGTGGTTCCGCTACCCAAGACAAAATCTCACGAGAGATCGGTGACTGATTTCCTCCCTTTGTCCATGCTGAATTGTGATTTCAAGATCCTCAGCAAGGCGCTGGCTAATAGGTTGTTGCAACATATTCCCACTCTTATACAGGAGGATCAGAATCGTTTTGTGGCCATACGTAGCACATCTCTGAACCTCAGACGGCTATTTATGATCCTGCACCGGCACTTAGAAGAGTGATGACCTGAGGCCATGCTCCTATCGGTAAACCCAGAAAAAGCATTTGATTCAGTAAGATGGGACTATCTTCTGGCAGTGATGGTGAGAATGAGGATGAGAGAGAACTGGATACGCTGGGTGGAGTTATCATACCATCGACCAGTGGCCAGGGTGCGAGTGGGGGGAACGTGTCCGAATCCTACCCCATAGGCCGTGGCACCAGACAGGGCTGTCCCCTCTCTCCCTTGCTGTTTGCAATTGCCAATTAGCTCTTAGAAGCGCAGCTCCGAGTGGAGGGACGGGGTAGGTGGGTGATACTGGGCCGGGAGGAACACATCATATCGCTCTATGTAGATGACCTGCTGATATATCTGCCCATCACCTCTGTATGCTTCAGGCACTTCTTCCAGCAGGAAAGTGCCGCCTTCAGCAGGACCGATCTCCCGGAGAGAAGGTTTCCAGCATCTAGCAGGTCTGCCAACAGAGCATCTGTCGCTATCTCACCACCGGCTACACTCAGTCCTGTCCGGTGCCCCCCGAGACCCACCTAGCCACCATTTGAAGTTGGCATGCCTGGTAGTACAACTCAAAATCCGGGACCGCCAGCCCCCCCTCCAGTGCAGGCCGGCGAAGAATAGAGAGCGACGTCCGCTGGCATCCCCGTCCCATAAAAGCCCCCTAAGGAGCACATTTAGGGGGTCATTCTAACCCTGGCGGTCGTCGACCGTCAGGGCTAAAATGACGGGGGCACCGCCAACAGGCTGGCGGTGCCCCGCAGGGCATTCTGACCGCGGCGGTTTGGCCGCGGTCAGAAGTGGAAAACCGGTGGTCTCCCGCCGGTTTTCCGCTGCCCTTTTGAATCTGCCATGGCGGCGCAGCGCGCTGCGCCGCCATGGGGATTCAGACACCCCATACCGCCATCCTGTTCCTGGCAGTTCACCAGCCAGGAACAGGATGGCGGTATGGGGTGTCGTGGGGCCCCTGGGGGCCCCTGCAGTGCCCATGCCAATGGCATGGGCACTGCAGGGGCCCCCGTAAGAGGGCCCCACAATGAGTTTCACTGTCTGCATTACAGACAGTGAAATTCGCGACGGGTGCCACTGCACCCGTCGCACCTTCCCACTCCGCCGGCTCCATTCGGACCCGGCGTCCTCGTGGGAAGGTAGTTTTACACTGGGCTGGCGGGCGGCCTTTTGGCGGTCGCCCGCCAGCCCAGTGTAAAACCCAGAATACCCGCAGCGGTCTAATGACCGCGGTGCGGTATTCTGGCGGGGGAACTCTGGCGGGCAGCCTCCGCCGCCCGCCAGAGTTAGAATCACCCCCTTAATTCCTTAAACCAGCACCCTGGAATACTCACTGGTAGATTCGTAAAGTAATAGAGGAGGCGTGGTAACATGATCATTTTAGATAAGGCCACCCGGGCCATCATTGGGAGTCTCAAGGAGCACCAGAACTGCACAGCGGATCGTAAAGAACGGAGGGCTGCTCCCAAGTTCCCATCGTGCAGATCACACATATCGTGGACGATATGGATGCCCAAGTACCCAAAAGAGCGTGGTGACCAGGGGAGAACAGCAGGGCACGCAGACGGGCATCCGGCACCCTCAGATAGTGGAAAAACATGCATCTTCCCTCTGTTAAACCTGAGACCCGAGCGCACCCCAAACCCCTCCAGCTGCGCCAGTGCCCATGGGATCCCAGACCGGCCGTCTCGCTGACTGGGATACCGTTGAGAGCGTCGGACCACACCCTGAGTGGGGGCCAGGTCAAGGCCTGGGCCAGGCGGGGGTGCTGACGATAGGCGATCTCTTTAAGGATGGGTTGCTGAGACCCTTTGTGGGACTAGTGGAGGAGGAGGGGATCCCAGTGGGTCAATTTCTGACATACCAAACGCTGGTCCTAGCGGTGCGCCGATTATGGTCTACAGTGAACGCGGAACAGGAGACCCATGCCTTATTACACTTACTACTTACGGGGGGAGGACAGTCATCTGGTCACTAAACTTTACAAGGCTTCCATTGATGCTACACTAAAGCCCTTACAGACCCTGAGGACGAAATGGGAGGAGACAGGGGGTAGAGAACTAACAGATACAGAGTGGCAGAGAGTATTGGCATATCCTCGGAAAGTATCTAGAAACACACGTTTCCAATACATCCAATACAACTATATCCACAGAACATACCTCACCCCACACAGACGTGAGTGATATAGGTTAGGACCCCAGGGACTGTCCCAGATGTCAGGCGGCGGATCCGGACTTTCATCATATGGTCTGGGACTGCCCCAGCATTCAGGGGGGATGGATTAGAGTATTGGAAGACCTGGGGGAAACCCTCGGCACTCGCCTGCACATGAGCCTCCTCCTGTGCTTGGTGGGATTACACAACAGACCTGTATCCAAGAGAGTGGGTAGTAGCTTTTTAGATCTTGCACTGTTCTTGTACATGCGCTGAATAGCGATGACCTGGAAGTCCCAGATGGGACCAAAATTTGAGGACTGGAGAGCAGATGTTTCGGTATGGGCTCAAACTGAATTTCAGGTGCTTCAGAGGGAGGAGGCACGAGGGATTAGGACTAAACAGATGGCCCGCTATGGAAGGAAATAGTGGAGGCATGGGAGGATTGGAGGTGAGGGTGTGAGAGAACATGGAGTGTAGGATAGACAGCATGCCAGGAGAGGAGATCGAGGCGAGAGATGAAGGGGGATGGGAGGCTGAGGGAGGACAGACATAAGTGCAGAGAGGGCACGAGCGGAGAAGCACCAATTTGTTGTGCAGGGTAGACTCTGGGGAGGGAAGGAAGATCCCGAAACCCCCCCCCCCCCCCGGACCGGAAGTGTGATTCTAATTAAAGACCTGGAGGATTCCTGCTGGAACGGGGGAAACCGCACAAAGAGGAAGGGACAGGAGAACGCCCCAATGGTAGAGCGATCTAGATGTGCTAGCAAGAAAGGGTCTCAAATGCCACCACTTATCCCACCCACGCATGTTTTTTTTTTATTATCTTTTTTTTTTAGTAGTTAACTTTTAGATATTTTGTTGTTTAGACGGTTACAGTGTAAATGGGGATACCGAGTACACAAGTAGGAACTGGATGTGAGAATAGATGCAAAGCGTTGATGGCAGGCACAGATAGATGATCAGTACAATGACTAACCGAATAACGTAATAAACCTGTCATTAGCCGCAACAGGAATGAATAAAATGAGTCCTTACTTATGGCTTGTATGGAAGAGTATATATATGTATTAATGATTACTAACAGATGTAAAAAAACAATAAACAAAGTTTTAAAAAAATAATCTAGAAATGGAATGTACTCCCACCAGAGAAAACTGAACTGAGAAAGTGAACAAGGTATGCAATAAGTTGAGGGTATTTCCTAAAGTAGCACTGGTCTTTCCACATCTATCCTTCACTAGAAGTGCTGGTCTAGCCACATCCTGCCTTAACTAAGTCCACCTCAATGGCAGAGACTACCAGGCCCAAAAGAGGAGAATGCACTTGCAAAAGGGAAATTCGTGGTGTTTGGTCTTCTCTATTGCACGTGTCTGCTTATTTGAAAAGTAGATATTGTAAACACTACATTGTCATTTATTTCAAAAGCCCTGTGATATCAGAGAAAAATAAAAGAATGTCTACATAGCAGTCTCTTTTGGAGCTTTGTCCTTGCACCTTCCATGGTACAATGTACTAAAAAATCAAAACATGCAGAGGTAGTGTCTGCATTTCTTTAAAAGTTCTGACCCTGACAACAGCAGCATATTTCGTGACACAGGCCTAGTCTTGCCACCATTGCTGTTTTGTTTTAAGGAGTTAACCCAGACACTATGGTTAAGCTAAAAAAAAAAAAAATCTAACACGCAGGGAAGGAAAGAACGACAGGACAGTGGTTTGCTTCATTCAAAGTTCCCTTATTTACTGCCTTTTAGTAATTGTAAACGCATGGATTGTGCATATTTAAAAACACCAGTAACTTACTTTTTAAAACGATGCCCTCAATCAAAAATGTCCTTATCACCTTCATTGGGTCCCACATCAGTGCTAAACACTTCAGAGTATGCCTGTGGGGATTCTTTTAGATCCTCTGATGGGTTTCCTTAAAGAAACCCACCTAAGATGTTCCCCTCCTATCTACCATACAATTATGCTATTGATAATAAGTACATGTAAGCACTAAATTATGTGACCTTAAACTTAAGAGCTGTGCATGGTAGTGAGAGGAGGGGGAAGGCCTGTTTACATGACTCTGGGCCCAGTCCCAAATCACGTAGCCTGAAACTGGTTTGCAGTGCGGGAATGGAGCTGGTGTTCAACTCAAAATTCCTTGGTTGCGTATGGCCCAATACACAATTTCCAATTCCCTTTCAGCACTGGAGATAAGGCCCAGTTTAAATCCACTAAATAACACTTTCACATGCTTAAAAATATACTCTTACCACTTCAATAAGGAGTAATAAACCTACTCCCAAACACAATTCAGCCCACAGAAAATAGATTATGTAGTCTATAAAACACTCAAGCTAAGATTCGTTTTTTAGTCTTTTGGTTGTCTTTCTAGGGGGGGATGGGGTGGGGGAATATGGGCTTTAGCCACCTGTATACAGTTTGGAAAAAATAAAGTAAAGCAGTAAAACAGCAGTCTTAAAGTGAAATTACAGTGCAAAAGCTGCCAGCTCTCACCACCTTTACATTGGTCTTGGTTTCCGGGCTGTGCAGAGCGTACAGAAGCTGGGAGAAGGAAGAAGGCCTGCTCAGGTGATTCTGGCCCTAGGCACAACCTCTGCAGGGGAAGCAGCCAGCTGCCTACTGAGCAAGTCAGTGGAACTCGATTTCCCCCTTTAGCTGAGAACCTCATACATGAGACTTCTCCAAGACCCATCTGACCCAGCAAACTTCAGAACCATATAGAATGGACCGTATTGAAGAACACGTTTCAAAAGAGCAGTGTTTACTCAACTCTCAAACTTTACAGAAACTAATGACCAATGTCAGAGCAATAATCTTCAGACTAGGCAGAGGCACAAAGCTAGCCATCATACCCAACTTGAATCATCTAAAACTTACAGTGGATAAGAACAGAGTGGCTGCACAGTTGCTTCTGGATGTTTAAGCTCCATTATCTCAAAGTCTGTGAAAATGATCAAAAATAGATTGCTTTTTTCTGCCAGAAAGACAAAATGCAGTTTACATACTACCTTTTACATCAGCTCTTCACACAACATCACAGTGTCCCTCGGGAGTCCAATATATCCCCTCTTATTCAAAATCTACCTAGCCCCCTTACCAAACCTGTTAAATCATTAACCCTCACCTGGTAAAACTATGTAGAAGACACAAAAATAATTTTAAAATGGATGACCCAGAAGACCTCTACAATTCAAACCTTGATGGCTGCCTACATCCCAGAAATGCATGCATGATGAAAAACCATCTAAAGCGCAATACCGCAGAGATTATGACATGCTGACAATGCAAAACTACCAGCCTATATGTCCTAAGGAACCTGAGGCTTCTCCAACCATAGATTCAGACCTATCTGTGATACCCTTTGTCAACAGTCAAAAAGAGTCCCTTCTACACAATGAAAACACCAAGTTGCATCTTGCCATAATGTTGGATACCACAGAAACAATGCTGCTCCTCCTTTACCCAAGAGAATTTGTGACTCCAGGTTTGCAGATACTCCACTGGCTACCTATATCTAGAAGGGCAATCTTCAAGGCACTCTGCATTGTCCATAGAGCCTCTCAAGAATAAGAACAGCTATAGCTACAAGTTATTTTCAAGCAACACAAAAAAACAGGACACTGCACTACAGACTTGCACTACTTATCATCATACCTCTTCAATGGAGCAGCACTCATCGCCTGGATACCCTGGTGGTTGTTTAGCCGCGCTTTACAAATCCTGTTTGATTGATTCTCACTTTTACCTAATTCTGTGGGTATTACTTGCCTAGCCGTTTACATAGAGTGACCACTATTTTGAATCGTTAGCGTTCTAGTCTTCCTAAGGAGACTATTTTGTCTGGATGCAGGCACGACTGCGCACAGTGTGCACACTAATGGCGCACCAAAGGCACTCCATTGGGAAGCCCGTCCGTGCCTGTCCGTCCCCGGACTGTGTCATGCGCCAGGACCTCTGATTGTATGTGCTTACAGAAGTATACTAGGGAAGGACTGGTTTATGCACACCCTACAGGTAGGCAGGTGGGCTGCAATCCCTTTAATTTTAGTCGCTGTGCATTTTCACTGCAGCAAGTGTAATTTTAATTGTAGGTTGGAGAAATTGGTGCCTGCATACAAGGCAATGTTTAGATCCCAAGGAAACTTCTTTAAGCTACTTTTTGATCAACCTATCTTATCATACATAAATACAGGTTCTTAGAGTTCCTTGATTCTTACACTCCCCATTTGGTATTCATGAATAAAATCTGGGCAGATTAACCCTCAGATCCGAAACTTGTCACAGCATTACTGGCTGGCTACATTATCAACCGTGGGACCGGGTGTGCAAAAGAGGAGGTGAAATCGCAATAGTTTACCACAATCTGTTAAAATTAATGTGTGAAACTGCTAATATAGCAGACAGTGAGGCCCTTTCTTTTAAATGTAAACTAATGGAGAAGAGTATGTTTTATGGCCGTTTGGTCTGTGGACACCTGACCACAAAGCTAAATTATTAGATGCTTTAAACAATTTTATCGAAATTAGTATTCAATACCCTATTTCCATCTAGAAGATCTCAGCAACAAAGATTCAGTTTATGTGATTGAGAACTTGAGCTGTTTTACTTTGAACCAGTTAGTCAAGACCGCCACACATAAAGTAGGTCATATTTTAGATGATACATTGTCTAATACTTCTAATCTTAAATTGCAAGTGTTACTACCTGTCATTTGGTCTGACCATAAAGTGATCTGCTTTAGTTTTGACTTATAGACTTCGAATCACGTAGTAAAATCAGTAAGAATGAACTAAAAGAGCCAGGTCTGTAATAAGATGAATAAAAAAGGGTTTCCCTGAAAGCCTTGAAGCCAAAAAGCTGTTACTTACTGAAGACCCAAATGGAGCTGCAGCAAGTTATATGGAGTGGATAAATGAGGAAGTTTCTAAATTGTTGTTGTTAAAAAATCTGAAAACTGCGCCATGATTTTCTCCTAAGATAAGTGCAGTGAAACAAAAATGCTGCAGGCAAGAGAATCCCTGGAGAATGGACTATAGACGTAAACTGAAAAACGTAAACATAGTGAACTAATCCAGGAGCACAATACAAAGTATCAAGGAGAAAACCAAGATTTATACTGAGTTACTTAAGTTGGCGACAAACTCTTAGAAATAGCTTTTTTAAAACCATCCAGGCACTTAGGTCCATATTTAAACTTTTTTAGACACCCATTTGCGTAATTTTTTTACGCAAAAGCGGCGCAACCTTACAAAATACAAATGTATTTTGTAAGTTTGCACCGCTTTTGCGTCACAAAGTGGAGCAAATGCGGCGCTAAAAAAGAATAAATCCGGGTCTTAGTCCTAATCCCCCAACAGTCACTCCGCCACCCAGATTTTTGGGGATAAACTAGTAGAATATTTTAAGAACAACAGTGGAGGCACCCTACAATGAATTTAATGTCACCCAATCTTCAGCTGTTATAAGTTTAGAGTCTATTTTCCATACTTCTAAAAGTATTGAGCTACAAAGCTTCCCCCCTCCGACCATAGACAAAGTAGCTGAGTTCTTTGGTCATACTAAGGACCTGATTATGACCTTGGCGGAGAGGATTACTCCATCATAAACATGACGGATATCCCGCCCACCATATTACAAGTTCTGTTATATTCTATGGAGTTTGTAGTACGGAAGACGGGATATCCGTCATGTTTGTGACAGAGTTATCCCCTCTGCCAATGTTGTAATCAGGTCCTAGGTCTGGAGCCCTCTAGACCCATGTCCACCCAAAGTATTGAACGGCATGGCTGACAAGATAAAACCGGTTCTTGCAACTTTGCTGAATTCCATTATCAAGACGGGCATTTTTCCTATAGAATCGAAAAAAAAACCTCAATTCTCCTTTTGCTAAAAAAGCCTTCTCTTGATCCTAAGGAAGAAAAAACACTGATCTTTTTCTTGATTACCACATCTAGCGAATGCTTTTGAGAAACATCTTAACTAAATATTATTCGAATATTTGGAGAAAAACACATTTTTGAACAAGGCAGTTTGCTTTAGTTCAAGACACAGTACAGAGGCTGCTCTATCTGTAGTGTCTGAAGACATCAGACTCATCATGGGCAATGGTGGAAGGGCAGAGATTATCCTTCTGTCTCACAGGGTTCTTCTGGAACATTTGACAGAAACTGGGATACTGGGCCTGGCCTTGGTCTGATTCTGAAATCAATCTTGATGGCCTCAACCCCCGTCAGCACTACCCCACCGCCAACTGCCAAAGTAAGACATTTTTTGAGTCGTTTTTGATGCTGAGTTGTCATTTGTGGACCAGATCAATAAACTGACTTTATGATGTTTCTTAATGTTGAGAAAATTGAAGGTGTTGCTCTTCATCTTTTTGTATTGGAAAATCCTGTTGTTGCTTTAGTCTTACCTGGGCTTGATTACTCTAACGCCCTTAATTTGTGCATTGAACAGCAGTCACTAAATGAGCTTCAGACACTGCAGAATGCAGCTGGCCACTTAAATACCAAATGGCTACTTGAATACCATGTTTAAGTCTGTTTCTGGTGCCCTGGCAGAGCTTCAGTGGCTTCCAGTCAGGAAGAGTTGCCTTTAAGGTATTATGGCCCTCATTGCAACTTTGGCGGGTGGCAAGCGCCGCCCACCAAGTTGTATCTGCTGCGCGGCTGCCAATGCCTGGTGGCGGTGCTTCCGATGACGCAGCCCTGGCGGTCTTTGACCGCCATGGTTGTAATGAGGGCCTATGTTTGGCACATAAAACCTTGCATGGGTCTCATCCAGAGTATATTAAAAGGAAATTCAGGTGGTTCTCTAAAAATAGACTGCTGCGATCGGCTGCTTAAATGTCAGTCATTGTTCCAGAATTAAGAATGCTTGGTGGGATGGCCAAAGTTTTGTCCATTCCACTTGTCAAATTAGAAACAGACTGCCCGTGCATCTTAAAAGTCAGTCCAAATATTTCATCTTTCGAAAGCACTTAGGCCCGTATTTATACTCCGTTTGCGCCGAATTAGCGTGGTTTTTTTCGACGCAAATTCAGCGCAAAACGAACGCCATATTTATACTTTGGCGTTAGACGCGTCTAGCGCCAAAGTATGGGCAAATAGCGTCATTTTTCTGCGTGAACGCCTTCCTTGCGTTAATGAGATGCAAGGAAGGCGTTCCCGTCTAAAAAAAATGACGGCGACGCAAATGCGTCGTATTTATACTCCCGGGCAAAAATCACGCCCGGGAGGTGGCGGGTCAAAAAACCCCGCATTTGCGCCACTATTTAACGCCTGGGTCAGGGTAGGCGTTAAGGGGCCTGTGGGCTCAAAATGAGCCCACAGGTGCCCTCCCCTGCCCCCAGGGACCCCCCCTGCCACCCCTGCCCACCCCAGGAGGACACCCAAGGATGGAGGGACCCACCCCAGGGACATTCAGGTAAGTTCAGGTAAGTATAATTTTTTATTTTTTAAAAAAAAATTGGGTGGCATAGGGGGGCCTTATTTGTGCCCCCCTACATGCCACTATGCCCAATGACCATGCCCAGGGGACAGAAGTCCCCTGGGCATGGCCATTGGGCAAGGGGGCATGACTCCTGTCTTTACTAAGACAGGAGTCATTTAAATGGCGTCTGGGCGTCGAAAATAATGGCGCAAATCGGGTTGAGGCGATTTTTTTGCCTCAACCTGACTTGCCCCATTTTAAGACGCCCTAACGCCATTTTCACCCTACGCCGGCGCTGCCTGGTCTACGTGGGTTTTTTCCACGCACACCAGGCAGCGCCGGTCTGCTAGCGCCGGCTAACGCCATTCCATAAATACGGCGCCCGCATGGCGCTTCAGAATGGCGTTAGACGGCGCTAAAGTTTTTGACGCTAAACTGCGTTAGCGCAGTTTAGCGTCAAAAAGTATAAATATGGGCCTTAAAATCTTGTTTGTTCTCATTGTCCTGATAGTTTATTTCCTTTTTTTTGTTTTTTAGGATTGAAAGTCAGGATGATGATGGCACCAAGATGCCCACAGGCATTTGCAAACTTTAGAAATATAAAAAATCAATCAAAATCAATTGATTGATGCCACTTTACAATAATTCATGAGGCAATGCTTTCTAAGTTCAAGACGACAAGCTCTTGAACTAGCTACCAGCCAGCATCTAAAGCACCCAGGAGCATTTACAATTCAAAAAACAGTTTAAAACATGGCTATTTCCAGCAACTGAAACCTAGAAAGAGAGTTACACACTCAAGCTCAATCTTCCTCTTACAACCCAAAGAGCACACTACATTCAATAGGCAGGTAAGCTGAGAAAGGTTGACCTATGATTAGACCGGGCATTATACAAGTTATGTAATTTCATACATATCGTTTCTGACCCCAATAAAAGTATGATCATAAAACTCAGTGGCCTGCAGCCAACTGTAACTTATACCTCTTACATTCATAAAAGGTGTATCTGCTACAAGGGTTGTCCATCCTCAGTACTGTGCAGCCAGTAAACCAGCCATCAGCAAATGAAAAGCCATTGAATAATTGCAGAGAGCTGTCACACACTGCTGAACAATCGGAGGACTTAATCTAGCTGCAGGTCCCAAATGTCTAACTATAATGACTACTTCTTTGCATCTCGCAATGACACTCAGAAATGAGAATATAGTAACAATGCCTTTGCTAGCACATCTCATCAGTTCTCTCGCCCTCCGGCCATGCCAGGTCTGAAACACACATATATAGACAGAATTTCAGACTGGACTGCCTAATACACTAACCAGTTAAGCATACTATCATCAAAAGAAATACCATAAAATGACCTGCAGAGCCATTTAAAGCTAACAGCATACTGAAAACCATATAACTGTACATCTGTCTCTCACACGTCTTCATCCACCACACTGCTACATGCTGCATTTCATAACATGATAACCGCACCTTGTTCATCCTCACTCACGCCATGGAATCCCTTCCCACATAGGATCAGAAAACAAAGACGACACCCTTCCACACAGCTTGAATCGCATACCTTGCTGCCCATGTTAGGTAAGTGCTTTAGTGACCCATATAGGGACACTAAGCTTCATATAAATGCTCCAGTACAAAACAATACTATACACCAAGAAGACCGGTGCAATCAACTAATAACTTTTCAGAATGACATTGCTGTGAAATTGTATCTACTAGAACTTGTGAATGTTGGGGAAAGAGTCCTGATACAATCCATGTACTGAAGCTTTAGAGAACATGTTTAGCCTGCAGGTATCCAGATATTGCTCTATGAAGAACATAAGAGATTTCAAGGCAATTCCTGTTCTGTTGAATATGGGGCTTGGTCAAACCTCTCAGGGCCATGCTCACTTGAGGCTTTCCCACGCTGCTACGTGCATTGCTTTGTGCTATTGGTGAACAGATGGGTGTAGAAGCCATACATTGTTGAAGCACTATCACAACCCTTTCAATACTTCACTAGGAGATGCAAAACTAATATCACTTTCACCTGGAAGGCGCATAGAAAATAAAGATACCAACCTATGAGCTGCACAAGTATTCAAGTGGATATTTGCCAAATTGCATGACAGTACATTATTATCGCTCAAAGACATGCATGTGATAGTGTTATTTAAATAGGGGAATGATATATTTAGAATTCTTGACCATCGCATTGTCTCATTTGAAAGGAAAAACTATAATTTGCTATAGAGAACTTAGGATGGTTTACTCAGAAAGATAAAACAGCTAATAAGCATTTAAACTACTGGTAAAACAGTTTATTTGCATCCAATATTAATCTGATCACAAATTATCTACTGTGATTTGGACTAAGGCAAACCTGACGATGCATTAAAGGCTGCTGGTTTTAGTTTTAGCTACAGATTGCTTCAGTTGTCATGAAGACCACATTTAAAGAGTTCTTCAATAAAGTACAAAAAGAAGACCTACAGAGAATGTGGGATGTGAGTCAGCCCCCTCCAGCCACTGACCTTAGTAAATTCTCTGTATCATGAATAATTTAGCTTTAAAATGCCTGTACGAGTTGGCACTTCTGACTGATACTCCGCTTACATGTCATAACATTCCCAAGCAGAAAAGTTCCAACCAATGGCTGCTGGTCATCGTACTTATTATGAAATCTAGCTATAATACCTTATGGTTAGATATGGTTATTTTTAGAAAGTAAATTATCTTATTTTCGAGTGATCAGGTGATGAGTGCCTCAAAACCGGCTATGATGAAAGGTGCAAAAGCGATTGGTAGGCCCACCATAAATCTAATGTAAGAGTTCAACTCTTCCCATGCAATGATGTTTTTTAATCAGCAGACTAAGCCATATCAATGAATCTAGTGGCCATTTATTACAGAACACTTGAAAGACAACAGCCGGCACGTGTTTCCCCCCTAAGCGGTATGTGTACCTGGGGCTTTCTCAAGGCCCTTCATATATTAGGAAAAATGTATCCATTTATAATTCCCACAAAATATGTAGATGATCCGAAGGGTCTATCTGCCAATATGATTTATTATCGATGTGTTATTTGTCACAGGTTAAATTCCGAGAATCGAGGGTCTGCAAGGGATAACCTGGTGTCCTAGTCCAGCGCCATTTTCAGAATATGAGAAAGCCCCAGGTTCACATACCGCTTAGGGGGCCAAACACATGTCGGCTGTTGTCTTTCAAGTGTTCTGTAATGAATTGTCATTGCATTCATTGATATGGCTTAGAGTACTGATTAAAAAACATGATTGGTTGGGACGAGTTGGATTCTTACATTGGATTTATGGTGGGCCTACCAATCTCTTTTGCAGCTTTAAGGAACGTTTTTGAGGATAAGAGGTCCACACCTCATTTGGTGGCTCACAAAAAGGGCATTGTTCAAATAGAAGAGAGTGCTGGACATTTAGGGCAAAATATCTGTTGTATGTGATGAAAGGTGGCATTTAAATAGCCAAAGTATGATTCATTCTATGTCCATTACCATTTTAGGAGTGTGCCATTTGTGAAATTGGTTTGAATATCATCAAAGACTCAAGCCTGACAACCATCAAACACCACAATTCTGATGTTGCTAGATATTTCAAGCAAATATATTGCTGGGAGTCATTGGTCCTACTGTTTCAATACTGAAACAGCAGTTAAGCCCATTGACCAGACAAGGTAACTCCAGAGGGTGGGAAAGAAGACAAGACACTTGTTTTTTACACATAAGATAACTCTATTTCATTTGTTAATGTGAAACTCCAGATGTTGGGGAAAAAAGACGGGACTCTTGTTTTTCACACATAAGATAACTTTATTTCATTTGTTAATGTGAAACTCCAGATGTTGGAGAAAAAAGACTGGACACGTCTTTTTACATATAAGATAACTTTATTTAATTTGTTAACGTGAAATTCTACTGGATTAAAAAACTTGATTTTTAGGAAGAATATCAGAAACAAAATTATTGTGGAACAAAATATTGTGTCAAGAATATCAAGGGCAAAAATAGACCAAGTAGATGAATTCTTTGGTCATACTACGGACCTGGGGATTACTCCTTCACAAACATGATAGATATCCTGCCCACCATATTACAAGTTCTGTTATATCCTATGGAACTTGTAGTACGGAGGACGGGATATCTGTCACGTTTGTGACGGAGTAATCCCCTATGCCAAGGTTGTAATCCAGCCTCAAGTCTGGAGCCCTCCTAGACCCATGTCCATCCAAAGTATTGAACGACATGGCTGACAAGATAACTCCGGTTCTTACAATCTTGCTGAATTGCATTATCAAGGCGGACATTTTAACTATGGAATCGAAAAATACCTCAATTCTCCCTCTGCTGAAAACACCTTCTCTTGATCCTAAGGAAGAAGAAAACATTGAACTTTTTCTTGGTTACCTGATCTAGCAAATGCTTTTGAGAAGCATCTTAACTAAATATTTAGAATATTTGGGGAAAAACAGAATTTTGAACGAGGCACAATTTGGCTTTACTTCAAGCCACAGTACAGAGGCTGCTCTATAAAGAGATCAGACTCATCATGGCCAACAGTGGAAGGGCAGAGATGATCCTTCCTCGGCCTTTGACACGGTGAGACACATGGTTCTTCTGGAACGTTTGACAGAAACTGGGATACTGGGCCTGGCCCTTGTCTGATTCTGGAATCATTCTTGATGCCCTCAAGCCCCGTTGGCACTCCCCCACCGCCAGCTGCCAAAGTAAGAAATTTTGGAGTCGTTTTTGATGCTGAGTTGTCATTTATGGACCAGATCAATAAACTGACTTTACGATGTTTGTGAAGTGTTGCCCTTCATCCTTTTGAATTGGAACATCCTGTTGTTGCTTTAGTCTTACATGGGCTTGATTATTCTAATGCCCTTTATGTGTGCATTGAACAGCAATCACTAAAGGCACTTCAGACACTGCAGAATGCAGCTGGCCACTTAAATACCAAATGGCTGCTTGAATACCATGTTTAAGTCTGTTTCTGGTGCCCTGGCAGAGCTTCATGGGCTTCCAGTCAGAAAAAAGAGTTGCTTTAAGGCATTATATTTGGCACATAAAGCCTTGCATGGATCTCAGCCAGAGAATCTTAAAAGGAAATTCAGGTGGTACTCTCAAAATAGAATGCTGCAATCGGCGCTTGAACATCAGTCACTGTTCCAAGAATTAAAAATGCTTTGTGGGATGACTGAAGTTTTGTCCATTCCTCTTGTCAAATTTGGAACAGACTGCCCTTGCATCTTAAAAGTCAGTCCAAATGTTTCATCTTTTGGAAGCACTTCAAATCTTGTTTATTCCCATTGGCCTGAGTTTATTTCCTTTTTTTGGTTTTTTAGGGTTGAAAGTCAGGATGATGATAGCACCAAAATGCCCCCAGGCATTTGCAAGCTTTAGAAATATCAAAAACCAATCAAAACCAATTGATTGATACTACTTTACAATAAGTAATTCATGAGGCAATACTTTCTCAGTTCACGCCGACAAGCTCTGGAACTCAGTACCAGTCAGCATCCAAAGCTCCCAGGAGCATTTACAATTCAAAAAATAACCTAAAACATGGCTATTCCCGGCAACTGAAACCCAGAAAGGGAGTTACACACTCAAGCTCAATCTTCCTCTTACAACTCAACCAGCACACTACTTTCAATAGGCAGGTATGTTGACAAAGGTTGACCTATGATTCAACGAGGCATTATACAAGTTATGTAATTTCATATATATTGTTTCTGGCCCCAATAATACTATGGTCATAAAACTCAGTGGCCTGCAGCCAATTGTAACTTATACCTCTCACATTCACATAAGGTGTATCTGCTACAAGGGTTGTCCATCCTCAGTTCTGTGCAGCCAGTAAACCTGCCATCAGCAAATGAAAAGCCACTGAATAATGGAAGAGAGCTGTCACACACTGCTGAACAATCGGAGGACTTTAATCTAGCTTCAGGTCCCAAATGTCTGACTGCAATGACTACTTCTTTGCATCTCACAGTGACACTCAGAAATGAGATTACAGTAACAATGCCCTTGCTAGCACATCTCTCCAGTTCCTTCTCCCTCCCCCCATGCCAGATCTGAAACACAAAAAAAGAATTTCAGACTGGACTGCCTAATACACTAACCAGTTAAGCATACGATCATCAAAAGAAATACCATAAAATGACCTGCAGAGCCATTCAAAGCTAACAGTGTATTGAAAGCCATATAACTGTACATCTGTGTCTCACAAGTCTACATCCACCACACTGCTACACGCTGTGTTTCATGACATGATTACCACACCTTGTTCATCCTCACGACATGGAATCACTTCCCACATAGGATCAGAAAACAAAGACTACACCCTTCCAAACAGCTTGAATGGCTTACCTTGCTGCCCATGTTAGGTAAGTGCTTTAGTGACCTATATAGGGACACTAAGCATCATATAAATGCTGCAATACAAAATACTACACCAAGAAGACCGGTACGATCAACTAATATCTTTTCTGAATGACATTGCTGTAAAATCGCATCTACTAGAACTTGTGAATATTGGGGAAAGAGTCCTGTTGTGATCCATGTACTGTAGCTTTAGAGAACATGTTCAGCCTGCAGGTATCCAAAGATTGCTCAATGAAGAACATAAGAGATTTCAAGGCAATTCCTGTTCTGAATAGGGGGCTTTGTCAAACCTCTCAGGGCCATACTCATTTGAGGCTTTCTCACTCTGCTACGTGCATTGCTTTGTGCTATTTATGCACACATTGGTAAAGAAGCCATACATGTTTGAAGCACTATCACAACCCTTTCAATACTCCACTAAAAGATGCAAAAATATCACTTTCACCTAGAAGCATAGAAAATAAAGATGTCAACCTATGGGCTGCACAGGTATTCAAGTGGACATATGCCAAACTGCATGGCAGTACATTATTATCACCCAAAGACATGCATGTGATTGTGTTGTTCAGATAGGGTAATTATATGATATTAAGAATTCTTGACCATCTCATTGTCTCATTTGAAAGGACAAACTATAATTTGCTATTTATCAAAAAGAAACATGCTAAATGCATGTAGAGAACTTAGGATGGTTTACTCAAGAGGTAAAACAGCTACTAAGTATTTACACTACTGGTAAGATAGTTTATTTGCATCCAATATTAATCTGATCACAAATTATCTAATGTGATTTGGACTAAGGCAAGTCTGGCAATGCATTAAAGGCTGCTGTTTTAGTTTAAGCTACAGAGTGCTTCAGTTGTCATGAAGACCACATTTAAAGAGTTCTGCTGTAAAGTACAATAAGAACGCCTACGGAGAATGTGGGCTTTGAGTCAGCCCCCTCCAACCACTGACCTTAGTAAATTTTCTGTATCATGAATAATTTAGCTTTAAAATGCCTGCATGAGTTGGCACCTCTGTACGATCCTCCGCTTACATGTCATAAGATTCCCAAGCAGCAAAGTTCCAACCAATGGCTGCTGGTAATCGTACTTATAGTGAAATCTAGCTATGATACCTCATGGGTAGATATAGTCATTTTTGGAATGTAAATTCGCCCTTTTTCGAATGATCAGGTGATGAGTCCCTCAAGACTGACTATGATGAAAGGTGCAAAAGAGATTTGTAGGCCCACCATAAATCCAATGTAAGAATTCAACTCTTCCCATACAATGTTTTTTAATCAGTACCCTAAGCCATATTAATGAATCCAGCGGCCATTTATTACAGAACACTTGAAAGACAACAGCCAGCACATGTTTTGCCCCCTAAGCGGTACGAGTACCTGGGGCTTTCTTAAGGCCATTCATATATTCAGAAAAATGTATCCATTTATAATTCCCGCAAAATATGGAGATGATCCAAAGGGTCTATCGGCCAATATGATTTATTATCGATGTGTTATTCGTCACGGGTTAAATTCTGAGAATCGAGGGTCTGCAAGGGATAACCTGGCGTCCTAGTCCAGCCCCATTATCAGAATATGAGAAAGCCCCAGGTGCACAAACCGCTTTGGGTGCCAAACACGTGTTGGCTGTTGTCTTTCAAGTGTTCTGTAATTAATTGTCACTGGATTCATTGATATGGCTTAGCGTACTGATTAAAAAACATGATTGGTTGGGAAAAGTTGGATTCTTACATTGGATTTAAAGTGGGCTTACAATTATATTTTGCACCTTTAAGGAACTTTTTTGAGGACAAGAGGTCCACATCTCATTTGGTGGCCCACAACTGTATGAAAAGGGTATTGTTCAAATAGAAGAGAGAGCTGGACCTTTGGAGCAAAATATCTGTCTTATGTGATGAAAGGTGGTATATAAATAGCCAAAGAATAATTAATTGTCCATTACCAATTTTAGGAGTGTGCCACTTGTGAAATTGGTTTGAATATCAAAGCCTCAAGCCTGACAACCATCAAACACCACAGTTCTGATGTTGCTAAATATTTCACCCAAATATATTGCTGGGAGTCTTTGGTCCTGCTGTTTCAATACTGAAACAGCAGTTAAGCCCAACCACCACGACAAGGTAACTCCAGAGGTTGGAAAAAAAGACAGGACACTTGTTTTTTACACATAAGATAACTTTATTTCATTTGTTAATGTGAAAGTCCCGAGGTTGGAGAAAAAAGACTGGACACTTGTTTTTTACACATAAGATAACTTTATTTCATTTGTTAACGTGAAATTCCTTTGGATTAAAAAACTTGGTTTTTAGAAAGAATATCAGAAACATAAATATTGTGGAACAAAATATTGTGTCAAGAATATCAAGGGCAAAAATAGACCTAAGTAGCTGAGTTCTTTGGTCTACTAAGGGCCTGATTACGTACTTGGTGGAGAGGATTACTCCGTCACAAACGTGACGGATATCCCGCCCGCCATATTACACGTTCTGCTATATCCTATGGAACTTGTAGTACGGAGGATGGGATATCCGTCACATTTGTGACAGAGTAATCCCCTCTGCCAAGGTTGTAATCCGTCCCCAAGTCTGGAGCCCTCCTAGACCCATGTCCACCCAAAGTATTGAAAGACATGGCTGACAAGATAACTCCGGTTCTTACAACTTTGCTGAATTCCATTATCAAGGTGGCATTTTTCCTGTGGAATCGAAAAAACCTCAATTCTCCTGCTGATGAAAAAGCCTTCTCTTGATCCCAAGAAAAAAAAAACACTGATTATTTTCTTGGGTACCTGATCTAGCAAATGCTTTTGAGAAACATCTTAACTAATTATTAGAATATTTGGAGAAAAACACATTTTTGAAAGTGGCACAGTTTGACTTTAGTACAAGCCACAGTACAGAGGCTGCTCTGTCTGTAGTGTCTGAAGAGATCAGACTCATCATGGGCAACAGTGGAAGGGCAGAGATGATCCTTTCACAGCCTTTGACATGGCGAGGCACATGGTTCTTCTGGAACGTTTGACAGAAATTGGGATACTGGGCCTGGCCCTTGGTCTGATTCTGGAATCATTCATGATGGCCTCAAGCCCCGTGAGCACTCCCCCATCGCCAGCTGCCAAAGTAAGAAATTTTGAATTGTTTTTGATGCTGAGTTGTCATTTGTGGACCAGATCAATAAACTGAATTTATGTTGTTTCTTGATGTTGAGAAAATTGAAGTTCTGCCCTTCATCCTTTTGAATTGGAAAATCCTGTTGTTGCTTTAGTCTTACCTGGGCTTGATTACTCTAATGCCCTTTATTTGTGCATTGAACAGCAGTCACCAAATAAGCTTCAGACACTGCAGAATGCAGTTGGCCCCTTAAATAACAAATGCTGCTTGAATACCATGTTCAAGTCTTTTTCTGGTGCCCTGGCAGAGCTTCATTGGCTTCCAGTCAGAAAAAAAGTTGCCTTTAATGCATTATGTTTGGCACATAAAGCCTTGCATTTATCTCTGCCAGAGTATATTAAAAGGAAATTCAGATGGTACTCTCAAAATATACTGCTGCGATCGGCTGCTTGAATGTCAGTCATTGTCCCAAGAATTAAGAATGCTTTGTGGGATGGCCAAAGTTTTGTCTAGTCCACTTGTCAAATTTGGAACAGACTTTCCTGGCATCTTAACAGTCCAAATTTTTCATCTTTCGGAAGCACTTAAAGTTTATTTCCTTTTTTTTGTTTTCAGGGTTGAAAGTCAAGATGATGATAGCACCAAGATGCCCACAGGCATTTGCAAGCTTTAGAAATATCAAAAATCTATCAAAATCAATTGATTGATACTACTTTACAATAAGTAATTCATGAGGCAATACTTTCTCAGTTCACGTCGACAAGCTCTGGAACTCAGTACCAGCCAGCATCCAAAGCTCCCAGGAGCATTTACAGTTCAAAAGACAGTCTAAAACATGGCTATTTCTGGCAACTGAAACCCAGAAAGAGAGTTACACACTCAAGCTTAATCTTCCTCTTACAACTCAACCAGCACACTACTTTCAATAGGCAGGTATGCTGATAAAGGTTGACCTATGATTCAACGGGGCATTATACAAGTTATGTAATTTCATATATTGTTTCTGGCCCCAATAATACTATGGTCATAAAACTCAGTGGCCTGCAGACAATTGTAACTTATACCTCTCACATTCACATAAGGTGTATCTGCTACAAGGGTTGTCCATCCTCAGTTCTGTGCAGCCAGTAAACCTGCCATCAGCAAATGAAAAGTCACTGAATAATGGAAAAGAGCTGTCACACACTGCTGAACAATTGGAGGACTTTAATCTAGCTGCAGGTCCCAAATGTCTGACTACAATGACTACTTCTTTGCATCTCGCAATGACACTCAGAAATGAGATTACAGTAACAATGCCCTTGCTAGCACATCTCTCCAGTTCCTTCTCCCTCCCCCATGCCAGACGTGAAACACAAATACAGAATTTCAGACTGGACTGCCTAATACACTAACCAGTTAAGCATACGATCATCAAAAGAAATACCAAAAAATGACCTGCAGAGCCATTCAAAGCTAACAGTGTACTGAAAACCATATACCTGTACATCTGTTTCTCACACGTCTTCATCCACCACACTGCTACACGCTGTGTTTCATAACATGATAACCGCACCTTGTTCATCCTCACTTACGACATGGAATCACTTCCCACATAGGATCAGAAAACAAAGACTGCACCCTTCCAACCAAACAGCTTGAATGGCTTACCTTGCTGCCCATGTTAGGTAAGTGCTTTAGTGACCCATATAGGGACACTAAGCATCATATAAATGCTGCAATACAAAACAATACTATACACCAAGAAGACCGGTACGATCAACTAATATCTTTTCTGAATAAAATTGCTGTGAAATCGCATCTACTAGAACTTGTGAATATTGTGGAAAGAGTCCTGATGTGATCTATTTACTGTAGCTTTAGAGAACATGTTCAGCCTGCAGGTATCCAAAGATTGCTCAATGAAGAACATACGAGATTTCAAGGCAATTCCTGTTCTGAATAGGGGGCTTGGTCAAACCTCTCAGGGCCATACTCATTTGAGGCTTTCTCACTCTGCTAGATGCATTGCATTGTGCTATTTATGCACACATTGGTAAAGAAGCCATACATTTTTGAAGCACTATCACAACCCTTTCAATACTCCACTAAGAGATGCAAAAATAATATCACTTTCACCTAGAAAAAACATAGAAAATAAAGATGCTAACCTATGAGCTGCACAGGTATTCAAGTGGATATATGCCAAATTGCATGGCAGTACATTATTATCACCCAAAGACATGCATGTGATTGTGTTATTTAGATATAGAGTAATGATATGTTACTAAGAATTCTTGACCATCTCATTGTCTCATTTGAAAGGAAATACTATAATTTGCTTTTTATCAAAAAGAAACATGTTAAATTCATGTAGAGAACTTAGGATGGTTTGCTCAAGAGGTAAAACAGCTAATAAGCATTTACACTACTGGTAAGATAGTTTATTTGTATCCAATATTAATCTGATTGCAAATTATCTACTGTGATTTGGACTAAGGCAAGCCTGGCGATGCATTAAAGGCTGCTGTTTTAGTTTTAGCTACAGAGTGCTTCAGTTGTCATGAAGACCACATTTAACGAGTTCTACTATAAAGTACAATAAGAAGGCCTACGGAGAATGTGGGCTTTGAGTCAGCCCCCTCAAACCACTGACCTTAGTAAATTTTTTGTATCATTAATAATTTAGCTTTAAAATGCCTGCATGAGTTGGCACCTCTGTACGATCCTCCGCTTACATGTCGTAAGATTCCCAAGCAGAAAAGTTCCAACCAATGGCTGCTGGTCATCGTACTTATAGTGAAATCTAGCTATAATACCTCATGGGTAGATAGTCATTTTTTGAATGTAAATTCACCCTTTTTCGAATGATCAGGTGATGAGTCCCTCAAGACTGACTATGATGAAAGGTGCAAAAGAGATTTGTAGGCCCACCATAAATCCAATGTAAGAATTCAACTCTTCCCATACAATGTTTTTTAATCAGTACCCTAAGCCATATCAATGAATCTAGCGGCCATTTATTACAGAACACTTGAAAGACAACAGCCAGCACGTGTTTCGCCCCCTAAGCGGTATGTGTACCTGGGGCTTTCTTAAGGCCATTCATATATTCAGAAAAATTTATCCATTTATAATTCCCGCAAAATATGGAAATGATCCGAAGGGTGTATCGGCCAATACAAGTTATTATCAATTTATTATTCGTCATTGGTTAAATCCGAGAATCGAGGGCCTGCGAGAGGTACCTGGCGTCCTAGTCCAGCCCCATTTTCAGACTATGAGAAAGCTCCTGGTGCACAAACTGCTTAGGGGGCCAAACATGTGTCGGCTGTTGTCTTTCAAGTGTTCTGTAATTATTTGTCACTGGATTCATTGATTAAAAAACAAGATTGGTTAGGAAAAGTTGGATTCTTACACTGGACTTATAGTGGCCCTACCATTATCTTTTGCAGCTTTAAGGAACTTTTTTGAGGATAAAAGGTCCACATCTCATTTGGTGGCCCACAACTGTATGAAAAAGGTATTGTTCAAATAGAAGAGAGAGAGCTGGACCTTTGGAGCAAAATATCTGTCTTATATTATGAAAGGTGGTATGTAAATAGCCAAAGAATAATTAACTCTATGTCCATTACCAGTTTTAGGAGTGTGCCGCTTGTGAAATTGGTTTGAATATCATCAAAGCCTCAAGCCTGACAACCATCAAACACCACGGTTCTGATGTCGCTAAATATTTCAACCAAATATATTGCTGGGAGTCTTTGGTCCTGCTGTTTCAATACTGAAACAGCAGTTAAGCCCAACCACCACGGCAAGGTAACTCCCGAGGTTGGGAAAAAAGACAGGACACTTGTTTTTTACACATAAGATAACTTTATTTCATTTGTTAATGTGAAACTCCAGATGTTGGGGAAAAAAGACAGGACTCTTGTTTTTTAACACATAAGATAACTTTATTTCATTTTTTTCATGTGAAACTCCAGATGTTGAGAAAAAAAGACTAGACACTTTTTTTTAGATGAAATTCTTCTGGATTAAAAATTTGGTTTTTAGAAGGAATATCAGAAACAAAAATATTGTGGAACAAAATATTGTGTCAAGAATATTGAGGGCAAAATTATTGTGAAGGTAAGTTTCTATAGTTAAGCAAAGTATTATCATACATAACATGTATATGTACCTTGACGATATATATATATATTTTTTAAACAAGAAATAATAGCTGCGCACGCCATTCAGCCAAGGACGATTTCAAGATTTATTCAGTGCAAGGAAAACAACGCGTTTCGACTTTACAGTCTTCTTCTCAGTTACATGTTACGTCAGTGTCTTGCATTGGTTGGTGGGCTTGCCTTTCAAAATCTGCTTGCTTTCATTAGTGGAAGGCAGGCATACCTCATGCCTTTTCCGGTGGTTAGCCCTCCTCAAGCGCAGCAACCAAGTACTGAAAACATGCAAGTCTCGCTGTTTCATCAGGTTTGTGGAGTACCTTTTATCTTTTTTTTGCAGTGCGATCTCGCTTTGCAGATGTCCAGCACTTTGCATGACATCGACTCTGTTACATAGTTAATTGCACTTTTGCCGGTTACGTACATAACTGCACTTTTGCATAATTGCACTTTTCCTGATAGGTTTCACTACGCGTTGTTTTGCGTTTTTTTCTTCTACCTGTATGCGGTGTTCAACTGTCCGCACGAGTGAACTGTAGCAGCCCGACTGTGCTGTTTTTTTCCATTTAATGTGGCAAGAAAAGTCTGGTTTGGAGTTTACAACTGCTAATAGCTGTAACTCGGACAAATGTGAGACCCTATTGCATTGCAAATGCTTTTTTTTCTTGGGGTAGAAGGATATCGGAGGTAGAAGCCGACATCACGCAGCCTAGTTGACGTGGCCTTGATGGTGGATCCGAGAATGCTCCTCTGCTATGCAGCCGCAGAAGCACTTTGGGAGCGCAGCGCCACACAACGAATTCTGCTGATGCGAGTTTATGACATAGTCAGTGGCAAAGGGAAAACATGCCCATTGGAGTGGGCCTGGAAGCAGCGTGCAGAAATACCTTGTGTAGAAGATTATGGAGACTCACCCACCAGAAGTTGACAGCCTGCAGAGGGAAATTCCCAAGCCACGCAGAGCACAATACTTTTATGGATACAGGTGGCATATTGAGTGAGGAGGTTGGAATCAGACTAAGTAATCATGAGTAAAAGGGATATCTGATGTAAAATTATTTGGGTCTTATATTGTTTGTTGTGTTCCATGTCTGCTGACGTTACCATAATGTTGACCATCATTTTTGTGAGAAATTAGGTTGTTGCTTGAGTGAGGTGAAACCCTACTCAAGCAACAGCTACACTCCCTGTCAAGGAGAACCACAGTGTCTAAATTGCCCTCTGTTTAGCCCTCTGGTAGCTTGACACGAAAACAGTCAGGCTTAAATTAGAGGCAATGTGTAAAGTAGTTATGCAGCACACAAATAGTAAAGTGAAAAAACAAAAAACACCAAATCAATTTTGAACAATTAAGAGTACAGGGGGAGGCGCCGTAGTCGGACGGGTCTTGCTGGGCTCCGAGACGGCCTACAGGAAAAGAGATCCTACATGCAGTAATTGCCCCTCCGGGACCACCTGTTGAGAAAAGAAGGGTCCCTGTACCCCCCAGTCGCCACCGATCCTGCGAGAACGGCCAAGAAACGGAAAACGGCCCCTCGGAAGGGTACAAGGGAAAAGACAGACTGGGCCTGACTGGGCCTGAACAAAACGGCCCGTAGAGGGAGGAAAGAGCAGGGCGGAGAAAGCAGAGAGAGGGGATGTTGGAGATCCTGATGTCAGGGTCCTGAGGACACCCGCTGAGACGCCACCACCCGGAACGGGACTAGAAAGAGGCGAAGGCCGCTGAATGATCTGAGGCAGCCTGAAAGTGAGATCCGAAAGCAGCGCCGGGCGGGGCGCAGACAGCACCGGCACCGGGAGGAAGAGAAGCAAAACTGATAGGAGATCCCAGCGCCTGGGCCTGGGATTCCCCCTGAGACGCCCCCAACGGGAAAGGGTCTGGGGGAGGGCTCAAAGGCTCTTGAGTGCTCCGCAGCGGCCTGAAGGTGAGATCCCGAAAGCAGGGCCGGGCAAGACACAGATACCGGCACCGGTACTGGGGAGGAGGTTGACCGGAGCCCTAGAACTGAGGAAGACCCCGAGACGAGGGAATAAACAAACAGCCCCTGGGGCGACGAAGAGGGCCCCCCCTCCCCTGCCTGGGTCAACGATTAGCTGGCACGGGGCGGAGGCCCTGGTGGTCGACTGGGGTGGCCAAGCTTTGGACAGCGGACCGGATCCTATGACGCCCTGGGGCACAGGAGAAAGATTAAATCTGGAGGCCTTGGAGAGGGGGAGGACCAGAAAAGCATATGGTGTTAGCTAAGGCGCCCCAAAAAAAAAAAGAAGGAAGAAGCGCCGATCGGAACTGGGAAATGGCTGTTCGGGGGGGTGAATGAAGAATGCTCCCAAGGGGAATATATGATCGACTGATGTGTGATCAGTAGAGGACCCCCCCCACCACCATGAGATTCGGTCTGAAGTGACTACGAGAGCCGATTATTCTGGAATAGAGAGACAGAGAAAGGTGGACTTGGAGGACGCAGCATCGGATGGGACCCTCTCTTCACTGTGAAGTAAGACCTGAGAGAACCCACAGGAATAGGAGGGAGAGGTGTGACCCGGGTACTGCCAACTTTGTAGGGGCCTGGCGTCCTCAGCTGAGACAGACTTAGTGGTGTCTTGGATAGACAGTGCCAGAGGATAGAGATAGCACAAGACCTAGAATCTGCGGCCTAGAACGGCTTGGCCAAGGCGGTAGCGGACACTGGATGGCACGAGACAAAAACCCCAAAACTCCCCGCCAGGGCAAAATGGACAGGTACACAAAAGTGGTAACCCCGCCGGTCTTGGTTGAGGAGGCCGCGCCTGTACCGGACAACAACGCGCTTCTACTGGCAATACAGGCCTCCAGGGGTGCCCTTGAGGAACGAATGGGTGAGGTGCACTCAGAGGTAACACTGCTCAGACAGGACTTGCGGAAAGTAGCTGAGAGGGTCACAACAGCAGAGGCGCGCATATCAGAAGTAGAAGATACTGTAAGAAGCCTAAGGAAGGAAGTATCAGAGCTCAAAGTAATTAACAAAGATGTAGTATGGCGCCTCGAGGACGCAGAAAATAGAGCACGCCGTAATAACCTCCGTTTTGTGAGTTTTGCTGAAGGGATAGAAGGAACGGACATGATTGGCTTCCTTATGAAATGGCTGAAGAAAATCCTGCCACCGGATAAGTTGTCGACATGTTTCATAATAGAGAGAGCCCACAGGGCACTGGGTGCCCGCCCACCCCCCGGGTTCCCCCCCTAGACCAGTGATAGCCCGTTTTCTTAACTACTAGGACAGAGACACAATTCTAACGGAAGCCTGAAAGCTGGGAGAAATAAGGCATGAAAACTCGAAGATACTAGTTTTCCCGGACTATACTAGAGAAGTAAAAAGACAAAGGCGTGCCTTTGACGCGGTCAAGGCCAGGCTACGTGGCCTTCAGCTCAGATATATGCTCCTCTTCCCGGTGAAACTAAAAGTCATGTTTCAAGGGAAAACCTTCTTTCAGTCCCCAGGGGATGCCTGGGACTGGATTGAGGAACGACCCAGGCTCAGGAAAGATGAAACTGCGGAATCTAACAGGGCACCTAAAGAAACTGGGGGAGCAAGACCAAAAGGGTCCCTCCTGGTGCGTAAAGGCAGAAGAAGACAGAGGACAGGAAGAAACACGCCCTGGAGAAATCTTAGAAGAGCTGAAGGAAGAGCAGACACTACAGACTCGGAGGGAAACTATAAGGAGAGGAACCGGTCACAAAACAAGCAGCATGACGACGATCAGCAGACCCCAAATGGAGGACCCGGTCAGAGAGAGAGCTCCCCTTACCCATTATTGGAGGCCATAGACAGGATGGAAGTTGAAAAAGACCCACGGACGCTTAGAGAATCGGAGGGGCACCTGCAAGATCCAAGAAGTTAAAGGATAGAGAGCCGTCTCTGCCCTCCTCCGAACCCATCAAAAACACATCCCCGTAACTAGGGGTGGTTCGAACATTTTTCAAAGTTATACATAGTAAGGGACAATAAGGGGTGGAAGGTAGGGTTACAGACCTCCGGACTCTAGTGGGGTTGGGACATGGGAAAACAAGCTCACAGGGACCTATGGGAGGTAGGGCGGGGGAGGGAGGGGTATTTAGTTTTCAACGGTTGTTCAGTATACTGTTTATTTTCCTAACTAGCTCAAACACACAGGCAGTTATAGCTCAATCTCAAAGCAAAAGAGGGAATCCCTATAGAACACAGAGGGGTGACACCGGAGATCCTACTGGGTTGAACACCCCTAACGGAAAAATCCATAACGCAAGATGACCCCCAGACAAAGAAATAGGGCGACACTCCTGGAGAGTGAAGAAGGATTTAGCGTCCTCACATTGAATGTCAATGGGCTAGGAGATAAAGTCAGGTCTCCCAATATATCAAGTGACAAAAGCCAGACATAGTACTCCTACAAGAAACCCACCTGAAAGGTACAAGGTGTGGTTTTCTGGCAAGAGGCCCCTATGTAGTACTTGCGCATGCAGGGTACACGTCCGGTTCTAGGGGGGTGGCAATACTGATCCGTAAGACCCCCCCATTTAAGGTCACACGTAGATGGGAGGATACGGATGGGTGCTTTGTAGGAGTGGAGGGGGTATGGGGATGACGAGAAATTCTGCTCATGAGCACGTATGCTCCTCCGAGTTTGCATGCCCCTCTCCTTGAAAAGATTGCAAAGATACTGCTGCAGTCTTCTGCCACCCTGCATGTCCTAGGAGGAGATTTCAATGATGTAATGGACTTAACACTAGACAGATTAGGGGGAAAACAGACAGTAGGTCGGGGCACCCCATTATACGATTTTACAGCCTCCCTGGGACTAACAGAAATATGGAGATGGAGACACCCGGGGGAAAGGAAATACTCAGACTTCTCGGGAGCCCATTGGGTATTCTCTCACTTGGACTACATTTTTGCGCCAGCAGGGGAAATAGGCAAGATACAAGGAGCGGAATACCTCGCAAGAGGCTTGTCAGATCACTCCCCCCTGCTGGTCACTGTAGGAGGGAAATCAGAAAAAAGAAAGAGCTGGAGACTGAATCCATGGGACATGCGGGATGGGGAAGTGGCAAGAGGTTTAAGACTAGACACTGACCTCTACTTTAAAGAAAATGAGGGGTCGGTGAAATCAGCAGTGATTTTATGGGAGGCATATAAGACAGTGCTTAGAGACAATGCGCAAAACCTGGCTGCCCAAAAAAAACGGAGAGATAATAGGCAAATAGGCGAATTGGAGGCCAAACTTCTAGAGATTGAAAAGAAGGTGCCGCATATGCCCACAAGCTCATTGCTGAGACAACTAGAGCTAACGTTGAGTATAAGGAACTAGCAGAGAAAGAGGCAAAGGCCCACCTGAGAGCAACGCAATGTAGATTGTATGAAACAGGGGACAAAGCTGGGAAGCTACTGGCATGGCTTGGAAAGAAATGGAAGCGAGATGGGTTCAAGAAATAGAGACACAAAATGGAACTAGGGCTACTGAAGATAACGACATAGCGGAAGCATTCGCATGCTACTATAAAGAATTTTATAAAGCAAGACCATTGGCAGAAATGGACTCCATTACTACATACTTAAATGGGATAGTCTTGCCGAGATTAGACTCAGTAGACCAAGACGAGCTAGAGGAGGATATCACAGTAGAGGAGATATCTGCTGCATTGGCGAAACTAAGGCCTGGTAAGGCACCGGGTCCGAATGGATTCCCGGCTGAAATTTTTAAAAGTTTCGGAGAAATACTGGCTCCTCACCTATTAAATATGTACCTAGAGGCCCGAGAGCAAGGGGTGCTCCCCCCAGACCTGCGAAGGGCTGAAATAGCAGTAATACATAAAGAAGGTAGACCTAAAGATAAATGTTCCTCATATAGCCGATATCCTTGCTAAATGTGGAGGTAAAGGCTCTAGCAAGTGTGCTGGCAGCCAGGATCATCAAAATCATTCCTTCACTAATACACATGGACCAGACCGGTTTTATACCAGGAAGGTCTACAAGACATAATCTAAGAAGAGCACACATGTGGCTTGCCACGGTGCTAAACCGCCCAGAGCCCCACCTGTTCCTGGCATTAGATGCGGAAAAGGCTTTCGATGCAGTACACTGGCCATTCTTGATGGAGACCCTGAGACGATTCGGCTTCGGCCCAAATTATATTAAATGGGTACAATTGCTATACACAGGTCCTACAGCTGCGGTTAGGGTAAATGGAGTTGTCTCCTCACAATTCCCCATTGGAAGAGGAACGAGACAGGGATGCCCTCTTTCCCCCCTATTATTTGCCCTCACACTGGAATCCCTAGCATGCAAGATTAGAAACTCCGATGACATAACTGGTTTTAGACTGCGATCCGAAAGAGAAGAGGAGGAACGCATTTCGCTATATGCGGATGATGTTCTCCTCAATATCACGCGTCCTGAGGTTACAATCCCGAGGTTGTTCCTTCTGATAGAGGAATATAGTAGACATTCAGGATATTGTATTAATTGGCACAAATCTGTATTATATATACCACAACAAGAGACATCCCTCCCACCTCTGCTGATGCAATTACAAAAAACGAAGGAAGGATTCAAATATCTAGGGATATATATAACCCATGAAGCCAATAGATGCCTTGAACGTAATATAGGGAGGATAGCGAGAGAATGTAGCAACGATTTTAATAGATGGAAAACACTTCCCCTGACGTTAATGGGCCGAGTGGCAATGATAAAAATGATCTCACTACCAAAGTTTCTGTACACGTTACAAAACACATACTACCAAATCCCCAACTGCCAATTTAGGACCATAGACAGAGATATTAGACTCTTCTTATGGGAGAGGAAACACCCGAGAGTTGCTTTAAGTACGCTACAACGCAGCTAATACACTGGTGGATTGTCACTGCCTGACATTGAGGCTTATTAGTGGGCGACTCATCTAGTCAATGTTAATGACTGGATATTCGCTGCAGATGAACACCCCACCTTCCGACTGGAAAGGCTGCAATGGGAAGGGAGATCTTGTAAGCAATTTTTATATGAGGGAAATGGAACTAGTCACCTAGCTCCGGCCACGGAGGTGACCCTGCTGGCATGGAAAAGGGCTAATACAAAGATAGGATGGTATAGACGCCCTACTATGGAGACCCCGTTATGAGAGGGAAACTGGTTAAAGGAAATCAAAAAGCTTAGGGGTTTCAAGAGCTGGGACATGATTGGGATTTCCAAGATAGGAGACCTGATGTTAAATGGCAGTCTCAAGCCCTTCGAGTCTCTACAACAAGAATATGCACTAAACGAGGCACAATACTTCCAATACATAAGATTCAAGCATGCGTGGGGGAAGGAAGGGCTTACAGGACAAGAAATTATGGAACACTCCCCCAAGAGAACCGCCTGTTAATAAATGAAATAATGGAGAGAGCAGCGTCACTGATATATAAAACCATCAATAACAACATGCCAAACACACTAATAAACCTTCGTAGCAAATGGGAGAAAGATATAGGGCAAATGGAAGAAATAGACTGGGAGGCTGCATTGATGTTTCCAAGGGAGGTGGCAATAAGGGCAAGACTTCGCTTGATCCAATTCAAAATACTGCATAGAGTGTATTATGACCCAAACAGATTATACAAAATGGGGAAGATCAGACACCCAAAATGTGCTAGATGCTGCAGTGAGACCGGTTCCTTTCTACACGTCATATGGGAATGCCCGGTGATAAGGGAGTTCTGGGAGGGGGTATTAGGAGAACTCTCGGGGGTGTTGAACAAGACGATCCCCCCAGATCCCAAATACATACTCTTGGGCATCCCCAATGACATAGATTTACCCAGAAGGAAACTTATGCTATGCGGACTTGGACTGATGGTCGCGAAAAGAGACATAGCTAGACAGTGGGGATCCCAGACCGGGCCAAACCTGAATACATGGAGAAAAGGGATGGACGGATTCATGATGGGAGCAAAAAACACATACATAAACAGGGGATGCCCGCAGAAATTTTCAAAAGATATGGGGAGACTGGATAACATACTACTCACTGGAAATATAGTCAGAAAATTTCAAAGTCCCGGTGTCTTGCGGGTTGGACTGAGACACCCTAGGGGCTACCACACCGAAGCAGATTAGGGGGACGTGGGAATACATTACAAGAAGGCGTACTTATGGAATGTGTTTTGAAAATGTTGGGAAGATGTGGGAATTGTGGACGATTCTTTCTGTGTTTCTAACAAACATATTAATCATGTATCTGATTGCTAGTTACTGCCTGAGTTATATTATTTCGCTGGACTTGTTATGTCCGGGTTTAAAAGCAAATAAAAAAATTAATAAAAAAACAAAACAATTAAGAGTACATTTCAATAAATTATTTAACAACAAAACAAAAATCCAATTAGAACCAGAGTTATTTTAAAGATTAAAGTCATCTGAGACCAGGGCAAACCCGAATGTTATGGCCCACCACAATGGAGCGTGGTACATAAAGTGGATTGGGCCTTGTCTTAACTTTCCCTCGGACTTAGAAGAAATTTGAAAAAAACTGAGAAGGTAAAGTTCTGCTGGACGAGGAAGCTGGATGTGTCCCAGGAGAAGGCACAGTCGTCGTCGGGGAGATACTGGACAATGCTGTGGTGAAGATTCCTACGTTCAGACTGAAAGTCTCTTTTTGGAAGTCGAAACATCTCCAGCAGGACAAAGCAGGCCTCTGTGAGTAGCTCCTGAATAAGACTTGCTGCTGTATTGGGAGTTGCCGTGAAGTCGGGCAAACTTCAAGCAGTGATGCACCTTGGGCAGATCGACGAGCAGGTAGGTCCCATCTCCTGTCAGTTCTCCCCAAAAATATTCTAAGTCCCATGTTTTAGATTTGGGATATCTAGGCACTTTAAGGGCCACTTCCAAGGGCCCAGTGTTGGAGAAGCACCACTTAGAGGGGCAGGATTCACTCAGGAGGATACAGGCAGGCTTCAGGCAGCTAAGCAGTCATTCTTGATGCAGCACTGGCAGCCAAGTCCTCTGGGAGCCCTTCACAGGTCCAGGAAGTGTTCTGGAGTGGGACTAAGGGTCCCCTTTTTATACCTGATGCCCACCTTGAAGTGGGAGAAACTTCTGGAGGCTTCCCCCCACATGTGTTTGGAATTCCCTACCTCCTGGCTGTGGCTCAAGTTCCTTGTGTAGGAGTATTGCACAGCCTTCCGAAGAGTTAGGGGACTGCTCACAGCTCAGTCCCCGATTCTGCCCAAGATGGTACCCTTGCCTTACTGTTATGTGGTTCTCTGAGAGAAATATACAAAGGCAAACTGCTACTCATACCTCGTCATGTGACCCAGGAACAGGTCATATCACTCAGGAACATGCCTATGGGGTAGAAACAGGAAAGCTCCAAGACTTTGTGGACATTAGGGTCAAGGCTCTGCTCAATACTGCATATGATCAACAGCAGGGATGTAAGTGAGTTTTGGATATTGGCAGTGGCAGAGCACTAGCTACTCAAGCAGTATCCAAGGTAGAGCTCAATGAATCTGTATATTATCAAGAAAATAGCTATGAGTGTATGATTACATACAGCGGAAATAGGAATATGTATCTGAGTCCAATCTCAAGAGTGGAGCTGTGTGAGCTTGGATATTATCAAACATATAGCTATGAGCGAGTTCAAATAAAAGCCCACAGTGAGTGTATAGTGGCAGCAGATGTAGTGTATTGGCGTATCACCAGGAGCAAACGTGATTGTGTCTGGGTATCATAAGGAGCCGATCTGATTGAGACTTTAATTTCAAGCAGAAATCTGAGTCTGGCCATTATTAAAAACCAGGGTGAGCACCGCAGTGTTGCCAACCTTGGTGAAGATGCCTAGGTTTGCTCCATCAGACTTCTTCCTTCAGTGTGCACATTCACAAGGTAGACATGGGCACACACATGAACAAATAATTTTCAGCATACATTACACCCTTAACTATGACCATTACCAAATGATGGGCTTCTCTGCTTTTCATTCAGCAACTAAATGATTCTGAAACCTTCTTTGCCGCCAGCTGTTTTAAACAAAAAGTGTTTTAGCCTTTCCTTGAGGAGGTCTATGCTGTTTTAATCAATTTATTTCTATTATTATAAAGTATTAATGAGATCTTTGCATTTGTAAATCTGTGTTTATTTGCTGCAGTATTGTGCCCAAATGGCCAATTTATTGGCACCTGCTTTTATCGATTTGTAATGTGTATATACACTTGTCTTATTTGTTATTTGTAACCGTGTAGTTGCTTGTACTTCTTTTCTTTTATGATCTATTTTTAAGATAGAATAACAATTGAATCGAATTTAATTGATGACCATTGGTCAGTTGTCAAAGCATTTTCTTACACGATTTGAGGATGCAACTGATTGTCTAAGACAATTACAGAATAAGACTTGATATACTGTTGCATTACACCTTAATTCCTCAGAGACCACTACTTAAGAGACTGAAGGACGAATAAAGTGTTCATAATGCAATTAATCCATTACTGTATCACAACTATTTCAATATATTATCTAATGAAGTACATGAATAATGAAGGTGCACAACATAGACCCAACATGAGGTTGCACTATAAAAAACAATAAAACAGTAGTTAATATTATCAACAACAGGGCTTTGACTAAGTCCTGATGTGATCAGCCACCAAGTAATATCAGGGGCAGATTTAAGTGAATCAGAATATTATCAGAAGAGCCATCTGTGAGTCTAGATATTAATATCAGAGATATAAATCTAAGTGTCATTCACATCAGAATTATGAGTCAGTTATTGAAGGTGCAGCTCTCTATGAGTTTGTGTGTCATCAGCAAAGCCATGCTTGTGTTGTGGCATTATTCAGAGAAGATATATTATTAGGTATGGGTACCATCAGGGACATATCTAAGTGAAGCTGCTATATCAAGAACATAGATCAGAGTGAGTCTGGATATTAGAGGACACTGCCGACCCTTGAGTTCTTGCTGTCTTTGTTTGAAACGGCCAGGCCAAGTATGCACCTCAAACCTCCTGTGTCTCTGTGCACTCATGCGTACCAACATGAGCAATCCAACAAGAGCATTAAACAAACATGTTGCACTTGTAACTAGATACTTATAGCAAGTATACGTTTGTCAAGACTGATGCAGACTTTATAAATCACAAACATCTTAACCAATGGGCGACAACGTGCCTGTAGGTCAACCACTCCAACAGCACCACAGTTGGCCAATTGCTTAGTTCAACATTTGAAAGCTGTATGCACGATTTCTCATATTCTGGTTTGTTGGATTCTACCTTTGCCAGTGTTGGTTGTTTTTCCCTGCTATGTCTCTTTATGACCGTGTGTCCCACTCCCTATCGCCCAGTGCTATGAGACCAGTACCTGGGGTTTGTAGCACTGTACAAAATGCCACAAATAAAGTACTTGACTCCTTCAAATTTGCTTAGAAATGCCTTGGATATTAAAATATACATATAGTCTATATATTTATATTTGTATGAATGTGGGGCGTATATATCAATAAGCGCTCTGTTTTGTGACTATATTTGCAAAATTATATATTGCAAACCTAGTCACAAAACAGAGCACTTATTAATATATACGCCCCACATTCATACTTACTCAGACAATGTGTGAAGCAATATGAGCATACACTTAAAAAATATTCATTATTTTTATGGCATAAGATCTGCACAGCGCCAGAATTCTAAATCTGGCATTATTATAGAATACAATAAACCTATGCTGGGCATCCTTGCATTGAAGAGGTAGAATGTGCAATTTACTAATGTATTGCTCTTATAGAAGGTACACATTGAGTATGCTTGGATACCCTCGCGGGTGAGAAAGCAGCACCTTACATTACAATGGAAATCACAACGGCCCATTTCAAAATTCCCAAAATATCTTTTGATAAATCTTCCCAGTACTATTCCAATAATCACATTATTTTAATTCATAAAACAAGATTTTGTCCAGCCCTGAGGCTGGCCTACCTTACAGGATCTAGTCGTTGTTCGCACTGCTCTGTTATGGCCACAAATGTTTTTACATGCCTTCAGCAGTGTTGTGACAATAGCCCCCCAGAGCCCCGTGGTGCGGGGGCCGAGCTCCAAGGAGGACCACCTCCGGCACTGCATGAGTAGCGAGCCCCTGTCCAGGCAGCTCCTGACTGGCTCTGGAGAGTGGGGGTGGGGGGCAGTCCATGTAGTTTGGAGGGGGACCCCCTCAAGTTCCGCTGGCCTTCAGGACTGTTAAAAAAACAACAGAAAATATCAGAAATCTACTTTTTCAGACAAGAACTCATGGCTGGAAAGTACACCCACTCTGAATTTTCCACACATTTGTACTGTACCCATAAGCCAATTATAATAAAAGAAATCATGGATGGACCTTATGTGTCTACATTTCAGCCAGTATATTAATGTTATCACCCATAAACTTTTAGGCTTTGGCAATCATGCACTCACTTTGTCAAGTCCCTAGTACTGGTATTAAAGCACATTGCACCATATGACCAGCCAAGTCCTTTTTGGCATCCTTCACTCATCACTTGAAAACACATAACCATCTTTTAATGATGTGGCTCCTCCCTCAGTAAAAGTACAAACTCCTGTGAACTAATGGTGAACCGGAACCACAACTCCCAGAGATGCACTTAATTAGTAAAGGAAATCTCTGGATGAAACAGATGATATGGAATTGACTGCTAATATTCCTCTCTATATAAAACCCTTGCCTTTAGGCCTCATGGGTAAGGAGTGCTAAGGGTTCCAGGTGAGTGAAGCACTCATTGTGATTTTGAGGGTGACACTGCGCCCTTCTTGGGTTCAAAGCTTCCATCCATCCAGGGCTTCAAGTGGGAAAAAAGTGGTGAATCTCTAAAAAGGATTTGGCCTTTAATTAATCGCATGGCATAAGCTTGTAAACCTAATTGCTGAGATTCCCATAGTTCGCCATCCAACTAGTATTTTCGTTCCTCTAGGACCTTTCTGTATTTGAATCCAGATATATATGACAAAACTGAATGCACCTAAAACCAGCTGGGACCATTGGCACAGGCAATAGTTGGCAATAATTGTCAAGGGTTGTTAACTTTTTAAGACAAATAGGTAACAATGATTTTGTAGTAAATAATTATTCAAAATGTCCTATTTTGAAACTGAGTGTAAGAGTGTAAATTAAACATTACTGAGGCCTTTGGAAAGGGTTGTGGTCCTCAGAGTGGCAATTGCTCATGTTATGTTCTCTCTGTATTAGTCATAGACTCCCTTTTTCTCTCCACACATCATCCGAATATCCCACACCTCATATTTCCTCTTTAGCACCCTCTTTTTACGGTCCTGAATGCACTTCCCCCCATCTCCTGCACCTCACCATCCCCAAACACACAATGCCCTCACCTGTAAACAGTGCCTCTTCTTTCGCCATTTGTACTGTTTACCTCCACACACATTTGCACAGAATCACAATTACAATTGGAATACATGACCACTGCTCAGTGCTCTGCAGAGAGGCCATGGATTCAATAACCAAGTATTCAGAACACATTTTATCCCACTGACCCACTTACCGGCACTGTGAGAAACTCACTGCCTTCAGCCTCAACTGCAGATTTCAGTCCTGGCCCATTACAAAAACCTGTAGGTGACTGAGTTCAAAGTATTCACTATACAAGAGTAATATGGTGAAAAAGAAACAAACAGAAACAGCATCCTGGGAACAGCTAACACTCTTAGTGATTGCAAGATTAAGTAAAACATGAAATATAAATAGGAACTGGATCGCTGACATGGATTACTGTAACGATTTTTAAAGTTATAGTTAAAAATGTATCCCTATTTCAGACATTAAAGAACATGAAACTAGGGCCCCATAGGGACCAGTTTCAATGGCCGTTTTTGTTTACTGCCAGTCTGAGACTGGAGGGATCCAGCCTACTTAAAGCACTGCATGAAGCAAAACCTTTTATGGCCAACTAGCTTCCCAAAGTTAAAGGCCAATGAAAACAACTACTAATAACACCTTTTTCACTGCAGAGCCTTAACAGCCTTTCCCAAATTCTCAGTAAATCATTTGAATTTTTCAACAGTTCCAACACGGAGAGCGACTACCTCCGGGGCCATTTCCCTTCCAGTGTAGTAAAGCCTCGTTAGAGTAATACAGGAAAATAGGGAACCTAAAGTAAAACCTGTAAGCTTCAGCACAAAGAAACATGTCCACTATTGAAACAAAAACACCTCAACAAAAGATAAACCCAGTAAAGTAATAATGTAATGAAACGCCCATCGCCCCCTCTTACATACCAGCATTTGGTGAATCCTGCCCAGCTGTCCCTTCCTCGCCCTGCGCCGATCCATGTTGGAAAATCTGTGCCTGAGGTAGGCAGGCATTTATAGGCTTAACTAAACTGCGCCATCATAATACAGTGGACCAGGCATCAAAACTCATGACGTCACGCACAGCCAAACAATCACCAGGGTTGGTGGCCTGTCAAAAATATGAAAGCAGGATATTTTGCAGCAAAACCTTCCCATTTTAAATATTAAGGTAGCATCAGCGCGCAATGCCCAAATAAAAGCGAGACTATACCTATTTATTTTTTTCCCCCTGTTTATATTTCACTAAAATTGAGCCTTTATAGCACGATCCGAACACAGAATAAGAGAATAATGTTGATTCTGGGTTAAAAGGTGATACCGTTTACAGTTAGTAGAGTTTGGATGGTCATACGCACACCAACAGCAAATTTAATGTAGTTTTATGTCCACATAAAGTAGACATTCCTTACACTTGGTAGCTTAAGCAAGATGACAAGCGATTGGTAGCCATGGAATACCTGATTTTCTGCTTAATCTAAACAGAACAATTGGCGCACTCTTACGTTGTTAGGTTTCTATTCGCGATTCTGTTTTTCAGCAAAAACAATTTTAAATAAAGCCTAAAAATGGTGCGTGCAACAAACGAGCTACTATATAAATATCGAAATAAAAGTAAAGGTAAATGGGAAAAGTGAAAATGAAAATTAGGCACACTTATGACCCATAAAAAAACTAAGACCTGTAGAAGTAGAGAAAAGTATAATAAGAATTAAATTACACTAGGGTGTGTACGTAGATGCAATAGCAAGGTAGAACAATGTTCAATATGGCGACCACCATGTCAAATCAAGATGAGGATAACTGAAAGGATCCTACCCAAAATCTTGGATCCAGTTTTTGGAGTATCTGGTTTTCGCACGTGGCACCAGTGGGTAAGATTGTTCATATGATGGCTAATGGGGGCATGAGGCAGAAACAGAGACACTAGGAAGAGTTGAGGGGAAGGGAGAAATTCTGGGGTGGAGTACATAGATGTGAGAATGCAGGTTCAAGTCTATCTTCATCCATGCCACACCATGCCTCTTCAATGAAAATTGGGACCTGCTCATGATAGTTGCAGAAGTTGTTTTCTCTTGCAGTTAAGATCTCCACCTACTAATATGTACATATCTGGGGATTGTAGAATAGTCTGGACGACCGTTGTTAGAAATTTTTTTTGGCCTTCATTGGGTCATAGCTAGAGGCTACATTTAAGACATAGTCCTCAGTGCTACTGTAATAGCCAAGACCCTTCCTATGATTTCTGTGAAAACCTCCTAAGATGCACCTCGAATATACCTTTAAATGTATTCATCAACAGAATAGCAACCTCACATCCCCCACTTCCTAAATTCAGAAGAATATAACTGGATGGTTAGTGGGTAGGAGTGTCCTATAATAAACAAATGTCTCCAATTACATCGCATATCAATGGGAGGACTACAAGCCTCTTGGCTGGAGCCTTTAGTTCTCACACATTCAGGCTGGTTATTTTATTACGCTGCAACACTGCACGTGAAGGGCCTTTTCAGTCAGTTGCAAAGTGAAATCAACTCCAGCCATAATATTTGATTTTAATACAGTATGCTACAGGTATGCCAGCTTATTCAGATACGCCTGGTAATTGCTGCTCTTTCCCCTAAACAACAATGAAACTGAACTGAACCATCCATGAACACACCACTGCCCTTCGGGACCAGTTGCATAGTGGAGCTGATCCCAGTCTATCTCGGCTAACAAGTCAGACGCAACTAAACCTTTAATTGGAGTCCCAAGCTATTGCTCCCTCCAGCTGGGAAAAGCACACAAAATCACAATGTTTAGTATGCGCGGATTGCCCTTCCCTTCAGCTACAGCTCATTTACACTGCTTCTGCTCCTTTCCAATATTCTTCAGTCTTAGGGAGAGCACCTGTGTCCCTTAGCCGCAACAGCTCCATCTTCCTCTCGAGCTGAGTTACTTATCTGGAACCACTTATTGGGGAGCAGAGTGCTGTTGTTGTTTTAGGAGCTAACCAGTGCTTAATTTGTGCTTGTTGTTTCCGGTGCTGAGCGCCGGCACTTATTTTTGAGGGCCGGGGCTTATTCTTCTGCCTCAAGCATTTGCTGAGAAAGTAGAAAGCTGCAAGAATGAGCTGAAGGGGCAGGGAGTGGCTGTAAATGGATTGAAGAGGCCCTAGATGGCTTCAGGATTATGCCGCCTCAGAATTCTAATTGTGTTAATTGCAGCAGCCGCATGTTTAAGGGTAGGGCTTTGGGTACCGGCACCTTTTTATTTACAAATTAAGCACTGGAGCTAACTCAAAGTCTGTTCCTATGAGCCATGAGGAACCATATCCAGCTCCAAAATTGGGCTGGTTTCTGAAAAAGGCCTCAATTAATAAAGGAAACTTTCCAATCTGACGGCGAGACAAAATGAGTGTCCCCAGTGGTACTGCACACCTTAATTCCTGAGGAAGTCAGTCACTGGTTTGAATATGTGGCATTTTTCAGAGTATAATGACTATGAGGTCTTGAAAGAAATTTCTTTTATTGTCTCTGGAAGAGACTGGACCTGCGGATCTTGATGCCTTCAGGATGCTATAATTCTGCTTGAAGTGATACATACAGGTTAGGATATCTGAAGGAGTGTTTTCTCTTTAATTTCTTTTGTCGTTCCAATGTGTTTTTGTCTTGTAGAATGTCCTTCAGTTTGAGAATAGGTAGGATATGCATGTAAAGTCGTTTCACTTAGAGCTCAATGTACTCACCTTCCTTGTGAAGTAGCACCCATTTAATTCTGATATTCTGCCTCCTCAAGAGTATGTCTTCCAATGGAGCATGCAAGGTCACATTTTGGTCCTTTTGGTGACTTTTTCTCTTCCTTCCCTTCTATCAGTTGCTTCTTTCAGTGTCACTACTTTATTTCCCAGGTTACAGATATCATGCGTGAGATCATGAACATCATTAGAGTCCTCATCTCTCAGCTGGGGGATATCGTCCCACAGACTACAGAAGTGGCCCTCTAAGAATACGTGTGACAGGGGCTTCTGAATCGCTTACACTGGTCTGACAGGTCCTACTTTTGGAGGTGGTGATTGAGACAATCTTGCTAGAGGGCTTTAATCCAGTACCCTACATCATGTCAGAATTTCCTTTAATAGGCACAGAGCTGACAGGCCTGACGTAGAGCAATGTGTAAAGTATTTATGCAGTACTAAACCAGTAATAAAGTCAGAACACCAAACAATAGAAATGCGACTCTGATTTAGAAAACAGAGTAAAATTTGATACACAAAATGACACCAAAACGACAAAATCCAATGAGGAAAACATTGGTTGTTAAAGTTTTAAGGGAAAATAGACCCAAAAAGCATTAAGTGCCAATGGGCTGTGATGTTGTGAGGTGTTCTTGGGCCCAACTAGGTTCTCCGTTTTAGTTTTAACATCTTACATGTGATGGAGTACTTTCTGTATGCTCTAATTCAAGGTCAACGGATCTTGGTGTCGTAGCAGGGGTCAAGGGTCATTTATACATGACATCAATCAGCAATTAATAAACAAGTATACCAAAATTGGCCACAAATGAAAACCTAAATCGTAAATAAAGTTAAAGAATTTTATTACGAGTTAACATTCGCATTAATGTACACAAGTGGTTCCCAACCTTTTGACTCCCGAGGACGCCCACTGAATCATTTCTGGAAGCCGGTGACCCCTAAGCAATTTGTACTATTTACATTTCAAACATAAAAACAGAAATTACAAAAAATACACAAATAAGTACACACCAAATAAATCCTCAAATTACTAAAGATATAATTATTTTATATTGGTAAAATATGCCAAAATCGAAAACATTTAATGGGAAGGTTGGTGCTGCATCTCAGCGACTAACTTTTCAATGTTTGGTTTTATTTAGGAAAGCTGAATCCTCAGGTCAGATTCTTCATTTCCAAAGTGATTTCTGTTTTTATTTTTTAGGTACATAAGATCTGAGAAAACATTTTCACATAACTGTGTGGTGGGGAAAGGAAGTAAAACCATAAGGCCTCTCATCTCTCCATAAACTCTCTTTCACATGTATTTTATTTATTTTATAGTACCTCCCATAACAATGTAAGTGTCAGAGCTATTTACAGGGAACTACAAGGTGTAGGAATCACATCATCCACACCAGTAGGCATTTTCTAAGAGTGCTTGGTATGGAGAAGCACAAACTCAGGATTCAGAACATAACACAGTGGTTAGCGTTGACTTAATAATAAGAATGTATTTCTATGCAAGCAAACCTTTTTTTAGCAGCATAAGAAAGATGAAAGACTGGGAAAAAAAACATACATTTCTAATTTGTGCCATGCAGTTTGCATGCAGCTCTTTGATTGGAGTTCATTGCTCACTGTGCTAGATTACAACTGCAACTTATGAACTGCACAGTAACAAAAGAATCTCTGTGACAAAAGCAGTAACCCACTGTGCTATGCACATAAAATACTGTTCTTTTCATGATACACACTCTTTGCAGCAGGCATATTAACCATCTGCACTACCTTAGATGAGTCAAAACTATCACTAGACAAAACTCCCAACTCTCTCCAGCAAGTACATTAATCACCAGAGATATCTTAATGCTTTTATTTTTCCCCAAAAGATGCTGGATGTACAGGGAACTTTGCAGCACTTTTAAAACTGCTGCACAAAGGAAGTAATAAATATAAAAACATGTTTTTCTGTTGGAGGCACCAGCTGGAGAAGTGCCTTCCTGCAGGCCCAGGCCTGCACACCCCCTGGGAATGTGTCACGGACTCCCAGGGCGGTTGCGGACCACAGGTTGTGAATCACTGATGAAGACAATTTTGAAGAAAATACTGTAAAGATACAAAATCACCTTTGGTAACCCAAAACAAAAGAAAAACTGGATGCTAATCCATACTAAACATTCGGTCATGGCTATTTAGAGGATCAGCAAAAGAATTTGGTGTTCCAAAAATAATCGCTAGTCATTTTCCTTACACATTACTGCAAGTCAAAATCATCTAAATAAACAAGAAAAGGGCAAGGGAAATCCTCCATAAACACTTGTCAATAGTTGACATGTGTGAGACTACAAAACATGGGTAGAAAAGGTAAAGAGCAAATAAAGTAAATATAAGAAACTAAAAAAAGGACATCAGGGGCAAAATGAGGCTAACTAAAAAAAGGCAAAAATGAAGTGAAAGGGGAAGGTGTCAGCATTTCAAAATCTCAACAGTGTTCCTGATTGGGTCAGGTGTAAATCCAAGTCCCTCTCAGCAAGCATTGCGGAGATGTGAGGCAAGAGAATAGAGGTCTGCACTTCTCCAAGTACAAGGGAATCAGCCTTCTGCCTACAATCGATCCTTGCAAGTCCTAGTTGATACAGTGATCAGTCCATGTAGTGACACCTAAAAATCAGGCAATCACATGGGTTAGTCTCTTCAGATTGTACAACAAACTTTGCAACACTCTTCTGCGTGTTCCCAAGACAGCGTCCTGGCTGGGAAGGTAGCTGTCCTTGGTCTTCTATACTGCTTTGCAACATAATGAATAACAACAGTGTTCACATTCATCATCTCTCTGTGCTCTTTTTCCATGGTTGTTTTCTCAGGCTCTTCATGAGTAAGACAGTAACACCTCTATTTTCAAACAATCATTTCATGTGAAAACTCCTCCAGTGAAATGACATGTTAGTAGAAATGAAAAACAGTTTCTCACGTTATGAAAACGTGGGTCTACAACAGTCAAAGTAACACATAATTAGGACTGCACATTTAATTCAATTTACTTTAAGCATGTCAACTTTTACATTATACAATGTCAGTTACATTCTCATTTAATACTTCATGTTACAATCAATATAAAAAGTAAATAAAACAGTTAATATATATGGATGAATATGATGGTGAGCCAAATTTCTCAACATTAGGCAACAACATTATTACACATAGTTTATGGAATCCATTATCGTTTTAAGGGTAAACACTCTCTAATAACATGAGGTTTATCACAAAACCAAAATTAATGATTACATTTCAATTAACATGGTTATACCACATACATATATTCTCTAGCACTATAGTGAATGCACTTCATTATTGACTTAGAGTGCTATACTTTACATTAATTCAGCATTAGTTCACACATTATATTGTTGTTATGCTCACATATACATCACCATTGCGACGGCAAAGATTGCAGCCATTTCTTTGCAGCACCACATGTTTTAGGCTGATATATTTTTTAGCAATGATATTTTACACTTTATTTTCCTTGCACGATAATGGACTTGAGAATACGCTGAACATGCTGTGTGTTTCAAGTAAGCCTTTTTCATCATGTAATCTGTACACTCTGTTCAAGGCTTAGGAACATAGAACAAAATATTCTAGTGCTTGCATTGTCCATTTGGAAGATTTAAATCAAGACATATCAACACATTGGAGTTGCGCCTCTAACGCAGGGTGATTTTGATTATCTAAACGGTGCACTCTCCTACACGGGTCAGCGGAGCTCTCAATCAGGATTTATAAAGTGTGTCTAATCACCCAACAGGGTATTCAGGTGCTTGCACGTCCTGAAGAAAAAAGTGAAAACAGGGGAAAAGCAAGGTAAAGGAACACAAAACAGGGGAAAAACAAGGAGAAAGCAGTGAAAACAAAGGATAAGCAAGGAAAAGGCAGACAAATAATGGGGGAGAAAGCAAGGAGAAAACAGTGGGAACGAAAGAAAAGCAAGGAGAAGGCATAGAAAAATGGAGAAAAAGCAAGGAGAAAGCAGTGAAAATGATGGAAAACCAAGGAGAATGCACACAAACAACAGGGGGAAAGCAAGGAGAAGGCAATGAGGACTAGGGAAAAGCAAGAAGAAGGCAGACAAAAAAATGGGGAAAAACTAAGGAGAAAGCATTGAAAGCAAGGAAAAAGCAAGGAAAAGGCACACAAAGAATGGGTGAAAAACAAGGAGGAAGCAGTGAAAATGAGGGAAAAGCAAGGAGAAAGCACACAAAAAATGACAGAAAAAGCAAGGAGAAGGCAGTGAAAACTAGGGCAAAGCAAGGAGACGGCACACAAAGAAACAGGGGGAAAAGCAAGGGGAAAGCAGTGAGAGCAAAGAAAAAGTGAGGAGAAAGTCTTCAAAAAGGTGGAAAAAGCAAGGAGAAAGCAGTGAAAACTAGGGTAAAGCAAGAAGAAGACAGGAACAAGGGCAATGCAGCACGGGGAGAACTGGGACCTGCTCAAAAGGGTCACGCTGCAGCTTCCATTAAGTAGATCCTAGGAGGAGGGAGGGGCACTGGGAGGCAGTGGGTAGGGCTAAGTGGGAGGTGGGAAATAACAGGCGGCAGGCAGGAGTGGCAATGAGGCAAAAAGCATGGATAAAGCGGTGAAAATGAGGGAAAAGCAAGAAGGCACACACAAACAGGAGAAAAAGCAAGGAGGGAGAAGTGGAAACTAGGGAAAAGCAAGGAGAATGCACACAAAAACATGGGTATAAGCAAAGAGAGAGCAGTGAGAATGAGTGAAAAGCAAGGAGAAGACACTAAAAAAACTGAGAAAAAAGCTGGGAGAAAGTGGTGAAAACAGGGGGAATGCAAGGGGAAGGTACACTAAAAAAAACAGGGGAAAGCAAGAAGAAAGCAGTGAAAAGTAGGGAAAAGGAAGGAGAAGGCACACACAAAAACAAGGAAAACACAAGGTGAAAGCAGTGAGAATGAGGGAAAAGCAAGGAGAATGCACACGAAATACGGGGGATTAAGCAAGGATAAAGCAGTGAAAAAGAGGGAAAAGCAAGGAGAAGGCACACAAAAAACAGTGAAAAAAGCAAGTAAAAAGCAGTGAAAATGAGAGAAAAGCAAGGAGGAGGCACTTAAAAAATGGGGGGGAAAGAAGGGGTGCAAGAGATCCCGGCAGCAAGATGGACGCTCTCTGCTGAGGCTCTGCAGGCCGAAGACAGTAATCCATCAGTTATCCTGGTTTTCTGGGGTCATCCAACTCTTTGGGATATATATGCATGAGCAGACTACGGAATCTGCCTACCTCTTGAGGCTACTGACACAGGGACAACCAATTACCGGCCGTGTGAGGTGGCCAGGAATACAGTGCCACTGCCACCTCACTGGGAAGATCTCTGATCCAGGATCGCTGTGAGGCCCTTCGAACTATGTGCCGGCACCCTTCCTCCTACACTGTGCTGATGAGACGTGGGGCCCTTGATTGAGGTATGGAAGCGGGGCAGGGACTATTCGGATGGAGCCCTAACTGCTCCACTACATTGGTTGGAGGCACGGCATGGGCCTGCTTGCCGTCGCCACTAAGAAAGGTAGTGACCAGTGGGCCGGGACTGGAGGCCTGGTTTGCCTGCCCGCGTGCTGCCCTGCAGCATGTTAAAGAGAGCGGTTGTTGTGGCCTGGGCAGTCGAGGCGCCAGACTGCCGTGCCGAAAGGGGGCAGATGGGGGGCTGTTGAGCCTGCCCATTATTGCACGGGCCTGCTTGCCAGAGGCACTTCAGGGTGCGCAGGGGCTTCCCCCCATTTTGCTGGTGCTGACACCTGCTCCCTGGGAGGGCGGTCCGTGGCTTCCCGAGGTGAGTGCCTGCTCAGGGCGGGCCCACTGAGATCAGGTCCCGGACACAAATACAACTGTGTGCTGAGGCTCTGGGACCCGAGTGCGCTCTGGTAGGTGGGATGTTTGAAGGGCCTTGACTGCCTGAAGGGCTACACACCTGCAATAAGGGCCGGATGATCCACGCTGAATGGTTGAGCAGGAGGAAGGTATTACAACCAAGGCACCATCCCTTACTTGTAATTGGTGGGCACCTATCCTCAGATGCATCCTGTTGGAGCATCATTTGACATGGTAATTCTGGATAGTGTTGAGGCCCTGGGAACTCATGGTGGAAATATTTATTGATGAGCGGAACTGATTATGGTCAGCTAGAGTTGGACGTGTGACAATGCTCTCGGGGTGACATGCCCCTTGCGTCTTGCATAACATAACACTTTACTGCATGGCAGACCATCGTGCTTGAGCACTGGAGGTGTGACGGGGCCTACTCATGCTCCCCGATGACCGTGGTGTGGCGGGGCCTGGACAGCTTTGGGAAAGCTTGTGACAAAGGCGGCCCTCACATGGTACCTTTATCTATGTGCAGGGCAACTCTGTGACTATGCTAATTGACCCCCTTGAACCACGCTAAGATGTCCTCATTGAAGCCCCTTAGCCTGCTTGTGCCCCTTGTGATTGCACAGGGAGTGGCAAGGCTGGTGGAGACGACCCGGGAAGATCGGCAGGTTCAATGGTGAGAGGGGCTTGGATTCTGGTATGATGGATGGAGAGGACACTGGATATACCTACCTGTATCCATGACCAGAATCTGCTTCGGACACACTAAACTCCCTAGTACCTGCTCAGTCTAAAACAGTTGCGAAATAGCTAAACTCAAACCAGCCATATGAGACAGTGCGTGCATAGCCTGTGGCACTGGAGAAGAGTGATGCAAAACAAGCCAATCTCTCATTCAACAACCAATGCCAAATCCAAGCTATGGAGTCCCTGAAACGAGAGGTGCAAGAGCGACATCCTCTCGGTGCACGGGTGACCTCTGAATAGCACAACACATGTTTTAGACTTAAAACAAAGCCTGACTACACCAATTGATAATAAAATAGACCTTCTTGAAGACTGCTTTGACAGGCTAAAAGAAAAGGTTGACAAGCATGATGATCGTCTAGACCAATTGAAGCACTAAACATCAGATACAGAAGATGCCTCTCAACGGATAGGGTAAAGCTTCTGCACATGGAGAAGATCCTGGAGGTAATACAAAATAAGAATGAAAACCTGAAATTGCACTCACACCAGAACAATTTGCATATTGTGGGCGTACCAGAATCAACGGCAACGGGCAGAATGGAGGAGTTTGTAGAGTATATGCTGCGGGCACTATTTGGGGTGGTCTTCTCCTCCCCATTTTTGGTGAAGCAGCCCACATATCTCTTGGCCTCCAGCCGCCCCCTGGAGCTCCACCTCGCCCCATCATTGCTCATGTCTTTAATTACCGGGATCGAGACACAGTCCTGTGCCTTGCAAGGGAAAAGAGGCCCCTACAATATGGTGGATCGGAGTTTTCTATATTCCCAGACTTCACTGTGTTAGTGCAGACGGCGCGCAGGGAATTCCTGCCGGCAAAAAGATCTCTTCAATGTGTGGATGTTAAGTACTCTCTGCTGTACCCAGCAAACCTGTGAGTCACTCATGGTGACAAAACTCTCATAAGTACTGATCCCGAAAAGGCCATCAAATTTGCCAAGAATATCTTGCTGAAAACTCAGAACGCCTTCGAGGTTGGCACGGACAGTGGTGAAGCACACCTTAGCGACACAGACTGACTGGTTTGTAAATAATCAATGGACAGAATTGACCGGTCATCTTTCCCTGACACTGTGACTCATTGATCCCACCTCTTGCACTTTTTGCCTATCAGTGGCATTGCTTGAGGTGGGGAGAAGTGGAGTGGGAGAAATGTAGGGAATACGGCACTCCTTACACGAATGTAGCTGAGCTGCTGCATAATCCTGCCTGGTCTGTCATTACATCCTTACTGTCTAGTAATACATCTCTTAACTGAGATAGGATGCCCCTAATAATGTCCTCTCCAGCCACCCACCTGTCATGCTGGGAAGTGCCGGTCCCTTGGAGCGCACTCACAGGATGAATCCCACTGTTAACAATGTTCTACTGTTGGTGATGATGTTTAAGGGGGTAGGAATGTATATTTGGCTTAAGTAGGGGGCTAAAGTGGGTGGTGGGTGGGAAGTTATTGTTTGGTTCTTCAAATTTGTCATTTGGCTGCTAACTGCATTTGCTGTTTTCACTTCTACTGTCACTCAACACAGAGTTCTCGTTTTCCCCAAGTATGAGTACATGACAGGGACTCAACATATCTCCACTAACTACAAACACCATGCATGAATCATATTAAGGTCTTAATGTGGAAAATCCACGGTATTAACAATCGCCGCAGAGCGCACCTAGTCTCCGCCTACATCCAGCAGCAAACTATAGCTATCTGTTTCCTTCAAGACTTGAACCTCACTGAGGGTACACAGGCGCAATTATCCTCGGGTTGGGTTGGGGAGCGACATGCAGCCTATTACTCCAACTATGGTCGGGGAGAAGCAATCCTTATCAGAAAGGATCTACCGTGGCGCATGCACCGTGTAGTATGCGACACACAGGGCAGATTTGTTATACTATCAGGAGTCTTGCTAAACCACGTTGTTATCCTCATCTCTGTATATGGCCTTAAGACCCTCAATTCTTTAGAGATGTCTGGTGTCTAGCTGGAACTATGGGTCCTGGGGTGATTTTGTGGCAGGGAGACTTCAATATAATGCTGTACCCTGATCTCAACAGATCCAGTACCACTAGACGCCCACATCCCCGGGCAGCAGCACAGCTCTGGACAATCATGGACGACTATGCCCTGATAGGTTTTTGGGGATCTTGGCATCCTGATTGGAAGGAGGGTTCTTGTATCACAAAGGTGTGCTCTGTGTGGTCCCGCCTGGACCTTTGGCTGGCATTTAGAGAGTACTAGCCTGGATGGTACAGGTGTCCCACTTATCAAGGACATTTTCGGACCATGCTACTGTCTTACTGGAACTCAAACTTCCATCTGGGATGCCCTGAACCTTCTCATGGAGCCTGACGGCGGGTGCTTTGCGAGGTCAGGTCTTTAGGGAAGACATTAGGAAAGTTATAGAAGAATTCTTTGAACATAATGACAATGGAGAGGTTTTGAGGTCGACCCTGTGGGAAGCCTTCAAGGCTGTGACTAGAGGAGCATGCATAGCAAAGAAGGCGGGCGTTCTATGCTCACTGGGAGCTGACCTTGAATGCTTAGAGATGGAAATTAGAGATCTTGAACTTCGATACTTTGAGGAACACCATATTGACACACTTGCGTCCATCCGTAGCAAACTGTTAGAATGTGAGGAGGCGATGCAGCATGAGGCGAACTATCTTGGTAGAGAGGTGCGTACTAGGTGGTTTGGAGAAGGAGATAGACCAAGACAATCACTGGCCCAACTGCTCTGCCAGCTATGGGTGTGTGAGTATGTCACAGAATTACATGATGACCAGGCCAATGTACATGTGGGCACGGAGGCCATGCAGAAACTCATGACTGACTTCTGTTCACCTCTTTACTGCGCCCACCAAGGGGAAGAATCCCCAGACTTCCTGAGACATTTTGAATCTCTTCAGCTCATGTGGCTTGATGAGGGACACTGAAGATATCGAGATGACCCCTTCACAGTAGAGGAAGTGATTGGGATCATCAATGCCATGCCGGCAGGAAAGCCACCTGGCCTCGATGGCTTCACGGTTGCATTTTATGAGAAATATGCCCCTCTGATTGTTCCCCATTTATTAGCAATGTATGAGGAATCGCTGGCTACCGTATTATACTGACATCTCTATGTGAAGCACTTATTGTGGCTATTCTTAATCCGGGCAAGGATCCTTATTGGTGCAACTCGTATCGGCCATTATCTATTATAAATATAGACAATAAGATACTAACCAAGCTTCTTGCTTCACGTCTCATGCCGTTATTACTGATCATAAAGCGCCCTGACCAGGCTGGCAGATCCACAATTCATAATCTATGCACATTCTTTGCTGTTCTACACATCATTGGTCCTAGTCTCTCAGCTGCTGCGGTGTTCCTAGACGCCACCAAGGCGTTTGATTCCCTTCAATTGCTTTGCTTGCATGCATAGGTCTGAGCCCTACCTTCATTAAATTAATCCATTTACTCCATACACGCCCGGTAGCCCGGCAGCATGTGAAAGGCAATATTACTCCACCCTTTGGATTGTCGAGGGGTACCCAACAGGGCTGCCCTTTGTCACCCGTCCTTTTTGCGATAGCTATGGAGCCGCTTGCTGCTTGGCTTCGCCAGCATCATGCTCATCGTGGTCTTGCCTTCACCCCATGCAGGGTTCTCATCTCACTCTATGCAGATGATGTTATGCTATATGTTAGAGATCCGCAGGAACATTTAGAGCCTCTCAGAAAATGTATTGGTTTTGGTGAGCTTTCAGGTATAGAGATTTATCAGTCAAAGTAGATTATTTTCCCACTGACTGACACCGTGCTCCTATTTACCATAGACTTCCCACTCGCATGGGCGGAAGGTTCTGTCAAATATCTTGGGGTGTGGCTGAGTGGAGACATGGATGAGCTATGGAAGAGCAATTACGGTCAACTACTCACATAGCTGGAGGATAGACTTGAGAGATGGAAGTGGCTACCTTTTTCACTCAAGGGTCACCTGGCTGTCGCAAAGATGGTGATCCTCCCAAAATTTCTTTACCTCTTCCTTAGCTTGCCACTTCTGCTGCCTCTGCACTTTTGGCACCGGCTCAGATCGCACGTTATCTCTCTGGCTTAGACTGGGGAACAGCTGCACATTGCATTAGAGATTCTGACCCTACCGTTTGAACAGGGAGGACTGTCTGCTCCAGACATTGACCTGTACTATTTCTGTGTGGAGGCTCATTTTGTGCATTGTTGGCTCTATCCTATACAGTTTCTTACCCAAACGGCTCCCAAGACTGACCTGGCTGCTCCTTGCCCCCTCAAGATGGCAATGTTCTTGGGGAGTGGCCAAGATGGCGGCCGCGACCGAAGCCTAGTATGTAGGCTCCGTCTCGGGCCCCACCAGAAATCCTGTTCAGCACCTCCGGAGACGCCAGTGGAGATCGAGCGCGGCCTCCCTGTGTGCCGGGGACCCGGCAGCGCTCTCCGGAAGACGCAACGAGAGGTGCGCTGCTCCCGGTGGTCTTCGGGACGCGCGAGGCCTCAGAGCGGCAAGATCCTTGCCTCTGGCGTAGCAAGAGACAACGGAAGGTGGAGCTACCCGATCGGTGGTGCCCGGGCCGACCGGCCCCAGCGAGCGTCTTTGTGTGCGGTGAGTCGCGAGGGGGGATCGCGAGGGGGCTGACACGAGGGGGCTGACACTGCCTTGCCGGCCCCCCACCTGGACTTGCTTTTCCTCCTCTTCCCCCCCTCCCTGTGGTGCAGATGCCGCGCGACGCTCCTGGAGGAGCCGCGCTGCAGAACAAAAGACTCTGCCCTGTGGTAAAGGGCCTTGGAGACCATTTCATGGACACTGCAGCGCTGAGGACGGGCGAGGGCAGCAGGAAGGCCCCCCATGCGCATAACACTTTATAAGTTACTGAAAAGAGAGGCTGGCCCTTGCCTGGTTTGAAGGGCAACACGCAGAGGATGATCACTGGGGCCTAAGAGCAATATAGAAGGCCCACACTGCGACTGCAAACCCCCACCCTCCTTATGGGAGTGCAGAAAGAAGAGGAAGTACAGCGGAGAATTCATGGGGACGGAGGCCCCCCCCTTATTCAACTCACCCCTTAAGAAAAAAGCACTGACCCGGCGGCAGGGGGTCAAGGAGGAGTGGGGTGAAACCCCGAAACCGGTCCCAAGATGCTTGTTTCCGGTCCAGGGAGGACCTTGCCTGGCAGTTCGGGCTGGACTGTTCCCATGAGGAACAGGGTCAAGACTGATTTGCATGTGGCTGGGTCCAAACTGGGGTGGCATGGTGAGCAAAAGAAAGATGGATTAAACCCAGATCTGTGACTGGGGGTGAGTGTGTGCATTGTCAGCACTCCGTCCATCTTCCTTTTGTATTGCTAAAGTTGCCCTAAGTGGGAAGGGTATGCCCAGACGTGGGTCCCTTGCTCACTCTGCCACTGGAATCAAGCTAGCCTAGCTGATGAGGGGTGAAACCCCGAAACCGGTCCCAGGATGCTTGTTTCCGGTTCAGGGAGGACCTGGCCTGGCAGTTTGGGCTGGACTGTTCCCATGAGGAACAGGGTCAAGACTGATTTGCATGTGGCTGGGTCCAAACTGGGGTGGCATGGTGAGCAAAAGAACGATGGGTTAAACCCAGATCTGTGACTGGGGGTGAGTGTGTGCATCGTCAGCACTCCGTCCATCTTCCTTTTGTTTTGCTGAAGAATGGATCACACCATCAGATCGAAAGAGTTCTAATTCGCAACCCTCTGTAAAACAAGCGGAGAGGGCAAAGGTAGTGCAGGAGACGTCCTTGCACCCACAGAACTCCTTCAGCGCACTAAGCATTGATGTGAGGGATCACACAGACTCAGACTCAGTGAGCTCCGACTTGACGATACTGGAGGCGCTAAGAGGTCTGAAAGTAAGACCCAGATCAGCTGATACACTGTGATCGCAGCAAAGGACAGGGTTAAAGAGTTCTTGTCCCTCATTGGTCATAACGGGGCTGACACGGAGCAGTGATGCCGAAGATCAGGACAGCGCAAGTGGGACATGGCCTTTGCACACACGGAACGGTGGGCTACCTCATTCAATGGATAACTGAGGATGATATTTCACTGCACGCGAGGAGTCATTGGGGCCGGCAAGTACCGGAGGCACCGACATCTGTAATCCTTTTTTTTTTGTTTTTTGGATTTTTATTACTTGGTCAGAGGTGGGGACCCCTTAAAAGGGTCCCCTCCAATTACTAATATGCCTCCCCACAAGGTATCCGCATGGACACAACTTTTTTCTATTAGAAGTGTGATGTGTATTTTGTTTATTCAAGTTCAAGTGGGGGACTAGTTGGGGTGGGGAAGGGGATTGTAGTTACTTATGTTTTTTAGGTCTTTTCAAACAGCGAAACAGAGTGGCACAGCTGGAAGTTAATGTTACCAGTACGGAACAAGGGGAAATAATGGAGGGTGCATGGGTGGCTCAGGTCGGGGCACATGTGCGAAGGTGGTGCAAAAGCACACAGGCAGATCTCAAATCATGTCATGCAAGAATACAACATAATCATGTGGAACGTGCGAGGGATGAAGACACAGGGTAAAAGACATCGGGTGCACGCCCGCCTTAAGCGCCAGGGGATACACATTGCCATCCTGCAAGAGACACACCTTCTAGAAGCCGATCTGAAAGTATTAAGGGGGCGTTGGGGAGGACAGATTATAGGCACATCATACTCTGCCTATGCCAGGGGGGTACTTGTGTGGATAGCCAAAGGGTACTGTATGTTCAACACACACACAGAATAGATCAAGGGGGCAGATATGTGATATTGGAGGGTCAGCTGGATGGCAGACAACTTACGTTAATAGGGATTTATGCCCCTAACAATGCATTGCCTGAATTCCTGCGCACCCTTTCACTGGCCTTGCTAGTCAACACGGAAGCCCCAGCGGTGTGGGGAGGTGATTTCAACAGCACACCGGACAAGACACTCGATCGCTCCACCCCTCTCCCGAGAGGATTATCACACAGAAATGCTACCGGTAAACTATTGACATGGGCGCGGGATTTGAGACTACACGATCTCTGGCGCACGTGCCACCCAACACAAGGAGAATATTTGTTTTATTCTATACCCCACAAAGTACACACTAGGATAGGCATTATGTGGGGCACCCACAAAATATGCTCACTAATCAAAGATGTGGAATACCTTGCTAAGATGTTATCTGATCACTCTCTGCTGCGGTTAACGCTGCAGTGGGATAGGAGAAGATCTGTGATTCCTACCTGGTGCTTGCAGGAGGAGGCTCTCCTAGACCAGGCTTTCAGGGAAGAATTAAACGCAATAATAAGAAATTACTGGGAAATTAACAAGGGCTCCACAGATACAAGAGCAACGGAGTGGGATGCACAAAAAAGTCATTGTCCGGGGGCACTGTCCGTCTGCCAGCTGGGGGTACGGCGCGCACTTCACGTCGAAGTCAACACATTGGAAAAGGAGTTGAGAAAGCTGGAAATCGCAGTGGCACAGAATGGGGCATTGCAGGTAGAACTAGGGAACACACGCTTAAAATATAAGGAAGCAGATTTGAGATTCCACCGCCATGACTACAATTATTACTTAACGCGATTACAGACCGAAGGAGATAGATCTGGGAGACTGCTGGCATGGCTACTTCGAGAGGATCGCCAGCAAGTTCCTATAGGGGCTATACGACAGGCAGATAGAATTATGGCCACTAGTCAGGAAGCAATCAACAAAGCGTTTGAGAAGTATTATACAGATTTATATAAAGGGCGGGCGACATGCACTGTTCAGCAACTTGGGACCTTTTTAAGGGGAGAGAATTTAACACAGTTGTCACAAGTGGATAAAGAGACATTGGAGGCTCCCCTGACAATGGTAGAGCTAGAAGCGGCCATGGCACAATTGGCTAGAAATAAAGCGCCCGGAATAGATGGCTTGCCAATAGAATATTATGCTATTTACTCCAAATACTTGAAGCCACAGTTGCTGGAGGTGTGGGAGAAGAAGCATCGTCTCATAAACTACTCCCATGCTCGCAGCGTGAAGCATTAATAGTAGTCCTACCTAAACAGGACTGTGAGCCCACAGATGTTAAGTCACACAGACCACCCTCGCTGCTAAACATAGATTGCAAAATACTGGGCAAAATCCTGGCAAACAGATTAGCTACCATAATACACACATTAATTCATGAAGACCAGAATGGTTTTATCCCAAAACGCAACACATTCTTGAATATTCGCAGACTGTTGCGTATAATAGGGGACACTCCACCAGAGGCGCATGATAACGTGGCAATGTCGCTGGACATCGAGAAAGCATTCGACACACTGGGGTGGGAATACCTATTCGCAACAATGCAAAATATGGGGTTCGGGCCTAACTATATAGGTTGGGTGCAGACATTATACGCAGAACCCAGAGCTAGAGTGAAGACAGGAGGTATCATATCAGACAGTTTCCCTATTGAAAGGGGCACCAGGCAGGTTTGCCCACTATCTCATTTATTGTTTGCCATAGCGATGGAACCACTGGCAACCAGATTACACGTGGAAGGAGAGCGATGGGGAGTGCTCAGTGCAGGAATTCGCCACATAGTTTCGCTATATGCAGATGATGCCCTGATATATGTGAGAAGGGGATATGAAACCATACCGTTGATGATATCCCTAGTAGAGGAATTTGGGAGGATGTCAGGACTGAAGATGAATTGGGATAAGTCGGGTGTGTTCCCACTGACAGAATGGCCTACTGAGAACAGGGAGTTAGCACAAGAAGGGCGCTTGAAATGGTGCTTCGACACCTTCAAATACCTGGGAGTTCACATATACCACAAACCTGATGACTTGAGAGATGGTAACCTGGGGCGTGCGTTGAATTCCATGAAGGGGTCCCTACGTTTCTGGTGTGCACTGCCACTGTCGCCACTAGGTAGAGTGGTGATAGCGAATATGTTACTACTCCCCCGACTGCTATACTTTTTTGCGGCATTGCCGGTAATGGTGCCTAAAAGTTTTTTCCAAGAGTTAAACCCAGTCCTACTGAGACTTATATGGGGGGGCAGGACTCGAGTGGCTTTTGCGACAATACAGCGCCCACTAAGCGAGGGCTGACTGGGAGCCCCAAACTTTGAACTGTACTTTGCCTCTGCACAGCTGCAGTGGATCCTAAATTGGATACACAGACCCGAATCGGCTGAAACTATATTGATTATGAAGCAGCTACACGGCCAACCACTGCTTACATGGTTGTTAAATATTGTGACAAAAGGGTCAGCCGGTAATTTGTTAATGATAGCAGCACACGAATGCTGGAAAAGGTACATCCAAAAGGGTCGAAAAGGGATTCCATATTCCCCCCTCCTCCCACTGGGTCAAATCCCAGGAAGGGGGAACGTAGCCGGCATGTACTCGGTTGCAACCTGGGCAGAGGCGGGCATACTAACGGTGGGATACTGCTTTGAGGAAGGAAAGTTAATGTTGTTTGAATCTATGAGAGACCTTACCTCAGTGGGAGCGGGCCAATTTTTAGCATACTATTCTATTTGCCACTTAGTCAAGAAGGCGTGGAAATCAGGGGACCAGGAACCCAGTACTTCACCAGCGCTGCACCATATGCTGTCATATGATAACCAAAACAAAGTTATAACAAACACGTACAAAGTCCTGAACACGTTCCCTGTAAATGGATTAGAAAACGTCAGAACACGTTGGAACACTGTGCTACCGAACCAATTGACAACTGAAGAATGGTCCCAGACTTTAAGCCATACCCGCAGTGTGTCAAGAAACCCCAGGTTTAGATACACTCAATTTAACTATATGCATCAAACATACCTCGCACCCGTGCGGTTGAAGCGTATGTTTCCAGGGACGGACTTCCGGTGCCCTCGATGTAGCTCCAAATCAGTTAATTTTCATCATATGGGGTGGGAGTGCGGACCTCTGGAATTGGAATGTCAGGGTGGTGGCAGATATTTCAGATATTACAGACCTTATATTCATGTTGGATCCCGGCTCCTTTTTACTGGGAGTCAGGAAAAGGGATAAAAAGCATAAATATATACATAGGTTTGCAGACCTAGCTTTTATAATGTACAAAAGGTTGATTGCTATGAACTGGAAAGCCCCTAAAGCACCGGATCTGAAAATGTGGTGTGCCTTAACACTGCGTTGGCCACGCACAGAATATCAGGTACTACGTAAGCTACTAGATGAAGGTCAGAAACACACTGGGTGTGATGCTTGGGAAACATTTGTTGCCAAATTGGAGGCTAAAAATGATGAGTGCCCACCATGAAACCTGGTAGCAATTCGGACAGATAGCCAATGAAAAGACCACACATAAACCCACACGAAAGATGGATGCCCCACATGGAAGTAACATGCATAACACGAGCATACACACACAAATTGTCGGCACCCAGATCAGGAACCCGATTCACCTGCAAATAGTATGTAAAATAAAGGATGGTTTACGCAAATTGCCAAGTATGATATTAGATATACCATGTGATTTAGCTACGAGATGCAAACATGTACATTGGAATGGGATTAGACCTGAGTTGTTATTGTTATATACGTTATATGTTATATTGGATTAACAAAATGCTACTAGGACAAACTGTAAATGCTGTCGTTTGATGTGCAGAAAACAATAAAAACATGTTTAAAAAAAAAAAAAGATGGCAATGTTCTTGACTCCTGAGCAACGGCGCGTACCCGTCGATCCGGTGGCATGTACAATATGGGCATGGAACGCACTTCGAGACAGAGCACGTCGTAAGCATCTTTTTGCTCCTGCTGTGCCGCTCATTGACCACCCTGCATTTCTCATTACTGGCGTTTCAGGAACATGCACATGGCTGAATAAATTGAACCTGACAACTATGGTCAACGTCTACTCTGACGGCACCTTTATTACGTTATAGCTGACCCTTTTGAACTATGATACAAATCGCCTTGATGTGTTCACACATCATCAACCTCAAGCAGCATATCGGGCGGTATATGGCACATTTCCTGAGGCCCGCCTATGTTACAGGTGCTCCAGAAAACGCTGACTAATCCATCCACTCCTAAGTTGATAATGCGGCTTTACGTTGAAATGCAGACCACATCACTAGTATGTACTGCCAAAAGTAAGAAGGTTTGGGACTCGGATATAATGCCAGCTCTCACAGATGAACAATGACGATACTGCTGCGCGCAGGCACACATGCTCTGTCCCATATATAGGCTCTGCCTTATCCAATTTAAATACATACGTTGGCTATACCATGACCCATGCGCTTATATCGCATGAGTCTGATTGCCGATGCACACGGTCTACGATGCTCCTATCACTCTGCTGATTTTTTTCATCTTGCCTGGAATTGCCTGCAAATTTTTGATTACTGGACTGAAATATTTGGCAGAATTAAGGACATCGACTTGAGCGCACCTTTGTGATAGCACTGCTTGGGATTATTTCAGATGTACCCACAAAAACTCACCAACTAACAGCAATTCCTTTACTGCTTGCTTCGTGCACGGTGGCGATGCGATAGGGCACACACGTGGTGCCGATGGTAGCAGAGTGGCTCTCTGATGCTGCATAATGTCAGGAGCAACTCATGATCTATTGGGATCTAATGCCTCCAAAATCCCGTCCCAAAGATATTTGGCTTCCACTTGAACGATACCTGCATGCACAACATGACACAGAAGTTGCTGAATGAGATAGAGTAAATACTGCGCCCTCAACTAAATCAGCTGTAATGCAGGTAGTTCCTGTCCCTTGCGCCCTTATGAACACTGAACTTTGCAACTGCATTTGATAGGCCTTCCTGCCCCTGTCACTGTACACATCCCCATAGCGACATGTGTATGTGAGTGGCTGCCTTATACCCCCTTCTCATGTTCTTACTTCTTTCTTTCTCTCTGTGTCCTCTTCATTTGTTACTACTTCCTTAAAAGGGTTGTTAACCTGCTTCATGTATACTATGTTTTTACTTGTATGCTCACTGTGTTTGGAGACGGAATCTGTCAGGATTTTAGTGGTACTACTGGAGGCCTCTTTAGCAATATTAATTAATTCTGGTTGCTTCTTTTTTGGACACAGACTCTTTCACACTGAAACACAGCAAGAGAGAATAGGGGTTCTACACAAATTTATGGATGTGTGGCTTAGATTACCTTTTAGTAGTAACTTTTAGTACGCATGATAAATATTCAACCATTATATCTGCCTGCAAAATGGGTTGCTTTTCATATCCTTGGATAATGATGATATAATACAGGCTCATTGACCCTTCAACAGCCCTTTCATGGGTGCAATGCCAGGAGACACAATGGAAAAGTTAGATAAACCCAATCAGTCACAAAAGTTAATATATGAACGACTTTTTTCAGCTTGCAGAATATGGTACTTGTATAATCATTCAACAGATTTCCTGAAATAATTGGGGGGCTACCTCTTAACAAATTGAGTTATAGGTGGAGAATATGTATTGTGAGTACATAGAAGATCAACAGTGAGGTACAGTTAAATTCAGGAATTCGTTCAACTGGGGGAAAATGTGTAATTTTATTTTCCCTTTAAAATGCCTCATGCTTTTTACATATGGAACCCTAGGCTTTAAGGGGTTGGGAGCCCTTGCTATTAGACTATCCATCTTATCTGCAGCCAGTTTTGCAGAAATTATTTTGCAAGCAAAGCGGACTGGTTGTTGCAAATTGTCACCCAGCAAAACATTTGAACCAGTTTATCTCCCAACAAAAACAAAACTGAAATTTTGCAAGGGGAAAGTTTAGTTACAGTCAATATTTATTGAAGTTCAGGAATTTTGCAAATTACATATGCATGAGTGAAATTTCGCTCCAGCCTACCCATAACCCATTTTACCGGCTTCTATTACAGTTGTTCCTGTCATTTAGACTTTGCCATAGATTTTGATCATTTGCAAGGATTCTACTTATTATGCAAGGTCACATGTTTCTATAAGGGACGTTTGCCATATTGAATAAGGTGTCATAATGGGGAGAGTTCTGGAATGGGGAATCAGGGGTGGATGGGGGACTGACTAGTTGGCTGCTTCCATTTTGTCATAATTCACGTTGTACTTTTAAGCCGATTTTAAAAGTTGATCCATGTTAGAAATGGGGTCTCTAGTTGGCAGAGATATACACCCTTGTCAAAGTAGGGACCACAATCCTAGTCAAGGTAAGTAACATACAATTCCAATTATCCTGTGCCCACCCTCTGATAGCTCGTCATTGAGCAGTCAGGCTTAACTTAGAAGGCAATGTGTAAAGTATAAATCATGCAATAACACAATAAAAACACCACACAAATACACCACACAGATTTAGAAAAATATAAGATATTTATCTGAGTGATTTAAAGTCAAAATGATCAAGATTTGATAAGCACAAGTTAAACTATCACTTTTGCAGTCATAAGAAGAGTCTTAAATCTTTAAAAAGCAACAATTGTCTCTTATGTGCACAAAGTACCTGGTATGCGTCAAAATTACATGCACGGATACCGCAGAGGAGGAGATGCGTGGAAAATAAAGGGTGTGCATCGGATTCAGGACGCACACAGACGATGCGTTGATTCCTTTCCACATGGCAAGGACTTTGCGTCAAATTCGGGCGCGCAGGCTTGAATCCTCTTTGCGATGCAGGGTCTTTTGACGCCCAGGGACAATGTGTGGAAATCCTGGCTGTGCGGGATGAAGTCACAGGTGCTGTGTTGATCCGCTGGGCGATGCAGCAGAGTTTCTGTCGCACAGCAGGTGCAGCATCGATTCCTTATGCAGGAATTCAGGCTGCGTTGTTCCGGCTCGGCAATGCGTCGATCCGGTAGGCTGTGGGCCAAGGTTCCAGTCTCAACAATGGTGCTGCATTGATATCCACTCGTTGAGCCAGGCTGCGTTGTTCCAGAGTGACAATGCGGTGATTCTTTCACTGCTAGGCAGGCTGTGCGTCAAGTCCAGCAGGCTGTGCATCAATTTTCGCCGCACAAGGAGTTCCTTTGAAGAAGAGAAGACTTTTTGACCCTGAGACTTCAAGAAACAAAAGGCAAGCTCAATCCAAGCCCTTTGAGACTACTTCTCAGCAGAGCCAGAGGCCAGCAAGTCAGTGGGCAACAGCGAGGCAGCAGTCCTTCACAGCACAGCAGTTCACGTGAGTCCTTTGGGCAGTCAGGCAGCTCCTCTTGGCAGATTGCAGGATCTGGTTCAGAGTGTCTGTCCCAGGAAGTGTCTGAGCTGGTAATGTCAGGGACCCAGTTTATATACCCAAAAGTACCTTTGAAGTGGGGAAGACTTCAAAGGGTGGTGTTGAAGTGCACAAGGTCCCCTTTCAGTACAGGACTGTCTGCCAGGGTCCCAGTAGGGGGTGTGGAAGTCCTTTGTGTGAGGGAAGGCCACTAGCATTTGAAATGTAAGTGTCAAGCCCCACCACCCTTTCAGCACAGGAAGACCCATTCAGTATGCAGATATGTGCGAGTGTGACAGAGCATCCCGTGTTGGTGTTGTCTGGGTTAAATGCACAAGGGAGCTGTCAACCAGCCCAGCCCAGAAGTGGATTGGAGAAAGGCTGTAAGGCGCAGAAGGATTTTAAGTGCAGAGAAATGCTCACTTTTTAAAAGTGTCATTTCTAAATTAGTAATATAAAATCCAGCCTCACCTGTCAGCAGGATTTTGTATTACCATTCTGACCATACTAAATATGACCTGTCTACTCCTTTCTAATCGGAATCTACCACTCAAACAGTATATGAGGGTAGCCATAATGTTAGCCTATGAAAGGAGCAGGCCTCATAAACAAATTTAGGAGTTTTCCACTATCAGGACATATAAAACACACAGGTATATGTCCTGCCTTTTGCCTACACAGCACCCTAGGGCCTGCCTTAGGGGTGACTTATGTGTAGAAAAAGGGGAGTTTAAGGCTTGGCAAGTACTTTCAAATGCAAGTTGAAGTGGCAGTGAAACTGCACACACAGACCTTGCAATGGCAGGCCTGAGACATGGTTAAGGGGCTACATATGTGAGAGACACAACCAGTGCTGCAGGCCCACTAGTAGCATTCAGTCTAAGGGCCCTGGGCACATGTAGTGCACTTTACTAGGGACTTACAAGTAGATCAAATATACCAATGTTATCATGTTCTAAGGGAGACAGCACATGCACTTTAGCACTGGTTAGTGGTTGTAAAGTGCGTAGAGTCCTAAAACCAGCAAAAACAGTGTCAAAAAGTGTAGGGAGGCAGGCAAAAAGTTGGCGGTGACCACCCTAAGGCTGTCAGGTCTAACAATCCATAAATCCCAATAATCAGAATCCTGCCTCTAACATTGTCTGGTAAGTTGCTAACTGAGCTTGAGACCAAAGCCGCTACAAAACAGATTGGTTGCCAAGGCAGAGGTTGTACAGAATAGAAATGCTTTGCGGCTCCTGCTGTTCCTTGTTTTCAGAAGGATTTATTCAGATGCTTGCTTTGATGCAAAGATGAACAAGCATTGACAAAAACAGTAGTTTCAGCTTTTGCAGGCTGGTGCAATGGTTATTCTTTAAATTTTTATTGCTGATATATGCCACAAAATAAAACCAGCATTGTCAAATCCAGTAGGTCTCGTCTGTGCAAAAGCTATTGGCTTTGCCAATGTGTTTTAGACATGTTGTACACCAGCATAGCTGCTGTTGAGAATGGCTAAATGTTAGTGGAATAGGGGAAAGTGGTGTGGAGTGGTGTAGAGTGTTGTGAAGTATCATTGAGTGGTATGTCATTGAGTGGAGTGTTGAAGAGTGGAGTTCTATGGAACATGGTGTAGAGCATAGGGGCATAGAGTAAAGGGGAATTGGGTGGAGTAGAGTGTTGTAGAGTGGAGTGGCATAGAGTGTCATAGAATGGGGTGCCATAGATCGGTATGGAGCGGAGTAGAGTGGAGTAGTATGTCGCAGAGTTGAGTGGACCGGACTGCTGTACAGTGGAGTAACGTGGATTGAGAGAGTCACATAGACTAGAGTAGAGTGTCATGGAGTGTCACAGAGTGTTGTAGAGTGGAGGGGCATAGAGTGGAGGGACCTAGAGTAATGTATAGTGTTGTAGATTGGTGTGGTAGAGATTAGAGTAGAGTGCTGTAGAGTGGAGCGGCATAGAGTGGAGTAGAGTGGCTTAGAGTGAAGTGGAATGGTGTAGAGTGGAGTTGAGTGGTATAGAGTGTCATAGAGTGGGGTATCGCAGTGCAGAGTATAGTGGCAAAGAGTGGAGTAAATTGTCATAGCATGAAGTGGCATTGAGTAGAGTAGAGGGGTGTGGAGTGTCATAGAGTTACATGGAGAGGCGCAGCGTGAAGGGGTATAGAGTAGAATGGAGTAAAGTTTCATATAGTGGAGGGGTGTAGAATGTTGTGCAGGGGAAAAGAGTGTCGCAGATTGGAGTGTTATAGAATGTCATGGAGTGGAGTGATGTGGAGAAGGATGTCATAGATTGGAGTGTCAAAACGTGGAGTGGAATAGAGTGTCATGAAAGGATGTAGAGTAGAGTTTCATCGGGTTGAATAGCACAGAGTGGAGTGGCATAGAGTGGCATAGCGTAGAGTGAATCAAGTGTTGTACAGTACAGTGGAGTTGAGTGCCATAGCATAGACTGGAGTAAAGTGTCATAGAGGACATGGTATAGTGTGGTGTGTCACAGAATGGAGCAAAGTGGTGTAGAGTGGAGAGGCATAGAGTAGCATGGAGTGACATAGAGTGGAGTAGAGTTATCTAGAGTGAAATGACCTAGAGTGAAGTGGTGTGGAATGGAGTTGAGTGGAGTGGGATAGAGAAGATTGGAGTAGAGTGTTGTGGAGTCGAGTTTCATAGAGTGTTGTAGAAGTCATAGAATGGAATGGCGTAGACTGTTGTGGGTTGGCAATGAGTGGAGTAGAGTGTCGTAGAGTGGAGTGGCATAAAGTGGAGCATGCATGATGTCGCACTGCCATTACAGACAACACATTTTCAATTGAAATGACCATTACATTTGCACAGACATACAGCTTTAATGATAAAACTATATGGCAGACAAATGATAATGTGTAGAAATTGCATCACCTAGTGTATTTATTTATTTTGATGGTATCTAAATATTTGCTTCCACCACACTTCAGAATGTAAAAAAATGTGATTCATTTGTGCTTAACTGATTCTGATAATTTCTGAAATATTAACACAGTTCATCTGTAAACATTTACATTTTCTTGTGTGCTAGAAAAAAGCCTTTCCTTTCATGTCCCCAAACTGTCACATAGATTCTCTTTCTTTGAAGAGAAATATATGTGAATACAATGCTCTCATTGAAGACAGAGACTGACATTTGACCTCTGTCTTTGAATGCACAACAAATGTGACAAGATCAGAACCAAATGTAAAGTCCTGTTTATAGAAAGTGAAATCTCATTGAAGAATACAGTAAACAGACAGTGATTCACGGGAGCGGCAAAGACATGAACAGCCTATAACAAATAAATCCATTAAATAGAAGGAAATCCACCTCAGTCCAATCCACCCCAGTCCAGTTCAGCCCAGTCCAATTCATGTCAATCAATCCTACTTGATTCAAGCCACACCACTCAATCAAATCCACCTCACTCCATTCCACCCCACTGCAATCCAATCTATTCCACTCCAGTACACCCCACCTCATGCCAATCAAATTCATCCTATTCCAAGGCATTCCACTTCATTCTACCCCATTCCATTCCGCCCCACTCCATTCCACCTCACTCCACTCCAGTTCATCCACTCCAGTCCACCCATTCCAGTAAACTCCATCCCAGTCCAATCCACCCCACCCTACTTCAATTTACCTCACTCCATTCTAATCAACCCCATCCAGTCCACCCCACTTCACTGCAGTGCAATCCACCCACTCTATTCCAAACCACCCCACTGTAACTGAATATAATCTCCACTCCGGTTCAGTCCGCCCCAGTCAATCCAATCCATCCAGCCCACCACACTGCAATGCACTCCACTCCAATCCACCTAACCCCACTCCAGTCCATCCCACTGCAATCCAACCCACCCCACTCCAGTCCAATTCACTCCCCTCCAGGCCAATCCAGTTCAGTCTAATCTACTGCACTCCATTCTAAGTCACCCCATGCCAAAATACCCTACCCTAATCCAACACAGCCCACCCTAGTTTATCACTCCAATCCAATCCACCCAGCCCAAACTAATCAAATCCATCCCACTCCAATCCACTTCAGTTCAATCTACCTCACCTCATTTCAATCCAGCCCACTCCAATCCAAACCACCACATCCATTCCACCCACTCCAATCAACCCCAATCAATCTAAACCACTCTACCCCATCCAATCCACCCCAATCTACTTGAATCCAATCCACCCTACCACCTAAGTCTATTGCACTCTATTCCACCACACTCCACTCTACAACACTGCACTCTACAACACAGCTCTCTATGACACTCTCTGACACAAAACACTGAATTCCACTCCCCTCTATGACACTCTACTCCCCTACTCCACTGTACGACACTCTACTCCAACCAATCCAGTCTACAATATCTACTTCCCCCACGCTGCTCTAGGACATTCCAAGTCATTAACTTTTAACTTTTAGCCATGCTGAACAGCAGCCACATTGATGTACAACATGGCAAAAACATAGAGGCAAGACCTTTTGGCTTTGTCAATGCTTGCTCTATGTCTGCTGCAGAACGCAGCTCACACGGAAGTAGGGACTAGCAAGGACAAATCAAGATATTTCTTCTTTTTAAGCCTTTGCCGAGTATGGACACTATTTTTGCTGTAGCCCAGGTTTACAAGTCTTTGTAAATCTGGGTTTGCGTCAAAATACGAGTGAATACATAGGAACACCTATGCTCACCCATGTAATGCCTATCAAAAGAAGTCTAGGCAGTGCTCTGTGCTGCCTTTCATTACTTTTTTTTAAAAAAACACGCAAAGCCAAATAAAGTGACTTTGTGTGGCTTAGTAAATGCCAAAACTGATTTTACATCGGGGCAGCACCACAAAAGCAATGCAACCTCGACACAAACTCATAGTAAATCTGGGCCTGAGTACTTAATATCGTGCTACAAAAATATTGTAGTAAGAATATTGACAACCAAAATTTGACATAGTAAACAGATGCAGGTTAGTACAGGCTTACTGTGTATATTTTGAGATGCACTTACTATGAAGATATACATATAGATATATATATTTATATATATATATTCAAGGTGCGTCGAAGTCAATGAACAATAGTATATGTATTTTCACCTGTAGATAGATAGCTCCATGAAATTGTAGATGTCAATATTTTGGTTACAATGTTTGCTGTAGCAGGATATTCTTCTAGTCGATATTCTAAACACCCATCCCACTCAAGTGAAACAACTCTCTGAGTGAATTTACTGGTGTCCTAATTTCAGCAGTGTGCTTCGTTTTACAGAAAGATTTGCCACATCAACTGTGTAATACTAAACTGTGTGTATGGATTACAACCTGCACTATTTTGCCAAACTGATGGTTTTATAAAACGTTGAATGGTACGTTTTACCAAAGGTTATGTAAAAGCCATAAAGCCTGTCAAAAGTCCTCTTTTTCAGAGCTGCTTTTTCAAAATATCCAGCAATTTCAATAGCAGAACAGTTTTTTCTTGCACTCTGAGACCTGAAGTTCTGCTAATTCAATTACAAATTTAGCACTACAAGTAAGAGAATAGCAAGAAAATGTGGCTTGGTTGACCTACTCAGGCAGGAACCTGGTGGTGCCGGAGAGCTATACTGTGGATGCATGCAAACCATTTGGGTTCTTGGAAATGAAGGACCAGCTAACAAATTCAGGTAGTGTGAAAAAAACATGAGGTTTTTGTGATTTCCGTTTTTAGCGTGTGGAGTAAAAACAAAACTCATCAGAAAATTGTGGGGGTGTTGATGTGATGCAAATTAAACTGAAATGTCAGTTCTCATATTTGGTCTGTTAGAAAGAGGTTGTGTTTTGATATTTTTAAAACCTTGATCCATTTATATCCTTGACCACTAATTACTTTAGCTAATTATTAATATGCACCCTACAAATTAAAATCTGGCTGCATTTCTTAACAGGTGGGTGAATTGTAACGATTCTGTCACTGTATGTGTATAGCTCTTTTAAAAAAATTGGTTAGCTCTTCACTTCAGGATTTGTTGTCTGTTTGAGAAGAACAAAGAGGCAAATGTTGATGACATGAAGTTCATTGGCACATAGTTCTCTGAAGTTACACATGTGTGCAACACTGATGCAAAGTGCACATTATCTCCTTAGATACTAGAAAAGCCCGTTTGAAGGTGCTGTGACTGATTTAGCAGTTTGAGAATCAATACTGAAATTAATGATTAACAGGGGAAAGATATACTGTTAAGTGTAGTTCCGTCATCGTAGGTCTCCTCGTTGAAAAGTCCTTTTTATTAATTTCAATTAAATATCAAAAGGAGTTACAATTCAAACATAACAAGTAGAAAAATATTGAACCGATAATATATTTGTTAAAACGATCATCTGCATTAAAACTTCTATCAAACATTAGAGGGAAATGTAACAATTCTATGCATTCTTTAAAAGAATGAAAAAACATAGGCCCTCATTATGACATTAGCGGTAAATGCCACTTACCACCATGCTGACTGCTGCCAACATACCGCCGCCGCAGCGGATATCCCTTCACTATATTATGACACACACACACCAATCTGTCGCTATTCAGCCACAGACACAAGTCCACCACACCAAAGGTCAGTGATAAACTGGTGGTATCAAAACCCACACCGTTACGCCAACAGAACAACACCCATAACATTATGACCCACGAATCACCACGGCGGACATTCAACCGAGGAAAACCATTGGCGGTACATACCGCCACGATCAAAATACACACACTCAAACAAAACAGGACCACATTTGACAATCCAATCCAAACAACACACACCTGATACCCATACACACACCACACCCTCACACCCACACCACTATAAAACACACACACATTACCCACAACTCTTCACCATTACAAATAATTGCCACCAGAGAGAGACAGCAAGACCACTCACACAACCAGAGCCACATACCACTCACACCTATACATCACTCACGTACACCACAACACATTCCCCTACACACCCTCACCTACACACCTCACACAACACCCATGCCACCACAAAGACAGCCCCGATTCTCAGAGGAGGAGCAAAGGGTCATGATGGAGGAAATCATCAGGGTAGAGCCACAGCTATTTAGAGCACAGGTGCAGCAGATATCCATTGCAAGAAAGATGGAGGTATGGGGAAGGATCGTGGACAGGGTCAACGCCGTGGGACAGCACCCCAGAACAAGTGATGATACCAGGAAGAGGTGGAGCGACTTACGGGGGAAGGTGTGTTCCATTGCAGAAAGACACCATCTCGCTGTACAGAGGACTGGTGGTGGACCCCCACCTCCTCCCCCACAACTAACAACATGGAAGGAGCAAGTCTTGGCAATCATGCATCCTGAGGGCCTGGCCGGAGTTGGAGGAGGACTGGACTCTAGTAAGTCAACTCTCTACTACTACTACCCCCCTACCTGCATGCCATCACATACCCCCACCTCCACCCTCACCCTCACCCTCACTCCACCACTCCCCACACACCCCACCAGCACATCTCACTTATCCCAATGCCAAGCCCTGCATGCTCTACCAATGCATGGACACCACTCACAACCCTGCATGGACACCTATCACCAAAGCATGCACACTAGAGAGAATCAGCTAGCCCACCACATACCAACTTACACAAGTGAAAACAACCAAATAGGGCAACCCACAGATGCACAATATGTCACACACAGAAACAATAACACATCATTACTTTCCCACAGGTATCCCTGCCAATGTCACCGGAGAAGAGGTGCCAGCACTATCCAGTCCCCCACCTGAAGAGGCCCACAGTGATGACAGCAACTCTGTTTGCCTGGATCTAGATGACCAACCTGGCCCATCAGGGACCTCTGAACAGTCAGTTACCCAGGCACAGTCACACACCACCACAGAGCCTCCCCCTTTTGGAAACACCACCACAGCACCCACCCAACGTACCCATACCTCTGTCCCCAGGACAAGTCAATCAGCAGTGTGTCTACTTCTACAGGGACCCCAGGCCACACCTCATACCCAAGACAATCAGGGACCTGGGATCAGTGGCAGTGGGCACACGGTTCAGGGGTCAGAAGCACAGGCCAACAGGGAAACTGGGAGGGCTATTGTGTGCCAGGGGGAGGACAGGCCCAGGGAACCGACTCTCCAGGAGGCACTCACCGAGATCCTGGGAGCCTACCAACATTCCCAGGACACAATGGGCCAGGTCCTGGGCAATGTGCAGGAGAACAGGCAGCTGCAAAGGGACAGTACCAGGGATCAGGGAGGACTTGCAGGCCATCAACCACCCTGGTCTCGATAGCAGGGGTGCACGCTGACATGGCCAACATTATGAGGGAGGCAGTCTCACAACAGTGGGCCCCTGCCACTAGCCCGACATCAGAACTGCCTTCCACGTCCGCTGTTGCTAGTGGACAGGATGCCCCACCACAGGACTCACAGGCCACCAGCACCCCTCCCCCTGCAGAAGGAGAACCACCCCCAAACTTTCCCTGTGATCCAGGCAGAAGCCAGAGACTATTGCCAAGACCCCCGCCAGGAAATTAGACTCTCCTGATTGCCACCCTTGTGTCCCACTATGTCACCCTGTCCACCTTGAACTGCTATTGCTCCCCTTCCTATGTCCCCATGTACAATGCACCTGTGCTACAGACTGGAACTATACCCTGGAATTTCCTCCGTCATCACCCCATCCCATTGCACTTGCCCCTCTTCTTCTTAGCACTTCAATAAACACACTTTGTAAAAGTAAAAGTATGGAGTATGTTACATTTTTAAAGTATGTATTTGTTTAACCAAGTTCAAACATTGCAATTCAACTGTACAGTAAATGTTCACATAGGAAAGACCTGTAGTTTCCTGCAGTGATCACACCAGGAGTGATAGTGGGGCACCAACATCTGCAAAATGAATTGCCAAAGGGTACAGTAAGTGAGCATAGAAGTGGGAAATAACAGCATACCAGTGCCAAAGTTATCCTAAATAATGACAATGAAATGTGAAGTAACACTGTCTTAACAGTGTGTCATTGGAAGTATTGTCGTATCACTGCTGTTCTGTTGCTCTCATCCTCATCCTCTGCCTCCTCATGCTCACTGTCCACAGGGTCCACTGCTGCCACACGGCCATCTCCAGCCTCCTCCTCCTGCAGCAAAGGCACATGGCGTCTCAAGGCAAGGTTGTGCAACATGCAGCATGCCTTTATTATCTGGCAGACCTTCTTCGGTGAGTAGCACAGGGATCCACCTGTTAGATGGAGGCACCTGAACTTGGTCTTCAGGAGGCCAAAGGTTCTTTTGATTATCCTTCCTGTGTGCCCATGTGCCTCACTGTAACATTCTTCTTCCCCTGTCCTGGTATTCCTCACAGGGGTCAGTAGCCATGATAGGTTTGGGTAACCAGAGTCACCTGCAAATATCGAGGGGCAACATAAGGCCACACACTATCCCATATGGCCCCCACCATACCCATACACCAACATTTACTGGGTTGGAACCAGGGCTCACCTATTAGCCACACCCTGTGCCTCTGTAGTTGGGCCATCACATTTGCGATTCTGCTATTCCTCAGGATAAAGGCATCATGCACCGACCCAGGATACTTTGCATTGACATGGGAGATGTACTGGTCCACCAAGCACACCATCTGTACATTCATGGAGTGGCAACTTTAACAATTTCTAAACACCTGTTCATTATGGTGGGCGGGGGGACAAATGCAATATGAGTTCCAACAATCGCCCCAGTTATGTTGGGGATATGTTACATTGCATAGAAGTCATCCTTCACTGTGGCCAAATCCTCTTCTTGGGGGAAAACAATGTAGTTGCACATGTGTTTAATCAGGGCAGACAACACTCTGGTCAGCACTATTGAGAACATTGGCTGTGACATTCCTGCTGCCAAGCCCACTGTTACTTGGAAAGAACCAGTTGCCAGGAATTGGAGCACAGATAGAACTTGCACAAGAGGGGGGATCCCAGTGGGGTGATGGATAGCAGATATTAGGTCAGGCTCCAATTGGGCACACAGCTCTGTGATTGTGGCCCTGTCAAGCCTATAGGTGAGGATGATGTGCCTGTCCTCCATTGTTGCCAAGTCCACCAGGGGGCTGTACACGGGGTATGTCTCCATCTCCTATTCATCCGCAGAGGTAGCAGTCTAAGGGACAAAAGAGTGATGAGCCGGTCAGAAGCTGAACATTGGAGTCACAACAGTACAATGCATGATGTCAATTTGTAATGGGTAAGTGGGATTTGTCCTGTATGTCCAAGTTCAAACTGTGACGCAGTTATTTTCCAGGGCCTGCCCCCCCCATTAAATGGGTTCCACCTGTCCTGTGTGGAGGGACAAGAGGAAGTGAGGTAATTCCGCTGATGGTGTGCACCGTTGCTGGAGGCGGTTGTGAACCGCCATTCAACTCCTTATTGGCTACCATTGGGCCCTATGGGTTACAGTGGCCAATGGTGCTGTACGCCGGCAGTGACGATATGCACCGCCGCGGGCGTGACCTCTATTTTCTATCTCATCCCTCACTTGCTACCTGACCTTCAACAGGAGAGGACCTACACTGCATGTGCTGCTGTGACCTGTGTCTGGAACCTACCATGGCTCGTGTGACTGGGGAAAGGGTCCCTGCCTTCACCTCGGCACAGTTAGAGAGACTGGTGGATGGGGTCCTACCCCAGTACAGACTGCTGTATGGGCCTCTAGACCAACAGGTGAGTACACTGTGGGCATGAATGCATGGAGTGGTGTGTGTGAAGGCTTTGTGTAAGGGTTGGTGGGTGGATGTCCTCTGGGTGGCGTATTGATCGTGTGCTGGGGCATGTGTGTGCAAATGGTGATGTGAAGAGGTATGCTGGGGCATAAGTGTAACAGGCAGGACTGTCTGAATGATACCATTTTCCTGTGTGTATTTCTTCTGCAGGTCAGCGCCCATCAAAAGAAAGGTATATGGCGTGCCATCGTCAAGAACGTGTGGACCCTGGGCGTCTACGGCAGGCGGAGCACCCACTGTAGCAAACGGTGGGAGGATCTGAGATGCTGGGCATGGAAGACGGCAGAGGCCCAGCTGGGGATGGCCTCCCAACGAGGAAGGGGTGTCCGTCGAACCCTGACCCCCCTGATGGCCCGCATACTGGCTGTGGCCTATCATGAGCTGGATGGGCGCATGAGGGCATCACAGCAGCCACAAGGGGGGTGAGTACAGTTCCCATCATTACAACTTACGCATGGTAGGGTGGTATCCGGGTGGGGGATGTGTGTCAGTGGGTGCCCCTAGCCCAGACCTGAGATTGCAGAGTAGGTCCCATGGTGGCCAGGGTTCTGAAGTGATAATCCTGCTACCTAGCTCGTAAGCACCCTCCTGGTCAGGGCTGCATGGGTCTCAGATGTGCTGCATTTGGTGGTGTGTGCCCCTCCCCATGCCTTGGTGGCTAGCAATATAACTGGCACTGCAATGCATAGTGCGTAGGGCTGTTCCCTGTGCGTAAGAGTGGTGTGTACACCAAAGGTTGTTTTGTTGCAGCCATTGACCAAGTGTATCCTTTGTCTCTTCCCTCCCCTTTTTGTTTTGTCACCCTGTCCTTATGTGCATTAGCATCATCTGGTGGAGGAGCAGAGGCACCGGCGACTGAGGGAGCTGCATCCCACAGGACCCAGGAGGCAGAGTCCACTGACGGTGAGGGCACCAGTGGGATGGAGGGTGAGGGGGCACCACAGCAGAGACTGGAGGGGACAGTTCGGACACAAATACATCCTCCGATGGAAGCTCCTTGGTGGTGGCAGACACCTCTGTGACCACCCCAGCTACAGGTACAGCCACCACCTGCGTACCAGCACCGCCCACTCAGCAGCCCCTCACCGAGTTGCCTGTGTCCACTCACCCAGGAGGGTGGGCATCTCCTTCGCACCAGGCACCTCAGGCCCTGCCTCTGTGAGCCCTGCTGCCCTGAGTGAGGAGGCTACTGACCTCCTGAGATCCATCTCTGTAGGGCAGTCAACCATTGTGAATGCCATCCAGGGGCAGGCAGCCCAAATGCAACAGACTAATGCATTCCTGGAGGACATTCACACTGGCTTGGCGGCCACACAGAGATCAATCCAGGCTCTGGCCTCTTTGATGGCAGCCATTATCCCTGTTTTCACCCTACCCCCTCCAACTTCTTCTTCCCAATCCCATTCCCCTCAACCCCAACCTATCCCAAGCACACAGGCAGATGGGCATGCACACAAGACAACACACAATAGTGGCACAGGCAAACACAAGCACCACACATCATCCCACAGGCATTCACACAAACACCATCCAGATGCAGACATACCAACATACATAATTTCCAATGTCTCCCCCTCCTCCTCCTCCTCCTCCACCTCCCTCCCAGGTCCGTCTACACTCACACCTGCATGCACTACATCCTCATCCTCTACCAGCAGCACCACCACACCTAGCAGAACACATACCTCACTGGCAGACACCTCCACTACAGCCATGCACACGTCTCCTGTGTCCTCTCCCATTGTTTCTGCCCCCCTCCCAAAGTACACAAACACAAGCACTCAGACACCTAACAGCCATCCACCTCACAACAGCATCCAGCCCATGCACCTGCACCCAAACTCAGCAGACAGACACCTCCTACAACCACTCCCTCTTCCTCCACTCCCAAACCTTCTCCCTTCTCCCGTCCCAATGTCCCTAAAAAGATTTTCCTCTCCACCCTTGTCCTCTTCCCTACCCCCACCCCCGTCCTTCATGTCTGGCCAGGGTGGCAAAAACCCAGGCAAGCACCTGAGCCAACCGATCCACAGGCCCAGTAGTCTCCACACCCACTCATGGGGGGAAAGGATCCAGGGCACATGTCCAGAGGGTGAAGGAGCCTGCACCAGGCAGCCTCAATGAAAGGGTGCCTGCCCCAGCTGCGGCCCGAAAGACCAAGGAGCCAGCCCCAGCTGCTGCCAGTAAGAGCAAGGAGCCAGCCCCAGCTGCAAGAAAGGAAGGGTAAGGAGCCAGCAGGCAGGAAGGACAAGTGGCCATGGTGCATGGACTCAGATGGAGCCCCCACCACCAACCATCAGTGGGCAGCCATCACAGGCTGCAGGGGATGGGCTGGAGCCTCCCCCCACAAGCATCAGCAGCACCACCACCACCATTGGGCAGCTGTCTGAAGCTGCAGGGGATGGGCTGGAGCCTCCCCCCACTAGCATCAGCAGCACCACCACCACCAGTGGGCAGCCATCCGAGGCTGCAGGGGATGGGCTGGAGCCTCCCCCCACCAGCAGCAGCCGCACCACTACCACCACTGGGCAGCCGTCACCGCCGGCGGACGGTATGTAATCCTGCGTCCATGGGCTGCTGTGGGGCCTGCCCCCTGCAAATTCAGTGGGTATGACACCCACCTGAAAGACTGTGACCTTACACTCCACAGGATCAAGAGCACAGGGCACAATGCCCCCTCCAGAACCAGTGGGTAAGACACCCACCAACCCCAGCCTCCCAGGATCAAGAGCACAGGGCACGATGCCCCCTCCAGAACCATTGGCTAAGACACCCACCAGCCCCAGCCTCCCCAGGATCAAGAGCACAGGGCACAATGCCCCCTCCAGAACCAGTGGGTAAGACACCCACCAACCCCAGCCTCCCCAGGATCAAGAGCACAGGGCATGATGCCCCCTCCAGAACCAGTTGGGGAGACACCCACTTGAGAGACTGCAGACTTAAACTCGCCAGGACAGAGCAATAGGCATGTTGCCCCCTCCAGCGCAAGTGGGTAAGTCACCCACTTGAGAGACAGTGGCCTTGCACTCCCCAGGACCAAGCACAGGGCCTGTTGCCCCCCCAGAGTATGTGGGCAAGTCACCCACTTGAGATACTGTGGCCTTGCACTCCCCAGGACCAAGCACAGTGCATGTGCCCCCTCCAGAGCATGTGGTCAAGTCACCCACTTGAGTGACTGTAGCCTTGCACTCCCCAGGACCAAGAACAGGGCATGTTGCCCCCTCCAGAACCAGTGGTGTTGTTCCATCTGCCGGCTGAGGTGACCCCATCACCCATCCCCCTGGTGCCTGCCTATTTTCCAGCTGATGCCCCTGCAGTGTTCTCTCTGTGTTGATGCAGGTGACAAGTGGGGCCTTGGACTTTGGCCTGTGGCCCTGTGGCCCACGCACACTGAGGTCTGGGCAGTGTCCCTTCAACTGTACATTTGTATATACCAGTTACATTGCATATTTCTTATTTACATTGTGTTGATCTTATTACACTCACTTTAATATATTCCTGTTGTCCTTGCATTATTCATCCGAGGTACAGGGTATACATGTTTTATTACTGCATCAGATTGTGTGTATAGTGTTCGGGGGTGTCTGTTGTGTGTGTTTGTGTGTCACTCTCGTTTTCCTCCCCCCTCCCTTGTGTGCTAGGCGGTTGTACTCACCGTCGTAGACTTCGCCAGCGTTGGTATTTATGGTGGAGCAGCACACGTAGAAAATCAATGGAAATACATGCAGTTCACTTCTGTGCAGTGTTTCCACTAGGGTTTTGTTGTCATTGGTACCCCCCGGAAAAGGTGGCAGATTGCAGGGTCTTAATACAGTGGGCGGGACATTGGCTTCCGCCTGGCTATGGGCGGCTACCGCCGTGGTGTCTTTTGTTTCCGCCCTGGCGGTCGGTGTGGTAAGATGGCTGTTTATCTGAGTTCTCACTGCCATGGTCATAATCTGGTGGTAATTACCACCAGCATGTTGGCGGTAATATCACTGACCGCCAGGGTTGTAATGAGGGCTATAGTCCTAACACACTAGAATAATTAAATTACTATATGTTAATTTCACAATTTCCTAGACCATACCTAATGGAAAGGCCAAATTTTATTAAAACAGAAGCAAGTATTATGCCTCCTGATTTTAATAGCACCAGCTGAAAAGGAGAACAAGCTAGCCCCTTATTACGGGTCTAGTTGTTCTAGGACCGCCAGACTCACAGTGGTGGTCGGACTACAGCCAATGCACCAGTCCAGCCTCCACATTACGACTTTGGTGAAAGCGCTATGGTCTGACCCCCGGCATCACCATCCATCAGGAAAATCTTAATAGCCCTCACGATCAGGTCACCACAATGGCGGTTTTCTGACCTTATGGCTTCGGCGGACAGGTGTTTCCTTCCTCCGAAGTTGTAATGAGGGCCTATGTGTCCCAGACGCCCTGAGTAAATTAGTTACAAAAACACTACATTCAATGACTTTGGAGCAGGTCCGGTGCTGGGTGAGCAAGCCCTCTTTTCCTGTTGTGAAAAAATTATACACAAAGTAGAAAATCAATGAACCAACAAAAGAATCACAGATGTTCCCTTCCATTGGGAAGAATACAAAGTTGATCGACTCCAAAGTATCAGTTTCATCTTCGATCTAAATGAATGTATGTTGAAATAAAATAGTAATCAGTTAAGAAAAACAAAATTAAATATGAGAGGGAAACTAAAATATATTTTATGGAGAATGATAAACAAGACTGAGGTCTGACAATACTCACTTCTGCTTCTTTAATACAATTAGAGCTTGCCATTACTGGATAGTGGAATGTGCATTTTGTGGCAAGATTGGTGCCCATATTATGCTTGATTAATATATACTGACAACAAGCATAGAAGAATGGTTCACCAGTTTGCATTAACTATTTAAAGTAAAGTCACCTCACCTATCAGATGCTCTAGAAATGTAAATCAAACAAAAAAAACTCTTGAAGCCATAGCAATCTCCAATGGAATGAACATGAAAGCCACAATCTACATTCCTACTTGTAACAGCATCCTCTTCTCCCACTGAAGGCACCAGAGCATAGGTTTCCTTAAGGGACAAGTACAATCTCAGAAAACGTGTTCCGTTTTCATATTTTTTTCAACATTTCACAACACAGAGTTTAGGATAATCTGTCAACAAAGGATATTTCACACTATAAGAATTGCTTTTGTTCTTCTGGAAATTGAAAAAGAAACACATATAAAGGTGAATTGTATAGAAGAGATTTCTAAGGTTCCAATATCTGACGCTCTTAAAATAAATGAGATATAATAACATATTCAATGTAGCAGATTGTCCGATCAATTGGAAAACATTTGTCAAATTAGATTGACATCCCACATAGAAGCAAACTTTGGAATTGGAGGTTTTATTATTTGAATGACACTTTTGAGTCAACATATCCATGAGTGTTTGTCAACTGGTCCACTATTGAAATATTTGCGTTCCAAACAGATCACTGAATTATAAGTAGCAACTCCATATTAGGGGTTCCTAGAAGAAGGCAAATGGCTCAAGCATGATTGCAAAATTTGCCAAAATGGGATTGGCAATTTCAATCATTCATCAACGACACCTTGAGCCAGAACTGGTTCACATAGTTTGGTGGACCCTGGAGCTCATGAACATCAACAAGCTATATTCTAATGATAGGCCTGGTGTAACCCAGGTTGAGGTGATATTACCCAAGTAATTAATTCTAGCATTCCTGCTATCACCAAGGTGTAGTTAATGCTTTGGGGGTCTATGAGTATTTGTGGGAAATGTGTAAGATCCACTTGTTTTGCAGAAGATCCAGAAACCACACTTTGGGATCCACCAGTGGTTTATCATTATGATAGAAACCATTATTCTTCTGATTTGAAATAGGCTTGCGGGAATCAGCGCAAAACTGGCATGTACAACATTGTAAATTCTAAGACCAATCCTTTAGCAATGCTTCTGTTGTTATAATTATATGATCCAAAATAACTGCTATAAGGCATGAAAGAATCAGGTCTATATTGAAAAGACCACAGATTGTGGTGGAGAGAGTGAAATACTGGCTTGCAACGAGGCCTGTCCCTGTATTCTGAATGATATCTGAGTGCCAATTTGCTATTGTGTTGTAGATTGCGGTGTGTTCTCTTCCCTGAATGAAATATGGCGTTTCGACTCCATTAGTGGCCGTGAACTGCCAGGAGAGAACCATTTGCACCTCAACCTCACATAAAGTGCAATTTTCTAAACTGACGATTTTTGGTCCATTAAATATCCTAAGCATTCTATCTTCTTGAAGGGTTGTAAAAAAAAAATCTGATTTACTATAGAACACAGGATAAGGTGAAATAATAAAACAAATTGCATCCAATGTTGACCTTGTGCCATGAATAGTATATCATTTGAATACATTAAAAAACAACTTCTCTGGGCCCCTAAGTATATAGTTGTAAGTGTAGAAGCTTTATGAAAACTCAATGATCCCCATGAATGATTAAGAGACAAGTGAACTCAAACACTTTGATATCATCAGAGCAAATGTCTAAAAAAATCTGTTTACATTGCAGGAAGGAATGGAGAGTTAAGAATCCTTTAGCTGTAGTCCGGTCATCAGATTTCCTTGTTGAACAAAATCTAGGAGACAAATCATCCTCTTCATTCTCAAATATTGGTACAGGACAAAAAAATTGGATTGCAAAAATGTATAATAGCACCCAATTTCTTGTGTCTATACTTTACAGGAAAAGTATTGCTCAAAAACTCATTAATTAATTAATTCATTCATAACCTTCCTTTATTCATAGTGCTTCAGAGAAAATAAAATATCATTTAGGTGGCACCCCAGAAAGAAATTGTACCAAATGTAAGAATTTCTAACTGTACATGAGAAATTACTGACGTGTTGGGCTCAAATAACACATTATTCTCTATGTTTGGTGCACCACACCTTTGTGAAGTAATTTGTCCTTGCCATTTCCAATTTGATATTGGTATATATATTACCTAGTGGCAGTCACCACAAGGTAGATATAGTCAGGGCCATGTTTCCATAGAAAAAACATTTTTGACTTATCTATATATTTGGGACTGTTTGACAAGTTTTCCCAAAATTTTCCAAAAAATGTGTTGTGGTGATTCTTGTTGTGCACAGAAAGTTTTGGGGTGATCTGTCAAGCGGGGGGCGATAAAAAGGGGTGGGGTGAAAAAAGTTGTGTTTCCCATGTTAGTTACAATAGGACCTTTAGACAAGTCTACAGCCCGAACTGCTCGCCAGAATTACACCCTCATTAGGCAGAATGCTAGCTTTTGGTATGCAGATCACACTTTCAATTTTGGTGTAAATCCATTCAGTAGTTTTGGAGATAATAAAGGTAAAATAAATGTGTATATCTCTGGCCACTGCACTTTTGCTAATATTTTGCAAATAATTTGATGCTGCAGTTGGCTGACCGCAACCCGACTAAAAATTGAAATTTGAAAGTGGCATACGGGGTCATGGTAAAGGTAACCTGGCCCCAGATGTGTGATATAGGTGTGTGGTTTTAGGGACAAATTATAGGATTCAAATAATTTTTCGTCACCATGCACGGTATTCACAAAAATTCATAAAATATTTCCAAAATATTCACAAATATGAAAAAACTTGAAAGAAAAAACACAGACTCATTCATACACTAATTGATTCACCACTCATACCTGCACTCAGAGACTCAGGAGCCCACTCACACACCCACTCAGGCACTCATGCAGCCACTCAGACCCATTTATAGATTCCCATACCCACTTTCAGACCCACTCCGACACTCACGCATCCACTCACAGATCAACTGACAGAGACAGGCCATGGGGCCAACCTGCGCTGGGCATGGCGAAAGACCATGCATGGCACAGGGCTAGGTGGTTATAAGGGCTTGGCTGCAAGGGCAAGGGTGCAAGCTATAGTTAATTACATTAGGGTGCAAGGTACAGATACTGGAAATAACTCCAACTGCTGAATTTCTACGGTTTTGTATGAGTAAATTCAGAACCTAACGAAATTGTGTTATTGTGTTATGTGTAACTGGATAATCATGTATCACGTTGTAAGCATCTTTTATACAACATAACATTCAACTTATACCTTTTTTCAGGTTGTGTCTCAGTGTCCATGCTGGCTACAGATAACTTGTGTAAATCACTCCTTACCTCCCCCATCAATTCTGGAATTTTCCTTAGCACACCAACCTTGGTGTGGTGTAGGAAACAAGTTCTCTCTGTCAGGAGACACAAGGCATCATCTTCATAACTCACTCCCTTCCCCATCCCAGGAATGTTCCATCAAGAAATATTGATTGGCTACTTACACTCTCTTATACCTGCTATCCATGCCTTGTCTTGATCATTGCTATAGCACCCCCATTAAAAAGTAAGCGATCTCACAACAGCGTGCATGGAGGCAAAATCCATTTCTCGCTGTCCTCGCAGTGAAGGCCACATAAAGAGTCAGCAAGACATAGGAGAACAAGGGAAAAAGATAGAAGGACAGACAGATAAATACATGGAGAAATACAGGGCGAGAGAAAAAGATGAGAAGTGAGAAATATGGAGAGAGACAGCAAGAAAAAAGAGAAACTGACAGAAAAAAAGATACATAAGGAAAGTCAGAGAAATGGAGAGCCAGAGACATCAAGCAATAAACTAAGAGATAAAGACAAGGGTAGAAGCAGGAAGTGAGTGATGAGAGAGGACTGGGGAGAGCAACAGCCAGAAAAAGAGTAAAACAGTGAGAGACAGAGAAAGACAGAGAGATCTGAAGGGATATGAAAGGAGCTAAAGAAACTCAGAAAAATGTAGAGGGACAGGGAGGAAGCTGAAGTCAGAGAATGACAGAAAGAGAGAAAGCGAGAGAGAGGAAGAAAGAGACAAGGACCAGGTTGGAAGAAAAGTGGCGCTACATTTCATGTAGCTCCACTTTTCTTGCGGCCCCATGAGGTGACCTACTGCCACCATGTGTGCGCCGTATTTAATATAAGGCACACCATGGCGCAGTGTAGGGAAAAATAGCATCAGAATTTCTGACGCTATTGATGTACTGTTCAGGGTTAGAGCCAAAGTTTTGGTGCTAACCCTGAACAGTACATAGGGAACCATTGAATACAATGCCATGCCCCACTTTAATGCTTGCTCTGAAAAGGCATTAAAAATGCCAGCAAAAATGATGCACAGAAATCTCTTAGATTTCTTAGCGTCATTTTTGCGGCCCCCCTAGTGGCGGAACGCTCCCCTTGCATACATTATGCCTGGCGCAATCAAAATGTGGTGCAAGGGGTTACAAAGTGGCATAATGCATGCATGCACTGCGCCACTTTGTAAATATGGCACACCGTTTTTGGCCATCAAATGCCACATTCACAAAAAAAATGATGCTATTGTGTCATTAGATGGCGCTAGGCCTTCTTAAATTTGGGCCAGAGTGTGATGGGGAGAGAAGTAGAGGCAAAGAGACCAATGCACACTATAACAAGAAATTCAATTATGCACGTTCACTTACTTTCTGATTTGCTGAATGTGCATCTCCACTCATGCCTTAAGGTTTGTCAAATAGTTCACTTATTTTTTAGTTTTTTTTAGTTCACTTATTAATCCAGTTCCTTGGCGTCCTTGTTCTTGTACAATTGTTTTAGTAGAATGTTTTTCTTATATGAGCAGGTGTGACTGAGTTGTGTAACTTTAGGCACTCCTTCTCAAACATTGTGGCTCACGTTGGCCCCCAAACTCCTTTGCTTTGTGTGCATAGGGCTCTGGTCAATGTGTTTTCCCTCATCCTTACTCCACCAACGGCATCCACAAAGGTAGGTAGTGTGACATGCAGGAATGTTGCTGCCTAATGCTCATACACTATATCTAATGCTTCTTGTAGGCCAAGAATTGCTACCATTCTCCGCTGATAAAGAACAGAGGAAGAATGGCTTAGCTCTGTCCCCATACTGCACAATACTGCACTACTTGTAAGGATGAGTACCATAATTCATAACTTGGCTTTTGGCATTCCCTTATATCTGCACAAATGTTGGTCACATGCCAATGTCAATGCCACCAGCTCTTCTTTTTAAAAAAAAAAAATATTTTTATTGCATTTTCTCTTTAAATCCGTTTCCAGCATTTGGCAAATACAGTATCAAAATGTGATAGATCTATTACACTATTAATACACTGTTTAACACTTTGACAACAACAACATAACTGAGGTCACTACCTCTTATTTAAAAGGAGTTCAGGTGTGGTATCTAAACGTTTGCTTTTGCCATGGGTGAATCGTAAACAAGTGAGCCCCGGATTGGGTATGTTCATTTATGGACCTAGTGATTATGTGCTATGTAGGGGGGAGGTTCGGATCGAAAGCAGTGTGTGGTGTCTGGACTACGTTGGCCTTTGTGCCTGTGTGGAATGCTAGCTCCGCTTTGAGCAAACACTGTGGATCGCTCCAAGCAGCATGGGCGTTCGCGGGAGCGCCGGTCGGTCATGAGATTCAAGTCGGCGGGACCCCGCGAGGGATGGGGGCAACCCCGACAGGCGGTCGATTGCCTTAGAGTTATCATGTGTTCTAGTTCATGGCGGTTTCTCGTCACTTTTGGCCTCTAGTCTGCCTCTCAGAGTCTCCCACAACTCCCTGCCCGCTCGCCGCTGGAGCCCCCCTGTTGAGTTCCGCAGCACCATTAGCTCTGCACTGGCCCATCTCAGTATCGTGCTGTGCCAGGTTTTCAGATCCGGGGAAGTGGGCGACTTCCAGTTCATTGCTATCAGTCTTTTGTACATTACCTAGGCTAGGTCTATAAACTTGTGTAGATGCTTATGTTTCTTGTCTCTCTGTCTCAGACCCAGGAGGCATGATTTAGGGTCTGCTGTAAGTACCAACCCCGCCAATTCCGATACCTTCTCCACTATCGCACTCCATTGCACACGCACCTGGGCGCAGTCCCATACCATGTGGTAGAAATGTGCCAGCTTGGCACCTTGGGCAGGCTGGGGAGCATTTGTTTAATCCTGGTTGGTGAGAGGTACGTTTGGTGCATGTAGTTAAATATGCGTATATCGAAACCTAGGGTTTCTCGAGACCCCCCCGTGTATGGAGTAGAGCGTACGGCCATTCTTCCCGCGAGATCGGGGTTGGGAGAACATCGTTCCACCTTGTTAGTGCCTTTTCCAAGTTGGGTTCGGGGTGCTTATTCAGTGTTTTGTATAGGTTCGATACAATCTTCAGCTGGCTGTCATATTGTAACAAATGATGCAGTGCGAGGAGGTCGTAGGTTCTTGGTTCCCTGTCCCCCACATCTTCTTAATAGAATGGCATATGGCGTGATATGTCATAAATTGCCCAGGATTCACTGAGGTGAGGTCACGTATCGCTTCAAAAGACATTAACTTCCCCTCGTCGAAGCAGTCGCCTATCGTCTCTATTCCCGCCTCCGCCCACACCGCCAACAAACGGTTTCTTTCTCCTCCTACCCAACCGGGAAGTATATCCAGCAGCACGAGAGGCGAGCGCGCTGCAGCCGTTTTGAATGTATCTCTTCCAGCATGCATGCGCCACCAGCATAAGTGGTTTGTCGCCCCCCCCGGGGACCTGGACGCCAGCCAGGCGACCAAGGGGGCGCCGCTAAGGTTCGCTAGCGCCCAAGCCGATTCCGCCAGCGTGGGTCTGTGTATCCAGCTCATTATCCACTGTAGCTGCGCAGCCGCGTAATAGCGCTCAAAATTAGGGGCTCCCAGGCCACCCGCAGTCACCCGGCGCTGCAGTGTGGCGAGTGCGACGCGCGCTCTGCCTCCCGCCCATATGAGTCGCAGCAGTGCTCCATTCAGGTCGCAGAAGAAACTCTTAGGGTTCAAGAGCGGCAACGCCGAGAAGTAGTACAAAAGCCTAGGTAATATCAGCATGTTTGCTATCGCCACTCTGCCCATCGGTGACAGCGGTAATTTACTCCAGAAGCGTAGTGACCCTTTAATGGAGGCCAGCGCTCTCCCCAAGTTTCCATCTCTGAGGTCCTCTGGTTTATGGTATATTTGGACCCCCAGGTATTTAAATGAATCAAAGCACCATTTTAGGTGCCCAGTCGAGGCCGTTTCCCTGTTTGACAGTGTCCGTGCGGACAAGGGGAACGCGCACAATTTTTCCCAGTTCACTACCAGACCGGACATTATACCGAATTCAGACAGGAGTGTAATTACTGGTGGGATTGTCTTGCTTCCTCTGCGCAGATATATTAAGGCATCATCTGCGTACAGAGATATTATATGTTTCGCCCCGTTGCTGAGTATACCCCAGCTGTCCTCCATCGACCGCAGGCGAGTGGCTAGCGGTTCCACTGCTATAGCAAATAATAAGGGGGACAAGGGGCATCCCTGTCTAGTGCCTCTAGCGATCGGGATGCTGTTGGATACCGTTCTGCCCGTTTTGACGCGTGCCTGTGGGTTGGAGTACAGTGTTTGCACCCATTGTATATATTTGGGGCCAATTCCCATTTTCCGCATAGTGACAAACAGAAAATCCCATCCCAACGTGTCAAATGCCTTTTCGATGTCCAGTGATAACACCATTTCCTCATGTGCCCCCGGTGGAGTACTTTCCATCACTCCCATTAGTCTACGGATGTTCAGGAAGGTATTACGTTTGGGGATGAAGCCATTTTGGTCTTCATGTATCAAAGTGTGGATGACAGGTGCCAACCTGTTAGCCAATATTTTGCCCAGAATTTTACAGTCAGTGTTTAAAAGTGATAATGGCCTGTATGATTTAACATCTATGGGGTCCCGCCCCTGCTTAGGCAGGACCCCTATCATGGCTTCTCTTTGCGTGGGGGGCAATGCCTTGTGGTTCCAGGCCTCCTCGTATACTTTCAGCAAGTGAGGCTTTAAATGGTTTGAGTATTTCGCGTAGTATTCTAGTGGAAGACCATCTATTCCTGGTGCCTTATTTCTGGGCATCTCTGTTAATGCTACTTCTAGTGCCGCTACACTCAGTGGGGCCTCCAATTTTTCAATGTCTTCCTGCAATAATTGTGCTAATTGGGAGCCTGCGAGGAAAGTTGTGAGCTACGCGGGTGTACAAGCCGCTCGTTTGGCATAAAGGTTTGTGTAGTATTCCCTGAATGCCCCGTTTATATCAGTCTGCGTGGAGGCCATCTCGCCATTGTCTAGCTTTATGGCCCCTATTGGAGACTGCTGCTGGTCCTCTTTCAGGAGCCAAGCCAGCAGCCTGCCTGACCTGTCTCCCTCCGATTGCTGTCGCATCAGATGATATTTATAATCATGCTTGCGGAGGCGAGAGTCTGCTTCTTTATATTTTATGCGCGCCTCTTTTAATGCGGTGTAAGGTGTCTCTTCCCTTGCCACCGCTATTTCAAGTGCTCTCAATTCCTTCTCTAAGTTGCTAATCTCCATGTGTAGAGTGCGCCTGACCCCCCAGGAGGACGACATACAGTACCCTCTGACTTCCACCTTGTGTGCTTCCCATTCTGCCGCCCTTGAGTTCGCGGATTCTGAATACATTTCCCAGTACAGCTTCAACGCCGTGTTCAGTCACTCTTCATATGCCTGATCTTGGACTGCTTCTGGTTGTAACCGCCATGTAGGGATTGCTGAGTGAGTTCCCCCCCATTTTAGGACCATTTTGAGCGGGGAGTGATCCGACAGTGTCTTAGCTAAGTATTCTGTCCCGCTCGTCAGTGCGCATATATCGACAGTGCCCCAGATTATATCTATTCTTGTGTGTACCTTATGGGGCACAGAATAAAATGAGTATTCTCTCTGTCTGGGGTGGTGCATGCGCCATAGATTATAAAGTCTCATGTCGTCCGCCCATTTCTGTAGGGGGTTCTTGGCACTTCTGCTTGTTATTCCTTTCTTGGGGGGGGTTGATCTGTCCAACGCTACATTAGGTAAGCTATTAAAGTCACCCCCCCATATAGCCGGGGCTGCAGGGCTAACTAGTAGTGCTCAGGTAAGTGTCTCTAAGAATCTTGACTGTGCATTATTGGGGGCGTAAATCCCTATGATCGTTAAATGTCTCCCGTCTAGTTGCCCTTCCACTATTGCATACCTGCCTCCTGGATCTAGTTTGTACGAGGGTCGGACAAACGGGACGCCGCTTGCTATCCATATCAGTACCCCCCTGGCAAACGCTGAGTATGCTGTGCCTGTTATCTGTCCGCCCCACTTCACCTGAATCTCCCGCAACTCAGTTTCCAGTAAGTGTGTTTCTTGTAGGATAGCTATGTGGACCTTCTGGCGTTTGAGATGTGCGTGCACTTGCGTGCTCTTGTCCGGTGCGGCCATTCCCCTCACATTCCACGTGACTATCTCGTATTGGTGTGCATGTGCGTTCGTGTGCTGAGCCATGCGTTATTGTGTAATGCCGCACCCATGTGTCCTCTCCGAGTTACGATTTCCTTCTGATTGCCTCCCCATTTTACCGGGCATATGTTTAAGGCTGGCATGCGCGATAGTGTACCTTGTTGGTTGAGTTGACCTCTTCTAAACCCCCTAACTCCCAATTCCCCACCCCCCCTTTTAACTATTACCCCTGTCCAACTACTAACACACATAATAAAGAAAGAGAAAAAGCCCCACACTTTGCTGCTTGGTGGGGTCCGTATCCTTTCGAATACTTGTGGGGAGCCTTCATAGGGGTCAGATGTGCCTCCTGTATGGAGCTCACATCCTTTCTCAGACCTAGTCTGTGAATGTGCGCATGTATAGGTGTGGGCCCCCCCCGGTAGGTTTGTCTATTTGTCCCCCCATTCCCTCTGCCACTGCTTATTAAGCGGCAATCATAGCGATCGGGGTTTAATCGTCCAAAAGATACTCTTTGGAGCCAGCACTGCTGGCAGTACAGTTCCTATTGCGGCCACTTCTGTATTCTGGTCTCTTGCTGCTCTATTAGGGCTGTGGTGGCCTTTCTATTATTGCAGTACACAGTTCACAGTTCATCCGCAGTTCTGGGGGTAACCTCCGGGCCCCTGAGCGCCTCTGTGATTGTGGATTCCGAGCTGGCCGACTCCGAGTCCGAGCCCGTCAAGGTGTCTCGAAAGAGTTCTGCATTAGTATCAGGGTTTCTTTTAATACTTTCGCTCTTTCCTCCGCTGCCTGTCTCTCTGTGGGCTGGCCCCTGGGGCGTCTCTTGCTGGGTTTCCTTGATGTGGAGGTCGACCATTCCTCCTCTTCGTTTGCTCCTTTGTTAGGCTGCACTATGCCTTTAGCGTGCATCCAGGTCCAGGCATCTTCAGGGGAGGTGAACATATAAGTGCGTTCTTATAAATTCACCCTCAGCTTGGCTGGGAGAAGGAGGGCGTACTTGATATTATGTTCCCGAAGTCGTTGTTTGATTTTCACGTAGGAGTTCCGCTGTTTCTGTACTTCTTGAGTGAAGTCTGGATAAGCATGGACCACTGAGCCTTCATATTGAAATGGCTCTTTGCTGCGGTATCGCTGCAGTATCAGGACCCGGTCCCTGTAATTCAGGAGTCTCCCTATCAGTGATCTAGGTGGCTGGCCCGGTAGTGGCGATCTTCCCGGGATTCTATGCACACGTTCTACTGAGAAGAACTTCGAGGAGGAGCCGCTCAATACTTCCTTGATTAGCCACTGTTCTGTTATTAGTTCTGGGCTCTGTTCCGGTGGGTGCTCAGGGAACCCCACTAAGCGAATATTGTTGCGGCGGGATCCACTTTCTGCCTCTTCAGCTCGTCTCCACAGGATCTTCACCTCTGCGTCCAGACGCTGAATCTGTTTCTGGTTGTCCGAGACCATGGGGCATGTCGCGCCTAGGGTATCCTCCGTTGTTTTCACCCTCTCTGTCAAGTTTCGATGATCTACTCTAAGTAGATTTAGGTCTTGTGTTACTGCATCTATTTTGAATTCTAGCGAGGATTTAGTGTCCATAATTGCCTGCAGGACTTTTTCGATTTGCGAGGAGTGCGTTTGGAGTGTGCTCTTGAGCGATTGCAGGGTTGTGATTTGCTGTTGATCATTGTGCGCCGGACCAGGCGCAGTTCGCTCTTGGTGTTTTGCCGATTTAGATTTCCCAGCCATTGCTTTCCCTTTTAAAAACCTCCCGCAGTCGGGGAGGGCCTACTTGGTAATAAGTTTCCAGTGTCAATAGGCGTCTCGAGAGTACCTGTGCTTCTTCCAAGGCGTGGTGCCTTGTTAAGGCTCCTGCGAATAATTTGCGGGTCTGACCTGTCGTGGAAAACGATATGAGTTTGCGTTATGACGATTAGAGCAGTTGGGAGGGGGGACTTGATGCTGCTGCTGGGGGCTCTCCAGTCCAGGGGCACATATAAGAAAGCCCCCCTAGGGGTGACTACCCCTCACAGAGTTCCCCAACGAGATGGGGGGTGCAGGGGGTTCTGGTGTCTGCGGTGTTTTGCGGCCGTCACTGCTCGCCCGCTTGTCTTCGCGGGTTGTCCCCGGTTTTGCACGGCGGGGCCCGCAATGGCGGCCGACCCCGGCACGCGCCTTGATGTAGGGGGGGGAGGCCTCCTATCCGCAATGCCCGCTAGGCCGTTCCTCGCCGGCCCCGGATGTTGCTGCCCCCTCTTCTCCCGCCCCCGCCAGTTCTGCGTCACCTCCTGGGTTGATTATCAAGAAGGGGGGGGCGGGCGGGGAAGGGAGCCCGTCCCCACTTTATTGCAGCGCTCCACCCTAGTTTCGGGTGAGCGCTTCCAAAGCTTTTCCTCTGCTGCTTTTTTAGGGAGGGGGGTCCCTTTGTCCTGGCCCCGCGCTCGGGCAGCGCCGAAGTCAGCCCTCCCGTGTGCACCCCGGGCTGACTCTCCCCGGGGCCGATGCACGCCGGCGAGGAGAGTCCCGCCGGCTCTTCACGCTGAATAGAAGGGAGGGGGAGCACGCCGGCGAGCAGAGAGGGGCCGCTCCAGTGCCCGAGCCCCTCCCCACAGTACACCTCCCCCGCCACAGGCCCCCGGCTCCTTACCCGCGTCCCAGTTTCACCTGTTCTCCGGGGCGCCGCCACCGCCAGCCTCGTGGCCGCGCGTCCGTCCCGGCTCTTTGTTCTTTTTTTTATTTCCCCCGGCGATCCAGAGCAGGTTCGTCTCAGTCAACTGCTCCACTTATCTCTCCAGGACCGGTCGCGCCCTACTACAGACCTAGTGTCCCAGTCGGGGGTGCCCACAAGGATCGATTTGCTGGGTCCCAGTCGGAGCTCCTTGTTTAGGCGTCCGACTCGGTCGCCATCTTGGCTCCTCCTCCACCACCAGCTCTTCTTATCATCTCTTGGCATTGTTGGTTTTCCAGCTGTTCCTCTGCTGATACTGGAGTCAACCACTGGCCGTCACAAGGGCAGTGAGTATGACATGCATGTTTACCTCCCCCACCCAATGCTTTTCACCAACATCTGAACCTGCTGCTTCCTGCAGGGTAAAGAGAAGAGCATAGGGACAAAGGAGAGAGTAGAAAAGTAGGAGATACACTGGAGATCAGCAGAGAGATTAAGAGTGTACAGAAAGAAAGAGTAGACAGGTAAAAGGAGCAGTAGAGAGGTAGTAAGGAACCTTAAAGGTAGGAAATGAGAGCAGAAAGTAAGAGAAGAAAGGACAGTAGAGAGTTCTGAGTTGAGTTCATTGAGACAGGAAGGAATAATTAAGAGGCAGAGACAAGAATAAAGACGACAGATGAGTTGAGAAGGGAGTAGAGAGGTAGGAAGGAAGAGTGCACATGGGAGAATAGAAAGTGGCAGAAGGAAGAAGAGGAGAGAAGGTGAAGGCATTAGAGAGGAAAGGAGGACAGAAAAGTGGAGTAGAATGGAGGACACAGGAGAGGAAAGAAAGAGGAAGGGGGGAAATGAGACAGGAATAAAGAGTCTAGAAAGGGAAGAGTGAAAGAAAGAAGTGTGGAATGGAGAGGAGTATAGATGAGGAAAGAGGAAGTGAGAAGAGGACAGTAGCGAGGAAAGGAGGATATGGGAGAGTGTGTAAAAAAGGACAGAGCAAGAGAGAAGGAAAGTATAGTAAGAATAGAAGAGAAGGAAAAAGATGAGGGGTAAGAGAGAAGTGGGAAAAGTAGTCGTCTAGTGGAGAACTACTGAGTTGAGGACAGGTGCACAGGGAAGAGGGTTAGGAGATAAGAGATTTGAATGAAAAGAAAAAGGAGAGGAGTGGTGAGAGAAGGTGGTGTTTGGGGACTGCAGGGAGAATGCATCACTGTGCTGTAGGGCGTGGGCCGTCTTCCGTCACTGTAAATAATTAGTGGATATAAGATGTAGCCTAGATTATTTACATCTGCTTAGTCTACCATTCCTTGGGTCCTGGTATGTTTGCACAGCAGGTGCTGATGCTTCCAGAAGGAATGTGACTTGGTAGATTGGTAAACTCTGACTACTGCTTCGATTACAAACTGGTAATTACTCCGAACCCTTCTGTAGCTTAGATTCCTCACCATGTTGAAACCTCTGTGACTCTCCTAACCGTTTTCCAAGCATAAAGGTCACTCCCCCTTTACTTCCTCTTTTGTTGACAAGCCCGAAAAACATAGTTGCCCTAGACACACAGGCTGCGAGGGACGGACGTAGAAACTGAATAGAGAAAAGGACTCAGAGTAATGCAATTACTGGTGAGTAATCAAAGTATTACCCCCTCGTCCTTCTCACTGAGATTCCTCACCATGTTGAGATGTACCCAAGCCAAAGAAAAGCCAGGAGAACTGAGCAGATTGCAGAAACAAAATTCTCTATTAGCAAGAAGCAAACTTTGGTTACTTCACAGCAGACAGAACCTTAGACCCAAAATGATCCTTCACAGCAGGAGCCTGAGTGACCAAGTAATGTTGTATAAAGGCAGAGGGGATCATCCAAGTAGCCACCATGCAAATGTTGGACAAAGAAGCCCCCTGACCATCAACAAGAGAAACCATTAACCTTGAGTTGACCTACACTGGATCCTCAAGTGTGGTTCAAGGGGCAGCATCAAAGGCCAAAGCAATCAGAGACCGAATCCATCTCCTCAGTGTTTGGGTAGCAGGTTTCTGACCTTTCCCAGCAGGCCTAAAATTGACAAACAAAGTGTAGTCCTGCCTGAAGGCCTCCACCCTCTGCAGATAAACCAGAACAGCTCTCTCCGAACATCCAGGGAATGCAGACTAACTTCCTCAGGAGACAGAGGAACCAGACAGAAAACACGCAAAATAACTTCCTGTTGGAAATGAAAAGAAGAGTTCACTTTAGGAATAGAACTTTGCCCTGTGTGCAAAACCACACGATCTTAAAAGATCTTCAGGTCTGGAAGTCTACAGGAAAGTGCTCTTTGTTCCCCAACCTCCTCGCCTGTGGTAATTCCCACCAGAAAGAACACCTTTAGAGTGAGAGTTTGGATATCAATGGAAAGGAAAGGCTCAAAGAGTAAGTAATGCAGAGTCTTCAAAGATCTCAGACTGGGCAGACCTGAGATACCTGAGGGCGAGTATTAGAAAACCGCTTGAACAATTTTGGTACCAAACCCTGAGGATCCTCCAAATTACTCCAAGAAGCCTGAAATGTCCCATTAGCAGTCCATTGGAATTTCAAGGTCAAGAGACAAACCCAAAAGAAACCCCTTCTTGTAGAAATTGTAAAACCTGAGGAAGTATAGCAGCAAGAGGCAGCAACTGCTGCTTCCCACAACATTCTCAAAAGACACCCAATCACAAGCATACGAGGTCCTAGTGGACGCTCTCCGAGACCCCCTTCAAGATATACAATGGACCCATCCACCAAACCAGTGCTCTTCTCATAACCTTCGATACTGGAAGAGGGGGAGACAGATCCTGCGAGGCAGGATGCCAATACTAAAGGAGGAAGTAAATCAATGCATTCAGGTGGAACTGAGCCTAGGGAACCAAAAACACAGTGTCCACCAAGTCACCTTGAATCATTATCTAATCTGAAATTTTGGGAGAATAAGCCATCAGGAGATGCAGAACATGAGACTGAATCATTTGCACTGGAAGGGTAACCACCCCGGAATGGTGTAGAATCTGGCTCCTATAAAGACCAGATACTGCACTGGGATCAACTGAGGGTTCACAGGGTTTAGGAGAAATCCTGAGAAATTAACGTGTGGACCACCAGGTTGACATGATCCTTCGCTTGATGGGCAGACATGGCCAACACAAGACAGTCACCAAGATAGGGCTGAACGCATATTCCCTGCTGATGAAGAAGTGCCATTAAAGGAGCCAGAACCTTTGTGAAAACCCATTGGGGCAGATTTCAACCCGAATGGGAGAAAACAGAACTGGAAATTTAAACCTCCCACCTCGAAGTGGAGAAACCGCTTATGTCCTTGCTGCCAACCGCTTATGTCCTTGCTGCCTAGGCACATGCAAGTATGCATCCTGCAAATCAATGCACACCAGAAAGTCTTGTACAGAGACCAGCGTAATGATGCTTTGCATGGTTATAATGTGAAAATTAACAGTCCTGATCCACTGACATAGTCTCTTGAGATTGAGCACTGGCCGATAGCCTCCCGACAACTTCTGCACTAAAAAGAGGATGGGGTACGCCCCCTTCTGTCCAGAGGCATAGGAAGAAATGCCTTTATGAGCTGTAAGACCCAAATGCCATCTCACAAAGCCACTCTCTTTGTAGGATCTTTGGGAATGGGAGTAGGGATGAACCCAGAGTCTGGAGGCAGAGAGTCAAAGTCAATAGAATACCCATTCTGAGTAATATCCACAACCCAGCGATCCTTGACAGAGGATTCCCAACAGTGGACAAATTCCATGAGCTTTCCCCCACCACATCTAAGGCTGGACAGCTGGAGTAGTCAGGAATACTGATTGGCTTGGCCCGCCTTGTTGGACCTATCCTGCGACTTCCAGGCTTACAGAGCTGGTACTTGCGTCAGCATGCAAAGAAGATTTAGAGACCTTCTTGAGATAGTCCCTGGACTCTCAAGCCCAGGATTTGAAATTCTTACTAGATGAGGATCTATAGGACCAGGAATATTTTTTATCCTTGAACGATTTCCTCATCATCTTATCTAATTGATCTGAGAAGAGCTTCTGGCCTTCAACTTGGAGCTTCAGGAAGAAGGCCTTTCCCGAGAAATCCACATTGCAATCTTGGAGCGACAGATTCCTCTGTGCCATCACTACAGATGGAGATTTGATGACATCCAAGGACACAACAGCCAAGAATTTAGATTGCAGTTCCATGTATTCCAAAATGTCATGCACATCCCCCTCTTCCTGCAATACCTCAGCCAAAGCGTTAAAATCCTTCACCAAAGACTATGAAGTGAAAGCCGCATAAGATGCTGACCTCAACACCAGATTTGCAGCACCGAAACATCGCTTCAATCCAGTTTCCACTTTTTTACAACAGGATCTGCTGGAGAACAGTCATCAGGGTTTATTAATCACCTGCCCATGATGGGAGTCACGATTGAAACCTAATTGATTGAGGGAGCACAGAATCCGCCTTCTCCAAAGCATTGGATTTTTGAAGGAATCGTGGAATCTGAAATTGATCTGGCTCCTTCCAAATAGCATCCTTAATCTTAGGGTGAAGAGGAAGAGCCACTGCAGCAGGCTTGGCAAATTCTGGAAATAGCCCCCTGCATCACCTACAGCAATCCCAGATTGTCCTTGATATGCAGCAAAATATCTTCCAATTCATCTCTGGAAATAAATTTACCCCCGGGTGCAATTGGCTTATCAGATAATGAGCCATAATCAGTATCAGTGTCTACATCATTTTGTGCAGAGGCCTGTTTCTTGGTATGTGGATGTTTGGTAGCCAGGGCCCTCACCCCCACCTTATCAGTCATCGCCTAAACCAGCTTTCCAGTCATCCTCTCAAGTTCTTCAGGAGAGTGGCCACCATGTCTTAAAGGCACATCCCCCTCCTCACCCTCAGAAGAAGGAGAGGGAGACTACTGTTCTTTATCACTTCTTTTCCTCTCCATGAGCACAGAAGAAATGCCGGACCCCAAAAAAGATCTGCATCAAATACCTCCTGAAAACCTCCATAGCCCAATAGGACAGCTACACAACAAATCCCTCCAATAACCCTGGAAAAGAGAAATAATGAAAAAAGGAAACACAAATTATAGTTTTGTTATAAACTTATAAAAGTGCCCTTCCCGTCTGCAAGTCTGCCTTTCCAGCTGAGAAGCACACCGCTGCTCCATGCTGTACTGCAGAAACCATACATAGGAAAAGCACTTACACTCTCTATCTAGGAAGACTAATAGAGCACTGACTACACTGAGAGGCACAGCACTCCCCTGAACCAGTGCTCCATCACGAAGTCTTGCATTGGCACATCCTGTGAGACACTGCAATCATGATACTGCCTAATCGCCCAAAAGTACCGGGTCCCGCACTAGCGAAGTCTCTCCCTGGTGGATACAGGAACTGCGCTTGCCAATAGTGCTGGAAACAGTGCTACACACCAGCCTGAAGAACAAAGGGACAAAGAGAAACAGGAAATAAGGAAGGGGAAGGGGCTTTTATGCTTGGAAAGGGGTTGGGAGAGAGACCGAAGCCTCAACATGGTGAGGAATCTAAGCAACAGGAGCTACAGGATTATGCTACCTCTGAAAGGAAGGAATGTGCATGATTCCATCCCATATGTAGTACTGTCTGATCGCCCAAAGCAGTGTCCCCTGATAGTCTGAATGTGTTACAAGTGTGCCGCTTCTCTATCTGGAGCACCAACATAGATTTTTTGGGAGTTAACATCCACCACCAACCTCCTCCCGAGAACCCTGAATGACAGTGCTGCAGACACCAGGGGATACCTTTCACCGTAGCTCCAGCTGGGTTGTCAAAAGGCAACAAGATTATGAATCAGCATAGAAGGTCTCAGCCAAAACCCCTGAGGCAGGAGAAGTACCAGATCCCTCTCACACTGTTAGAGCAGCTAAAAGGAGTATGATCTACAAGGACGAGCATACATCCACGTCAGACAACATTTTTTAAACCAACAAATCCTGTAGTGTGTACTTTATAATAGGATGCCAGGTTACACAAGTGTAGTAAAGTAGTGCAGAGGGTTAATATGTCTTCTGCAAAGAACAGGTACCATGCGGATCACAGAACTGTATTTTATCACAGAGATCCTTTTGTTACTTGCAGTTCTGGCAGAAGCCTGCACCTGGAGGGGGCTTAAAGTGCCAGTGCAGATATCGGCACTGAGGCTTGGCAACGGGTCATCCCAAGGAACAAAGGGACAAAATGGTGGGATGGAAGTGGCTCCCCCGCCCCCTCCCCCCTTCTTTGAGGCGAAGGTGGGGCAGGAAAGGCGAGGGTGCCAAAAGGCAGCAAAGAGGGGGGCAGACAGCCGGCAAAGGGAGGCCAAGCATTTTTTGAACTGTGCCTTTAGAATAATGGCCTGCATGATTATTGAGAAATTCTCCCACCACGCAAAGGATCTATGGCTACACGAGTCTAAGATCCATGAGGCATACTGGCAATTTGCCAGTGTTGCATGGCTGGAGTATGACAAGAGCTTCAAAGTGCACCCTGACATGGGATGAGGAAGATGTATCAAGTTGTATGTATAAAATGATGGTAGAGTGGGAAGCCAGACCCGGGGTGGGGAAGCAGGATCACCTCTTTTGGAAGGGCAAGTTCAAAGTGTACCAAGACAAACGGAAGTCCTTTCACAAACAGAAGCACTTTCAGGATTCGAACGGAGGGCCTTCAAGGAAGGGTTTCCCAGCTGTGTGCTACAAGTATGACAGGGACGATTGCACCTGGGGCCCATCATGCACATTCAGAAACAGAAATTATAAAGAGAGGGAAAAGAGAGATAAGACAAGAAAAAAATACCCCTGCTAGTCGAGGGTCAAGCATTGTATGGGGGAGCTTTCAGGGAGCTTTCAGCTAGTTCGCTCTCCCATCAACACACACAAGTTAAGTTGATTAGCTAATGACTATGATAATAAAGCTGACGCATGTTTGATATGCCAAGGATTCAAGAAAGCTTTCAGGATACCATGTTGAGGCAAGTTAGGTCAGAGGGAACCAAGAACCTGGGCTCTGCCTTATAGCACCTTGAAATTGTGCACAAGAAAATCGGGAAAGAAAAGGAGCTGGGCAGGATAGAGGGCCCCTTAGTTTTAGGGAAGCCAGAAGGGTTAGTGATTTCACTGTTGGGTGTGGTACCCAAGAAACAGCAGGATCAGTATAGACTAATTTACCACCTGTCCTTCCCTGAAGGAGAGTCAGTTAATGATGCTATCAACCCCGAAGATTGTACAGTCCGTTACAAGTCAGTTGACGACACGGTTGATCTGGTGAGTGCCGCAGGCCGGGGACTTTGATGGCAAAAGCGGACACAAATCTGCTTTCAGGCTCTTACCTGTACACCCTGACTGCTACCACCACCTTGGTTTTCATACACCCTGACTGCTACCACCTCCTTGGTTTTCAATTCAATGAGGAGATCTGCTTTGATAAGGCCCTCCCCATGGGGTATTGCATATCCTGTGCCTACTTTGAAAAGTATTCCACTTTTTTGGAATGGACCCTACACAGAAGGTACCCCAGGGTGGGAGATTGCACTACCAAGATAATTTCCTGTTCATAGGTAAGCCAAATGGCCAAAAGTGCCAGCAGAGAAGAGCATGACACCTTTTCCGTGGGAGCTCTGGGCCCTAGCGGGCGTGACCTGTCCCAGCTAGTGCAATAAGCATTGGCGCCCAAGACAGCAAGGAGGTATGCAACTTACCAGAAAACATTTCGAGAGGTTATGTAGTTGCAATCTTTCAAAAACAGTCTAGACACTATACAATCAGCCGAACGCTTCGTCAAAAGGGCATTCGATCATTGGAAATCCAGATCGTGGGCTCAAGCACACCGAGAGCCAGTAGCCATTGGGCGAAGCTGGCCACCGGAGTGGACACATCATCATCACATTACCTAAAAGCAGCAATGAAGGGCTGGCGGAACCTGGAGGGGCCAAAGGTAGACAAGAGGAGGCCCATTGAGAGCAACACCCTGGCTAGCATAGTGGAGGTCTTGCCCGTAGTATGTAAAGACACATCAGAAGTCACATTATTCAAGGCAGCATTCACGTTGTCATTCTTAGAAGTCTTCTGAGTAAGCGAGCTGGTGGCCTAAGTAAAGCATGAGGCTGGGGAATCCTGTATACAGGCCCAAGACATGCAACTTAGTTCAGAGAGTGTGGAGGCAACGCTAAAAAGGTCCAAAACAGTCCAGCAAGGGAGAAGCACATTGGTGAGGCTGATGCAGCTGTCGAGGACAGAGGTGTGCCCAGTCCACTGGATAAATGAATACTCGGAAATCCACCCTCCATGTGAAGGCCCTCTATACGAGCACAGGAATGGGGAATGTCTGAGCAAATTTTAATTAAAGCACTGATGGATTAAACCCAGATCTGTGACTGGGGGTGAATGTTTGATTTGTTCTGTATTCCGTCCATCATCTGCTGTTTTTTGCATTTGTCGCCCCAAGTGGGAAGGGTATGCCCAAACGTGGGTCCTGTGCTTGCTGTGCCACCAGATTCAAGCTAGCCTGGCTGATGAAGGGTGATACCCTGAAAAGGGTTCCAGGATGCTTGTTTCTGGTCCAGGGAGGACCTGGCCTGGCAGTTCGGGCTGGACTGTTCCCATGGGGAACTGGGTCAAGACTGATTAGCGTATGGCTGGGTCCCAACTGGAATGGCATGGCAAGCAAAAAAACTGATGGTAAAAAAAAACAGATCTGTGACTGGGGGTAAATGTTTGATTTGTTCTGCAGTTCGTCCATCACCTGTTGTTTTGAGCAAATTTCAATTCAAGGCAGTGATGAGGATGGCTCTCACAAAAGCAGGGTTGCCAGCAGCGGAATTTGGCACACTTTCATTCCACATTGGGGCAGCAACCACAGCGGCCGGGTGGGGGCTGTCCAAGGACAGTATCAAAGGAATAGGAAGGTGGTGCTCGGCAGCATACATGAGTTACATGAGGCTATCAGAAGTAGGCGAAGCTTAACAAACACAACCAATCCTCCACCCCCCTAAAAATAAAATAAGAGAAGTGGGGAAGAAGAATAGAACATTGTTCAGAAGAAAGAGAGCTGCCCACCAAACCTATCACAGTTTGTTTTGGCAGGTGAACAGAGAAAGACGGTATGGATGGTAGAACGTTAATTCATGCAGAGAACCAAAGGTTGGTGGACCAATGGTGGAGGCGCCCAGAGGCCCAGGCCAGCCAACGCTGCCATAAGATGGGCATGAATACCGGGAATGCATTGGGACCATCTGGAGGACCTCTTGTGAAGGCTACACCAGCAATACACGGGGGAGCCATACGTGTTGGTAGTGCACATTGGGGGGAACAACCTGGCACAACTAGGTAGGAAAGAGCTGCTGGGGAACATCAGAAGTAGCTTGATTGGAGAAGTCAGGCTATTGGGTAGCACAGACCTACTATGGTCCGAATATGTGCCCAGGCAAACATGGAGTGGGGAATGGTCCACTGTCGCTCTGGAAAAATTCAGAAAGAAGCTCAATGTGGCAGTGGCAAAATTTTGTAGGGCGAATGGTTGGTGGGCCGTCAGGGATGGCCTGATCAACTTGAGGTTCCCAGAGTATTTCTCACAGGATGGGGTACACCTAACAGATGCAGGGCTATAAGATTTCTGGTCCAACCTCTAGGCAGCCATGTCACTAGCCAGTTGTTCTTAGAGGGAACTCTGTCTTGCTTAGGGGGAGCTACCTGAAGACATCAGCCTATGTGCAGTTTGGCAGTGAAAGAGTTTAAGGAGTCCTGAAAGGCCACCTCAGGGTGACAGACTTGGCACTTAGCTCGGGATGCCTCAAGACAGAATAAGGCGGTCAGAAAGGCGAAGAGGGCACGACACAGCACTCACAGCCCCGCCTGCCAGTCGGCAGAGCACAACGGACAATCCAAGGTAGCGAGGTGGGACTAAAGTAAAGAGATGGTGCAATACCCTTCCCACGGCACAAACAGTGAAGCTCCAGCTCGAGGACCCAATCATCAGCAATAAACGCCAGACTGATACAGGTGCAAGTTGTCTATCAAGCATCATAAAACAGTCTAGTCATTTGATTTATAACTTAATGATCAATTGGAGTGATTTATGGTTTGATGTGTGATCATATGTCAAGGTGACAGATTGATTTATGACCTAATGGACCTGCCAAAATAATGTTGTCAGTGCGGTATGCCTACAGTTACGCACTGAGAAACATTGTAATGTGTAATAATCTGAATAAAGCTGCAGCCGGTAACTCTGATAAGTAACAACTGTAAATAGTGTATTCATGAGTGGGAGTGGCCGTGTGTGAAGTTTAATGAGTTACAATCCTAATATAGCACAGTGAGCTATGAACTGTCATTAAAGAGTTGCATGGAAACCACAATTAATAGGTTTAGAGCCTTATGTGTTTTGCCCCAGCCTTTCGTTATCCTAAGGTTGATAAAAACTGTTTGAGTAGAAGTACATACTTAGTAAAGCCAGCCCAAGCTCTGTGTTCTGTTTTAAATCCTGAGTTTGTGGTTATCCAGGCCAAGCACTCTTAAAATTTACAAGCTACCAGTATGGATGATATGTACCTCCTACACCTTGTAGTCCTCATTGTCTCATGTAATATTTCCTATATACTGATTTAAACACTTATGATTCCTTGTCTCTGTGTAAATGTGTGTGTGATGTAAAGTGCTCTGACACCCTACACCGGTATGAGTAGTGCTACAACCGAAAGGAAATACATGTGATAAAGGAGCTATACATAGAAAAAAGGCACTATTGGAGGGTGGCAGTCAAGCGATCCATGTGGCAGGAGGTTGTTGAAAGGGTGGGTGCCATCAAAGATTGTCGCACTGGGTCACCCTGGTCATAATCATGGTGTTTTATGTAAGCAATTTAAAATAGGAGGCTGGGTGCAACTTAAAACCTGCTGCATCAATCACCACGGTCCGCTGGCATCCTCCTTGCTACATCCCAGACAGGTATAAGAAGCAGAAGGGTCACTATACCACAGAGGAAGGATGAGTGTCACTAACACCCCCAGACCATAGATCTAGCCTAAATACATCACATTTAGATGATCAGTGGACAAAAAAACAATTTGTGTTGATGTGTGGTAAGCTGCTTTTAGACAACTCCAAATGTAGGTGAAAGAGGGCTAGAACGGACAGGAAAGTCAAACGCCATTGGAATATGGAGGTGATGGCAGCCCAAAAGATTAGGGGCATATTTACAAATAATTCATGTAACGCTGCGTAGCAAGTAAAGTTGCAGCTTGGCATTGAGTGAAAGGGAGAGAGCATAACTGCTTCATATCTTTAGACATGGCACAGCTCTGCTCTCTCCTTGGCTGGCACTCTTTGTGCTACCTAGTGCCAACACAGGAACCCTTGCGTCAAAGTGCAAGGGGGCATGAATTATTCATGCAGGAACTGGTGCAGGTGGCTTTCTCTGTTTGTAGAATGCAACAAATATACACGGAGTAAATAACAAGGAGAAATAAAGATATTTATCCTTTTTATGCCAACCTCATGTAGGCACACATGGTTGTTGTAAACCCGTGTCTACATCTCTTTGTAGTTATAGGTGTGCATCGCAAACTTTGAGAGAATACACAGAACGTCCATGCACCACCCATGGAACGCTTTCCTAGCGCATTGAGCTGCCTTTCGTTGCTTTTTCTTACAAAACCATGCAAAATCTATACTTTTGTGGCTCTGCAAATACCAAAAAGGAATTTGCATTAGGGCTGCTTCAAGAATGAAAGTGATGCAATTCAAAAGCAAAATCTTTGTAAATCTGGGCATTGTTGTGTAACAAATCTTACACTTAAAAATCTTCTCCCAGCACAATCCCATGGGCACCAATTGAATCAAGCACTGCTGCCTAGCTAAAATCCTTCCTGTGAGCCAAACCAACAAGAAAAACAAGTGCTGAGCCTAGTTCCCTCTAAACTGCGTGCCTGTGCGGGCACGCACACCTAGGTTTCCCTCCGCGCAGACACCTACAATCAACGCCCACTCAAAAGCACTGCTACATTCACTGTAGCCTTTGAAGTGCCATTGATGGTGGTGACGATGTGCTTCCAAATGCATTTTTAAAGACACGTTTTTGTCTTTAGAAATGCTAATGGAGGACGTGTGAAAGCCTGCATGGCAAGCATGAAACAGCTACAGAGAATTTCCAAAGCAATGCCATTGTAGGGTGTCCACAGCTATGGACAATACCATTGCAAGTCGTCCACCTGCTGCTTTGTTTAATTTTGTTAATGTAAGCATGTCTGCTAATTTTAGGCAATAGCATATTTTATTTTTTCTACTTTTATTCTTTCAATTTATATTCCATATGTGTGTCAAAGCCCAGCTCACCTGAGTCCTTGTTCAGTTCTGATGGAGGTTGAAGACAATCCGACCCCACCCTGAAACTGCTTGTTCCAGCACACTAGTTTTTAAAACAGTGCACTAAGAACAGAAGCTCAAGGGAAGGGGGGAAGTGGATAAAATAAAATAAAGAGACAACACCGTTCTTGCGTTTCCACTGTTGAAGTGCTGCACAAATCTGCGGCCCTCTCTGACTTCTGTAGAAACTGGTGCCTAATGAAACATAAACAAAGAACAGATAAGTACAACCTATTCCTAACTGGGTTCCTGACTATCCCTTTATTTATTAGAAATTTTCTTCTAAAAGTACCTCTTGGATCCTGGTCTCTAGTTTCCAGGTTTGGAATGTGTTACTGCTCTGGGATGTGCTTTCTAATACTCTAAAGCTTCTAAAACATTAAACAAATACCGTTATCAGAATTACCAATATCAAACATTCATCTTAATATAACTAAAGCCTAAATTCCCAATAGCAGACTCACTTTTCCCATATTTCCAGAATCTTTTATAAAACAAATACTGTACTTTTACTCAAAATACAGCATGTAATTTGTGCAAGTCCTTGATTTACTGTTTGCCTTGCTGTTAATGGTTTCCACGGTTCGATTCTTCAAAGTTCCATAAAAAAAAAAAATGTTTGCTTCACAAAGTTCCGCAAAGTATTCTTGTAACAAAGAGTTTGAATCACAATGTTCGTGGAAGGTATCTTGTTTCAAATTGTCTATACACAAATCCAGAAATTGTTGTCAAAGTTCTTTCAGGTAATAAAAGTTTTGCACTTACTTGTTGCTGGCAAGAGATACTGATCAGTCTAACCTTGTCTTCTTTCTCTTTTGCAGGTTGCTTGTAGGAGAGAGGCTGAGGCAAGGAGGAACCGGAAACCGGAAGAAGGAAGAGCCAGCAGCTGCGCCCATTGAAGCCAATGAAAGTCTGTAGAGAGCAGGAGTGCCAGCGCCGAGGGATCTGTCCTCAGGTAAGCGGGAGGTAGACGAGCACAAGCACTGGGTGAGGCTCGGGGGCTGCCTTTTATAGACAGGGCTGGGTGTGGTCCTCACATGCTGCACATGTTCTTGAAAGGTGTGCAGAGCTGGGTGTGGTTTGAAGAGCTGGGTGTGGTCCTCACATGCTGCACATGTTCTTGAAAGGTGTGCAGAGTTTCAGTTATTATGCAAATGAGTTAAATTAACACATGGCCTAGAGACAAGTGTTTTAAAGAAGCCTTGGTAAAAGCAAGGCCCAATGTGTAAACAAAACAGCACATTAAACAACATACACAGAAGCCTAGGGGGGGGGGGGAAGGTGAGATAACAAGAAAGGCTTTCAATAGTAAGTTTAAAAGGGAGCTATCACAGAACCCACTAGTGCAGTGAGAGGGGACATGCTCTTTGCTGTGCACAAACCCTAACAGTTGCCCCCCTCAAAGGCCCTCCTACAGGACGGGGTTTTCATGGATTTTTTAAATAAAACCGTCTAATCAGCTGTGGGGCATGTACATATGATGCTGGTTCCCATGAATTCTCAGATTCATCATATCCTTTCCATTCTACTAAATAAAACAGACGTCCACTAATTCTTTTTGAGTCTTTTATGCTTTTCACTTCATATTCTAGATTTCCCTTAATTGGTATGGGTGGAGGTGGTGGTTCAGGTCGGGTTTTTGGATTGTACGGCTTAAGCAAGGACACATGGAATGTAGTATGTACTGGATATTCTTTTGGTAAATCTAATTTTACTGTTACCGGGTTTACTATGGCAGTTATACTAAAGGGTCCAATGAAACGTGGTTGCAGCTTTCGGGATCCCTCTATGTTTAGGTTCTTTGTGGCGAGCCATACCTTGTCACCGATTTTATACATTGGGGCCTCAGATCTGTGTTTGTCTGCTTGTCTTTTCATGCTTTCCTTGTACTTTAATAAATGTTTCCTGGCTTTGTCTTGTATGTCACCTAACCTCGTTAGTCTATCCGTTACTGTAGGTAACAGAGAATCTTCTAACAAAATGGGTATAGCTCTTGGATGATACCCCTGCAAGAAATAGAATGGTGAGCAAAGTAGAGCTGAATGCTCAGTATTATTATAAACAAACTCCGCTACAGGGAGAGCTTCCAACCATTCACTAGAATAATCAGCCAATAAACAACGTAGCGTTTGAAGTAAGGTTTGGTTCAGTTGTTCAGTCTGTCCATCTGTCTCTGGGTGGAAAGCAGTGGATAATGCCACATCTATTTTCAGTTTTTTACATAATTTTTTCCAAAATTTAGAGTTGAACTGGCTCCCTCGGTCTGACACCACTTTGCTTGGCAAACCATGTAAACGCACAATTTCCCTTATAAAAATATCAGCAAATTCTGCCGCCGTGGGTAATTTCCGTAATGGTACAAAATGTGCCATTTTAGATAAAAAATCCACTATAACCAACACTGTTGTGAAAGATTTTACAGGTGGTAAACCTACAATAAAGTCTACGCTCACAGTGTGCCAAGGTTGTTTGGGTGTTGGCATTGGTATTAACAAGCCGTCAGGGGCCTTATGAGAAGATTTATGTCTTGCACAAATTGGACAGGTAGTGACAAATTGCTTAATGTCCTTTCTTATAGTGTCCCACCAAAAGTGTTTTTGCACATTTTCCAGGGTTTTTACCCAACCAGGATGACCTGCCAACGGTGAGGCGTGATGCCAAATTATCACCTGTGTTTGTAATTCAGAGGTGGGCACTAACAGCATGTTGTCGTGATATAATAAACCTCGTTGTATTGTGTTATGGGAATCCTTTAACCAATCCTGAGGTGCTATTTGCATGTGTGCATTATATAGATCTGTGATGAAATCCTTCTGTTGTACTGGTGCCAAAAACTTTTGGGGAGGAATAATGGGTTCTCCTATTTTATCTTGTTTCATGTCTGAGGTATGTCCGTATCTAGATAACACATCCGATTGAATTTGTTGTGCACCTGGTCTATAGGTTATTACAAAGTCAAATGTGCTAAAAAAAATTAACCAGAGCATCTGACGTGGTGTTAGTGCTTTAAGTGATCCAAAAAACTGTAGGTTCCTATGGTCAGAAAAGATTGTAACTGGGTACTTGGCTCCCATTAAATGGTGCCTCCATTCTGAAAAGGCTACTTTGATAGCTAGTAGTTCCCTTTCAGCCACAGTGTAATTTTGTTCAGCTGGTAATAACTTTTTGGAATAGAAGGCTATAGGATGTAACTGGCCATCTACTGCATCTCGTTGAGAGAGAACTCCTCCTAAAGCTACTTGTGAAGCATCCGCTTCAACAAAATAAGGCAAGTCAGGATCAGGATGTTTCAGAATTGGGGCTGAAGTGAACTTTTGTGTTAGGAGGTGAAAGGCGTGTGCCGCCTCATCAGTCCAAAGAAATCGTTGCCCTTTCCGCAACAAGGTAGTTATTGGGGCCGCAATGTCTGCAAAATGTGCAATAAACCTCCTATAAAAATTGGCGAAACCCAGAAATTTCTGAATATCTTTTACAGAGGATGGTTCTGGCCAATCAGCAATAGCACTGATTTTCTTTACATACATAGTTATTCCTTGAGGTGACAGGCAGTATCCTAAAAAGTCCACCTTGCTGACATTAAAAGTACACTTTTCTAACTTAGCAAAAAGATGATTTTCTTTTAACTTTGATAATACTGCACGAACATGTTGGGTATGTTCTTCTGAGTTCTTAGAGTAAATGAGGATGTCGTCTATGTATACTATGACACAAACGTCCAGGAATTCGTGTAGGACCTCATTTATAAAGAACTGAAAGGCCGCAGGGGCATTACATAACCCAAAGGGCATTACTGTGTACTCAAATAAACCAAACTTTGTCTTGAAAGCTGTTTTCCACTCATCCCCCTCTTTTACTCGGACCAGGTGGTAAGCTCCCCGCAGATCTAGTTTAGTGTATACAGTAGAATGTCTTAATTGATCCAACAACACAGGTATTAGAGGAAGAGGATATTTATTCTTTATTGTAGCCTTATTTAGTCCTCTATAATCGATACACGCGCGCAGGGATTTATCCGGCTTCGGGATAAAAAAGAGTGGAGATGACACCGGAGATGTGGAATGACGGATGAACCCAGACTGTAGTAGGTCATCTAGGTAGGTTCTTAAGTATTTGGTTTCTTCGTCAGTCAAAGCATATACTCTGTTATTAGGTAAAGGGGCCCCTGGGATAAGATCTATACGACAGTCATAAGACCTATGTGGGGGCAGCACACTAGCCTTTACTGGATCAAAGACGTCTTTAAAGTCAGAATATTCAGGAGGGAGACTTGGTTCATCTTGTGTAACACTAGCACAGTGTAATACTGTGCTCTGTTATGTACCTGCTTCTTGATAGCAATTGGTTCTACAGAAAGAGGAATCCAAAGTAACAGTTCTATTCACCCAATCAATTTTTGGGTTATGAGTTGTTAACCAGGGTACCCCGAGAATCAAACCAAAATTAGGAGTATCTATCAGATCAAAGCTAATCACCTCTGTGTGCCCGTTCTGACAGACCATAACAAGTGGACTTGTTTGTTTTGTGATTAATCCAGAGGTCAATTCTGACCCATCCACTGCACATACTGCTTCTGGACAAGGCTTTAGGCACATAGGAAGTCCTAAGTTTTCAGCTAACTTATTATCCACAAAATTTCCTGTCGCGCCTGAGACCAGTAGGACAGGGAGAGAATGCCTCACTTGGGTAGTAACAATTAAAACGACCTGAATTATGAAATGTCTAGGTATGTGGGGTACCATGAAGGCTGCAGCATTAGAGGTTTGATTAAGATGTTTTCTCGAACAAGTAACCTCTCCCCTTGTCGAGCTTAATCGTTTCCCGATTCAGTTGAGGAGGTGGAGGAAACAGCACCCTTTTGTGGATTTTTAGGCTTTACTGGACATTCTCTGGCAAAGTGACCTGCCCTTCCACGATATAAACATAATTGAAGTTTTCTCCTTCTTTCTTTTTCCTCTGATGTGAGTGGACCTCTGAGTGTCCCTATTTGCATAGGCTTAGGTTCAGGGAGTTTATTATCTGGGTCTTTCTTCTCGTGTCTAATAAAAGTTAACCGTGATTCCAGTTTGTATTTATCTCCCTTTCTTTCTCCTAGTCTATGTTCTAATTTCACAACTAAATCTACAAAGTCCGAATAGTCTTCTGGCACATCAACGATATGAGCCAGCGCGTCTTTTAACTCGTCTCTCAAACCTTTATAGAAAAGGGAGACACGCTTTTCTTCTGGCCACTGTGTCTCGGTGAGTAAACGATTAAAACTAGTGAGATAGGTCAATAAATCCTTGTTACCTTGTTTAAGATTTAAAAGCTCATTATCACTTGCCTGCATGAAAGTGTGTTTTGCAAAAAGGCTGGTCATGGTACGTTTAAATTGATTCCAATTATGGAGGATGGGATCATCTCTCTCCTCGAAAGGAATTGACCAATTGGCTGCTGTGCCACCCAAATAAGACAAGACGAATGCCACTTTCGTAGCATCAGTAGGGAACTGTTGTGGCTTACAAACGAAGTGTAATTGACATTGATTGATAAAAACATGGAATTTGTTACTATCTCCATGAAAACGTTCAGGTGCTGCTAAGGGCACAGCATTAGGAACATTAACAGTGACCTCAACTGGGGGAGGCAAAGTTGTATGTTTTGATGGCGCCCCTGTCTCTGAGGAGGTTTTAAACAAAGGCGTAAAAGCTGTGTTCCACTGAGATACCCTAAATTTATACCTGCTTAAATCCTGTTTTAAAGAGGTATTCTCCATCTTTAATCTCTCTATTTCCTCCTGCATATGTTGCAAGATGCCAGACACTGATTCATTATGAGCCAAGTCCTCATTTAGGGCCTGCGCCATATCCGTGACGTCAATGCCCTCTATTTCTTCCCCGATATTCATCGTCCACCAGAACTGAAATTTCTTTTTTTTTTTTTTTTTTTTAAGGCTTGTGCTTCTGTCAAAGCCCAGCTCACCTGAGTCCTTGTTCAGTTCTGATGGAGGTTGAAGACAATCCGACCCCACCCTGAAACTGCTTGTTCCAGCACACTAGTTTTTAAAACAGTGCACTAAGAACAGAAGCTCAAGGGAAGGGGGGAAGTGGATAAAATAAAATAAAGAGACAACACCGTTCTTGCGTTTCCACTGTTGAAGTGCTGCACAAATCTGCGGCCCTCTCTGACTTCTGTAGAAACTGGTGCCTAATGAAACATAAACAAAGAACAGATAAGTACAACCTATTCCTAACTGGGTTCCTGACTATCCCTTTATTTATTAGAAATTTTCTTCTAAAAGTACCTCTTGGATCCTGGTCTCTAGTTTCCAGGTTTGGAATGTGTTACTGCTCTGGGATGTGCTTTCTAATACTCTAAAGCTTCTAAAACATTAAACAAATACCGTTATCAGAATTACCAATTTCAAACATTCATTTTAATATAACTAAAGCCTAAATTCCCAATAGCAGACTCACTTTTCCCATATTTCCAGAATCTTTTATAAAACAAATACTGTACTTTTACGTCAAAATACAGCATGTAATTTGTGCAAGTCCTTGATTTACTGTTTGCCTTGCTGTTAATGGTTTCCACGGTTCGATTCTTATAAGTTCCATAAAAAAAAAAATGTTTGCTTCACAAAGTTCCGCAAAGTATTCTTGTAACAAAGAGTTTGAATCACAATGTTCGTGGAAGGTATCTTGTTTCAAATTGTCTATACACGAATCCAGAAATTGTTGTCAAAGTTCTTTCAGGTAATAAAAGTTTTGCACTTACTTGTTGCTGGCAAGAGATACTGATCAGTCTAACCTTGTCTTCTTTCTCTTTTGCAGGTTGCTTGTAGGAGAGAGGCTGAGGCAAGGAGGAACCGGAAACCGGAAGAAGGAAGAGCCAGCAGCTGCGCCCATTGAAGCCAATGAAAGTCTGTAGAGAGCAGGAGTGCCAGCGCCGAGGGATCTGTCCTCAGGTAAGCGGGAGGTAGACGAGCACAAGCACTGGGTGAGGCTCGGGGGCTGCCTTTTATAGACAGGGCTGGGTGTGGTCCTCACATGCTGCACATGTTCTTGAAAGGTGTGCAGAGCTGGGTGTGGTCCTCACATGCTGCACATGTTCTTGAAAGGTGTGCAGAGTTTCAGTTATTATGCAAATGAGTTAAATTAACACATGGCCTAGAGACGAGTGTTTTAAAGAAGCCTTGGTAAAAGCAAGGCCCAATGTGTAAACAAAACAGCACATTAAACAGCATACACAGAAGCCTGGGGGGGGGGAAGGTGAGATAACAAGAAAGGCTTTCAATAGTAAGTTTAAAAGGGAGCTATTACAGAACCCACTAGTGCAGTGAGAGGGGACATGCTCTTTGCTGTGCACAAACCCTAACAATGTGGCTGAACTTGAGTATGTGTTGTTTTGTGGTTGTGTAAGTTGGTGAATGCAAGATAAATAAGTTAGTTATGGATGCACAAGTGCAAGGATGAGTGACAGGGTGCATGTATGATGACGTATTCAGTGCCCAAACCACTCAGTGACTAAGAAGCAACTTTAAATTGAAAGTAGTACTTATTGGCAGAGCCAATGCTTGTTATGTACCTTTAAGTGGTAGCTGGTCAACTTGCCTTGTTGCACATCTTATCACTCAGTGGCGCACACAAGCAAGAAAAGTGCACCCGCCAACATTCTATTGCCACACATGAGAAAGCCATGGACGAGCTATTGTGAAGAAAGCCTAATATGTGAGAGTGCTTTGTAGATGAGATAAGTGACAGGGAAATGAAGATGGACATGGATAAACTCTGGACACTGATCAAGGTGTAATGATGTGGGAAGGGAGAGACGGTGGGATATGTTAACTACTGTCTATTTGCAATGATGAGGTGCCAACACCTCCCAACTTAGTGTCACCTAATTCACAGTCCCAGGCAAGAATGAAAGCTGAGCTGGGCCCACCAGTACCCGAACACATGACTACCAGACCGTTGCATCTCTGAGCAGCGACTTCAGAGCTAATCAAGCCCTCCTGTTTGCTTAAACACTGTGCTTGTTTTTTTCTTTAAACGCTTTAGTCCTGCAGTACTGATAAATCAACAGCTCCCCACCACGCTTCTCTTTTCCATCCTCTTTACCCATTAAATTCTCTATATCCCCATTCAAGACCTAACCACAATTAATAGAACCCTTTTGTTGGAAATGGACCTTTTTGCAGGGTCATCCCCAGTCTTTTTGCCTCCTGCCTCCTATTTTTTCTGACCTGTTGCTGTTGGCTTTTGAACTCTGAGCACTTTACCACTGCTAACCAGTGCTAAAGTGCATATGCTCTCTGTGTACAATTGTATGTAATTGGTTTATCCATGATTGGCAAATTTGATTTACTAGTAAGTCCCTAGTAAAGTGCACTAGAGGTGTCAGGGCCTGTAAATCAAATGCTACTAGTGGACCTGCAGCACTGGATGTGCCACCCACATAAGTAGCTCTGTAATCATGTCTCAGACCAGCCATTGCAGTGTTTGTGTGTGCAGTTTTAACTGTAAATTCGACTTGGCAAGTTTGCCCACTTGCCAGGGCTAAACCTTCTCTTTTCTTACATGTCAGACACCCCTAAGGTAGGCCCTAGGTAGCCCCAAGGGCAGGGTACAGTGTATGGTTAAGGTAGGACATTTAGTAATGTGTTTTATATGTCCTGACAGTGAAATATTGCGAAATTTGTTTTTCACTGTTGCAAGGCCTGTCCCTCTCATAGGTTACCAGGGGGGTACCTTTAAATATGATTAAAGTGTAGATTCCCTTTGGGAGTGGATGGACATGTGGAGTTTGGGGTCTCTGAGCTCACAATTTAAAAATACATCTTTTAGTAAGGTTGATTTTAAGATTGTGTGTTTGAAAGTGCGCATTTTCTTGCTTACACCATTTCTGTGACTCTGCCTGTTTGTGGATTCCCAGTCTGGGTCAGTTCGACAGTTGGGCTGGTTGCACCTCACACTTGACAGTGACACAAAGGGAGCTGGGGTGCAGCCTGCATATCCTGATGAGCCATCTGTGCTAGGAGAGAGGGGAGGAGTGGTCACTCACACCTCAAAGGGCTGTGCCTGCCCTCACACAATGTAGTCTCCAACCTCCTAGTGAGTGTCTGGGGCTTGGCCTGGACAAGGCAGGATTTCACATTCAAAAGAGACTTTACTTGGAAATAGGCCTGCTTCAAAGGAGAAATTGGATATAAGAAGAGCACCCAAAACCACAGACTTTGGAACTGTTCTTGAAACAAGAGGAACCTCTGCCTGGAGAAGAGCTGAAGAGCTGAGGAAGAAGAGCTGCCATGCTTGTGACTGTGCTTTGTTGAGCCATCCTGCAGTTGTTGCTTCTGCCAGAGTAAGAGGGCAAAGACTGGACTTTGTGTGCCTTCCATCTTGTGAAGAAATCTCCAAGGGCTTGATTTAGAGCTTGCCTCCTGTTGTTTGAAGTCTTGGGGACAGCAAAGACTTCTCTCTGCCAGTCACCTGGAGTCTCTGGAAAGACTCTTGCTCTGATAACTGGTGCAGGTGGCTTTCTCTGTTTGTAGAATGCAACAAATATACACGGAGTAAATAACAAGGAGAAATAAAGATATTTATCCTTTTTATGCCAACCTCATGTAGGCACACATGGTTGTTGTAAACCCGTGTCTACATCTCTTTGTAGTTATAGGTGTGCATCGCAAACTTTGAGAGAATACACAGAACGTCCATGCACCACCCATGGAACGCTTTCCTAGCGCATTGAGCTGCCTTTCGTTGCTTTTTCTTACAAAACCATGCAAAATCTATACTTTTGTGGCTCTGCAAATACCAAAAAGGAATTTGCATTAGGGCTGCTTCAAGAATGAAAGTGATGCAATTCAAAAGCAAAATCTTTGTAAATCTGGGCATTGTTGTGTAACAAATCTTACACTTAAAAATCTTCTCCCAGCACAATCCCATGGGCACCAATTGAATCAAGCACTGCTGCCTAGCTAAAATCCTTCCTGTGAGCCAAACCAACAAGAAAAACAAGTGCTGAGCCTAGTTCCCTCTAAACTGCGTGCCTGTGCGGGCACGCACACCTAGGTTTCCCTCCGCGCAGACACCTACAATCAACGCCCACTCAAAAGCACTGCTACATTCACTGTAGCCTTTGAAGTGCCATTGATGGTGGTGACGATGTGCTTCCAAATGCATTTTTAAAGACACGTTTTTGTCTTTAGAAATGCTAATGGAGGACGTGTGAAAGCCTGCATGGCAAGCATGAAACAGCTACAGAGAATTTCCAAAGCAATGCCATTGTAGGGTGTCCACAGCTATGGACAATACCATTGCAAGTCGTCCACCTGCTGCTTTGTTTAATTTTGTTAATGTAAGCATGTCTGCTAATTTTAGGCAATAGCATATTTTATTTTTTCTACTTTTATTCTTTCAATTTATATTCCATATGTGTGTCAAAGCCCAGCTCACCTGAGTCCTTGTTCAGTTCTGATGGAGGTTGAAGACAATCCGACCCCACCCTGAAACTGCTTGTTCCAGCACACTAGTTTTTAAAACAGTGCACTAAGAACAGAAGCTCAAGGGAAGGGGGGAAGTGGATAAAATAAAATAAAGAGACAACACCGTTCTTGCGTTTCCACTGTTGAAGTGCTGCACAAATCTGCGGCCCTCTCTGACTTCTGTAGAAACTGGTGCCTAATGAAACATAAACAAAGAACAGATAAGTACAACCTATTCCTAACTGGGTTCCTGACTATCCCTTTATTTATTAGAAATTTTCTTCTAAAAGTACCTCTTGGATCCTGGTCTCTAGTTTCCAGGTTTGGAATGTGTTACTGCTCTGGGATGTGCTTTCTAATACTCTAAAGCTTCTAAAACATTAAACAAATACCGTTATCAGAATTACCAATATCAAACATTCATCTTAATATAACTAAAGCCTAAATTCCCAATAGCAGACTCACTTTTCCCATATTTCCAGAATCTTTTATAAAACAAATACTGTACTTTTACTCAAAATACAGCATGTAATTTGTGCAAGTCCTTGATTTACTGTTTGCCTTGCTGTTAATGGTTTCCACGGTTCGATTCTTCAAAGTTCCATAAAAAAAAAAAATGTTTGCTTCACAAAGTTCCGCAAAGTATTCTTGTAACAAAGAGTTTGAATCACAATGTTCGTGGAAGGTATCTTGTTTCAAATTGTCTATACACAAATCCAGAAATTGTTGTCAAAGTTCTTTCAGGTAATAAAAGTTTTGCACTTACTTGTTGCTGGCAAGAGATACTGATCAGTCTAACCTTGTCTTCTTTCTCTTTTGCAGGTTGCTTGTAGGAGAGAGGCTGAGGCAAGGAGGAACCGGAAACCGGAAGAAGGAAGAGCCAGCAGCTGCGCCCATTGAAGCCAATGAAAGTCTGTAGAGAGCAGGAGTGCCAGCGCCGAGGGATCTGTCCTCAGGTAAGCGGGAGGTAGACGAGCACAAGCACTGGGTGAGGCTCGGGGGCTGCCTTTTATAGACAGGGCTGGGTGTGGTCCTCACATGCTGCACATGTTCTTGAAAGGTGTGCAGAGCTGGGTGTGGTTTGAAGAGCTGGGTGTGGTCCTCACATGCTGCACATGTTCTTGAAAGGTGTGCAGAGTTTCAGTTATTATGCAAATGAGTTAAATTAACACATGGCCTAGAGACGAGTGTTTTAAAGAAGCCTTGGTAAAAGCAAGGCCCAATGTGTAAACAAAACAGCACATTAAACAACATACACAGAAGCCTAGGGGGGGGGGGGGGAAGGTGAGATAACAAGAAAGGCTTTCAATAGTAAGTTTAAAAGGGAGCTATCACAGAACCCACTAGTGCAGTGAGAGGGGACATGCTCTTTGCTGTGCACAAACCCTAACAGTTGCCCCCCTCAAAGGCCCTCCTACAGGACGGGGTTTTCATGGATTTTTTAAATAAAACCGTCTAATCAGCTGTGGGGCATGTACATATGATGCTGGTTCCCATGAATTCTCAGATTCATCATATCCTTTCCATTCTACTAAATAAAACAGACGTCCACTAATTCTTTTTGAGTCTTTTATGCTTTTCACTTCATATTCTAGATTTCCCTTAATTGGTATGGGTGGAGGTGGTGGTTCAGGTCGGGTTTTTGGATTGTACGGCTTAAGCAAGGACACATGGAATGTAGTATGTACTGGATATTCTTTTGGTAAATCTAATTTTACTGTTACCGGGTTTACTATGGCAGTTATACTAAAGGGTCCAATGAAACGTGGTTGCAGCTTTCGGGATCCCTCTATGTTTAGGTTCTTTGTGGCGAGCCATACCTTGTCACCGATTTTATACATTGGGGCCTCAGATCTGTGTTTGTCTGCTTGTCTTTTCATGCTTTCCTTGTACTTTAATAAATGTTTCCTGGCTTTGTCTTGTATGTCACCTAACCTCGTTAGTCTATCCGTTACTGTAGGTAACAGAGAATCTTCTAACAAAATGGGTATAGCTCTTGGATGATACCCCTGCAAGAAATAGAATGGTGAGCAAAGTAGAGCTGAATGCTCAGTATTATTATAAACAAACTCCGCTACAGGGAGAGCTTCCAACCATTCACTAGAATAATCAGCCAATAAACAACGTAGCGTTTGAAGTAAGGTTTGGTTCAGTTGTTCAGTCTGTCCATCTGTCTCTGGGTGGAAAGCAGTGGATAATGCCACATCTATTTTCAGTTTTTTACATAATTTTTTCCAAAATTTAGAGTTGAACTGGCTCCCTCGGTCTGACACCACTTTGCTTGGCAAACCATGTAAACGCACAATTTCCCTTATAAAAATATCAGCAAATTCTGCCGCCGTGGGTAATTTCCGTAATGGTACAAAATGTGCCATTTTAGATAAAAAATCCACTATAACCAACACTGTTGTGAAAGATTTTACAGGTGGTAAACCTACAATAAAGTCTACGCTCACAGTGTGCCAAGGTTGTTTGGGTGTTGGCATTGGTATTAACAAGCCGTCAGGGGCCTTATGAGAAGATTTATGTCTTGCACAAATTGGACAGGTAGTGACAAATTGCTTAATGTCCTTTCTTATAGTGTCCCACCAAAAGAGTTTTTGCACATTTTCCAGGGTTTTTACCCAACCAGGATGACCTGCCAACGGTGAGGCGTGATGCCAAATTATCACCTGTGTTTGTAATTCAGAGGTGGGCACTAACAGCATGTTGTCGTGATATAATAAACCTCGTTGTATTGTGTTATGGGAATCCTTTAACCAATCCTGAGGTGCTATTTGCATGTGTGCATTATATAGATCTGTGATGAAATCCTTCTGTTGTACTGGTGCCAAAAACTTTTGGGGAGGAATAATGGGTTCTCCTATTTTATCTTGTTTCATGTCTGAGGTATGTCCGTATCTAGATAACACATCCGATTGAATTTGTTGTGCACCTGGTCTATAGGTTATTACAAAGTCAAATGTGCTAAAAAAAATTAACCAGAGCATCTGACGTGGTGTTAGTGCTTTAAGTGATCCAAAAAACTGTAGGTTCCTATGGTCAGAAAAGATTGTAACTGGGTACTTGGCTCCCATTAAATGGTGCCTCCATTCTGAAAAGGCTACTTTGATAGCTAGTAGTTCCCTTTCAGCCACAGTGTAATTTTGTTCAGCTGGTAATAACTTTTTGGAATAGAAGGCTATAGGATGTAACTGGCCATCTACTGCATCTCGTTGAGAGAGAACTCCTCCTAAAGCTACTTGTGAAGCATCCGCTTCAACAAAATAAGGCAAGTCAGGATCAGGATGTTTCAGAATTGGGGCTGAAGTGAACTTTTGTGTTAGGAGGTGAAAGGCGTGTGCCGCCTCATCAGTCCAAAGAAATCGTTGCCCTTTCCGCAACAAGGTAGTTATTGGGGCCGCAATGTCTGCAAAATGTGCAATAAACCTCCTATAAAAATTGGCGAAACCCAGAAATTTCTGAATATCTTTTACAGAGGATGGTTCTGGCCAATCAGCAATAGCACTGATTTTCTTTACATACATAGTTATTCCTTGAGGTGACAGGCAGTATCCTAAAAAGTCCACCTTGCTGACATTAAAAGTACACTTTTCTAACTTAGCAAAAAGATGATTTTCTTTTAACTTTGATAATACTGCACGAACATGTTGGGTATGTTCTTCTGAGTTCTTAGAGTAAATGAGGATGTCGTCTATGTATACTATGACACAAACGTCCAGGAATTCGTGTAGGACCTCATTTATAAAGAACTGAAAGGCCGCAGGGGCATTACATAACCCAAAGGGCATTACTGTGTACTCAAATAAACCAAACTTTGTCTTGAAAGCTGTTTTCCACTCATCCCCCTCTTTTACTCGGACCAGGTGGTAAGCTCCCCGCAGATCTAGTTTAGTGTATACAGTAGAATGTCTTAATTGATCCAACAACACAGGTATTAGAGGAAGAGGATATTTATTCTTTATTGTAGCCTTATTTAGTCCTCTATAATCGATACACGCGCGCAGGGATTTATCCGGCTTCGGGATAAAAAAGAGTGGAGATGACACCGGAGATGTGGAATGACGGATGAACCCAGACTGTAGTAGGTCATCTAGGTAGGTTCTTAAGTATTTGGTTTCTTCGTCAGTCAAAGCATATACTCTGTTATTAGGTAAAGGGGCCCCTGGGATAAGATCTATACGACAGTCATAAGACCTATGTGGGGGCAGCACACTAGCCTTTACTGGATCAAAGACGTCTTTAAAGTCAGAATATTCAGGAGGGAGACTTGGTTCATCTTGTGTAACACTAGCACAGTGTAATACTGTGCTCTGTTATGTACCTGCTTCTTGATAGCAATTGGTTCTACAGAAAGAGGAATCCAAAGTAACAGTTCTATTCACCCAATCAATTTTTGGGTTATGAGTTGTTAACCAGGGTACCCCGAGAATCAAACCAAAATTAGGAGTATCTATCAGATCAAAGCTAATCACCTCTGTGTGCCCGTTCTGACAGACCATAACAAGTGGACTTGTTTGTTTTGTGATTAATCCAGAGGTCAATTCTGACCCATCCACTGCACATACTGCTTCTGGACAAGGCTTTAGGCACATAGGAAGTCCTAAGTTTTCAGCTAACTTATTATCCACAAAATTTCCTGTCGCGCCTGAGACCAGTAGGACAGGGAGAGAATGCCTCACTTGGGTAGTAACAATTAAAACGACCTGAATTATGAAATGTCTAGGTATGTGGGGTACCATGAAGGCTGCAGCATTAGAGGTTTGATTAAGATGTTTTCTCGAACAAGTAACCTCTCCCCTTGTCGAGCTTAATCGTTTCCCGATTCAGTTGAGGAGGTGGAGGAAACAGCACCCTTTTGTGGATTTTTAGGCTTTACTGGACATTCTCTGGCAAAGTGACCTGCCCTTCCACGATATAAACATAATTGAAGTTTTCTCCTTCTTTCTTTTTCCTCTGATGTGAGTGGACCTCTGAGTGTCCCTATTTGCATAGGCTTAGGTTCAGGGAGTTTATTATCTGGGTCTTTCTTCTCGTGTCTAATAAAAGTTAACCGTGATTCCAGTTTGTATTTATCTCCCTTTCTTTCTCCTAGTCTATGTTCTAATTTCACAACTAAATCTACAAAGTCCGAATAGTCTTCTGGCACATCAACGATATGAGCCAGCGCGTCTTTTAACTCGTCTCTCAAACCTTTATAGAAAAGGGAGACACGCTTTTCTTCTGGCCACTGTGTCTCGGTGAGTAAACGATTAAAACTAGTGAGATAGGTCAATAAATCCTTGTTACCTTGTTTAAGATTTAAAAGCTCATTATCACTTGCCTGCATGAAAGTGTGTTTTGCAAAAAGGCTGGTCATGGTACGTTTAAATTGATTCCAATTATGGAGGATGGGATCATCTCTCTCCTCGAAAGGAATTGACCAATTGGCTGCTGTGCCACCCAAATAAGACAAGACGAATGCCACTTTCGTAGCATCAGTAGGGAACTGTTGTGGCTTACAAACGAAGTGTAATTGACATTGATTGATAAAAACATGGAATTTGTTACTATCTCCATGAAAACGTTCAGGTGCTGCTAAGGGCACAGCATTAGGAACATTAACAGTGACCTCAACTGGGGGAGGCAAAGTTGTATGTTTTGATGGCGCCCCTGTCTCTGAGGAGGTTTTAAACAAAGGCGTAAAAGCTGTGTTCCACTGAGATACCCTAAATTTATACCTGCTTAAATCCTGTTTTAAAGAGGTATTCTCCATCTTTAATCTCTCTATTTCCTCCTGCATATGTTGCAAGATGCCAGACACTGATTCATTATGAGCCAAGTCCTCATTTAGGGCCTGCGCCATATCCGTGACGTCAATGCCCTCTATTTCTTCCCCGATATTCATCGTCCACCAGAACTGAAATTTCTTTTTTTTTTTTTTTTTTTTAAGGCTTGTGCTTCTGTCAAAGCCCAGCTCACCTGAGTCCTTGTTCAGTTCTGATGGAGGTTGAAGACAATCCGACCCCACCCTGAAACTGCTTGTTCCAGCACACTAGTTTTTAAAACAGTGCACTAAGAACAGAAGCTCAAGGGAAGGGGGGAAGTGGATAAAATAAAATAAAGAGACAACACCGTTCTTGCGTTTCCACTGTTGAAGTGCTGCACAAATCTGCGGCCCTCTCTGACTTCTGTAGAAACTGGTGCCTAATGAAACATAAACAAAGAACAGATAAGTACAACCTATTCCTAACTGGGTTCCTGACTATCCCTTTATTTATTAGAAATTTTCTTCTAAAAGTACCTCTTGGATCCTGGTCTCTAGTTTCCAGGTTTGGAATGTGTTACTGCTCTGGGATGTGCTTTCTAATACTCTAAAGCTTCTAAAACATTAAACAAATACCGTTATCAGAATTACCAATTTCAAACATTCATTTTAATATAACTAAAGCCTAAATTCCCAATAGCAGACTCACTTTTCCCATATTTCCAGAATCTTTTATAAAACAAATACTGTACTTTTACGTCAAAATACAGCATGTAATTTGTGCAAGTCCTTGATTTACTGTTTGCCTTGCTGTTAATGGTTTCCACGGTTCGATTCTTATAAGTTCCATAAAAAAAAAAATGTTTGCTTCACAAAGTTCCGCAAAGTATTCTTGTAACAAAGAGTTTGAATCACAATGTTCGTGGAAGGTATCTTGTTTCAAATTGTCTATACACGAATCCAGAAATTGTTGTCAAAGTTCTTTCAGGTAATAAAAGTTTTGCACTTACTTGTTGCTGGCAAGAGATACTGATCAGTCTAACCTTGTCTTCTTTCTCTTTTGCAGGTTGCTTGTAGGAGAGAGGCTGAGGCAAGGAGGAACCGGAAACCGGAAGAAGGAAGAGCCAGCAGCTGCGCCCATTGAAGCCAATGAAAGTCTGTAGAGAGCAGGAGTGCCAGCGCCGAGGGATCTGTCCTCAGGTAAGCGGGAGGTAGACGAGCACAAGCACTGGGTGAGGCTCGGGGGCTGCCTTTTATAGACAGGGCTGGGTGTGGTCCTCACATGCTGCACATGTTCTTGAAAGGTGTGCAGAGCTGGGTGTGGTCCTCACATGCTGCACATGTTCTTGAAAGGTGTGCAGAGTTTCAGTTATTATGCAAATGAGTTAAATTAACACATGGCCTAGAGACGAGTGTTTTAAAGAAGCCTTGGTAAAAGCAAGGCCCAATGTGTAAACAAAACAGCACATTAAACAGCATACACAGAAGCCTGGGGGGGGGGAAGGTGAGATAACAAGAAAGGCTTTCAATAGTAAGTTTAAAAGGGAGCTATTACAGAACCCACTAGTGCAGTGAGAGGGGACATGCTCTTTGCTGTGCACAAACCCTAACAATGTGGCTGAACTTGAGTATGTGTTGTTTTGTGGTTGTGTAAGTTGGTGAATGCAAGATAAATAAGTTAGTTATGGATGCACAAGTGCAAGGATGAGTGACAGGGTGCATGTATGATGACGTATTCAGTGCCCAAACCACTCAGTGACTAAGAAGCAACTTTAAATTGAAAGTAGTACTTATTGGCAGAGCCAATGCTTGTTATGTACCTTTAAGTGGTAGCTGGTCAACTTGCCTTGTTGCACATCTTATCACTCAGTGGCGCACACAAGCAAGAAAAGTGCACCCGCCAACATTCTATTGCCACACATGAGAAAGCCATGGACGAGCTATTGTGAAGAAAGCCTAATATGTGAGAGTGCTTTGTAGATGAGATAAGTGACAGGGAAATGAAGATGGACATGGATAAACTCTGGACACTGATCAAGGTGTAATGATGTGGGAAGGGAGAGACGGTGGGATATGTTAACTACTGTCTATTTGCAATGATGAGGTGCCAACACCTCCCAACTTAGTGTCACCTAATTCACAGTCCCAGGCAAGAATGAAAGCTGAGCTGGGCCCACCAGTACCCGAACACATGACTACCAGACCGTTGCATCTCTGAGCAGCGACTTCAGAGCTAATCAAGCCCTCCTGTTTGCTTAAACACTGTGCTTGTTTTTTTCTTTAAACGCTTTAGTCCTGCAGTACTGATAAATCAACAGCTCCCCACCACGCTTCTCTTTTCCATCCTCTTTACCCATTAAATTCTCTATATCCCCATTCAAGACCTAACCACAATTAATAGAACCCTTTTGTTGGAAATGGACCTTTTTGCAGGGTCATCCCCAGTCTTTTTGCCTCCTGCCTCCTATTTTTTCTGACCTGTTGCTGTTGGCTTTTGAACTCTGAGCACTTTACCACTGCTAACCAGTGCTAAAGTGCATATGCTCTCTGTGTACAATTGTATGTAATTGGTTTATCCATGATTGGCAAATTTGATTTACTAGTAAGTCCCTAGTAAAGTGCACTAGAGGTGTCAGGGCCTGTAAATCAAATGCTACTAGTGGACCTGCAGCACTGGATGTGCCACCCACATAAGTAGCTCTGTAATCATGTCTCAGACCAGCCATTGCAGTGTTTGTGTGTGCAGTTTTAACTGTAAATTCGACTTGGCAAGTTTGCCCACTTGCCAGGGCTAAACCTTCTCTTTTCTTACATGTCAGACACCCCTAAGGTAGGCCCTAGGTAGCCCCAAGGGCAGGGTACAGTGTATGGTTAAGGTAGGACATTTAGTAATGTGTTTTATATGTCCTGACAGTGAAATATTGCGAAATTTGTTTTTCACTGTTGCAAGGCCTGTCCCTCTCATAGGTTACCAGGGGGGTACCTTTAAATATGATTAAAGTGTAGATTCCCTTTGGGAGTGGATGGACATGTGGAGTTTGGGGTCTCTGAGCTCACAATTTAAAAATACATCTTTTAGTAAGGTTGATTTTAAGATTGTGTGTTTGAAAGTGCGCATTTTCTTGCTTACACCATTTCTGTGACTCTGCCTGTTTGTGGATTCCCAGTCTGGGTCAGTTCGACAGTTGGGCTGGTTGCACCTCACACTTGACAGTGACACAAAGGGAGCTGGGGTGCAGCCTGCATATCCTGATGAGCCATCTGTGCTAGGAGAGAGGGGAGGAGTGGTCACTCACACCTCAAAGGGCTGTGCCTGCCCTCACACAATGTAGTCTCCAACCTCCTAGTGAGTGTCTGGGGCTTGGCCTGGACAAGGCAGGATTTCACATTCAAAAGAGACTTTACTTGGAAATAGGCCTGCTTCAAAGGAGAAATTGGATATAAGAAGAGCACCCAAAACCACAGACTTTGGAACTGTTCTTGAAACAAGAGGAACCTCTGCCTGGAGAAGAGCTGAAGAGCTGAGGAAGAAGAGCTGCCATGCTTGTGACTGTGCTTTGTTGAGCCATCCTGCAGTTGTTGCTTCTGCCAGAGTAAGAGGGCAAAGACTGGACTTTGTGTGCCTTCCATCTTGTGAAGAAATCTCCAAGGGCTTGATTTAGAGCTTGCCTCCTGTTGTTTGAAGTCTTGGGGACAGCAAAGACTTCTCTCTGCCAGCACCTGGAGTCTCTGGAAAGACTCTTGCTCTGATAAGTGGTGCCCTATCCAGTCCCTGGGCCCTTGAAAGGAAAAGCTGGTGAAAATTCAAGAAAATCGATTTCGGACGACTCCGGGCCGACGCCGCTGCTGAATCCGGTGACGCCGCCTGCAACAGACTCCGTGATCTTCGCTAGAACGCAATGACCTTCTCAGGCCTGACACCGCTGCAGCCTCACCAAAGTCCACAACTCCGTGGAAGTCGCCGCACCATGTCGTGACCAAAGTGCACGGATTCAACGTTTCGCACAGACGTCGAGATCCCCGACTTTGCGCATTGGCTTGTTTTCACTCTTCACCAAAGCTACTGTACCTGGGGGTCCGCGTGACTCTGTGGCTGGCACCACTGGTGTCAGATTGTTGGGTACGACTCTGTCACAACACCGTGTTAACACCTCATCGAAGCATTTTGTGTTTCTAGGCGCTATTTTTTAGTTTAATCTTTACAAATTCATAACTTGACTTGTGTATGTCGGATTTTTGTCATGTTGGTCTTGTTTTGTTTAGATAAATAGTTCCTATTTTTCTAAAATGGTGTTGTGTCATTTTGTAGTGTTTTCATTAAGTTACTGTGTGTGCTGGTACAAATACTTTACACCTAGCACTCTGAAGTTAAGCCTACTGCTCTGCCAAGCTACCAAGGTGGTAAGCAGGGGTTAGCTGAGGGTGATTCTCTTTTACCCTGACTAGAGTGAGGGTCCTTGCTTGAACAGGGGGTAACCTGACTGTCAACCAAAGACCCCATTTCTAACACCTTTCCTCCCCTTCAACCCCCACCTTCATCTGAGCAGGATATAAAGTTGCTCCCATTAGCCCCTTGCTCATGAATGTTACAGTAATACCATAAAAGGGCACTTTTGACAGGCCAACTTAAGCAGACAAAATTTGGGAATATGCATTGGAAAGAAAAAACTGAAAAATATTGGATGAAGAAAGAGAGAGAGGAAGAAGAAAAAGGAGGAGAAGAGTAATGGAAGGAAAAAGAAAGAGAAAAGGGAGAAAGAACGAGAAACAGAAAGAGGAAATTTGAAAGGAAAAGAAAGAGAGATTGAAATAGAGGGTGAAGGTAAGCAGGATAAAGGTGAAGGTAGGAAGGCAAAATGAGAGGTAGAATAGATTGAAATGGAGTATTTAGGGAAGTGGATGCAGAAAAAGCAAAGCAAGAGAGGATGAGGTAGAAGAGCTTCACCTGCAAGCAGATCCCAAGATATGTGACTTTCTCAAGCATTGGGTCTTGAATAGACCTATGTGCTCAAATCATTCCCTGTAATAAGGACAAATGTCCCACAGTAACCCTACAATAGCAATAGGAGACAATAGCCTGCCTAACAGGTCTTCAACCACATGTCAGTTTAGTTTCAGGTTCACCATACTGAAAATAACTCAAACTCCATACATTGAGATCAGAGAGCCCTGAACTGCACTGCTCTAGATGCAAATCACACCTCAGATTTCCACCACACATCATGTAAAATCATGTGGGAGGGGAGTTCAAGGACTTTTCTCTCTCTTCTGAGAAATGTCATATTTATCTCAGAAATCTCTGCCTAAGCTTTTCCCTGTGTTCTGTGTGTTGAGTCTTCCACCACTACCACTGGATTTTGTAGATATACATTTTGGGAGGGCATGCCCAGAGATAAGCCAACATGCTCCATGTTCCATCACTGAAATTAAACTTCAATACCCTTTCCAAATCACAAACTTCTACTTGCCACAGTTTGATACTAAATGAGAACATCCAGTGAGGAGGTGGGAAGCTGACCAGGAGCGTGATGGCCAGAGAGTAAGAGCAAGGTCTGCAGAGCAGAACAATTAAAGATACATGGCCTGGACAGAGGTGGCATGCTCTGACTAACACCTGAGATGTAGGCTAACCTGTAACAGTAGACATGTCAGAGTTGAGGCACACTGTCATATCTAGCTGCATCAGGGGGAGCAATGGAGCAAGAAGGGGATGGTGGAGAGGCGAACACACAATGCAGTGAGTGGTACAAGAGAGAATTGAATAAGGTGTGCCATACCCAGCCATGCCACCGACAGACTCCTGTCAAATCAGCACTCTTTGCACATTGGTGAAAACAGCAGCTTGGCAAGCAAACCAAAAACCCTGGGGGGAATTGAACAACAGGTTGAAGGACCTGCATAATGGGCAAGCCTCTAATTTGGTTCCTATAACATAAAGCAACAGCTGGAGAAGCCTCATTTCCCTATTATTGTTAAAGCCATATATTGCCATAACTCCTTCTTAAGAGCAGATTCTGCTAGTAGGGTTTACCAGTATCCCCACAAAGGTCCCGACTTTTCCAGGTCCTATGGCTTTTTATGCCAATGACCTAATGACTGTTCTCCCACTAAATCAGGCTTTTGCATCTGAGTTTGAGCTATAGGGTGAGCAGGAGGAAGATATGGGTAGCAGAGGAACCTGGGCTTGGTCTCAAAATCCCTAGTCAGATGTCTCAAACTGAACAATTGTTGCACTCATGAGGAAATGGAATCGACTTTCAAAGGTATCCACCATTTATGAAAAAATGCCCTCCTAGTCAACTATTGCTAGCAAGTAAAGAGCAGCCTGTCACATGATCAAGTTCTGAGTGATTGTGTTGACAGTTACCTGTTGTAAGCAAGGACAGCATAGCTTGTTATCTGCACATCTTGGACAAATTGTGTTGCCTACATGGACTTCCTTGGGATGAAAGGGCATCCATGGCAGTTGAATGTATTTCAGCTGAGGGTTATTTCCGTCTTCTCTTTTCAAGCTATGTTAGATTCCACTGCCTTCATTGGATTTCCTGTGGGAATAGTGTATACTCTCCACTATCGAGCCCTTACAGATTGTAATGAAAGTCAGCTACCGCCTAGCATGAGCGTGCAATTTGTCAGCTATCTCATGCCTGCCAGGTTGGGTGCCTCAGGCACCTTTGTAACCAAAGCAAGCACAATATGTCAGCAATTTGAGTCCTGACAGACTGCACCTTGTGCCTGTCAGTCCAAATAGGAAGCAAGGGAAGTGCGACCCATCAGATGGTCTATGCCTGACTGACTGCGTTGTTGGTCAGTTACTGCCAGCGAAGGAAGGGCTTTCTGAGCTGTTTGAACCTTGACAGAGTATGATACCAGTCAACTATTTCAAGTGACCGAAGTACAGTCTGCCCACTTATCTGAAGGTTGGGATCTCATACTGTCAGACAACTATTACGAGTGAAGGAAACACAGTCTCGAAGCTGCTCAAGGCATAACAGATTGTACGTTTAATTGGTTCCTGAACGTGAGTGAGGCTCAGTATTACAGGGACTATAACCGCGGCTTTTCACTGTTTATGCCCTGACAGATTGCACTCCCTGCATGACATTTCCAGGAAAGAAGTAAATGCTGTCACTAGATGAGATCTGACAGATTGTGCTACCAATAATGGATTTCAATTAGGTAACTATAGCCTGTCATATTATTCTGCCAACAAGAAATCTAGGGCAGTGCTTCTAAGACTTTTTAGAACCAAGCCCACTTTTTATTACAATAAACTTTTGCAACCCACCTAGATGTAAGGGGAATAAGGCGGGCGCTTTTTTTAATGTAGCTAAGCATTGTGTGGTAGCGCATTGTCATTCCGAAACAGCACATTTTTCCATTGACATAATCAGTAAATTTGCACAGACATACAGTGTTACTGATAAAACTATATTGCACATAAATGATAATGTGTGGAAATCGGGCTTTGGTGAATAATATTTTTGCATCACCAAGTACTGTGACTTGATTTGTTTTGATTCTATTTACATTTTTGATTCCCTTAAGAATTTCAAGAAATGTGCTTCATGTGTGCTTTCCTAACTGCTGAATGTGTACAGTTCATTTACACGTATTTACGTTTTGTTGTGTGTTATTAAAAAGTGACATCCCACAGTTTTCCCTTTCACACTTCATGTACCCAAGCAAGATTGCCACATAATTCAGTGTACTGTTCTTTCTCTGACTGCAAAATCAGAGGAGTTTGTAAACACCAGTCCCTATTTTTTAAAAAAACAGCAAAAGACATAGCCTGACACTTGACCTCTCAAGCGCGGCAAAAGTGACAAGATAAATACAGAAATTTAAGGCATCATTATGTATTGCTTTGACTTTCCCGACCCACCTATAATGGGCTAGTGACCCACCACAGTGTAGGAAACACTGATCTAGCAAAACACAGTCTGTCCGACTTGAGACAAAACAGATTTCTCTTCCTACACTGGATTTACAAAGTGGGAATAAGATCCAGTCAGCTGATGTACCCCCTAGCTGCTTTCCTACCTGTCTAGTATTTCATTGAGGGAAGGTTGTCTCAATGTCAGCTGTTTGAGCCCTGGCAAACTGAGCCGCGTACAATGTATTTATAATAAAGGAAGCATCCTTTTGGCTGTGTGAGACAATACATTTTGCAATATATTTGACTGTAATTTTCAATGAGTAACACTTATTCTGTCAGATGTTTCAGCTCTGCCAGATTGTGCTGCCAATTAACTGACAATGCAAGGCTAGGACAGTCCCAAATCAATGCAATTCTTTCTTGAAAGACTGTGCTTCCAGTCTACTATTCCAAATGAGAAAAGCACAGTCTGAGAGTTGATTTTTTCCAGGATATATTTTGCTCCATACATGATATTTCCAGTGGGCAAATAACACTCATTAACTATTTCAGCCCAGAGAGAATCTGGGGCCAGGTGTAAAAAGGCTTTTTGTGGTGGCTAACGGCCCACTTCCGTTTGTGATCACAAAAATGCCTTCTGCTATGTACAAAGCACAAATTGTGAATCAGTAAAATGTTACAGAATCGCAATTTGGATTTGTGACTTAATACTGATTCGGTATTTAGAAGCGGCATGTTTAGGGTGTCCATTCCAAATACCAATTCTGGATGGTATGTATTAATGTTTTTGGGCCGAAAACTGGATGTTAATATTTTACAAACATGTGGTGGTAACCCATTTGCGAGCGGAAAAGGGCCCCCAAGGCTTCCCTTCCACTTGGAGAATGATAAAAAAATATATTTTTTAAGAGTAGGCAGTGGTCCTTTGGATGCATGTCTACTATTAAAACAATGTTACATTGACTTTTCTTATGGTTTTTTAAAAGCGCCCGGTTTTCCTTGAAGAAAAACAGGTTGCATTAAAAAAAGATTACTCACAAATTGAGATCTATCTCATTAACATTCATGAGCTGTTTGATTTCTGACCCACTAGGAATCAGTAGTTTGCGTACTGACCTATTAGTAAATAGATTGATTAGCAAAATACCACACTTGTTTTAAAAATTCTGGTGGCAATTCACCCACGTGTTCATCTGTGACAGATTACTATATTACTCAACTATTGCCAGCAAGAGAAGCACAACCTGTCAGATATGTGAGTCATAACAGATTGAACTGATGGTCTACTATGCATGCAAGGAAAGCACTATCTGGCAGCGGATCAAGACCAGACTGATTGCATTCTTGGTAATCTACTGCCAGCAAAATAATGCCGTTTGTCACCTGTCTGAGCAACGACAGACTGATTTACGTACATGGGAATTCCACTCAACAACTTGAAGCCCAAAAAGTGCAGTTTGTCAGCTGTACAATCTGTAACTGAGTTGTCTCTCTCTGCGGAATTTCTGGTAGAACAAGGTCAACCAGTCAGTAGCTGAAACCTAACAGACTTTTCTGTCTGTCACTCACTTAGTGTAGTTTGTCAGCTACCTGATTTTTGACAGACTGTAAGATCAACTATTGAATCAAGGCAAGCACAAAACTGCCAGCTATTTGAGTCTAAACAGATTATGTGCTTAAGCCTACTATTGTAGGCAAGTCAAACCCTAGGTGTCAGCTGGCGGATCCCTAGCACGTAGTCCTACTAGTGAACTACTTCTTATGAAACAAGCCAATCTGTCAGTTGTTTCAGCTCTGACAAGTTGCAAGATGAGTCAAATATAGCTAAGCGCATAGTCTGTGGCAGTGTAGCCCTCATAGATGTAACTAGAGTCGCGTATTACAAGAGAAGTGCTGTAAATAAGCAGTTCAAGCCCATAAGAGATTTGCTGCCTAACAACCATTCCCAATAACCGAAGCACAGTCTGTAACTAGCTCATGATTTGTCAAAGCTTACTCCTGCCTTGAAGTTCCAGAGGCATAAGCACATCCTGCTACTGTTTGAACCCCACAGATTATAAAGCACGCAAAAAAAACAGTGAGAGCAGCAGAACCTGTCAGCTGTTTGAGACCTAACAGATTTTGCATTCTATCAAAGGATTTCCAGAGAGGGGTGCGAAGGCTGATGTTCTACATAGGATTTCCAGTGAGGGAATCAGATTCTGTCAGGTATTTAAGAACCTGGCAGATTGCCAATCTGCCTGGGATGTTCAGTGAGAGAAGCATAGTTTATTGTTGGTTGTTAAAGCCTGGGTAGTCTGTGCTGCTACAAAGATCTTGTGTTAATAAACCAGTGGCGGTCTTTTCCGCTGCCGCCAGCATGGCGGTCTGAACCTCCAAGTTCATAATGAGGGCATAAGTCCATAACCCCAAATTCCATTAGTGAAATGCACCTGAAGGCCATTTGTGGCTATAAACCAACTATTAGCCCTCAACCAATCATCTTACATTCCAGCTAGAACGCAGCCAACAGCCACTGTCAGCCCATCCTTAGCTGGCCTTCAGACACATTGTTCAGTCTCTATGGTGAAACAAAGGTGTCATGTGCCCTAATGCAATGAATGCCAATGCAGCTTTCTGGTTAAGGGGTAATAAACAAACACAAATGGAGTTCAGGGGGCCCCCTGTTCCACTGCACACACTGCAATAATGATAGCTACAACTTTATCAATCCTCAGTACCACTCTGTCTGTCATTGCAGTTCCCTCCATCCACTCTAATGCACATATCATCCTACCATGATCCACTTTCCTCCTACCATCAACCACCATCAGGTATCCTAATCTAGCGTAAATAGTCACATGGTCCTCATGGAACATTCAGGTGGTCACTGAAGAATGTTAGAGGTTGTGCAATAGCCTTCACTTTGCCTCAGTCATTGCTTAACAAACCCACAGTTATTCCTGATAGACGCAGTGGCAACATCTGTCTCCTCTGGCAGAACTTAAGACATCCTCAGTCGGACACCAGTTGCCCACTGATTACCCTGCATCAGTCCTAAAAGAAACCCTTAGATGCCCACCTGACACTGTAAGGCAGTCCTTAGACATCCTCAGGAGGCCCTCACCGCTTCTTACACAACCTTTAGACATCCTCAGCCAACTATCAGAGACCCTTAGGTATCTAAAAGGGAACCTGAACTAGTCTTGAGCCAGACCTCAGATGTCCTCAGCCGACGCCCATAGACACTCTGTTAGCCCTCAGCTGGTCCTTGGGTATCTTCAGTGGGACATCAGACATGAGTGGCCAGCTCTCTGAGCCCTACAACTAGTCACACACCCTCAACCAGAACATTAATGTACTGTGCTCGTCTTAAGAACCTCACATTCAAACTAGCGGGGAGCACTGGGCCCGGGAAAAGATTTTCCTTCCCAAGTTTCGATTCACAAGCCACCAGCACTCCGATGAGACACCATCACCAATCTCACCTATAGAGGTAGACTGAACCTTTGGACTTGGCGCAGAGTGTAGTAGTCAGAATCATATAAAAGCCTAAGATGTTAATCCTCTGCAGAACCCGCTAACTCACCCATTTCCACTTTTCTAAACCCCCTCGGTCCCAACTCTTCCTCTATATCCCCTCCCAACAACCTCTCCCCCACTGCACTTAAAAACTTTAAGCACAAACTGATCAGGCAACACCCTGAGTTGCTAATTGCTGACACCTTCTTCAATGCTCACAAAGGCCCTAAAAGGACAGATCTTATCTTCTTCACTAAACACCCAGCTAGATGGAACACTCTCCTTACCAGCTACCTCCTCACCTCCAAATCCACCAACATCCCATATGGCTGCAAACTCACAATCTCCAGCTCGCCCACATTCCAGGGGAATGCCATTATCTCCATCTTCAGAAATGGAACCATCATGATTAAAGCCAATGACACTAACCTCCGAGCTTTTGAATCCATATTCCCCACACTAAAATCAGCCATCTCACAACCTCAATCCCCCAACACACGAGCCCCCCCAAGATCCCCAACCTCATATAAGTACACTCTACCCCACTACCAACCCCCCTCCAACACAACCCTCAGCACCCCCACCTTTCCAAATGACAATCTCTACAACCTGAGCGGCCCACTCATCGCCACAAACCCCTATCCCCCGACCCAGCTCCCAACTCCCTATACCCAACAACCAACAATCCCAACATCCTGAAAGGCTTAGAAGCCTACACCACCACAATACACTCGCACAAAACCACCTCTCTCCCGGAACCTATCCAAGATTCCCCCAGAACAGCTCCCTCTCCCAACCCCCCTCTCCTGGCTCCCATAAACAGACAAGACTCAACTAATCGAAGAGACACCCATGTTCCGCCCACTTCCTATGTCACTTGTAACACACCCACCAATACCAATACCAATCCCAACTACTCTACTACTGTCTCCTCCCACATACCACCCAAGGATTTAGAGAACCATCAGGCCCAATCGCATCAGACCCCACACAGTAAGAAGCATATCACCCGCAGCCCCCCCTCTAACTTCACTCTCACATCTAAAATTAACGAGCGGCTCACCAACCTAGAATTCCAACTAGAGATGATCATACAGGGCATCAACATGATAGCGAGAAGCCTTAACCCGCTGCTGCACCCCCCTCTGATCCAGGCACACACCCCACCCCCTGATATTACCACCCCCCAGAGTCTTAACTGCCCCTCTAGGCCCTACTACCTCAACGTCCTAAGGCCAAAAAGAACAAACGCTCCACTGTCACACGATGAAGCAGTAAAACTCGCCCAATCTTACAACACGCCCTTGCCCATACCTAACCCCCATCCAATATCCAGGTCATCACAGGTCTAGGCTGAAATCTCACACCTTCAACCTCACCCAGACCTCTAGCTCACCTCGTCAACATCACCCGATCCCTTCCACTCTAGACCCCAACGTCTATCAGCAAACAAACTGTATGCTCATTAACTGCAGATTGGCAGTAAAAAATGCTGTGGATCTAGCTGATGCCATCCTTAATCACAACATTGACATTGCCTTCATCACAGAAACTTGGTTGACTAAACACTCTCAACCGATCATGGATACCCTCATTCCACCAGGTTTCTCAATTACCAACAAAGATAGAAAAGACCGCCATGGGGAGGCATTGCCATCATTCACAAAAATAATATAAAAATAGAGATAAAAGACACATTCAGCTACAACTCATGTGAACATCTCAACGCCTCCATCAGGATGAGTGACAATTCCAATGTAACCTTCCACCTGCTTTACCACCCTCCAGGCAACACCCTACCTTTCGGGGATCACCTAGCTGACCTAATAACACACTGCTCCCTCTCATGTCCCAAATTCATCATCTTGGGTGACCTCAACCTCCAATGGAATGACAATAATAGTGCTCTTATCCAATCCTTAAATTACCTTCTACACAGCAAAGACCTTGCCCAGCACTGCAAGGGCCGAACACACATTAAAGGAGCTACACTAGATGCGATTATAGCTCACAAAGACTCACTCACGATCGACGAGATTCTTCCTGTCGACTGGTCAGACCATCACATTATTCTATTCCATCTTAACAAAACTCCCCAACACACTAACCAGTCACAAAAGACACTCAAATGGAAAAGAAACATTGACCAAATCCCATTAACAACCCTCGAAGAAAAAATCAGCTCCCTACTACCGCCCTCATCGGCCAACCTCTCAACTACTGAGTTAACCACCCAGTACAACACAACTATTACTAGCATACTTGACCAATTAGCACCCATGAAACTGAAAAGAGTGAGAAACACACCATCCAGAGCCTGGTTTAACAATTATCTCAATTCAGAAAGTAGAAAACTGAGAGCAGCCAAAAGACTCTGGAGAACCGACCCTTCCACTACCCACCTTGAACAACTCAGAAGGGAATGGAGAAAATACAAAAAACACATAACCAATGAAAAAACACCTTCTTCTGCAATGCTCTAAACAGAGCCAAAAACCACCCAAAGGAGTTCTTCAACATCATCAAACAACAAACTACCAAACCCCCCCCAACCTCCCACCTGCAACCAAAGACAGTTGTGATAATTTCGCTAACTTCTTCAATGATAAAATCACAGAGATTGTGCTTTCCCTTGAACCAGATACTCCACCAAACACAGTCTCCCCAGCCTTTTAGAACTGAAGTCGATCCCCCTACCCGCAATCAAAAGTCATCACTCACTAGCTGGGTATTCTTCCACCCACTCCTGGCGACGGATATCTCCAAACTTTTGTCCACCTCCAATCGCTACTCACCCGGTAGGGTCTCAAGGCGCTGGGGGGGGGGGTGCTACTGCTTGAAGAGCCAGGTTTTTAGGCACTTTCTGAAGGCTAGGAGGTCCTGGGTCTTGCGTAGGTTGGTGGGGAGGGAGTTCCAGGTTTTGACGGCGAAGTGGGAGAAGGATCTGCCGCCGGAGGTGGTGCGTGTGGATGCGGGGGACTGTTGCGAGGGTGAGGTCGGCGGAGCGGAGCTGGTGGGTCGAGATGTGGAAGTTAAGTTGTTTGTTGAGGTAGGCCGGTCTGGTGTTGTGGAGGGCTTTGTGATCGTGGATTATGATTTTGAAGACGATCCTTTTGTTGATGGGCATCCAGTGTAGAGATCTGAGGTGGGCGGAGATGTGCTCGTGGCAAGGGAGGTTAAGGATGAGACGTGCGGTGGCGTTCTGGATGCGCTGGAGTTTTCTCTGAAGCTTGGCTGTGGTCCTCGCATAGAGGGCGTTACTGTAGTCCAGTCTGCTGCTGATAAGGGCGTGGGTGACCGTTCTTCTGGTTTCTATCGGAATCCACTTGAAGGTCTTGCGTAGCATACAAAGGGTGTTGAAGCAAGAGGGTGATATGGCGTTGACTTGCTGAGTCATGGAAAGAGACAAGTCTAGTATGAAGCCGAGATTGCGTGCGTGGGTGGTGGGTGTTGGGGGTGGTCCTAGGGTGGCAGGCCACCATGAGTCGTTCCATGCTGTTTTGTTGGGTCTGAAGATGATGATCTCGGTTTTTCCTGAGTTCAGTTTGAGGTGGCTTGCTGTCATCCAATTAGCGATGGTGAGGAGATGGCGTGGAGGTTGTTCTTGGCGGTAGAGAGGTTCCTTGTGAGGGAGCGGATGAGCTGGGTGTCGTCGGCGTAGGAAATGATGTTGATGAGCGGAGCCATGGAGATATTGAAGAGGGTGGGGCTGAGTGAGGATCCTTGGGGGACTCCACATATGGTCTTGGTGGCTTTAGACCGGAATGGAGGGAGGCGAACTTTTTGGGTTCTTTCGGAGAGGAAGGAGGTGAGCCAGTCCAGGGCTTTGTGCTTGATTCTGGCATCGAAGAGGCGTGTGTGAAGGGTTTTGTGGCATACGGTGTTAAAGGCTGCAGAGAGGTCGAGAAGGATGAGGTCAACGGTTTCACCCTTGCCATGTCGGGTCCTGATGTCGTCAGTGCAGGCGATGAGGGCAGTCTCGGTGCTGTGGTTTTTGCGGAATCCAGACTGGGAGACGTTGAGTATGTTCTTGTCCTCCAGGAAGCGGGACAGTTGTTTGTTGACTATCTTCTCTATGACCTTCGCGGGGAAGGGGAGTAGAGAGAGAGGTCGGTAGTTTGTGAGGTCTCCGGGGTCTGCTTTGGGTTTTTGAGCAAGGCGTTGACTTAGGCGTGTTTCCAAATATCTGGAAAGGTGACGGTCTCAGGAGCTGTTGATGACGGACCAGAACTGGGGAGAGATGATTTGGCTGGCCTTGTTGAAGACGTGGTGGGGGCAGGGGTCTGTTGCAGAGCCTGAGTGGATGGAGCTCATGGTTTTGCTGGTTTCTTCATCATTGGCGGGAGTCCAGGTGCTCAGTACGTTGGTGCGGCAGGGTGCTGTGGGGTTGGCTGCATCGGTAGTGGTGATGGTGGGTGGCGGCATTATGAAGCTTTCGTGTATGTCTGCAATCTTGCAGTGGAAGAAGCTGGAGAGGGAGTTGAAGAGGTCTTGCCAGTGTAGAGGGTCGATGGCGCAGGATTTGGGTTTGGTGAGTTCTTTGATGATGGTGAAAAGTTCCTTGCTGTTGTGTGCATTGTTGCCTATGCATTCTTTGTAGAAGGATCTTTTGGTGGTCCGGATGAGCTGGTGGTGTTTTCGCATGGCTGATTTGTGGGCGGAAAGTTGCTCACTGATGGTTCTTAGCGCCAGGCTTTCTCAGTTTTCCAACATTCTTGTTTGGAGGTCTGAAGTTCTGCGGTGAACCAGGGAGCTGTCTTGTTGATGGAGGTGTTGCTGTTTTTTCTGAGTGGAGCAAGTGAGTTTGCGCACTCGTCAAGCCATCGTTTGAAGTTGAGGGCGGCAGCATTGGGGTCATTGGTAATGGGTGGTGCAGAGTGGGCGAGGTTGGAGATCAGTTGTTCCTTGGAGATCTTGTTCCACTTGCGTTGAGGGACAGGACGTTGTTGGTGGTGGCTGGTGGGCTTCAGGAAGGAGAAGTGGACAGAGTGGTGGTCAGTCCGATGGAGTTCGGTAGTGTGAGTGAAGGCGATGTGGCTGCTGGAGGACAATATGGCATCAAGCGTGTGTCCGGCTGAGTGAGTGGGCGAGGTGACCAGTTGCTTGAGGCCGAGGTTTGCGAGGTTGTCCAGCAGGGCAATGGAGTTGCAGTCGCTGGCGCTCTCGGGGTGGAAATTTAGGTCGCCGAGGAGCAGGTAGTCTGTGGAGGTGAGGGCATGGGAGCTGATAGCGTCGGCGATGGTATCACAGAATAGGGGACGGGGGCCTCGTGGTCTGTAGACGAGGGTTTCTCTCAAGGTGGTGTTTACGTTGATGTGTATCTGAAAGTGTAGGTGCTCTGCGGCGTCTAGGGTGTCGTTGGTGTTGGTGGAAATCCTGATGGAATTTCTGTGTATCATGGCGATTCCCCCTCCTGGTTTGTTGTTATGGTCTCTTCGGGTGATTTTGTATCCCTCCGGGATGGCTATGGCAATGTCGGGTTCCGATGAGGGGTTCATCCATGTTTCAGTGAGGAATGTGATGTCGGGAGAGGCGGTCGTCAGTAGGTCCCAAAGCTTGATGGTGTGCTTGTGGACGGAGCGGGTGTTGAGGAGGATGCAGCTGAGGTGGTTGGGTTGTTTGGTGTTGTTGTGGTGTTTGTTGGCTTGAGTGCAGGATAAGTGGCATGAGTGACATGCAAAAGGTCCGTGGGTGTGTCTGGGGTCGGCCTGGGCGCAGGTGGTGTGCTGGCCGGGGTTGAGAGCGTGAAGCTCTGTGGTGGAGTAGAGGCGTATGGGGACGTGGGAGGTGCGTGGATCAGGAGGATGGGCGCTGGGTGCGGTCCAGGCACGGATAGGAGCAGACAGGTGCGCCAGAGGCGCGGCGCGCAGCGGACGCCATTAAGAAGGGCAGGTGGGAGGGAGGCGCAGCTGGGAGGCAGGAGGGTGCAGCAAATGGGGGCGCGAGGGGGGCGGGGCCACAGGGGACACAGCGGCAGGGATGGGGAAATCGGCAAGAGCCAATAAAAAGGTCACAAAGAGGAAAAAAGGCAAAAAGGCAAATACTGGCAGAAACGAAGCGGAGCAGACACAGCAAATGGGCAAAAAATGAGCGCAACAGTACAGGGAAAACAGAATACAAAATACAATATGTAATACAAGATACAGAAGATACACCTACCACTAGACACCAGGGATGAGGCGCAGACCGGTGCCTGCGAGCGGTGGAGGGCCTTGAACTCTCTTCAGAAGCAAGGGTGGGGTCTGGGGCACGGAGGCAAGCTGGTAAAGCTGTTTTCAGTGTGGAGTGACTCCTGGCCTTAAGGCAGGTCAGGGGTCACCTCCAAAGCATCCTATCACCTGGCAGACCCCCTCCCATCCTCCCTGGCAAAAAATCTCCGCCAGTCCCTCACCCCTATCTGGACCAAGATCATCAACAGCTCCCTGCAAACGGCGTGATTCCTGGCTGCCTCAAACTGGGTCAAATCACACGATAAGAAAGAAACCAGGAGCTGACCCGAATAACCTTCACAACTATAGACCAGTCTCCAACCTACCCTTCCTTGCCAAAACTCTAGAGAGATGTGTTCTCCATCAACTAACCCAACACATGGATAACAACAACCTTCTTAACCCTCTACAATCAGGTTTCAGAAAAGGCTGTAGCACAGAAACAACCGTTCTCAACATAGTAGATGACCTTTACAACTCCCTTGACGCTGACCGATGCTGCCTTCTGATTCTCCTAGACCTAACAGCAGCCTTCGACACTGTTGACCACAAGCTCCTTCTGGACTCCCTCCAAAAGAGAGTTGACATAGAAGGTACAGTCCTCCGCTGGTCTTCTTCCTTCCTACAAAACCGAACGAAGCAAGTAACAAGCATTTGCAATGGGTCTCACATTTGCTTGAGTACGAGCTATTAGCTTTGTAAACTACTAACCGGACTTTTCTTGCCTCATAATTTGAAAATGAAAAGTAAAACAGTTTTGCATCAGTGAGCCAGTTCAAAGCACCACGGCATGAGCGTGAAGGAGAAACACAAAAAGAAAAAGAAGTTAGCTCGCAGTCAAACGTATCGCCAAAAGTGCAATTAGCCATGTAACAGGGTCGATGTTCAAAGCAGTAACCAAACTGTCCCAAGGAGGGACAAACGTAAAGCATTTACCAATAACAAATTATTTTTGAAGGGCAAGCCCATGAATGAGCAATAGTGACAGGTGCGAGGTGGGAGTGGTTATAAGCCCAAATAGATAACAACACATCGGAAAAGCAGCGCTTGTGCGCTGATATGCTCAACCTAAAAATGTATGCTCTGTTGGAGGAAAGTTACAGTAGAGGCTAGTATTGTGTGTCTAATGAATAAATATGTTTGCAGTCATTGCTATTATGGTTGGAAGCGCCTTGTTGCCTGTAGAGCGGGTAAGACACCATTATCTGTTAAATAATTAAAGCCAATGGTGCGCAGATTCAAAGACCTTGGAAAGCAGAATAGCTCCCATTCAATTCAGCATGCAAGATATCAACTTACTGAAGAAATTTATGTCCACCATACCACAGTCTGTGCTGATTTGCCTCAAATGTACCCGGAACCACGAGGATCCTGGTGGCAATTACTCAAGGCGGGTGGAGAAGTTTCGTACAATATAGCGCCTAGATATACAAACCTATGGGACAGAATATGCTGTTTAGGTCAACATAGGTGGGAAGGTTAGGAAGGTCTGTATACGGAGTAAGGAGGCCACTCCATGCATCCATAATATACTACACTCTCGGATATTCTTCCTACACAAATTACGAAATTACCATTGTTTGGTTAGGAAATTACATGATATTCCCATTTTTTCGACGTGGTTTACTCTTTGCAGGACACGCGATTGCTGATTCAGCTCACATTTTTTGGATCGTGGGAGAAAGAACAGGAAGAAAAACAAAACCACTTCAGATCTGAGAGGGATTAAGCAAATGTTCCCTTAAATGTCACTGCAATATCTGGAGTAAATGCTTCTAAAGTTCCAGCCCCTTCCCCTGATGTTCTCCGTAAATGGTCTCGATGCACATTAGCAGATGCGTAAACATATGCACGAGCCTCGCGACAGCCCCTTCCTTGGGCAAAACCCCATAAAAGCGGCATCCCAAGAGCATCATGTATGCCACCGCTGTGCGGGTCTAAATTCTTCAAAAGCAACTCGAAGTGGGCCTGGGGTGAAACGGCTCATTGTCATTGGCTACAAAGAATTTCTGTCAGGATAATGATACACATTAGGATTGAAAAACTCAGCGTGCCTCCCTAGAGATAAAAAGATCGCTGTTTGAACAATTACTGACCAAATCCTTGTGGGGATACCCCGCTTTTTACATCACATCACTGGAAGGCCTGCGGTTAAGATCAACCCACCCTTCCACTGTGGAATAGTCCTTTGGTCCTTGGCTGGCTGATCTTTAACACTGCTAAGAAGAAAGGTCAGTTTCTGCCTATATCTAACTCTCCAAGGACCAAACCATTTACTACAGGGGGCAGCGGTATAATCACCATTCCCAAATTACAGCAGCTAAATATTATTTGGCATGCCATCGATTTCGCTGGGCCTGGGGATATCTTAAATAGCACCCATGCCTGACAATTAGAGGGGCAATGAGAGCATTCCAATGCATGCGGTGGTAAAGTGGGCCTTCAAATGCACACATAGGTCAAACTACAGCAGAAGAAAATACACACAGACTCTACAAGTTGCCGTCAACTGCCCATACATAAGAACAGGCTTTGAAGGCCGTGGCTGGAAACAAACCCCTATGTGGCATAGAAGTGGGCTTTTATTTTTCAAACTGCAGCGAACACCAGTGAAATAGCTTTTTGGGTGCATTACCATCACCAATAAAGCAAAGCTAACTTTTCCACACAATTGTGTATTTAGTGAAAATGCCACATAATCTGCATGATTTACAGATTAAAACAAGCGAGATCGCACCGCAAAAATAGAGAAAAAGTAGTCCACACACCTGACAGGAAACAACGAGCCACGCATGTTTTCAGTACTTGGTCGCTGTACTCGAGGAGGGCTAACCACCTAAAAGGAATGACGTATGCATGCTTTCCACTAATGAAAGCAAGCAGATTTTAACAGGCCAGCCCACAAACCAATGAAAGACACTGGTGTGACATGGACGGGGCTTCGAGCCTTTTTTCTAACTTCTAAAGCGTCTTGCTAGTGATACGCATACCCTAAAAATACATAACATGACCTCGCCCACCTCAATAATCACCAGAGGAGTCCCCCAAGGATCCGTCCTCTCACCCACACTCTTCAACATCTACATGGACCCACTCAGTACCATCCTCAACCGAGCCAACATCCCCTTCTATCTCTATGCTGACGACACTCAACTTTACATTGGAATATCCTCTTTAGAAGACATTCACCGCCTGAACAACACCCTTAAAGAAGCTCAATGTTGGCTATCCCACAACCACCTGAAACTTAATCAGGATAAGACGGAAATACTCCTCCTTTCAAAAACGAATCAGCTCCCCCAGATGCAAGAATTGCTGAAATCCATTGACGCTCTCAAAAGCAATCTTACCCCTACGAACACGGTTAAGTCACTAGGAATCACTCTGGACATCAACATGACTATGCAGGACCATATCAAGAAGAACGCCAACAATGCTTTCCACAGCCTAAAACTGCTGATCAAAATCAAATCTTTCATTCCGCAAGATGATCTCAAACAGGCCACACAAGCACTGGTGCTCTCCACACTAGACTATGGGATCTTCATCCTTACCGGCACGGCCAAATCCCAACTTGCCCCCATGAGGTCCACGCTTCATGCAGCCGTCAGACTGGTGACTGGAAATAAAAAATATGACCACATCTCCCCTGCCCTGAAGAGTCTAAAATGGCTCCCAATTGAAGCCTACTGCAAGTTCAGAACTGCCTGCCTAACCCATAAAGCCCTTCACACCGGGAAACCAGAATACCTCACCAATAAACTCCTGAAAGCAGGTCAAAAAAGAACACTAAGAAGCTCAAACACCTTCCTCCTCATCCTGCCCAAAACCCAGAAGCAAAAAACTCAGTCATGCTCCTTTTCAAGCAACGCCCATAAAATCTGGAACTCCATACCAGTCCATATCAGATCCAATCATTCCCACCAGATCTTCAAGAAGCAGCTAAAAGAATTCCTCCTTAACCAACCTTCACTTCAAAAAGAATCTGACACCCCCCACCCCACCACCGCCGGCACTTTATCTTCTTGACTCTGTGAAACCTACATGTATAACTGTCTCTTTGAACTTGTTTGTTTATTACCTATACTGTTGTAAAGCGCTCTGCTACCCTCAGGTCTTGCCAGTGCTATAGAAAACTATTTAAATAAAAAATAAATAAATAAATTCAAACACAAATCAATGACATTACACCATAAACAATAATAAAACCATGAACAATTTAACACTAAATCAAACTCCAAACTGAATAAAGTTTCAAAATGTTATTACAATCCCAAATTCGATTTCACATATATGGTGCACAAAACTAGGTTATAAACATACATGAGAACCGTAGGCTGATCGAAACATCCGAAAAGATTTAACCTATAAAGCATCAATACTGTTAAATACTCCAAAATAATAATATAGATTAATAACAACACAATATGCACATTATTATCAGACTTCAAAGCAGATGATGGCGACATCAGTAAATCATCAAAATACAGTTTAATATTCAATTTCAATTTTCAGAACTGGGCCATTCCTATCCCTAACATGAATGTGGACTTGCATGTGTGGGAATGGGCTAACAGGTGTGGACAAAAGCAAAATTAAAAGAAAGACAGAAATAATTTGGAAAAGTATCTAACTAGAACAACCTACTATAAAAATAGGCTGGTGTAAGCTACTGACTAAAGAAACATGAAACCTTACTTAGTAATACCTCTCCTCATGGGACAGCAGACAGGAGCAGTTTGTCAGGCAGGATGGTCACCTTCTTCCTATGTCAGTTGACAGCAGCATCAAGATTGTGCAGAACACGAGCTACACAAAGAACAGAATCAGCAGTTTAGAATTAGTTGGGCTTATTAGTACTGAACCACTTTACAGAATAGGGCCATCAGACTAAGATGAGAAAACTCATCTGAAGACATAATGGATAGAGGGTGAAAGTAGACTTAATAAAGAAGTGGACAGCTTAGAGCAAGGAGGGAATCTGAGAGCAGACTGACTCAGGACAGACTGACTTCAGTTTCAAAGTTCCTCACTAATTAAAATATGCACAGTCCTTTCGATTGGTCCTTCAGGTTGGTGCATTTCAAACTTCAGATTCAACATCCAATGGCTGCAGATGACACCACCAGTTCTGCCACTTTTCCAGATCTTCTCAGCAAAAGTTCATTGTTCAATCTCATGACTTCACATATTTTTGACAAAATATTACATTCTCAAATTATTTGTTCTTTAAGATCCTTTCTCACGACACACAATAAACTAAACTAATACATTTCACATGAGAACTACACATTTCCTGTCTTGTTCAACAACTAGAACAAATTGTGTTACATCGTTATTCTGAAACATGTTTCAGGCCTTCAATACAACAGGACATTAAACATCACGTTAACGGCCTAGGAAAAAGATCAGAAGGAACAGAATAGACAAGTAATTTTCCATTACTACTGCAAAACGAATCTCTTCAGGCCTAGTCAAGCTAAGAAGCCTAAATACACATTAATACAATAATAAACCTATTGTGCACCTTAGAATTCATATATGCAAAACAAATTGTTCATTGTGCATTTATTTTTCTGCAAGCATGCAATTCACAAAAATATAACTCATTATTTCAATATAAATGCATTTAATTCATATTCATTTAATAGTACAATTTTATTCTACATTTCAATACAATATTCTTTAATGTTAACTCATTTGAATACTTCATTTAATAAAAGTCAAAACTCTGATGTTAAAATGTGGTGCACAATATGAATGGTGGCCACATGGTTCACCATGATTCAAACGTCACATTTTACAACTCATGTTGTTTTCTCTATTAGGCCTTTAAATATAGGTTACTTAGTCACCATATGCTAACTTCAATGCCACTAATTTATTAATAAAATTTGCTCTCTCTCAGTCCCTCCTCTGATGGGAATCTATGCCATCACAAAAGAACTATTCTCATTTACATTAAGACAAAATCAAAACCTTGTAGTTTGATAATGCATGGATCGTCAATTCTCTTCCTCGTCTGATAATATCTGTTTCTTATATTCTCCATTTCCAGTTCTTCCCTCTTCTGTTTATGCTTCCTTTTTTTGTTTTCTCCAGAAATTGTAAGCCTTGTAAAATCCAAGTGCACATAGTATGCACACAGTCAGAATCAATAAAGGTTTTAGGATCATCTTCGGAAAACCATTTCTCAAACTTCCAAACCAATATCCTACTTTAGAGAATCCTTCACCTATTGTCTCCCAAACATTTGTCTCTTTTAAGTAATTTAAGTCATTTTTTAGACTCGTCACATTGGATAAGTATCCCCTTATCTCCCTGTTGTTATTGGGTATGTAAGTGCAGCAGTGCTGGGAGTTCAAAACTCTGCAGAATCTGCCCTCTTTTGCTAAAAGTATGTCTAACTCAAGGTGATTCTGAAGAATCATAGACCTTACCACAAAAAGTTCTGTATCAATTAGGAGCATTGCACCTGAAAAATCGGTTGACATCTTGTCTACAATCATTAATAACTTCCTTATCTTTATGTCATTCAAGATTACATCCACTGATTTAATAAAAGCTCCAAATATATCTCCTGTAATCACTGAACCACTTGCTCTTCTTCTGAATCTCATTTTAGGTCTCTCAATCCCTTCTGGATTGTCAATGTTGTTCACTTGGTAAATTTTCAGAAAAGCTATTCCTAAATGTCATGTACCATACCAGCCTTTCAGCAATTTGTAATAAGCGTTTTTACAACAGATATAATAAACACCAGGTACAGCGGGGTCTTATCCATTCAACATAAATTCCCATACACTCTTGAACAGGTACACATGTCTGCATTCACTCATTCCTACAAATTTGTCAGCTTTCGATTGCGGCTTATATATATATATATAAAGCTTGCATACATGTTGCCAATCTAAAACTAAGCGACCCTGTGTATCAGGTGTGTTGTGAACTGTTTTCTTTTTGCTAACTATACCCTGATCTATTCTTTATTTCAGTGCTTTTCTTCTATCATCTACTTGGTTAATGAACTCCTTCTCTACCTGTGTAAGAAGACACGTTAAGGTATTCCGGGATGCAGGTGCTGTGTCAAAAGTCAATGTATGTTCAAAGAATCCTCCTATTATATTTAGGTTCTTAACCTTTGAAATGCTGCGCAAATGCTGATTAATGGGAACAAAAGAGAAAACGAAATCATAGCTAGAGTAGAAATACTGAATGTACTCTTGATTGCACAGGTACGTAATCCCATAATAGTGGTAAGCTATGATAAGTGATTCCTGATAAAGAAATTTGTGTACACGCATAACAATTACGCACATTCATCGTGTCCACATACTCATAAAGCAAGCTATAATAAACATTGGAGTATAAGTCTCCTTTTGTGTCATCTAAATGAAGCAATCCCTCATCTTTATAAACCTTATCCTGCTTGGATGTTGTCATTCTCTGTATTGGAGTTGCTGTGCTTTGCACCTCTCCTTTCATTGAAACACTCATTCCCACAACTAATAAAATGCACGCGATCATACATACTGTTATTAAACAAATACACGCATATTTACACCCACTATATTTGCCCTGTCTAAAATTCATGGCTTCTGTAGAATCAGAGGAGAAAAGGAAAAAGGTAATAATATGAAGCAAAAATGAGCAAAAAATCAAAAACAAGCAGCCTTTCAAAGCATTTGCATTATTTACAGCAGTTCTCCATCTTCAAGAAAATTCTTCAGAATTTAACTAAAAGCTCTCAAAAACAATTCAATGTTTGTTTTCAATTGAACACACATTGATGATTGCTTATTGTTACTTCCAGAGTGTAATGTCTTTGCTAATCAATTGGTAAGATTATTTTAAAGCTTAGTTCAAATGCAATTTAAAGTTCCAGAATGTTCAACTTAATTCTCACGATCAAAACAAAAGGCCATAAACTCGCTCTCCCATTCATTTGTGACAAGATAGATCTATTAAGGTGAAGAGTATCTGCAACTTGGCACTCTTTCCTTTTTCTTTCTCCTCAAAGCACATCTTCATCTTCACTCTAATTTGACTCTTCGACTGCTTCTGTTATTGATGGGAGTTTATTAGCAACCAGCTCATGTGTAGCTACAGGTCATTTGTCTCCTTTCACAGCTCTCTTTTCGGGTGCAACTGCTTTTTCAACATTTGCTGTACTGGCAGGAATCAATTGGCTTTGACTTTGCTCTCCTGCACTTTTATCTATACTTTTATCTTCACCTTTATCTGAATGTAGACTCCTTGTGCCTTCACCACTTTGAACATTTTCTGCTTCAGCCACTGGTTCCGTCCTCACAGCTTGGTCAAGTCAAACCCCTTCTTTCTCAGCATTGACTCTTGCAGGATCAGACTCTGTGTTTTCAAGAGGACACCGAACTTTGTGTGTGCAGCTTTCATTAATTCAGTTCGGAAGACCAACACACTTCATAGCTGTGGTTGTCACCAATATAACTTGAAACAGTACTTTCCACCTTGGCTCCAAACAAGTCTTCCTCACATGCTTCCTTACTACAACTCAATCTCCAGCTTTCTAGCTGTGACACTGTTCCTGGGCTTTTTGAGCTGTTGCTTCTTCAACCTGATAAGACAAAGAGCGAACCACATCAGCCAGGCCATTGCAATAATCCAGCACCAAGTCATCTGTTATATTCACAAGTGCATTTTCAGGTACTGCTGGTAGTCTCATTGCACGACCCATCAGAACGTTGTGGGGTGACAGTCCTGTGTTCCTGTCAGTGGTGCTACGCATGCTCATCAGAACAAGTGGCAAAGCATCAAGCCATTTAAACGCTGTAGAAGCACAAATCTTTGCCAATCGAGTTTTCAGTGTTCCATTGATTTGCTCCACAAAGCAATATGCCTCTGGTCTGTAACTACAGTGCAATTTTTGCTCAATGTTCAGTGCTGAACACAACAACGTTGTGATCTCATTATTAAAATGAGCTCCTTGATCTGAGACCAAAGAAGTCAGGAATCCATACCTAGGTATTAGTTGGCAGAGCAGCAACTTAGCTACAGTAAGACTATCATTCCTATGTGCTGGATAAGCCTCAACCCAATGGAAGAATACACACACAATGATCAATATGTACTTTAATCCATTGCAGGCAGGCATCTCAATGAAATCAAGTTGCATTCTGTTAAATGGACCTCCCAATCTGCTTATGTGGCTCAAATTAGCCACTGTGTGTTCATTTGCTGGCATGTAACACATCTGTGACAAACCACTTCTGCAATCAATCTAAATCTGGGGTTGTACCATGTCTGTTTGAATGTGCGAATCATTCCATCTCCGCCAAGATGAACTTGACTATGATAATACCTCACCATTGAGTTCAACAAACAATCTAGAAACTCAACTTTCCCTTCATTTGTAATCCAGACATCATCTCCCTCTCTTCGAGCATAACCTGCTTTTATACAACTTCTGTGTCCTTACTCTGTTGCCTCTTCCTGCAATCTCTTAATTTCATCCTATGTATCAATCAATGACATCAAGGAATGTTGATTTGTCTCACTTTCATCACTCCTCTCTTCATAGAAGGTGATGCAATAGAGTGCACAATATCTGGCAATTTGGTCAGCATAGGCATTGCCCAACGATACATAATCATTTGACCTCTGGTGGGCCACACAATTTGACCTCTGGTGGGCCACACAATTCACAATGGCAATCTTCTCAAGTAACTGTAATGCATTAAACAAATTATGAATTCCTTTGCCGTTTCCAATGGGTGATCCAGAAGAGGTCATGAAACCCCTGTGGTGCCATATCTGGACAACACCAAATCCGTTTTGACTATCTGTGAATATTGTCACCTTGAGTTGCTCTGACATGCAGCATGCTCTTGTAAGAGCAACCAATTTGGATACTTGGGCAGAAATGACTCCTTGGAGCCATGAGGCTTTGACCACTCCTGAGAGGGTGCAAACTACATAGCCAGCTCCCAGATTATTTTTACTGTCTCTTAAACAGGAGCCATCAACAAAGACAACTGGTTATTCTCCTCTAAAGGAGTATCCCAAATATCAGGCCTGGATTTGGTGCACAGTTGAGTGACATTGAGGCACTCATGTTCAGTGACATTGAGGCAGTCATGTTCCATTTCATTAACATCATTTGAATCATCAACATTTGCAGGCATCAATGTAGCTGGACTCAAAGTGGCGCATGTCACAGCATTTGGGGATCCCAGTATCAATAACTCGTAACAGATAAGACGGGTATTAGTCAAATATTGGGACTTGGAATGGGCCAAAAGTATTTCAACTGAATGTGGGACATAAACAATTAAAGGGTATCTCATCACTATGCCTTCACATTGACTGATGTTCAAACCAGTCAAAGCCATGGCTTTCAAACAGCTGGGCAAAGGTGCTGCGACAGGATCTAATACGGTGGACAAATATGCCCTGTCCTGTTTGTTCCTCCATGTGACTGTGTCAAAACAGAAATAGCACAACCATCACATTCATGACAAAATGGTGCAAAACCTTTCGAACAATCTGGCATTCCCAAAGCTGGAGCTCTGCACAAACTCTCTCTCAACTCAGTGAAAGCTTTCATGCATTCTTCAGTGAAAGGGACTGTATATGTGACTTCTTAATGTGTCTACTTCTGCAATGGTTTGGAAATTACTGAAAAATGTGGGATCCATTGGCGACAGTAGCTCACCATGCCCAAAAACATTCTGATATCTGTCTGTGTATCTGGGGGATTCATTTGTATAATTGCTGCAACTCTTAATCAGGACACATTCCTTACACCTTTCTCAGTTTGGTGGCCTAAATACTTTACTTCTTTCTGACAATACTGTAACTTTGCAGGGAAAATCAGGTGCCTGTTTTCACTCAAATTATTCAATAATGCTATGGTATCTTGCCTGCAAGCTTCACGGGTATTGGATGCAACCATCATGTCATCAATGTACTGCACTAAAGAAGACTAGAATGGCAAGTTTAAAGACTGTAAGTTCTTCTTTAATATCCAATTAAAAATGGACGGAGATTCTGAAAACCCCTGCGGAGCTCGACACCATGAATATGCATGGTTGCTGAATAGGAAAGAAAAGAGGACCTGATGCCCCTATTTATACTTTTTTAGCGCCACGTTTGTGTCATTTTTTTACGCAAAAGCGGTGCAAACTTGCAAAATTAAATTGTATTTTGTAAGTTTGCTCTACTTTTGCGTAAAAAAGCAGCGCAAAAAAAGTATAAATACGGGCCTTGCTATCCTTGTGCAATGGCACTGAGAAAAATTCTTGAGATAAATCAATCACTGAAAACTATTCTGCTTCACAAGGAATATGAAATAAAATCACTGCTGGATTTGGCACTATGGGAACAACAGGATACTACAATTTCATTCACCTTTCTCAAACCTGAACTATGAGATATTTCCCACTTGGTTTTCGCAGACCCATAATTGGTGAATTACAGGGGCTACCCATCACCTCCTTTACCACTCCCTGCTCAACAAAGTCTGCAATTACTGGGGTAATTCCCTCTATTACTCAGACCTCATTTGGCTGCACAGTCACTTTGACTGGTTCAGCACCTTGAATAATTCCAATATCCTTTCCAGAAAGATCTCAAACTCTCAGCATTACTGTTTCTTGTAATTCATCAGGCAAGTTTTTAACTGTCATGGCAACAAACAATGTAATGAGAGGATACACCTAATCAGTTTGACTAGAGGTCTCATCATCGCTATTAGTTGGAATTGCTATCCCTTCATGTGTACATGGGATGGAACATTTTAATTTGCATGGCAAGTCTCTTCCTAACAGGGTCACAGTACTTGAACACAAACTACAAATCGGTGCAGACCTTCAAAGGTTCCTATTTCTAACTGGAATGGGCTCTGTAATGGGATTTACCAAGTGCTGGTTTGCTACACCTACAACTGGAACTGTTCTACCTGAAAGCGACACATTTGGGACTTCTGCAGAGCTGACAGTGGAACGAGCTGCTCCAGTGTCAACCAGGAATGAAACCTCATGACCCATAACACTCACATTTACATAAGGGCCATGCTGATCTACCTTCATTGAGGCAGCTAACACACATTCTTCCTCTTTTGAACTCTCACTTATGTACTCTTCATTTGCGTCATCATCACTGAAATCAATCAATCAATGGGTATTGTGTGATTAACTGATTCACATTTGTATTTTTTCTTTGTTTCACCTTCTGCTTAGGAACCGTCAACTGTTGCTGTGCCAACAGAGCTTGTGGTATCTGCATTTGCTGTGGGACATAAATTTGCTGTTGGGTAAACTGTACTTGTTGCTGGGAAACTTGCATTTGGACTACTCTCCAGTAGGAACATTCATGCCTTCATTTTGGGGTCTTTGAACTCTCTGATTTTGAAATTGACTGTTGTCAACCATCTTCCCAACACCACCACCTTGCACCAAATTATTTATATTACTAAATGGACACTCCCGTTTTCAAAGTCTGACGTTGCCACACATATGACAAAGAAGCATTTTCTTCAGGTTCTGAACATCAGCCATGTTCTCATTCAGATCTACTCAAATCCTACGACCTCTACCTCTGAGCTGAGGCACCATATTGCCTGGCTGCTGTGTTCCCTGCATTCCTCCTGTGTTCATCGCTCCTTGCGGACCTTGCATACCTGCTGCTTGGGCAGACTTGATCTGCATCACCATTGCCATTTCCTTCAAACTTTTCTGCTTCAGATCAATTTCATCACCACAGTATTTTCCATATTGCAAAACCTCATCAATTGGCTTTCCTTGCCATCAAATCAAATGATTCTGAATAATATTACTAAGTTCAGGCTTCAATCCCTGAACAAATCTAAACACAAAATGAATCATGTCTCTCAGGTCAATAATTTCTGCTTTCAGCAGTCTCTCACAATAAACATGAACAGACTCCTTCACTTCCTGAGATGTCCTGTCAATCCTTTGCCAATCAATATCTTTGGGGGAAAGGATAGTTTTCAAAAACTCAATCACCTTGTAATAGTTTTAACTCACGTCTTCAGTCGGTGCGTCTGTTACTGCATCTCTTGGCCGCTCATGTGTTGGCCAATCAATGCTCCGCTTGCATGCAACCCAATCAATCACTCAATCAATCAGGAAATTGTAAAGTGCACTACTCACCCATGAGGGTCTCAAGAACCCACAAATCTGCTGGAACCACAGTCTCAAACAAAGTGTTCAAATCTTCCCACAAACACTTCTCAAGCTTGATAAACCTTTTCGTTTGCTGGTACCATTCCCCTCAACTTTGGATAATCATTTGTAACTGACAATATGCCACTTCTGCAATAAGGAACATAAAAAAAATTCCCTCCAGGAATTTCTGTCAGTGGCATCATTATTACAGCTCCCTCAGCCTGCTGTATATCATTTAAAGATGCAGTCAGCATCTTCTTCTTATCTCTTTTCTTTGTCCATCTCCCGTCCCATTTATCTAATACTCCCCATATTTGAATGTTTTGAATCAACTCCTTAATGTGAATTTTCATTACAGGTGATCTCATGTTTGCAATGTCTCTCGCATCAAATTATTTTTAGTAACTCTAATTCAACTGTTTAGATTTATTCATTTAAATTTCATATTTCTCTGCCAAGTTAGTCAATTTCTCATAAACCTGCCACGCTCCAAGAGTAACACCCTTGCGTATAAAACACAATTCTTTTTCATTGTACGAATCTAATCTGTCTAACTCAAGGGTTCCCTCAATCATTTAATTTAATTCTAATGTAATCTGGCCATGTTCAATGTATTTTCTCCCTCTGGTCCAATTCCTGGAACTGATGTTCCACTCAAATTATCTAACCACTCAGTCAATTGTTGGGATCTCAATCCTTGTAAACAAATGTTATTACCATTGTTTCGGGGTAAAAACTGTGGTACGCAACACAGGGCTGTCATAGCCTGCTCTTGAGTCATCACAGATGATCCTACGAGGCACGGGCGACATGTCACATCAATCGGTGGACCAACTCCATTATGTGTCTGATTCAAATCAAAGGAATTCATAGGGGTCATGGCTGGCACAATAGTGCTCAGTCTTTCCATTTCTGCATTAGTTCCAAAAGGCAAATTGATTGCTGAAACTGGATTTGAAATCTGGAGATCAATCTTCTTATTACCCTGGGCATACAATAGGACTACTGGACCTATGGTTACAGCAACTGTTAATGCTTCTGGTCCAGACAAATGTCCATGACTTAGCGGGAATATTATCAGTATCTTTAGCGTGTCAATACTGTACCAAAAGCTTGATTTGACTGACTCGGGGCAGTACTTTGTGGTGTCATCACTGGGGAATACATTGACATGGTGTTTCTGATTTATGACTTGTGCAGGGGTCTGTGCATTAGGTGTGGACTCAAATTGAGTCATTCCTACATTTTGAATTGGCTGTGACATAACTGGAACTGGGACATCATGAACCATATTAACATTTGGAACTGTTGGATGAACCGCTGGCACCTGTGCAACTTTTGCCTTAGGTATATTTGGAATTATCTGAACTTGTGCTTTGTGCAACTCAAGCCGTGGCAACACTTAGGACTACATTCTGGTTTATTGATGTGACTCAATTATACAGTGGGGAATGATTCAGCAACAACAGAGTTATTAATTCATCATTTGAATCACTTGCGACATCTGCTACCCTTTTATTTTCACCCAATTTCTGTTCTGTATCTTGTTCAGATTTCTTTTTTCTTTTCGAATTAACACTTCCATCCCCTTCCTGAGTATTTGCTGGGAACAACTTCACTGCGTGTAATGTATCTGCTCTCCAAATTCTCTGCTCTGCATCCCACCTAGTTTCTCCTAATGTCTTTTCTGCTGTCCTTATTCTCTTTTCAAATTTTGGAGTCTCTTTTTGTCTCGCAAAGACCTCCCAAATTGCATGTGCTTCAAATTGTGCAGGTCTAGGAAGAGGTTTTGATTCATACAGCACCCACCTCGAATTCTCCAAAATTCTCAAATTAAAGGTTCCACAACAGGGAAAAACTAAGGTGCCTTCCTTCTCAGTTATTTTGCACCATTGATTTACCCAAAGACATGCTGAAACCTCTCTCTCCTCCATTACCTCAAATGCTGGTGTACCCTGAGGTGGAGTAGGCTCACTCTCTCTATATGGAATAAAAACACCTTCCCTTAACGTGCTCCATAAAGCTTTGAAAAACTTAATCTTTACACAGATCTGATTCAAAAACACAAAATCTACAAACCCAGGAGGTAATTTTCAATCCCACAATCTCTTTCATGAGCTGTTCTCGAGCTAGAGCAGCGCAGTCTTGTCTACCAATCTGTGCGCTGCTTTTCTCACCAACCGAACTATCCCAGCACGGACCAAATGACCTCACACTCACTTCATTCAGCAGCTGTGGCTCACCTCAGAGCAGCTCATACACCTCTCACACAAACCTAAATCCAAATATTGCAAGCACAAAACCAAAACCTGTCTGCTCTCTACAGATATGACTCAAACGCTTTGAAAGCTGTACAGAACTTTCAACTGTGCCCCTTCGCACAATCAGCCACTCTTCCGGCTGTGGCTTTCTCACAAACGCTGGTAAGATTTGACCCACAAACCTCACTCTGATTGATAAGGATCCTACGGGTGTACTCAGGATTCACCTAATACCAACCAACAACACACACACTCAAGAGAAATATACTGGTATTATTGACAGTGCTCAATTGACCCACACCCTACCTGCAGACAATAAATTAACCAAGTATCTCCATACACTTGTACAATACTCCGGAGTCTTAGGCCTTCCAGGACCTGTTACAACAATAACCATGTGGGCAATATTTGAGCACAAAGTGCAGCATTCACTTGGAGTGCGCCAACTCCCCACTCTCTTAATTTGAGTACGCAAACTCCCTACTTAATTACCTTGGAGTACGCAAACTCCCTTCTTACATCACACTTCACTGTGATTTGCCAAAGCACTGCAAGCGCAATCCCTACTCAAAACACATACAGTACACATGTAACACAAAACTGGAAATTCATCAACCCGTACACTACACCAAGGACAACTCACAATGTGGGCAAATTCTGACACTTCTGCTCACAAGACAAAAACATAGCTCTGCTACCAAAAACTGCGGGCGCGCTAGGCCTGGTAAAAGATTTTCCTTCCCAGGTTTCAGTTCACAAACCACCAGCGCTCCGATGAGACACCATGACCAATCTCAGGGCGACTGAACCTTTGGACTTGGTGTAGAGTGTAGTAGTCAGAATCACTATACAAACAAAGGGGAATGCAGCAGACTCATAAAAAACGCACCAATCCCTATAGGTTCCTAACTGTCCACAACAAAGAAGAAAAAAGTAGTTAATTCTAATATCTATAGTGTGCAACTCAACCAAAGCTCCTGCTGCAGGAGGAGCTTATAAGGTAAGAAGAACCCTGATAATGAAAACTATAATGGCAGTGCACCACTAGGTTAGCAATTATTTAGATAGAATATAAAGAAAGTAAAATTCACCTGTGGTAAAGATTAAACAAATCTTCTTTTTATTTCCTTCCAATTCCAAATAATTTTTTCACAATGATCTTGTTACAGCATTATAATGACAGCCAACGCGTTTCGCCCTTCAACATAGGTGCCGGCGTGGTGCTGCCGGACTTCTTTCGGCATGATTGGCTATTCACCGTAATAATGGTCATGGACATTACCCCTCTGATACTTTGAACAAATTTCGGGCACATTAGAAATACTTTCCTAAAGAACATTCCAATTATGACCGACTGGATATTATATAGCCCTGAAGAAGCCCTATGTTGAAGGGCGAAACGCGTTGGCTGTCATTATAATGCTGTAACAAGATCATTGTGAAAAAATTATTTGGAATTGGAAGGAAATAAAAAGAAGATTTGTTTCGTCCTTACCACAGGAGAATTGGACTTTCTTTATATTCTATCTAAATAATTGCTAACCTAGTGGTGCACCCCCATTATAGTTTTCAGAATCATTCAAGCACAAATCAATGACCTTATACCATAAACAATACTAAAACCTGTGAACAATTTAACACTAAACTGAATAAAGTTTCAAAACTTTATTACAATCAATGTTACATATATGGTGCACAAAACTAAGTTATAAACATCCATGAAAACTATAGGATGACCAAAATGTCTGAAAAGATTTAACCTACAAAGCACTCCAAAAGAATAATATAGATTAGGAACAACACAATATGCACATTATTACCAGATTTCAAATCAGATGACGGTGACATCTGTTAATCATCAAAATACAGTTTAACATTCAATACCAGAGCTGGGCCATCCCTATGGCTAACACAAATTTGGACTTGCATGTGTGGGAACAGGCTAACACATGAGGACAAAAGCAAAATTAAAAGAAAGACAAAAATAATGTAGAAAACATCTAACTAGAATAACTTACTACAAAAATACGTTGGTGTAAGTAACTGACTAAAGAAACATGAAACCACATTTAGTTATACCTCTCCTCTTGGGACAGTAGACAGGAGCAGTTTGTCAGGCAGGACGGTCACCTTCTTCCGGCGTCACTTGACATCAGCATCAGGAGAGTGCAGAACATGAGCTGCACATATGACTAAATCAGCAGTTCAGAATTAGTTGGGCTTATTAGTACTGAACTACATAACAGAATAGGGCACTCAGACTAAGATGAGAAAACTCATCTGAAGACCTAAAGAATAGAGGGTGACAGTAGACAATACAGAAGTGGACAGCTTCAAGGCAGGAGGGAATCTGAGTGCAGACTGATTCAGGAACAGACTGACTTCAGTTTCAAAGTTCCTCACTAATTAAAATATGAACAATCCTTTTCGATTGGTCCTTCAGGTGGGTGCATTTCGAATGCCAGATTCAACATCCAACAGCTGCGGATGGCACCACCAATTCTGCTACTTTTCCAGATCTTCTCAGTAAAAGTTCATTGCTCAATCTCATGACCACATATTTTCGACAAAATATTACATTCTCTAATTAGTTATTACTTAAGATCCTTTCTAACGACACCCAATATAATAAACTAATACTTTTCACATGAGAACTATGAATTTCCTGTCTTGTTCAACAGCTAGAACAAACTGTGTTACACTGGTATTCTGAAACATGTTTCTTGCCTTCACTGTAATAGGACATTGAACATCACGTTAACAGCCTAGGAAGAAGAATTCAGGTCAGAGGGAACAGAATAAACAAGTGATTTTCCATTACTACTGCACAATGAATCTCTTCAGCCCTTGTCAAGCTAAGAAGCCTAAATAAACATTAATGCAGCGGTTCCCACCCTGTGGTCCGCGGTCCCCCAGCGGTCTGTAACACATTCCCAGGGTGTCCGCAGACCTGGGCTGGCCGGACGATACTTCTTCACCTGAGGCTTCTCGCTGCATGTTTTTATATTTATTACTCCACTTGTGCAGCAGTTTGAAAAGCATGACATAGTTACATGTACATCCAGCAGCATTCATGGAAAAATAAAAGCGTCAAGATAACTCTAATGATTAATGTACCTGCTGGAGAGAGATGAGAGTTTGGTCTAGTGGCAGTTTTTACTTATCTAAGGTCGTGCAGATGGTTAATATACTTGCTGCAAAGAAAGTGTATCATGCAAAGAGCAGTGTTTTATGTGCATAGCACAGTGGGTTACTGCTTTTATCACAGAGATTCTTTTATTTAAGTTACAATTGTAATTTAGCACAGTGAGCTATGTACTACTATCAAAGAGCTGCATGCAAACTGCATGACACAAATTAGAAAGTTGTTTTTCCCCAGCCTTTTGTTATCCATACGCTGCTAAAAACGGTTTGCTTGCATAGAAATACATTCTTATTTTTAAAGTCGGCGCTAACCACTGTGTTATGTTCTGAATCCTGAGTTTGTGCTTCTCTATACCAAGCACTCTTAGAAAGTGCCTACCAGTATGAATGACATGTGAATCCTATACCTTGTACTCCCCTGTAAAATGTTCCAACACCCTATATAACAAATTAATTACATGTGACAGAGAGCCTGTGAAGAGATGAGAGGCCCTTAAAATTTTACTTCCTTTCCTCACCACATATTTATGTGAACAAGCTTTCTCAGATCTTATATACCTGAAAAATAAAAACATAAATTGCTTTGGAAATGTAGAATCTGACCTGAGGATTCAGCTTTTCTAAAAAAAACGAAACATTGAAAAGTTATTCGCCGAGATGCAGCACCAACCTTCCCATTGCAATGTTTCAATTTTTTGCATAATTTTTCAATAGAAAATAATTATATCTTTAGTAATTCAGGTATTTGTTTGGTGCGTACTAGTTTGTGTATTTTTTGTAAATTACTGTTTTAATGCTTGAAATTTAAGTCATACAAATTGCTTGGGGGTTCCCGGATTCCAGTAGTGATTCAGTGGGGGTCTTCAAGAGTCAAAAGGCTGGGAACCACTGCATTAAGACAATAATAAATCTATTGCACATCCTACAATTCAAACATACAAAACAAATTGTTCATTGCAAACATCGTTTATAACATGTTAGAGCTAATTTTAAAAGTGCATTTATTTTTCTGCACGCATGTAATTCATGTTAATAAAACTCATTAAGTTCATATAAATGCATTTAATTCATATTCATTTAATACTTCATTTTTAATCCACATTTTAATGAAATATTCTTTTAAGTTAACTCATTTTAATACTTCATGTAATAAAATGCAAAACTCTGATGTTAAAATGCGGTGCACAATATGAATGATGGCCACCTGGTTCATCATAATTCAAACATGCACATTTTACAACTCATTTTATTTTCTCAGTTAGGCCTTTAAAAGTAGGTTATTTAGTCACCATATGCTAACTTCTATGCCACTAGTTTGTTAATCAAATTTGCTCTCTCTCTCCAGTTATTCTAGTGTTAGGTGGGCACTAAGAGACCTGCATGACATCCTCAGCCTGACCCTCAAATTCCTACAGGAGGCCTTCTTCGCTTGTCAGCCCACTCTTCTAGCCCTCAAAACTCGTAAGACCTCATTTACTGAATACTAGAACCCCTCTGCTGCATTTTCCCATTGTTAACACAATTTTATTTTGAAATGCCGAACCTACTGTGTCATATTTCAATGAAAATGCAGGTAGAATTAACAATAAGCGAATAAAAGAAAAATGGTAGATCATGTGTAATTATAGTCACCTCCAGCAAAGAAGTCCACTTTAAAAGAACAACAATGCAATTAGCAAAGTACATCAGGGCCCGGAAAAAACATAGGGGTATATTTATACTTTTTGGTGCAAAACTTCACTAATACAGTTTTGCACCAAAACGTTTAGCACCGGTTTGCGCCATTCCTGACCACCAGCCGGGCACCATATTTATGGAATGGTGCAAGCCGGTGCAAAGGGTGGGCTAGCGTAAAAAACAATGTTAGCCGGGTGGTGCTGGCGGTATGTCCCCTGGGCATGGCCATTGCACCCTGTGCCATGCAGGGTGCCACAGGTTGGGCCCCAGATGGCACTTTAATTAAAAATAAAAAATACTTACCTATACTTACCATACTCACCTGGGCTAGGGTCCTCCATCCTCTGGTGTCCCTCTGGTGTGGGTGGGGGTATTCCTGGGGCTTGAGGAGGGTACCTGTGGACCCATTCCATGGCGTTAAACCATGGAAATGGGTCCACCGGTCCATTAACACCTGGTCTAACCCAGGCGTTAAATAATGATGCAAGGCAGGCTTGCACCATTATTTAGCCCCTCCTCCCACCCGTGCATGGGGGGATAAATATGGGGCTATGGAGTTGGCACCATTTTTTAGATGGGAACGCCTACCTTGCATTTCATTGACGCAAGGTAGGTTCATGCATCTAAAAATTGGTGCAAACTCCAATATTTTGACGTTAGACGGGTCTAACGTCAAAATATAAATATGGAGTTAGTTTTGTGCCAAATTTGCGTTAAAAAATGACGCAAGTTCAGTGCAAATGGGGTATAAACATGCCCCATAGTCTGTCCGCTTAGTGTGACACACAGGGATTCCTACTGTTTTCTCAACAAGATGGATTTGTCAGGAGCACCTCTCTTTCACAGCACGGACAACCTATAGCACGAAAATAGGAGCCACCGTCCTTTCCCATTGGCATGATTATTGTCCGGTGCCATCGTTGGTTAATTACTACAAAGTTCTCGAGGACCAGGAGCTGCCCATTAGATCATCACTAATTAGCCGTGCACCAGCATAACACGAAAAACCAGATATATATTTATTGTAATATCGCACTGTCATTAAACTCTATTTTATGAAACGTTTTCCTATAAGCGAGAGTTAATGAGCCTCGCCTACACAGTTCAGGTTTTTCATCTCTCTCCCTTTGCGTGCACTTTCGCCTCTTAAACGTACAAAAAATATAATGGCAAAAAAAACTAAATATTCCTGGCTAATGCGTGTGCTTTTGCTGCTCTCTTGTGGTAATTGGCCAGAACAACAAGTGAACCAGGACTAGAAACAATGGGAGCAAATAGTAATTTAGGTAGTGTTCCTTTGGGGCCTATTTGTACTTTGCTTGTGCCGTTTTAGCGTCAATAATCTTGAGACTAAAACGGCGCTGAGCTAACTCCATATTTATATTTTGATGCTAGCCCTGTCTAGCGTCAAAATATTGGAGTTAGCGTCATGTTGTGGATCCGGGCAAACTACCTTGCACAAATTAGTTGCAAGCTAGGCATTCCCATCCACAATATGACGCTAAACCTTACTGCCTTATTTATACTCTGGCGCAGAAATGACGCGCACAGAGTAGGCGGACCCAAATAATGGTGCTAAGCCTGATTAGTGTCATTATTTAATGCCTGGATCAGGCCAAGAGTTAGGGTACCAGTGGACCGATTTAGATGGCCAAACATCATGGAATGGACCCACTGATGCACACCCCAAGCCCCAGTAAAACCCACACCCACACCCACACCAGAGGACACCATAGGATAGGGACCCCACCCTGAGTAAGTATAGGTAACTATATTTTTCTTTTTTTAATGTGCCATTGGGGGCCCTTACATGGGTCCCTCTGCCTGGCACTGGGTCTTATGGCCTTGCCACGGGGACACTGGTCCCCTGTGCTGGCCACTGGGGTGGTGGGCATGACTCCTGTCTTTACTAAGACAGGAGTCACTTTTGATTGCTAGTTCGTTAGAAAATGACGCTTAGCTGGTTGGCGGCATATTTGCCGCTAACCAGCTTAGCATCATTTCTGACCCACTAGCGCCTTTTACCCTACCGCCATCCCCTCAGCGTGCATCTTTTTTTTAGGTGCTAACCTATCCCTATCACTGGCGTGCCCTATTCCATAGATATGGCGCACGGATTATGCCGTAAAATTGTGTCAGCGCAGTTCTGCGGCAAAAAACATAACTATGCCCCTTAGTTTCTAAAGCTAAAGTGAGCTCGTGGAGAGCTTGTAACCAATGAAAACAGAAGAGGCCTTTCCACATCTCTAGACCTTATGCCTTGTGGCTCACAATACAATTCTATACAGGTAAACATTGACATACAAGAACCAGAAGTACAGTGTGTTGGTTAGCAGGATCAGGTTTAAAAGCCTGGTAAATTTACAAGTGAACAAGTAATTGGAGAACGCACTTAAATAAGCATGAATGGAGGATCAACAAAATGCTACCCAGAACCCCGAAATCTAATACCTACTCATTTACAAAAGACGCTTGAAAGTTTCTGTATGTCACAGGCCCCCATACAAAGAGGGGCATACATGGCTCCTGACCCTTCATTTTCATTGTCACTTGGCTGAGGCTTAGCCAGGGTATCACAATATTTATAGTACGAACTCACAACTTCTTTCTTAATCGTATTTATGTCTAAGAATTCCAGAAGTCAAAGTGTCCTTGATTGCAGCACAGCTATACTTAAGACAATCTGCATTTATTTGAATCTAGAAAGGCCACCCTCAGTGGCATCACTGAAGGCTCCCCATCATCTACTCTCATCCAAGTATATCCTACGTCGGTAGAAAATCTACAAAATATTGGATCCCCTCCATCCTCCTGACCTCATACCATATTCAAGCTGTCAGCAGTAGCATATGTATTCAAACATTATTAAAGTATTTGGAAAAGGAAACTGTATACAAAAAATGTCTCTACAATGCCCTACTAACAAAGGCTAGCGTTTGACAGAGCAGGTGATCACCATAAATTGGTGTTTCATCCACAACGCCAAACATCTTGACCTTTTAGAGGTGAGGCGTTTCTGTCGGCTCTGCGAGCAGAAACCCTTGAACCTGGCAGTTCGACCATAGTAGGGCCATTGAGTCACAGTTGTAGTCACCCTGCTCTAATTAAATGGACGACCATGACTGATTTTTTTGTTTCCAAATGTTCAAAACCCCTGATGCGCAGAAAGAAGACTCAATGCCCGTCAGGGAGATTCATCTTTACCTTTGCAGCATAATAGCTTGCATTGGGTTTTGTTGCTACAAGGCAAAAAGAGAATGTCCAGTCAGTGCATGAACATGGCAGCCTGCTTGGCATTCTAAAGAATTGAAGTAGCGCACTAAAGAATGTACTTTCATCACAGAGATCCCTGCTTGCAGGTAGACAGTTCTAAACATGGCTTGCGTTACTCCTGGTGACCAAGGGAATGTAGGTAAGAGATTTCCGCAACTTGGCAGACGGGCGGACCATTTGTTGTGGTCTAAATTATCTCTTAGCCTAATTCTCATTTTGCGCTTGTATGTATGCACAAATCATTTGCTCTAATCATGGCATTTAACCATAAGTGGTTAATAAATCCTACCCACATTTTCAATTACAGAATAATAGCTTTAACAAAGAAAATCGTGTTTAGTGATAGGAATTAGCTAACTTACTGGTGTTGTTTTTTGTTAAATAATTTTTATTGAAATAGAAACAAAGCATAAGACATAAAGTTAGACGCTTTTAATGCTATATTATACAAATTATATGTAAAATAGTGAGAAAGCATAGCTTGGCTGTGACATTATGCGTTCCAAAAGGGGAAATGAAATGTGCCCAATGACATATATAATGTGTGCATAACTGTATTCATGCAAACAAAAAGAGCAGCAAATTGTGAACTGAAGTATATCTATAAGTAGAAATGTGGAATTACCATTACATATCATGCGCATGCAGTATTATACAATGTGGGAAAAACATACTAATCTGGTTAAATTGACATTTACATAGTTATCCCTATTTATAGTATGTGAAATGCACATATAAACATGTATTTAAATGTGCATTGAGGTCTATGTTAAGTTGGTTCGAGTTAAGGCCTGAATTGTTTTTATGTGTTTAACCTTCAACGTGGTAGTTTTGCTCTTGCCGTATATTTCTTTATTTGCAGGTGTGTCTGCAGAAGTATTCAGTTAGTGAAAAGCTTATTCTTAGTTGTAGATAAAAGGGTATGGGAAGGCAGGTTGCCAAGGACAGGGAGTGTTAACGTGGAGTTGTGAAGAACTCCCCGAGATGAAAGTCTAATGAGAAGATACCTTTCAAAATCGTGTACAGGCCATGTTAAGTTACTGGCAGTGACATCAGCTACCTGAGATTCAGTGGGATGAGTGTTTTATCCTGTAAGAGATTCAGATTCCCATTGACCTTTGACTAGAGTGGTCTCTTTGAGACTTAGGGAGGTACAGACCTCTGTTTTTCCTTTGCTTTGGCTGACGTGGCTTTATGCTGCGCACATCCCTCTTTCAGGAACTTCTACAGAGGTTTTGGTAGTACCGACACTCTTAATTAATTCCCTATTACCTTAACTAGAGTATTCTTGGGGTTTCCTAGAGCCAATCCTAGAGCCAATTAGAATAGTTACATGTCTATAGATTCAGTGTTTAGGCAGGAGAATCAAAGCTTGGATTCTGAACATCAAATATTCTTTCTTATTTTCTGTATTGCTGCTACTGAGGTTTTGGTTTGTCTCATGTTAGTGAGCTGTAACCTACTTTAAAGCTTTAACTCAACTTTCGTAATTCTGTATTTGTATAGTATGTTTTTGAGACTCATTTACATAAGTTTAGATTTGGACATGTAATCATTCTTTTGAAGTTTGATTTTGCCTCCGAGATTTAATGTGTGACCAAATGAGTTGCACTGTAAATGGATTTGAATGGTTTATTGTGTTTTTCCTCACCTCTCAGAACTTTCAAAAAGATTCATCGGATCCAGAAAACTAATAAGATTGCAAGATGCTGGATCAGATGGTTGCAGAGAATGCATGATAATGCAAAGTGAGGAGACCTAGAACCCTATTCTAGATTAGTTAGTCCCCAGAGTCAAATCCCTAGTGCCCATTTCTGGACATTGGAGGGTCAGCAGAGTTGTGGAGATTCGGAAGAGTCGTATTGGTGATGGAGGTGTATCAACAGGGTCGTAAGTTGCAGCAGTTCATGTTTAGTTTGCGCTGGTTGTGAGATTAGGTGGTGTCTTGCAGAGATGTTTTGAATGTTGTGTGAGAGTGGTGATTTGTAAACAAATTGGAGAGGTTATTGAGTCGGACATGACCTAAGATCCCTGGATAGTATTAAAAGATGCAGAAGACACCATATTATAATTGTTTGCTAAGTGGTTGTGCTCGTTGTGAGACGTCATCAAGGCACAGTTGACTTAGGGACCTATCTTTGTGTGAATGTGAGACTATTGGTATATTGGATGTTAATGCGCATAGTGAATCTATACTAATCTGGATGATATATCACAGATCGAGGCATCATTCAAAGTGTTCCGGGAACTTCTTGTGTGACTGAAAACTGTTGAGTCTTTATTGGAGCAGACACAGGTTATTGGCCCTCATCATGACATTGGCGATAAATCCCGCTTGCCGCCAAGGTGATGGCCGCCAACATACCGCCGCGGTGGCGAATATCCGTTCGCCATATTATGACACACACACACCAATTTGACAGAATACTGCCACATACACAAATCCACCAGCCCAAAAGTCAGTGTTAAACTGTCTGTAACAACACCCATCCCGTTATGCCAACAAAACAACGCCCACTACACCGTGACCCACGAATCAACTAGGCGGACATTCAATGGTGGTAAACCATTGGTGGTACACACCGGTGCACTCAGAATGGACACCCAAATACTAAACCACACAACATTGGCCAATACCAACAACACACACCTGACACATACACACACCACACACACCCATCCACAGCACTATAAAACACACACCCACATCACCCACAAACCTTCACGAATAAAAATTCCCAATGCCAAGCCCTGCATGCTATACCAATGTATGGACAGACCTCTCAGCCCTGAATGGACACCCATCACCAATGCATGCACAGCGCAGGGGAACAAACAATTCCGCAATACATCACCATACACAATCAAAGGTGGCAGGCCAACAGCAACGATAGAGAGGAAGCTAGGGATGTACAATATGTCACAGGCTTGAAGCATAATACATCACTTACATCCCCGCAGGTACCCCAGCCAATGTCAGCGGAGAGGAGGTGCCACAACTATCCTGTCCCCCAACAGAAGATGCCCCCAGTGATGACAGTAACTCTGGACTTCAGGATCTGGATCAACAACCTGTCCCATCAGGGACCACTGGACAGTCGGTCACCCCAGCCCACTCCCAGTCCACCACAGAGCTCCCCCATCAGTATCCAACACCACAACACCCACCCAGTGTCCCCACACCTCTGTCCCCAGGACAAGTCCATCAGCAGGACAGGGACACAAAGGAACAGGGACACTGGGAGGACCACTTCCCACCAGGGGGAGGACAGGCCCAAGGAACTGACTCTCCAGGAGGCACTCAACAAGATCCTGGGGTCCTGCCAACAATCTCAGGACACGATGGGCCAGATCCTCGGCAACATACAGAACAAATGGCTGCAGGAGGAACACCATCAGGAGATCAGGGAGGACTTGCAGGGCCTCAACACCACCATGATCTCCATGGCAGGGGTGCTGGCAGACATGGCCAACATTATGAGGGAATCAAAAGCACAGCAGCGGGTCCCTACCACTAGCCAGTCTATTGGCCGGCCCTCCACTTCCGCTGCAGCTAGTGGACAGAAGGCCCCACCACAGGACCCATAGGCCACCACCACCCCTCCCCCTGCAGAAAGTGAACCACCCCGTAAACGTTCCCTGCGACCCAGACAGAAGCCAGAGAAACTTGCCAAGACCAAGACCACCGCCAGGAAATGAGACTCTCCTGATTGTCCCCCTGTGTCCCACCCTGTCAACTTGTCCACTTTGAACTGCCTTTGCTCCCCTTCCTACGGCCCTTTGGACACTGGACCTGTGCTACAAACAGACTGGGACAATACCCTGGACTTTCATCTACCATCACCCCATTCCCTTGCACTATTCCCTCAATTTAATAGCGCTACAATAAATACCTGTAATAGGGTTATTGGAACCCTGTACACACTGACAACCCCAGGGCCGTTAGTAATGCACCCCGGGGGTACCTTGGAGTACGACTCGCCGTAAGGAAAACATCATGATGACGTTTATAAGCGGGAAGTAGGCGTGTGGGGCTCGCGTGAAGAAAGAGGACAAACTCAAGATGCAGTGGCAGTGTATAGAGAGGAGGAGCAGGCAAGACGGACACCCGACAAAGACAGCGTAGAGAGCAGAGGAAGCGGGTGCAGCCAGGAGGAGCCACAAGGAGATGGTCGCTAGGGAACACTCGCTGAGGATGTGAATGCCCACCACGTCCCTGGAGGGACGTGGTTAGGTGAGGTACGTACCTGTATACGGGGTTTTAGTACCTTTTTGAAGTTAGTGAAAGAAACTAACATTCCAGCAAAGAGGACCGGATGAAATGCCAAAATTATAACATTAACTTTAATGCACAACAAGGGAAAATAGTATAACGTTTCCTATCGCCGAGAAGAGGGGGGTCCATGAGTAAGCAAAGTCCTCATTGTGCGTTAAAGTTTTCACCCACTTGTTCCACGTTCAGTTATATTTCTTTCCACTCGTGTGAACCACTACCACATACAAGGGAAACACGTAGGGAGAAATAGAGAGTCACTGAAGGTGTATTTAATTGGCACTACCCTCACAAACTCTTTCCTATAGTTGTAATACAAAAGAGAAAAAAAAAAGAAACTTACTTCCTTGTTGTACTTTGTGTTTTTGTTTTCCATGTCCTGGGATGAACTCTAATCTGGAATCAAGGAGTACCTAAAAAAAGAAAGGAAGAAAAGAAAAGACTGTATTTGGAAGACTGAAGAGACTAAACCAAGGAGAGAAAGAATAACAGAGACGTAATTGTGGAAAAGACAATGTTTAAAAGCAGACAACAGACCGGGAAGAAGGGGGAGGAGATAATAAAAGACAATTCTTCATTACGTAATATATATATCTTTTTTTTTGCTCTAATAAGGGAGGGCCTTCTTCTCTAGATATAAACCTTTACAACACCCTTGAACACAACTTGACTAATAGTATTTTATGTGTTGAGAATGTGCATTTAGGGGAACAGTCACATCTAGTACAAATGATCTGAACACTGTGATAGCATACAATTAATGACCTGTAACTGTCTGTAGTAATCACATCAGGACACTGTTGTCATATCACCAACATCTGTAAAATGACAAGCCATAGGTGACTGTAAGTTGAAGTGAATGCCATCATGCTACAGTCACACAGATGAAATCAATAGTCAGAGCAATGATCAGTTCCACTGTCTCACCTGTATTTCATTAGAAGTATTGACGTATAACTGATGTCCTGTTGTCCACATCCTCATCCTCTGCCTCCTCATCCTCACTGTTCTAAGGCTCCACTGCTGCCACAGGGGCATTTCCAGTCTCCTCCTTCTGCAGAAAAGGCAAGTGTTGTCAGAGGGCCAGGATGTGCAACATGCAGCATGCCACTACTGTTAGACTTTTCATCCTTGGCGTGGTCTCCCTTAACTTTTTGCCTCTGTTTCCCAGGTTGTTGATGTATGCTGGACTCTGATTTTGCTGTTTTTGTTTCTCTGGGCACTATACCACTGCTAACCACTGCCAAAGTGCAAGTGCTCCTTTACAAAATGTGTATGTAATTGGCTTATCCATGATTGGCATATCTGATGTATTAGTATGTCCCTAGTATAGTGCACTAGAGGTGCCCAGGGCCTGTAAATCAAATGCTACTAGTGGGCCTGCAGCACTGGTTGTGCCACCCACATAAGTAGCTCTATAATCATGCCTCAGACCTGCCACTACAGTGTCTGTGTGTGCAGTTTTTAACTGTAAATTCGACTTGGCAAGTGTACCCACTTGCCAGGCCTAAACCTTCCCTTTTCTTACATGTAAGGCACCCCTAAGGTAGGCCCTAGGTAACCCCAAGGGCAGGGTGCAGTGTATGGTTAAGGTAGGACATAATGCAATGTGTTTTATATGTCCCGACAGTGAAATATTGCTAAATTTGTTTTTCAAGGTTGCAAGCCCTGTCCCTCTCATAGGTTAACATGGGGGCTACCTTTAAATATGATTAAAGTGTAGATTCCCTTTGGGAGCGGATGGACATGTGGAGTTTGGGGTCTCTGAGCTCACAATTTAAAAATACATCTTTTAGTAAAGTTGTTTTTAAGATTGTGTGTTTAAAAATGCCACTTTTAGAAAGTGAGCATTTTCTTGCTTATACCATTTCTGTGACTCTGCCTGTTTGTGGATTCCCTGTCTGGGTTAGTTTGACAGTTGGGCTGGTTGCACCTCACACTAGACAGTGACACAAAGGGAGTTGGGGTGTAGTCTGCATATCCTGATGAGCCATCTGTGCTAGGAGGGAGGGGAAGAGTGGTCACTCATGCCTGAAAGCGCTGTGCCTGCCCTCACACAATGCAGTATCCAACCCCCTGGTGAGTGTTTGGGGCCTGGGCACAATCAAGAGAGACTTTGCTTTGAAGTAGGCCTACTTCAAAGGAGAAATTGGTTATAAGAAGGGCACCCAAAACCACAGCTGCCCTGCCTGTGACTGTGCTTTGTGGAGCTACCCTGCAGTTGCTGCTTCTGCCAGAGTAAGAGGGCAAAGACTGGACATCTTGTGAAGATCTCCAAGGGCTTGATTTAGAGCTTGCCTCCTGTTGTTTGAAGTCTCAGGGACAACAAAGACTTCTCTCTGCCAGCACCTGGAGTCTCTGGAGAGACTCCCACCATGCCAAGTGGTGCCCATCCAGTTCCTGGGACCCTGAAAGGAGAAGCTGGCATAACCTAAGAGGAAGAAATCCACGCACAGAACACCGTGCGGGGTAAAGATCGACACGACTCCGATCTGCGGCTGAAAAATCGGCACGCCGCCGGCTTCGCAGCTGAAAATCGATGCTTTCCTGCAACGAGACCGAAGAATTGATGCACGGAGCTGGAGAAACGATGCGCAGCATCGCTGACGGAGGCTGGTGAGATCGCAACCCACGCTGCGTGGTTTTCGGATCATCGTGTGGCTGGATTTCCGAGACAAGTACCACTGGGCGTGTAAAAACAACGCAAAGCCTGCCCGGACACGAGTGCGCTGACCAGATCGATGCATCACTCTCCTGCAGAGAGAAGAAACGACGCGCCCGACCCGTCGAAAGGAGAAACAACGCACTTGTGAGTGAAATTGACGCATCGCAAGCCCTTTTTGACGCACATTCGCCCGTGCGGGGTTATTTTTGATGCACCCAAGGTACATTTTCACGCTAACAGTGTTAGTGTGCGTTTACATGAAGACTCTTTTTGCCAATTGAATGCCAGTGCAATGCATAGTGCTCAATCTTGATCCCTGTGTGTGAGACGGTACTGTGTATGCCAACTGTAGTGTTGGTGCTCCCTTTCTTTCCCTCCCCCCCTTTCTCCTTCTGTCATCCTGTTCATGTGTGCATTAGCATCATCTGGCAGAGGGAGCTGCATCCCACAGGACCCAGGAGGCAGAGTCTACCAACGCTGAGAGTACCAGTGGGACGGAGGGTGAGGGGAGCACCACGGTGGAGAGAGGAGGTGACAACACTGACTCAGATACCTCCTCCGATGGAAGCTCCCTGGTGGTGGTGGACACCTCTGTGACCACCCAGGCTGCAGGTACAGTCGCCACCCCCGTACCAGCACCTCAGCAAGTTTCCCGTGCCCGCTCACCCAGGAGGGTGGGCATCTCCTTCATCTCAGGCCCTGCCCCAGTGAGCCCTGCTGCCCTGAGCGAGGAGGCTATTGACCTCCTGAGATCCATCTCTGTAGGGCAGTCAACCATTGTGAATGCCATCCAGGGGCTGGCATCCCAGATGCAGCAATGCAATGCATTCCTGGAGGGCATCCACAGTGGATTGGCGGCCCAGCAGAGATTGATTCAGGCTCTGGCCTCCTCTCTGATGGCAGCCATTGTCCCTGTTCCAACCGTCCTCACTCCAACTACCACTTCCCAGTCTCCTCAACCACAACCCATCCCATGCACACATACATATGAGCATGTACACAAGCACACCAGAGTAGCACAGTCAAACAAAGGCACCACACTTCAGTCAACAAGCACTCACACAAACAACAGACAGTTGCACACATAACCACATCCACTGCCTCCACTGTCTCCCCCTCCTCCTCCAACTCCTTCACAGTCACGTCCACACTCACACCTGCATGCACTGCTTCAATATCAACCACCAGCATCACCCCACCAAGCAGCACACACACCTCACTAGCAGACACCTCCACAACATCCATTCTCGTGTCCCCTGTGTCCTCTCCCATCCTGTCTGTTCCCCCCCCTAAAGGACACAAACGCAGACACTCAGACACCCAACAGCCATCCACCTCACATCAGCACACTGCCCATGCACCTGCACCTGAGTCCAGCAGACGTACTCCTCCAACAACCACTCCCTCAACCTACACTCCCATCCCTCCTTCCTCATCCTGCCCCACCGTCCCTAAGAACCTTTTTCTTTCCCAACTTGACCTCTTCCCTCCCCTTCCCCCTGTCCTGCCCATAAGAGTAGGGTCCCAATGATCTAGCCAAGCACCTCAGCCAAACAGTCCATGGGGACAGTGGAGGCAAGACAGTGAAGGATCCCACTTCACAGGCCAGGAAGGGGAAGGGTCCCACTCCACCAGCTAGGAAGGGGAAGGATCCCATTCCACCAGCCAGGAAGGGGAAGGATCACAATCCACCAGCCAGGTAAGGGAAGAAGCCCTCACCTCCAGCTGAGAAACAGCAGCCCTTGCCTCCAACAGAGGCTTACCAGGAGGCCCCTTCCCCTGCTGAGATACAGCAGCCCTCCCCTTCTGCAGAGGCTGGCAGGGTACCAACACCACCACCACCAGGACACACTACAAGTCGTGATAAGAGATTTTGCATGAACCAAACAAGATTGCAAGCAACAAAAAATGGATTCATGGACCTGAAGACCTGTGGAGAGAGGAGACCAAGTCCAGAAGTCAAATAAGAGTCCAGGAAGGACAGGGGCCCCAGCCAACCTAGAAGATGGTGCAAAGTGGATTCTCCAGTAAGAAGAAAAGTACAGAAGAGCACCAATGAAGATGGCTGCTGGTTCCTGCGTGGTGCAGGTGATGTCCCACATCGAGTTGTTTGCGTTGCTGGATTCTGCCAACAAGCTTTGGTTCAAGCAGGTACGCAGTTTGAGCCAGAAAGGAGCTGTCTGGACCCAGGAAGGACCTGGGGGCCTCAACTCGGACTAAGGAGACAGAGAGGGCTCTCAGAGAGCTGACGGAAGACCAGGCAGCACCCATAAGAGTCCCACAACACGGGGACAAAAAAGATGCAAAGTGCAGTTGTCGCAGCACTACACAGGAAGGTCCCACGCCACCAGAGAACAACTCAGCGAGTTGTGCATCGCAAGATGGAGTGCTGGGGACCTGGGCTACACTCTGCACAAAGGATTCTTTGAAGAAGTGCACAGAAGCCCAAGGAGCTGGAGGGGACGTGGTGCACAGGGGTACTGTTGCAGCACGGGGAGGCAAGCTCTTACCTCCACCAAATTTGGACAGCTGGACCTTTGGACAGTCTGGATTACTTCGGTCCACTACCTGTGTTACAGGGAGCACCCTCGTCGGCAGGAGAGGAGTTCCAGTGTACCGGTCGTCATTGCAAAGGGTGCCTGCAGAAGCACCGTTACTCCACAGGAGATTCCTCTGGTTCTTCTGGTGCAGGGTGAAGACAGGCAGTCCTCAAAGCATGCACACCTTGGAAACTGTTTCAAATGCCGGCTGGAGCTGAAGTTGCAGGTCACAGGAGTTGTCCTGGATAATTTGTTTCAGTTACAGCGGTTCCCTGAGCAGTCTGCGGTTGATCCGACAGTTAGAAGCTGAAGCAGAGGATGCAGATGATTCCTGGAGGAGTCTTGCAAGCTGAATCTGAGGAAATACCCAGAGGAGAGACCCTAAATAGCCCTGAGAGGGGGATTGGCTACCCAGATATGCACCTATCAGGAGGGGTCCTCTGACATCACCTGCTGGCACTGGCCACTCAGAGGTCTTCAGTGTGTCCCCACACCTTGGAATCCAAGATGGCTAATGCCAGGGACACACTGGAGGAGCTGGAAGAGTTCTGGGCACCACCCCTGGCGTGGTGATGGACAGGGTGGTGGTCACTCCCCTTTCCTTTGTCCAGTTTTGCGCCAGAGCAGGGACTGGGGGTCCCTGAACTGGTGTAGACTGGCTTATGCAAGGAGGGCACCATCTGTGCCCTTCAAAGCATTTCCAGAGGCTCTGAGAGGCTACCCTCCCAAGCCAGTAACACCTATTTCCAAAGGGAGAGGGTGTAAAATCCTCCTCCCAAAGGAAATGCATTGTTCTGCCTTCCTGGGTTTGAGCTGCTCAGTCCCCAGGAGGGCAGAAACCTGTCTGTGAGGTGGCAGCAGCTGGAGCTGCAGTGGAAACCTCAGAGAGCTGGTTTGGCAGTACTAGGGGTCCATGGTGGGGCTCCCGGGGTGCACAGGATTGGCCCCCCAATACCAGATTTGGAATGGGGAGACAATTCCATGATCTTAGACACCTCACATGGCCATATTTGGAGTTACCATATGTGTATTGACATATATGTAGTGCATGCGTGTAATGGTATCCCCACACTCACGAAGTCTGGGGAATTGGCCCTGGACAACGTGGGGGCACCTTTGCTAGTGCAAGGGTGCTCTCACACACAGTAACTTTGCACCTAGCCTTCAGTAAATGAAGATTAGATATATAGGTGACATATAAGTTACTTAAGTGCAGTGAAAATGGCATTGAAATAGTGTGGCCATTATTTCACTCAGGCTGCAACGGCAGTCCTGAAGATAGGTTTGTCTGAGCTCTTTATGGGTGGCAAAAGAAATGCTGCAGCCCATATGTATTTCCTGGAACCCCAATGCCCTGGGTAGCTAGGTATCATATATGAGGGACTTATAAGGGGGGTCCAGTGTGCCAATTAGAATCGGAATATGGAGTCACTAAACTATAGTGACAAATTTGGTAAGTAGAGAGACCAGAAGCACTGGAGTTCTGGTTAGCAGTACGTCAGTGATACAGTTAAGCATACTGACATACACACATATGCCACAAACTATGAGCACTGGGGTCCTGGCTAGCAGAATCCCAGTGAGACAGGCAACACACTGAAAAACAGGCAGAAATTGGGGGTAACATGCCAAGAAAGAAGGTACTTTCCTACATGGCCCAATAGTCTCTATATATGAATCTGACAGTACAGGAAAGACCACTCATAATTTGGCTGTCCCAAATGCTGTCAGTAGCCAGAAAGGAGTTCCAACTAGTCCTGATACTACAGAATTTGTTCCCTTGGTTCCGATACATACAAGAACTTCCTGTGTGGCGAGTGAAGATCTGACTTTTAATATTTCCAGATGCAGGTACTTACCAGAAAATGCCAACTACTGGAACCTCTATTTGTCAACTGTCTTTAAATCATAGCAATGGTGCACAGGGAAAGGAGACCACGTCTAAGGTTCCAGTGGTGAATCAAACTATCAGTGCTAAGGAATTAGAAGACTAGACAAAGATTTTTAATGAGGGTACCCCTTCCAGTGAAAGTGTGCGTACGGAGTTGAGTCCGTAAACAATTTAATCACCCCCAATGGAGAATTTGTTTGATGTGGCGAAACTTAAATTAGAATTGGATAACATGATCAGTGGGAACCTTGGATTGAAACGATTAAAGGATGAACTTTTATTTATGTGCAGGGTTATTACTAAGCAAGCAGGACAAGTTCATAACAAAATAGCCAAATTGGCCCAAAAGTATGAGATGTATTTGAATAAAACCAAAGCTTTACAGAAAGGTAATTGAGTGTGCTTTCATGAAAGGGACATTAATGACATGAGAATTCTGGGAATGAAAACGTTGATTCGAGAATTAATTCAAAATATTCAGAAGAGGAAAGAGTTGGATAAGTGGGAAGCTAAATGGGTGAAAAAGGAAAGCTTTAAAGAAACCCCTGGGAGAATGATCTCTGGTAGCATGAGAGGGGGGTTAACAACTTTCCCGTTGAGCGAAGTGCCTGGTGTAGGTTATGTACATGTGCCGTGGAGTAGAATTGAACTTGCATCATTTACTAATGATTTCCCAAAATTGAAGGACGAGGGCGTGAGTTTTAGTTTTTAGTTGCTTGAGACAACTCTAACTGTAACTGGTCAATTTCTATGGTTTCCTATGTTTTAAATGTGAGCCTAACTACAATGTCCCTGTAACCTTTGGCTTTTTCAGTGAATGTCTATGTTTTTTTTAATGTGTAGTAATTTTCATCATTATACGTTAATCCAACCACTGCCACGCATGGCCTACGGATGGGTGTGGCGGCTGTTGGCCACAGGGCCTGGCCAACCCCCTATAAGCACCCAACCTTGCACCATGCACGGCCTTTACCCGTGCGCAGTGAAGGTTGCCCGCACAACCTGGCCTGCAGCCAGTCCCTGAGGCCAATCAACCTAACCACCCAACCCCATGCTGTGTACAGCACTATGCCCGTGCATGGTGGAAGTTGGCAGCAGCCTCTCTGGGTGTCAAAATAGGTGTGAGAGGGTATATCTGGGGGTGAAAGTGACTGAGAGTGTTTGTCTGGGTTTGAGAGTGCGTGCATCAGTGTTTTAGTGGGTGTGTCAGTGTGTGAGCGGATCTGTGAGTGGGTGAATGAGGCTGTGAGTGGGTCTGTGAGTGGGTGTGTGAGAGTTTGAGTGGTTCAGTGAGTGGGTGCGTAACTGTCTCAGTGGGTCTGTTAGTGAGTGTGTGAGGGTCTGACTGGGTCTGAGTGGGTGCACAAGGCTCTGAGTTGGTCTGTTAGTGGGTGCGTGAGTGTCTGAGTGGGTCTGTGAGTGGGTGCGTAAGTGTCTGAGTGGTTGTGTGAGTGGGAGAAAAAGATTGAAAGAGAGAGAGAGAGCGAAAGGAAAAGAGATAGCAAGTTTTTTTAAGCTTTGATGTATGATATACTTAGAAAGAGAAAATGTTCACAATTTGAAAAGAAAAATGAATATATTATTTAAAAAGAGTAAAAATGCCTTTCAGTATGATTCTTAAACATTTTTACTTTAAAAATAAAAAAGGGAAACAAGTCCAGCTAGACTCAAACTCTGAATGCTCAGTGCAAAGGTATGGGACCTTTGCACTGAGCTATTCACTTTGTTGTTTTTCTATAAGCTCTTTATGGGCTATCTAGGACCTCAGGGGAGCCTGCAAAGGCTCCCCCATGTCCCTGCATGTTTCTGATATCAGTATATAAGAAGCCCTTTACAGGGTATCAGGGTCCATGGAGTGAGCCTCAAGGCCTTCTCTGCGGTCCCATGGGCATTTTTTAAAAACATTTTTATAAATTACCCATATGGGCTATCTGGGACCCAAGGGTAGGTCTCAAGGCCTCCCCTGCAGTCCCATTGCTCCAGCAAGAAGGCAGCTGCTTTTAACAGCAGCTGCCTGCTTACTGGAGCAAACCTTTCACTCTGTTCTCTGCACGCAAATGAAAGGTCTGGTTTTTGACAGCAGAGCCTGTTTGACAGGTACTGGGCACCCCGGGCAGGGCTGGCTCTAAGGCGGTGCGACTAGTGCTACTGCAGTGGTCATTGATTTCGGGTGGGGGCCCCTGTTCGCAAGTAGCGTTCCTTGCCTTCAGCAATTTTCAACAATTAAAATGTCAAGATAAGTCCAGTGTTTAATAGACGTTCTGGAGAGAGATCGAGTTTTGTAATGTGGCAGTTTTAACTCATCATAAGGTAGCGCAGAGGGTTAATATGCCTGTTGCAAAGAACATGTGCTATGCAGATCACAAAGTGCATACAATGTATTAGGTCAGTGGGTTACTGATTTAGTTGGAGCTATCCTTTAGTTACTTGCATCTTATAAGTTAATATCCTAACATAGAACAGTGAGCTAGAAACTATCACCAAACAGCTGAGTGAAAACTGCCATCCACCTCACATCAGTGGAAACTGCAAGGTATAGGTTAGAGCATTATGATTTTTCCCCAGTCTTTCATTATCTTAATGTTGCAAGAAGGGTGCATTTGAGTATTAATCAATTCTTATTATTATTAAAGACAACCCCATCTATGGTGATACTTTTTAACTTCTGTGTTTGTGCTTCTCCAGGTCAAGCACTCTTAAAATATACTACCTACCAGCATGTATGACATGACTCCCATACCTTGAAGTCCTATGTCTTATTTAACATATCTTATTTACTGATTTACAAAGGTATGATTGACTTGCATCTGTATAATGTAAAGTACTCTGACAAGCTACACTAGTAGGAGTGGCTCTATAAAAATAAAATAAATCGGGGAGAGAGTGGTTATGGGTACTCAAGGGCATTGATAAAGGGTGGTAGTGAGAGAATCTATGGTGAACCTGGTCAATGGGGCACCAACAAAAATCGTGACACTGGGCGTCAACAGAGCTAAAGCCGGCTCTCACTCTGGGACATAGCAGGAGCGGGCCCTGGGGGGTGGCAGTCCCCCAGGCCATCAGAGGCTCTACAAGGGGAGCCACGCAGTCCCCCTCCAATGTGTTAGAAGCCCCGGAGAGGTGGTTTTCCACGGGGCTTAGGTTACCAAAGGGATCCCCTTTTCTTTTTTAAAAAAAAATATTTACCCCGGAGAGGTTGTGAGCCCTGAGGCAGCGGGAGGGGGCACGCGGCCCCCCGCATATTATTTATAGCCCAGAGGAGGTGGTGTTCCCCAAAGGCAGTGGGGGAGCACGAACCCCCCCTTCACGTAAGTATGAACAGGCCCAGGGAGGTGGTGGTCCCAGGGGTAGCGAGCAGGCATTTGGCCCTCCCGCCGCATATTATCTATAGCTCCGGGGAGATGGTGTTCCCCAGGGGAGCGGACGGGGGCTCATGCCCCCCCATATTGATTATAAGCCCCAGGAAGGTGGTGGTCCCCAGGTCAGCGGAAGGGGGGCAGGTGCCCCCACCCCACATTATTCAGCTAATGTTCCTGGGACTTGGCCCACCAGGGGGCTTTATAATAACAAAGCGCAGGAGCCCATGTTTCGTTTTTATTTTTATTTTACAATGGATTTGTAGTTCCACCACAACTCTGGCCGTAAAGTTTGTCTGTACCCTGGCCCCTTTTCTTTTTTTTTTTTACACTTTTTTCAAGGACTCGGCTACCGAGTCCCAGGATGGCTACCAACACTTCCGGGCTGAAGTGTTGACAGCCAATCAGACCTCTGCACGAGATCTGGAGGGGTCGCAAATTCTTTGTGTCCCTATACATACAGTTTTTTTCCCCCTAATTTCTTAAAAACTACTTAACGGATTTACACCAGAACAACAAAAGGTTGCTTTCTGTACCAGGACCTAACTTTCTGCCAAATCTGGTGTAATTATGTCCAGTAGTTTCACCAGTATCGCTGTTCAAAATCCCTAAGGAAAAATGAATGGGGAAAATGTGTTTTGGGACCCCTTGAGGTGACGTCCTGCCCCCCCCCAACATTTCTGTCTCCTGTCTCTCCCTCAGCCATCCTGGCATTTGTGACACTCAGCCAGCTCTGAAGGCCAAGGGTTGTCTGTAACTCTAATTTCCTGTCAATGGCCTGTGTATGTGAAGCCAGCACTGTGGAAACTCACAGGCTTTGCAGGACTTCACAGGCCGTGGTGGACAGAGCCTGATACTGCCGGATAGGCAGCGGAGAGACCAGCACACAGCACGGGTCCCAGGAAGAACCAGAGGGCCTGAAACATGGACAGGGCTAGGTGAGGTAGCAGGGCCAGCTCTAGGGAGGTGCGACCGGTGCCACCTCACTGGGTGCTGACTTAGGATGGGCCCTGTGTTTGCAAGTATACTCTGACTTTAAAAGCACCTGCTGGATGTTCCTTGCCCCCAACAGCAACAATAAAAACCTCAAGATAATTCTGGTGATTAATGGTCTTCCTGCAGAGAGATTGAAGTTTTGTCTAGTGGAAGTTTTGACTCATTTTAAGATAGTACTAGTGCACAGGGTTGATATGCCTGCTGCAAAGAATGTCTACATGCATATCACAAAGTGCACAAAATGTGAGTAGGTCAGTGGGTTACTGCTTTTGTCAGAGAGCTCATTTTTTAGTCCCCTGTCATTTATAAATTAACACCTAATATAGAACAGTAAGCAATTAACTCATCAAAGAGCTGCATGAAACTTCAAAGTATAGATTACAGCGTTATGATTTTTCCCCAGTTTTTCATTAACTAAATGTTGCAGAACGGGTTCATTTGAGTGGAAATCAATTCTTATTATTACAGAGAACCCCCAACCATGGTGTTATGTTTTAAATTCTGAGTTTGTGCTCCCCCATACAAAGCACTCTTAAACTATACCTGCTACCAATATGGATGACCTGTGACTTCTACACCTTGTAGTCCTCTGTCGTATGTAACATTTCCTATATACTGATTTACACACATATGATTATTGTCTCTGTGTAATGTCTGTGTGATGTAAAGTGCTCTGACACCCTAGACTGGTATGAGTGATGTATGATGGAAAAAACACATGCTTACAGCACATATGCCTAAACAACTACCCCGTCTTTACCACGCATTCCTTTAACACTCATGTCTTTAGAACGAATTTCATTGTAAAACCATATTTGGTCAAGGAAAATGCTTGGTAAATTCTCCCGGCCCTGCCCCCTTACACCTGATATCATAATCCACCTCGCCCAAGCACTTTAAACTGCCCCTTCCACCGCCCTGCCCGAGCCCTAAACCCCTCTGCCCTGAGCCATAAAAGTAACTCTGCCCTGCCCTAAAAACTGTCCCGACCCCCGCCCCCACCCTGAACCCTAAAACATACCCCGCCCTGTCATAAAAATTACCCTGACCCCCGCCCCTGAACCCTAAATCTTACCCTTCCCGGCCCTAAAAACTACTCCAACACCCCCGCCCTGAACTCTTAAATCTTACCCGTCCTGTCCTACAAACCTACCTCAACACCTCTGCCCCTGCCCTGAACCCTAAAACCTACTCCACCCTGTCCTAAAACCTACCCCAACGCCCCTGCCCTGAATCTTAAAACCTACCCCGTCCTGTCCTAAAAACTACCCTGCCCACGCCCCTAGCCTGCATCCTAAAACCTACCCTTCCCTGCCCCAAAAATGATCCCGATCCAGCCCCCACCCTGAACCCTAAAACCTACCCTGCCCCATCCTAAATCATTCCTGACCCCCCACCCCACCCTGATTCCTAAAACTTACCCAGCCCTGCCCTAAAAACTCCCCTGACTCCCCTGCCCTGCACCTTAAAACCTGGCCCACCCTGTACTAAAAACTACCCGACCCCCCCCACCCCCACCCTGTACCCTTAAACCTACCCTGCACTGTCCTCAAAACTACCTAACAACCCCACCCTGTACTTTAAAACCTACCCCCACACTGCCTGAAAAGCAACTAGACCCCCTACCCCCACCCTGTACCCTAAAACATACCCTGCAGTGCCCTAAAAACTACCCAGACCCACCCCCACCGCCATGAACCATATTAATCAACCCCTTCCTGTCCTAAAAACTACCCTGACCCCCCGACCCTGCCCTGTCCTAAAAACTACCCCACCTCCCACCCTAAACCCGGCCCCAGCCCTACTTACCTCCCTCTCATCTGCTCCTTCCTGGTCCACCCAGACAGGTAGACCACTCTCTCTGCTGTAATCACGTATATGCGTGGTAAAGGCATGTGTGCTAACGGCATGCGTGCTAGGCCCATATGTTTAGTAATGGCAGCGTGGTCAATGGATTGCATTGAATTGACAGCGTTGTAAGTGATGTTTCCCGGTATGAGTGGTGCTATAAAACTAATGAAATGCATCTGAGAGAAAGTGGTTATGGATGGTAGTGAGGGAATCCGTGGCGGAGGTGGTCATTGGGGGACGCCAACAAACAATGTCACACAGGGTGCTACCACGACTAAGGCCATCCCTGTCTAACAACACAGCAGTTCACAGGAAGGCGGCAGCACAGAGAAGTCCACTTGACAGTCAGACAAGGACCTAGCAGCAATCATAGGCCTTACAGGACTTCATAGGCAGACAGATGCCCAGAGTCCGACACCGCCTGACTAGAAAGAAAGCTCCAAACAGGCAGAACAGTGCATGGCAGGCAGCTCAGGAATTGGCAGGAAGCACTGAGCCCAGCAGGCAGCACAGGCCTCTTAGGACCTCACAGGCAGACCGCAGCACAGACCCTGTCGCTGCCTTAAAGGCAGCAAACGGCCCAGTAGACAGGGAATTGCACGCCACACAGGACCCAACTGGAAGCGCTAGGCTCGGCATGCAGCACAGCCTTATAAGGACACCATAGGCAGGTGCCAGCACAAAGCCTGCCACTGCCCAACAAGCAGGAAGGGCCCAACCAGTGGAACCGCGCCTGCCAGAAAATGCCTGCCACGCAGCAGTTAGCAGGGAAGATGCACATTACTTGGCAGGTAGCAAAGGACATAGAGGGTTTCACATGTAGGTGGTGCAAGGCCGCCTGACACTAACTGGCATTCAGCAAAGCACCTTACAGTCAACAGCAGTGTTCCTGGCACACTGCCTTCGACCTTACAGAAGTCCCAGTCCTCGCAGGCAGAATGGGGCCTGATAAACAACAGAGGGTCTCACAGACTGGCACAACAAAGGGCTTCACCAGTGGCACAGGGTGCATCTTGACACAATATTTTTTGAGTGATGTTGAGTTAGGCTGGCTGGCCAGGCCTGTCACTAACCTCTATCTCTATATGTGGCTAGGTACTGCCAAGGCCTCCCGCCCATTCCAACTTTTTACTCAATAAAACACACTTCTTGGGTTAGGGGTCGTAAACCCCCAGCCGTATTTTATTTGTGAAACAGCAATTTAAAATCAATCATCACTTAAAACATTTAAAAGCAGTATCCCCATTATGTTTACAGCTTGATTTACATGTGTAGATGTCTAGCCTTAACAGAGGTGCTAATACATCTGATTTCCTAATATTATCTAAATTCAGTTGATGCATATCCACTACAGTGACTGCGGATGAGATCATGACTGGCCCGATGGTGAGTCCCATACCCTGATCCACCCCTCTGGCTATGTGGCCCTGGCATAGGTCCCTCCATATGGAAGAGCCCCCGCAACACTTCCAGGTGCAAACTTTGTGCAGGGGCATGCCTGCTCGCCAGGATACTTACCTCCAGTGCCCCCTCCATCCCTTAAACACCCACTTCCAAGGCCAATGCTAGCTTTGTGCCCACTGCGCATGTGCTAGTAGTTGGCCCTAGGGACCAGATGCCAGTGATCGCTTAAAACTCCTACAACCTTGGATGTTGCCTTTGATTCCCTGCCAGCACAACTTGGAGGGTCCTGTGACCTTGGTATCCTGTTCAAGAAAAGAAAAGTAAGCTGAATTGCCCCGCCAATCATGATCTCACCCCACCCTAAAATGCGACACAAAGCATACTTTTACAGCGTTACCATCCGCTCTGTCAGGGAACAGAAAAGTGGTGATGCATTTAGTGTTTCTCCACTCTACAACCTCAGAAACACAGGCTATAAACTTATAGTATTTGAAAAACCTTTCTCACTCTCCTTCTTGTGCCCTGCTAAACCAAACATGTGTCAAATACTCACTGTATACACACACACACACACACACATACACACACACACAGGTATGTGGGATGTTGGTTTCTAAACAGGTATGTGGGATGTTGGTTTCTGTGTTTTTCACCATTCTCAATTGCCTTTGAAACTGTATGGAGTTTTAAGCCTATTGGTGGTTTGACCCAGTTTAGTGCTGTTGAGGGTTAGGTCTCAAGCCCCTCAGTTTATTTTCTGAAGTGCAGCACCATTTAATAACTGAGTGGGACTGTCTTTGGGCCTCCCTTGAGTAACCAGCGCCTCTTCCAACTCCAAGCCCACAGACTGAGCTCCAGCTCTCCTGAACTATTTCCTGGGGGCAAGTCTCCAGAGACCCTGAGCAGAAGGAAACATGGAGCCACCAGCTACCAGAACCCAGTATTCAGCCAGACCAACAACCTACAGTCAGTGTGTGGATCAAGTTAATCGCAAAAAGGGCCACTGCTACTACTACTGCTGCTAATAAGTGCACTATAGAGTTGTGTCTAAAGTAGAAAATAAATCATTTTTGCCCAATCCCTTTAGATACCTTTTTAGTCAAATTATGATAATGTGATTCCTTTTTCAGCATCTCATCATTTGTGCTTTTTCTCTTTCGATGCTGTGCACAGAACAATTCTGTTTTAATATACTTGTATTACTGTGACCAACATCAAACGTCTTACAATGTCATATGATGTTCCCCAACAGATTCCTTTTTTTGTCACAAGTACAAAAATACTTCACTTTTGGAGACCTGCTTGATCTCATTACCTGTCATCTTCAGCTAAAGGAACGTTTTCAGATAGATTCCTCTGCCACTGTTAAATATATGCTGGAGTGTTATATGTATTGCTGAAACATTCTAGTCAGGTAAGTTGCTGAGTAGAATGCTCTTCTTGCTGTGGAAACCTAACGATGTTATAAAGCAGCTGGATAGATCTTCTGGGAAGCCTTTGCACATTCTAGCATCACTTCCCCTCAGTGTCGCTCAAAACTGGGAAAGGATCCTTATGCTTGAGATAGGTTTTGCTCCTAACACTTCCTGTGTTAATTACATTTGTAGATGCATACAAAAGTCTGTTTGCAACCTTTAAACTGCAGTTAATTAATATGCATGTTCCCAAATTGCAACTGCTACAAACTTATCTTTTCTTTTTTCCTAGAATGGACATCCGGAAATTCTTTGTAAAGAAACGGCCAACTGAAGTAACCCTATATTCAGACAACTCAGAAACTAATACAGTTCATTACAATGATATGCCGGATCTGCAGTCTGCAATTCAATATGAAGTAAGGGTGGCAGATTTAGAAATATCGAGGCCCATATTTACACTTTTTAACGCTGAACTGCGCTAACGCAGTTCAGCGTCAAAATGTTTACGGCCGGATAGCACCATACCAAGATGCCAGACTAGCGTCATATTTATGGTATGGCGCTGGCCGGCGGTATGGTCCGGCTAGCGTCATAGAAAAGGACGCTAGCCGGGTGCGGGAGGCTTAAGAGGGACGGGGTTTAGCGTCAGAGGATGACGCTAGTAAGGGCTTAGACCAAAAAAATGCCTCTTCCCAGACTAGCGTATTTTTTTACATTAAAACCCAATGGACGTGACTCCTGTCTCAGTTTGGACAGGAGACATGCCCTCCAGCAAAATGGCCATGCCCGGGGGACTTATGTCCTCTGGGCATAGCCATTGAGCACAGTGCCATGTAGGGGGCCAAGTTAGCCCCCTTCCCCCCCCCCCCCCATGGCACTTTGAAAAAAAATTCAAATACTTACCTAGACTTACCTGGGATCGGTCCCCCCATCCTTATGTGTCCTCCAGGTGTGGGTGCGGCTGGGGGCAGGAAAGGGTACCTGTGGGCTGTTTCTATGGTCTATGACAATGGAAAAAGGGCCACAGGTCCCCTAACGCCTGCCCATACCCAGACGTTAAATAATGGCACAAAGCAGGCTTAGTGCCATTATTTAAGGCCCTCTTCCTCCCGTGCGTGACTTTTACATGGGAGGATAAGTAATGCGCTAGGGCCTTAAAGTAATTTTTTGCCCAGAAACGCCTACCTTGCATCTCATTGATGCAAGGTAGTGTTCCGCAGACAAAAAATGACTTTAACTCCCATATTTTGGCGCTAGACATGTCTAGCGCCAAAATATAAATATAGAGTTAAGTTTGCACAGGATTTGCGTAAAACAAATGACGCATAACCGGCGCAAACAGTATAAATATGCCCCCAAGTGCTTACGCCCCAGTTCCAGGACATTTTGTGAAGTTGTCACTTCCTCAGATGAATCTAGCAACAGCTCTTCTGCAACAGAAACCAGTCTTCAGGATAATGATATTTGGAAGCGCAGTGGCATCAAACCACCCGCATGAGAGCACCATGCCTGTTCAAATCATTGAAACACAGTCACAAACTAAGAAAAAACACATTCTGCATTTTCAAGAAAGGTGGTTCCAGGATTTCCCCTGGCTACATTACAGCAACAGAGTGGCAGGAGTACTGTGCTTTCACTGTGCAAAAGCTAAGTCGCTAAAATGAACAGAGTTTTCCCAGAACACCGAGGAAGCATCCTATAGCATTTGTTATACTAGCTTGAAGAAGGCCATAGAAAGGTTGAAAAGGCACCAGAGCAGCTATGCGCATTCTTATGCACTAAGCCATCTAGTACAGTATAGAAGGTGCAAGCCAATCAATCAACAGTTATCACAGCAAGTCCAACAACAACAAAGAGAAGCCTGGCTTTGCCTTAACAAAATCATTCATACCATTGCTTTTCTGGCAAAACAAAGCCTTGCACTTTGAGGTCAAGATGACAGTGATGGGAATTTCCGTCAGTTTCTTAGTGCACGAGCAGAGGATGTACCTTCTTTGAAACAGTGGATTACAGCAAATCAAGCAGAATATCTCAGCCCAGACATCCAAAATGAAGTCCTTCAGTTATTTTCCCATGCAATTTTGCATCAGATTCGTAAGAATATTGGGATCAATCCATACGCAGTATTTGTTGATGGCACGCAGGATATATCTGGTCAGGAACACGAAAGCTTTTGTATTCGTTACACTGACCAAGATCTTTACCCTCATGACCATTTTATTGGACTTTATGAGGCTGATGATATAAATGGTATTACAATTGCTACAATTGTTAAAGATGTTTTATGCCGCCGTGGTCGTTCTCTGTCAAAGCTGAGAGCACAAACATATGATGGTGCAGCAAATATGGCAGGGACATACCATAGTATACAAGCAATAATACACGAAAAACAACCTCTTGCTCTTTTTGCCCATTGTGGAGCACATTATACAAATCTGGCTATGCAGGCTGCAGCACATAAATATTCCATAATGGAAGATGCACTGCTTTATGTCCAAGAACTTGGAAATTTATTTGGGAAATCTATGACATGTACAATATTTTCAGACCTCATCCAGCACAGCATTGAAGGTCCTACAAATGTGTTAAAAATAAAGGCCCGTATTTATACTCCGTTTGCGCCGAATTAGCGTCGTTTTTTTCGACGCAAATTCGACGCTAAACTAACGCCAACTAACGCCATATTTATACTATGGCGTTAGACGCTTCGGGCGCCAAAGTGCCCGGAGAGTGCGTCATTTTTTAGCGTGAACCCCTTCCTTGCGTTAATGATATGCAAGGGAGGCGTTCCCGTCTTAAAAAATGACTCCCAGGCCTTTACGTGGTATTTATACTCCCGGGCAAAAATGACGCCCGGGAGTGGGCGTGGCCAAAAACGGCGCTTTTGCGCCGCTTTTTAACGCCTGGGTCAGGCATGGCGTTAAGGGACAAGTGGGCTCAAAATGAGCCCAGAGTGCCCTCCCCTGCCCCCAGGGACCCCCCCTGCCACCCTTGCCCACCCCAGGAGGACACCCAAGGACGGAGGGACCCATCCCATGGACATTAAGGTAAGTTCAGGTAAGTATTTTTTTTTTATTTTTTTGTGGCATAGGGGGGCCTGATTTGTGCCCCCCTACATGCCACTATGCCCAATGACCATGCCCAGGGGACAGAAGTCCCCTGGGCATGGCCATAGGGCAAGGGGGCATGACTCCTATCTTTACAATGATAGGAGTCATGTTGATGGGGGATGGGCGTCGAAAAAAAATGGCGCAAGTCGGGTTACGACGATTTTTTCGACGTAACCTGACTTGCCCCATTTTAAGACGCCCATACGCCATTTTCCCCCTACGCCGGCGCTGCCTGGTCTACGTGGTTTTTTTCCACGCACACCAGGCAGCGCCGGTCCGCTTGCGCCGGCTAACGCCATTCCATAAATACGGCGCCCGCATGGCGCTTCAGAATGGCGTTAGACGGCGCAAAATCTTTTGACGCTAAACTGCGTTAGCGCAGTTTAGCGTCAAAAAGTATAAATATGGGCCAAAGCCACTGTGCCTAACACGCTGGACGGTCCATGTACAAGCTGATCAAAAAGTAATGGACCTATTCTGGAAACCCTAGAACAAGTATCAACATTGAAGTCCGGTGGTGATGTGTCTGCTCATGCTCGTGGTTTGCTGGCACACTTTCAGAGAGGAACAACTGTCCTAGGTCTTCAGAATGATTTCCAAGTACTGAGCTTCTGGACTGTTTGAATATTGCCACGCAAGGCCGCCAGCAAACAATATCAGGGCTACTGGCTGCTGTAAATGTAGCAAAAAGTGCTATACTGAAGCTTCGAAGTGATGAGTCATTCAACAGTATAATCGATTCCACTAAATACCACCTTAATGCCCTTGAAATGCCATGACTGAGGTGAATACCTAAATGAATAAATGATAGAGGACAGAATTTTTCATCCTGACACCATTGGGGACTGTTGTCACCCTCAGTACTTTGAACTTTTGGATACAGTTTCTGTTCATCTCACTCAGCGTTTTGACCAGGAAGGCATACAAACTTTAAAGGGTTGAACAGGTGCTTTTAACAGGCAATGGCATGGACTCTATAGCTGAGTACAAAGAAATTGACCCTTTGCTTCTCAAAGCTCAATTAACTATATTTTCTAGTATGTTCAAGTATTGTTCAGTCCCAGAACTGGCATAAACTCAAAAAATGCTTCCAAGAGAGAGAGCTTTCTTTTCACAGGTTGTGAAGCTACTGCTGATCCTTTTAATTATTCCGGTATCTTCTTGCGAGGCTGAGAGAAGCTTCAGTGGCCTCCGCTGACTGAAAACTTGGCTAAGATCAACTATGTCCCAGAGAAGACTGAATCATGTTGCCATATGCAATATACATACAGTTGATGGACTCAGATGACCTACAGACAATAGCGAAACAATTTGTCCTCCTCACTGAACGGCGCAAGAAATTATTTGGCTTTTCAAATTCACGGTTATAATTTTATTATAGATACCTGCAGCAAGAAAAAATCATTTCTAATTAGGACAATTGCATGTTGAGGTTTAGGTATCTCACCAAGAGCATTTAGTTTATCCGTCCTTTTTTTGTCCCACCCTTGTTTGCTTGGTGCATGAAGATTCGAGATTCATAAACATGTTTTTTTCACATTTGGTCCAATTACTTTGTGAATGTAAATAACAATAAGACATACTTGCAAACTGTGACACATACAGGCTTTTCTAAATTGTTCACTTCACAACTATGCGATTGTACTCGTTTACCAGGGTGTATGGTTCTTGCATAATGGGCAATTTGTATAGGGTCACTGGAAAGTCCTCAATGTTGTCCCTGTCTCCCCAGAAATGTAGTGTCTCCTACACCCCTGTTTTATATATATATATATATATATATATATATATGGAAAATGTCACTTACCCAGTGTACATCTGTTTGTGGCATGAGACGCTGCAGATTCACATGCTGTGCATTATCCTGACATCTTTTTGGGCTCGGAGTGTTACAAGTTGTTTTTCTTCGAAGAAGTCTTTTGGAGTCACAAGACCGAGGGACTCCTCCCTTTCGGCTCCATTGCGCATGAGCGTCGACTCCATCTTAGATAGTTTTCCCCACAGAGGGTGAGGTAGGAGTTGTGAGTATACTAGATGTGCCCATGCAATGGAGTAGGTATGTATGTACTTAATGTGTATCAAAAGAATAATTATGTACAAATTTAAAATTTTCATTCAACTAATAATGGCTACAGGCTACCGGGGAGGTGGGAGGGCGCATGCGAATCTGCAGCGTCTCATGCCACGAACAGATGTACACTGGGTAAGTGACATTTTCAGTTCGGTGGCATGTGTAGCTGCAGATACACATGCTTTGGATAGACTAACAAGCAGTAATCTCCCCAAAAGCAGTGGTTTAGCCTGTAGCAGTTGAGGTTGTCTGAAATAATGTTCTTAATACAGCCTATCCTACTGTGGCTTGTTGCGTTGCTAACACATCTACACAGTAATGCTTAGTGAATGTATGAGGCATAGACCAGGTGGCTGCCTTACAAATTTCTGTCATAGGTATATTCCCAAGAAAGGCCATTGTGGCAACTTTCTTCCTAGTGGAATGTGCTCTTGGAGTAATAGGTAAATCTCTTTTTGCTTTAATATAGCAAGTTTGAATACATTTAACTATCCATCTGGCGATGCCTTGTTTGGATATAGGATTACCTGCATGAGGTTTTTGGAAGGCTACAAACAATTGTTTTGTTTTACAAAATTGTTTTGTGCTGTCAATGTAATACATTAGTGCTCTTTTTATGTCTAATGTATGTAAGGCTCTTTCGGCTACCGAGTCTGGTTGCGGAAAGAAGACTGGGAATTCCACAGTTTGGTTTAGGTGGAATGGTGATATGACCTTTGGTAAGAATTTGGGATTTGTACGGAGAACCACTTTATGTTTATGTATTTGTATAAAGGGTTCTTGAATAGTAAATGCTTGTATCTCACTTACTCTTCTAAGTGATGTGATAGTTATTAGAAATGCTACTTTCCAAGTCAGGTATTGCATTTCAAAAGAATGCATGGGTTCGAATGTTGGGCCCATGACTCGTGTTAATAGAATATTAAGGTTCCACGAAGGTACTGGTGGTGTCCTTGGGGGTATGATTCTTTTTAGTCCCTCCATAAATGCTTTAATGACTGGTATTCTAAAAAGCAATGTTGTATGTGTAATCTGCAGATAGGCAGATATTGCAGTGAGATGTATTTTAATGGAAGAGAATGCTATATTAGACTTTTGTAAGTGTAATAAGTAGCTTACAATGTCCTTTGTGAATCTGATTAGTGTGGCAGTAGCAAACAAATCTTTTCCATTTGTTTGCGTAACAATGTCTTGTTGTAGGTTTTCTAGCTTGTTTAATGACCTCCATACATTCTTGTGTAAGGTTTAAATGTCCGAATTCTAAGACTTCAGGAGCCAGATTGCTAGATTGAGCGATGCTGGATTTGGGTGTCTGATCTGTTATTTGTGTTGTGTTAACAGATCTGGTATGTTTGGTAATTTGATGTGAGGTACTACTGACAAGTCCAACAGTGTTGTGTACCACGGTTGGCGAGCCCAGGTTGGTGCTATGAGTATTAGTTTGAGTTTGTTTTGACTTAGTTTGTTGACCAGATAAAGAATGAGTGGGAGAGGGGGAAAAGCGTAAGCAAATATCCCTGACCAACTGATCCATAGTGCATTGCCCTTGGACTGAGGGTGTGGGTACCTGGACGCGAAGTTTTGGCATTTTGCGTTTTCTTTTGTTGCGAATAGATCTATGTTTGGTGTTCCCCAGCGGAGGAAGTGATCCTGCAGGATCTGGGGATGAATTTCCCATTTGTGAGTTTGCTGGTGATCTCGACTGAGATTGTTGGCTAACTGGTTCTGAATACCTGGTATGTATTGTGCTATCAGGCGAATGTAATTGTGAATTGCCCAATGCCAAATCTTTTGTGCTAAGAGACACAGTTGTGATGAATATGTCCCCCCCTTGTTTGTTGAGATAATACATTGTTGTCATGTTGTCGGTTTTGACAAGAATGTGTTTGTGGGCTACCAGTGGTTGAAATGCTTTTAATGCTAGAAACACTACTAGCAGTTCCAAATGATTTATGTGAAGTTGTTTTTGTTGATTGTCCCATTGACCCTGTATGCTGTGCTTGTTGAGGTGTGCTCACCACCCCATCATGGAAGCATCTGTTGTGATAACAGCTTGAGGCACTGGGTCTTGCAATGGCCGCCCTTTGTTTAAATTTATAGGGTTCCACCATTGAAGCGAGAAGTGTGTTTGGCGGTCTATCAACACTAAATCTTGAAGTTGACCCTGTGCTTGTGTCCATTGTTTTGCTAGGCACTGTTGTAAGGGCCGCATGTGTAATCTTGCATTTGGGACAATGGCTATGCGTGAAGACATCATGCCTAGAAGTTTCATTACAAACCTTACTGGGTAGTGTTGGTTCGACTGTATGCTTGATGTTATATTTTGGAACGCTTGGACCCTTTGTGGGTTTGGAGTGGCAATTGCCTTTTGTGTGTTGAGTGTTGCTCCCAAGTATTGTTGTATGTGGGATGGTTGCAGATGTGATTTCTGGTAATTTATAGAGAACCCTAGTTTGTGTAGAGTTTCTATGACGTATTGCGTGTGAAGAAGACACTGTTGTTGAGTGTTGGTTTTTATTAGCCAGTCATCTAAATATGGGAATACGTGCATGTGCTGTCTCCTTATGTGAGCGGCTACTACTGCTAGGAATTTTGTGAATACCCTTGGGGCCGTTGTTATCCCAAACGGTAGCACTTTGAATTGATAGTGTACGCCGTGTATTACAAACCTTAAGTATTTTCTGTGAGAAGGATGGATGGGTATGTGGAAATACGCATCCTTGAGATCCAATGTTGACATGTAGTCCTCCTTTTTTAGTAAGGGACCCACGTCTTGAAGTGTTACCATGTGGAAGTGGTCTGATTTGATGAAGAGATTCAGTGTTCTGAGATCTAAGATAGGTCTGAAAGTTTTGTCCTTTTTTGGAATTAGGAAATATAGTGAGTAGACGCCTGTTCCTTTCTGATGGTTGGGTACTAGTCCTATTGCTTGTTTTTGTAATAGTGCTTGCATTTCTATTTGTAATAGGTGTAAGTGTTGTTTGGACAGAATGTGTGCCCTTGGTGGCACATCTGGCGGGAAATTTCTGAATTATATCCAATAACCATGTTGGATAATTGATAGGACCCATGCGTCTGTGGTAACATGTGTCCAGTTTTGATAATATGTGGTTAGTCTCCCCCCCACTGGTGATAAGTGTTGGGGTTTTGTGACATTGAAGTCACTGTTTGGTCTGGCTTGTTTTGGCTGCCTGGAACTTTCCCCTTCCTCTCAGGAATTGTCCTTTATAGGAACCACGAAACCCTCCCCTTTGATATTGTGCCTGATAGGTGGGTCTGGTTTGAGAGGTGGCAGGCTCTGGTGTTTGCTGTCGAAAGCCTCCTCTGAATTGTGGTTTCCTAAAGGTGCCTCTGACTTGTGGGGAGTAGAGCGCGCCCATGACTTTGGCTGGGTCTGTGTCTTTTTTTAACTTTTCAATTGCTGTGTCCACTTCCGGCCCAAACAATTGTTCTTGGTTAAATGGCATGTTCAACTCCGCTTGTTGGATTTCTGGCTTGAATCCAGAGCTTCTTAACCATGCATGCCTGCGAATGGTTACCGCCGTGTTGACCGTTCGTGCTGCTGTGTCTGCCGAGTCTAGTGCGGACCTTATTTGGTTGTTGGATATGGCCTGTCCTTCTTCCACAACCTGCAGGGTACGTTTCTGGTGTTCTTTGGGCAAGTGTTGTATAATGTGTTGCATCTCGTCCCAGTGTGCCATGTCGTAGCGAGCAAGTAGGGCTTGCGAATTAGCGATCCGCCATTGATTGGCTGCTTGTGCTGCCACTCGTTTGCCCGCTGCGTCAAACTTTCTGCTCTCTTTGTCAGGCGGTGGAGCGTCTCCTGACAATTGGGAGTTTGCTCTCTTTCTTGCTGCTCCTACAACCACTGAGTCCGGTGTAAGTTGTTGTCTTATGAACACAGGATCCGTTGGGGGAGGCTTGTACTTCTTCTCCATCTTAGGTGTGATAGCCCTTCCTTTAACTGGCTCCTGGAATACTTGTTTTGCGTGTTTGAGCATACCCGGGAGCATTGGCAGACTCTGATAGGAAGCATGGGTGGATGCCAAAGTGTTAAACAGGAAATCATTCTCTATTGGCTCTGAATACATTGCTACGTTGTGGAACGTAGCTGCCCTGGATAGTACCTGCGTATATGCAGTACTGTCCTCTGGAGGTGACGGCTTTGTTGGATAACAATCCAGACTGTTATCCGATACTGGTGCATCATATAAGTCCCATGCATCAGCATCATCCTGTGTCATCCCTGTATGTGTGGGTGACTGCATTGTAGGTGTTCCCACTGGAGACAGTTGTGGTAAGTGTGGTGGGGACGGTTGTGGTGAAAACCTTGGTGGTGGGGATTTTTGTCTAGCCACCTTTGCCTTAAGCTGCATTTCTGTCTCCTGAAATGCCAGTTTTCTTTTAGACTTGATTGGAGGGAGAGTTTGTATTTTTCCAGTCTCCTTCTGGATATGCAACCTCCTTTGTGTATGGTCTGGTTTGTCCATACTTAATTCCTGCTCAAACCTATGTCTTTCCTTCATTTGGCTGGAAAGTCCATGCTCTTCTGTGTAAGAGCTTCTTTTCGGCTCCGAAGCCGCTTTTTTCGGTACTGAGGTTTCAGATATTGTCTTTTTCGGTTCCGATGATATTTCTCGCACTTTGGGTGAGTCGAACGCTCGGTGTCGAGAGCGTTCGGTGCCGGAATCTCGACCGGAGTCGGAAGTCTTCGGCAAATCCCTGGCCTTTTTCGGTGCCGATGTTTGGTCACCTTCTTTTCAATGGGTTAAGCCATGGCCTGTTGGCGGTGGTGTCCCTTGGCCTTAAAGATCTTTGTGTGAGTTTTGGACGGGGCAGGTTTACTCACTGTTCGCTGCACCGTCGAGGTTCGGTCACTTTCGGATTCGTCCGAGTCCGATCCCTGGATGGAAATGCTTTCCTCCTCTCCGACATTGAGTTGCTCTTTCGGTGTCAACGTCATTTGCAGTCTTCTTGCTCGTCGATCTCATAGGGACTTTTTAGATTGAAACGCTCAACAAGCCTCGCAGGTATCCTCCCTGTGTTCCGGTGATAAACACAGATTACAGACCTGGTGCTGGTCTGTATAGGGATACTTCGAATGACACTTCGGACAGAAGCGGAAGGGGGTCCGGTCCATTAGTCTTTGATGATGGATGTGGTCGGGCCGACCAGGCCCCGGTGAAGAATAGAAGCCCCAAAGGGGCGCCGGAGCGCTCTTGCTGTCGGTGCCGATACAATATCACTAACCTGGTACCGAACGAGAACAATACCGTCGAATTTTTGCTAATTTAACTAACTTTCCCAATTCGAAATACGGAGCGAAGAGGAACACGTCTGAACCCGATGGCGGAAAGAAAACAATCTAAGATGGAGTCGACGCCCATGCGCAATGGAGCCGAAAGGGAGGAGTCCCTCAGTCTCGTGACTCGAAAAGACTTCTTCGAAGAAAAACAACTTGTAACACTCCGAGCCCAACACTAGATGGCAGGATAATGCACAGCATGTGTATCTGTAGCTACACATGCCACTGAACATATATATATATATATATATATATATATATATATATATATATATATATATATATATATATATATATAAAAGCAGAAAGAATTGTATCATATTAGAAACATATTGGAAAGCTCATGAAATGGGGAGCATTGCTTGGCAGGCCGCATATTCAGATACATTAACCCAGAGCTCTCTGCCGGCTCCTGATCTTGGAAAATACTGGTGGTACCAGGGTACAGAAATAGCTGCAGAACAGCCCAGGTGTAGATGGGTGGCTGTTGCTTCCATGATTCTGACCCACTAGCTCCTGGGCCCTCCCTGGCATTTAGGTACAATGGAGTAGCCCGCAGTGATCAAAACAGTGTAAGATGGCGCTTGCAACTAAGCGAGCATTGGAAATTAAATGAAGGCTATTGGCAGAGGAGCTTGGACACAGTCGTGGAATGTTGATCCAAGCAATGCTGGCTTATAGAATTTGGGCCCTCCCAGATGCAGAGGTGCAGTGAGGAGGCCTCTGATTGTCAAGTGTGGTCAAGTTGGCACCTGTAACAGAATGAGCGCTGGAAAATGGGTGAGCGCTGCCTGTACCATGCTGGCGCTCGCCTTGGATGGCCTAGTAAGAAAGGCCCACTGAACTGAAAGGGGAGTACGTAAGGAGACAGAAAGAGGATGGCTGGCCCTGCCATGATGGACAGCCAAGGACTACTACTACTACTGAACTAGACACTAACAGATAATGAGCACATAACGGGGGTCTGGAACTCGCACCCCCACCCCTAGGGACACTATCCCTGCACCACATGTACAGACAAGGCAATTGAAGACTCCACATGAAAGGGAGGCTTTTGCTGGATGGCTTCAGCTTGCAAGTGGTCTTGAGGATAAAGGCATGTTCCTATCCCACCAGAAAGCAGGACTTGTGTACCTGCAGACAACCTTGGGAGTGGGGCCCAGAGAGAGAGCACTGTGACTGATAACTCTGGGAAAGCCTGAACTATATAGGTGGCCACTATTTGGTGCACCAAACTAGTAAATGACATGTGTAATGCGCCAGGACAAACAAGGACATATCTGCTGTAGGGGGACCCCCGAGTCGACCGGTGCCTTTAACAAGTGAAATCAACAACAAAAGGGGAAAAAGGAGACTGTAGTGGCGAGGCTTACCATCTCCCTATCATTAAGTTCATCAAACAAAGTAAGGTGCCCATTGGCAGAATGAGTCAAGAGATTACGATTCCATGAACATGCATGCATAATAAATAAAGGATGTAAAGAGATCCTCACAAATGGAATTTTGTAGCATGCTTCATAATTGGACTATTATGTCGCGGTTCTCAACGGTCTTACCCTCGCAGTGGAGAGGCGTAGGGGAACGGTCCTTGTTCCAACGGGTTCTGCTCTGGCCGAGGTAGGGGCGACCCCTTCCGGTAGCCACGGTGCTGTTTGGTATGAGCGAACCACTACAGTCCGTGCCCTCCAGAAGGAGTCCCAGAGGAAAAACCCCAGTAGGGTAAAAAACCTCCACAGGAACTCCCTGAAACGAAAGGAGGACACCAGGGTATTAGGACCGCAGTTCAGGAAGGCAGGAAAACAAAGCAAATCAGGAACAGACAGGATTCGCAGAAGGATATCAAATAGGAGCGTGACTATCACCAAGGAGTGTTGCAACGCAATGAACAGGCAGTTGGAATCCCCTTAAATACCCCTGGACAGGAAACAGGAAACAGGAAGTAGAACACCGCCATCTTGGATTGGGGAAAAGAAAACAGTAATGAATTAGGTATGTGTGTTAGACAATGCATGCTGGGTAGAGAGGAAGTGGTAAGCATGCTGGGAAGAGAAAAAAGGCAAGTATAAAGAACCCCCAGTGTAAGGGTTCGGTTTGTCCTAGGAACATCCGTAAGTGGTGGTGGGCAGATGAATACATGCAAGAGAAATAAATGTTAAGCGCATAATGCGCTGTGTGCGGCCATGCCTGAAACCCCCTCGGGGTTTCAGGCTCTGCCGCGTCTGCCTTTAAGGCAGAACTTTAAAAAGGGGGAGCGGCGAGCGCCGTGACCCCCAGACCGGCTCCCTGGAGCCTTTATGGCCCTCGCCGGAGCCGCGGCGACCCCCGCGACCTGGGTGTCTGCCTCGGCGTCTACCGCGGCCCGGGCGTCGGCCGCGGCAAAATTAACGTGCCGCATCGCGGCAACCTGAGCCCGCGGCCGCAGCGAGCGCTGCGGTGTAACAGTATGCCCCCTCCCCGAGGCCCCGGGTTTGTGAGGGAAGAGCCGAAAAAAGCGGCGGATTAAAAGAGGAGCATGGACTGAAGAGGCATCCTCCCAGGAACACTCACTCAAAGGGTACCCCTTCCAATGAATAAGGTATTGGAGGCGCCCATGGAAAAATCGAGAGTCACAGACCTCCTGCACTTCGTATTCAGGCACATTGTCAACCAACAAAGGAGGGGGACAGGGCAACTGCCTATGAAAGAGATCAGGACGGTAAGGTTTCAGTTGCGAGACATGGAATACTGGGTGGATCTTCCATGTCCGAGGTAGGCGAAGACGCATGGACACTGGGTTGATCTTCTTGAGAATGAGAAAGGGACCATAAAAGCGGGGCTTGAATTTGTTTTGGGTGAGTCGGAGAGGTAGGAATCTAGAGGAGAGCCAGACCTTATCATGGACTTGATATAGAGGAGCCGCACAGCGTCTCCTATCTGCTATTGTCTTCATGCGGGACTTGGTGGACACAAGGTTAGAATGGATAATTCGCTGTATACCCCGTAGCTGTCGAACGAAAGAGGAGATGGCGGGAAGGTTGGAGTTGTCTCTCAGGGGAGTTGGGAAGGCCCTGGGATGGAAACCATAGGAGCCATAGAAAGGAGAGACTTTAGAGGCACTGTGTAGAGAGTTATTATAGGAGAATTCGGCAAGCGGTAAGTAGGGAGCCCAATTACTTTGTGTAGCGTTACAGAAGCTACGTAAGTACTGCTCGAGACCCTGATTGAGTCGTTCTGTTTGTCCATTGGTTTGAGGGTGGAACCCGGATGACAAGGCCACCTGGATCCCCAAGATCTTGCAGAATTGGTTCCAGAAACGGGAGATATATTGGGGACCTCTGTCTGATATAATAACTTGGGGTAGCCCATGTAGCCTGAAAATTTCTTGAGTAAAGACCTGACTTAACTCCTTTGCCGTGGGTAACTTTCTCAAGGCCGTGAAGTGGGCCATCTTGGTGAAGGAGTCCACAGTTACCATTATGACGTGGTTTCCCATTGAGGAAGGTAAGGCGCACATAAAATCGGTGGATATGGTAAGCCATGGGCCTGGGGGAACAGGTAATGGGCGGAGTAAGCCCACAGGTCTGGTTCGGGGTGTCTTGGCTTGAGCACATGTAGGACAGGATAACACATATGCCTCAGTGTCAGCCTTGAGAGTTGGCCACCAGAAAGAGCGAAGCAAAAGATCTTGAGTCGCTTTCACTCCTCGATGACCCGCAATAGGAGAATCATGGCACATGTGTAAGGCTTCGATTTGCACTGTTTTAGTGGGTAAAAACAGGGCCTTATCATGATAATAGTAGTCATGATCTATGTGCAGCTGTGGACGTAACCTCTTTAGTTCTGTTTCGTGTAGACGGGCATATTCAGACTTAACTTGATCTAAAAAGGTCTGTGCTACCCCTATGATTTTATTGTTGTCGAATAAGTTTTGAACTGCGGAATCACCGCACCCAGGATAACGTCGGGACAGGGCATCCGCCAGGATGTTCTGAGAACCAGGGATGTAGGTGATATAGAAATCATACTGGCTGAAGAAGAAGGCCCATCGAGCTTGCCGGCTATTTTGGCACTGGAAATTTCTTAAACACTGTAGATTTCTATGATCGGTCCGGGCTTCGAAGGGCTCCTTTGATCCCATCAAAAAGTGTCTCCATTCAGTGCACGCGACCTTTAAGGCGAGTAATTCGCGTTCTAGCACGGAATAGTTTCGCTCAGAATCAGATAGAATGTGGGATAGATAGAATACAGGGTGTTCTAGGTCATCATCGTCTTGTCTTTGTAACAAGGCAGCCCCAATGGCTCTTTCTGAGGCGTCTGTGACAACAATGAATTGTTTGCTAGTGTCTGGGTGTCGAAGAATAGGGGCTTGACTAAAGGCTTTCTTTAAGTCCTGAAAAGCTGACTCAGCGCCTGGTGTCCAACAAAAACCTTTCTTTAGGTGTTCCTTTTTGAGGGTTTGAGTAATGAAGCTGGTTCTCTGGGCAAAGTCTGCTATGAACTGCCGGTAGAAGTTGGCTAGTCCCAGAAAACATTGAGTCTCCTTGATGGAAGAAGGAGATGGCCAGTTCAATATAGCCTGTACTTTGTCTGAGTCCATGGCAATTCCGGTTTGGTCTATACAGTATCCCAAATATTTCACTTCTATCTGATCAAATTCGCATTTTTCAGGCTTACAGAACAAATGATGTTGTCGGAGTCTTTCTAAGACTTGGCGGACGTGTTTGGAATGTTCCTCTGGATGAACCGAATAAATTAGGATATCGTCAAGATACACTACCACTGTTTGTTGCAAAAGATCAGCAAAGATAGAATCCATGAATCTTTGAAAGATGGACGGGGCATTAGTGAGTCCGAAGGGCATTACTCTATATTCGTAGTGACCAAAAGGTGTTCTAAAGGCGGTCTTCCACTCATCACCTTCTCTGACTCTTAGCAGATGATAGGCTCCTCGGAGATCCAGCTTAGTGAACCTCTTGGCTCCTCTGACTGCTTCTAAGATGTCTTTGATGAGGGGTAGCGGATACCGGTCTTTGATAGTGATCCTGTTTAACCCTCTGAAGTCGATACAGGGACGCAGGTCTTTGGTTTTCTTTGGTACAAAGAAAAGAGGAGCCCTGGCGGGTGAAGAGGAGGGAGTTATTAACCCACTTTGTAGATTCTCATCTAGGTACTCCTTCAGAATTTGTTTCTCTGGTTCGGTGAGGGAGTACATCCGCCCGAAAGGAACTACAGTGTCTGGCTCTAAAGAAATGGCACAGTCGTATTCTCTGTGGGGTGGCAATTCAGGTCTTTCTGGCTTCTGGAATACATCGATATAGTCCTGATACTGTCTGGGAACTCCCTGTAGAACATTAATGGATCCTCCCACCTGGGCAGGTGCTGTTGAGAGACTTTTTGGGGACCAATAATCCCCGGCCGGATAGCAATGGTGTTGACAAAAATGGGAGGATAACGAAATGGTTTTTGTTTCCCAGTTGATGTAAGGATTGTGCCGTGTAAGCCATGGAATTCCCAGGATCATGACATGGTGGGGTGATGAGATTAAGTCAAACGAGAGAATTTCCTGATGTTTACCGAACTGTAAACAGAAAGTAGGGGTGGTGTATTGTACCGGTCCAGAGGCCAAGAGTGACCCATCAACAGTATGTACCTGTTCTGGTATTTCTTTGGGTATTTGTGTTATTTGTTGTTCTTTGGCCCAGGTTTCATCTAAATATAGGCCACTGGCTCCGCAATCCAATAAAGCCAAAGTTCTTGCTTCGCGGCCATCAGTTAAATGGAGGATAACTGGTAAGAGAAAAAGAGCAGTTCCTTCCTCCCTGGAAGAGCAAATAGAAGGTATATCACGATATCCCGTCCTCACCCTTCTTACTGGGGACGGGAGTTGGCGTTTCCCAAGGGCTTGGTTGGACGAATGGGGCAGGCGCGAATTAGGTGACCAGCTGCACCACAATATAGGCAAAGCCCCTTCCTTCGTCTATGTTCCCTTTCGCTGGCGGATAGAGGTCCGCGAGCTGTGTCAATCTGCATGGGCTCTTCCTCGGTATTCCCTTTGGATTCAGGGCGGGCTTCCTCGGAACGATGGGCGAAGGGACGAGATGGTACTGAGTGAAAAGGCAAACGACTCTTCTTTTTCTCCATTCGTCGTTCATTTAACCGATACTCTATAGTTAGTGCTTGGTCCATCAACCCTTTGAGGTTTTCTATCCTGGCAGAATGTACTAGTTCATCTTTGATGTCCTCTCTTAGACCTCTACGGAAGAGTGTCACCAAGGTACGTTCCACCCAGGTTGTTTCTGCAGCTAATTGTCTGAAACGGGTGATGTATTGTAATACATCCTGACTCCCTTGTTGGACTTCGCAAAGAGCCTCTTCTGCTGACGCCTCGAGTCCAGGGCGTTCAAACATCTGTTTAAAAGTAGTGATAAAGGTGGAATAATTAGATAGACAGGGATCGTTTCTGGTTACTAGAGGTGTGGCCCAGGCCAAGGCTGGTCCTGATAAGGCACTAATCAAATACCCCACCTTGGTCTTATCTTGTACAAATTGCGAGGGGCGAAAGGCAAAGTACACCGTTAAGGCATCCAGGAATTCTTTTAATGTGGTGGGATCCCCGGAAAATCGAGGTGTAGAGGCGGCTACTGCAGGGACATCTGTGGTCCTGGAGGCAAAGGTTTGTCGATAAACAGTATTCTCAGTACGTAATTGCTGGAGTTCTTGAGCCTGTTGTTGTATCGTCGCCAGCAGGTCCTGGTTAGTAGGTTCCGTGTTTACCACTGGGTTATCCATAGTTCCGGACTGCAACAGGAATTGTGGGCGTTGCAATCTGTCGCGGTTCTCAACGGTCTTACCCTCGCAGTGGAGAGGCGTAGGGGAACGGTCCTTGTTCCAACGGGTTCTGCTCTGGCCGAGGTAGGGGCGACCCCTTCCGGTAGCCACGGTGCTGTTTGGTATGAGCGAACCACTACAGTCCGTGCCCTCCAGAAGGAGTCCCAGAGGAAAAACCCCAGTAGGGTAAAAAACCTCCACAGGAACTCCCTGAAACGAAAGGAGGACACCAGGGTATTAGGACCGCAGTTCAGGAAGGCAGGAAAACAAAGCAAATCAGGAACAGACAGGATTCGCAGAAGGATATCAAATAGGAGCGTGACTATCACCAAGGAGTGTTGCAACGCAATGAACAGGCAGTTGGAATCCCCTTAAATACCCCTGGACAGGAAACAGGAAACAGGAAGTAGAACACCGCCATCTTGGATTGGGGAAAAGAAAACAGTAATGAATTAGGTATGTGTGTTAGACAATGCATGCTGGGTAGAGAGGAAGTGGTAAGCATGCTGGGAAGAGAAAAAAGGCAAGTATAAAGAACCCCCAGTGTAAGGGTTCGGTTTGTCCTAGGAACATCGGTAAGTGGTGGTGGGCAGATGAATACATGCAAGAGAAATAAATGTTAAGCGCATAATGCGCTGTGTGCGGCCATGCCTGAAACCCCCTCGGGGTTTCAGGCTCTGCCGCGTCTGCCTTTAAGGCAGAACTTAAAAAAGGGGGAGCGGCGAGCGCCGTGACCCCCAGACCGGCTCCCTGGAGCCTTTATGGCCCTCGCCGGAGCCGCGGCGACCCCCGCGACCTGGGTGTCTGCCTCGGCGTCTACCGCGGCCCGGGCGTCGGCCGCGGCAAAATTAACGTGCCGCGTCGCGGCAACCTGAGCCCGCGGCCGCAGCGAGCGCTGCGGTGTAACATATTAATCTTAGAATGACAGTGCATCTGGCTGGGCTCTGCCAGAGGTCTGGGAGCTCTTTGATATTGTAGAGATGAAAGGAAATAAAATTATCAGAGTGTAACCATAAAAAGGCTATTTAATAGTGATCACCCTCATAAGGCTTAAAAAAACATAATTGTATTAGTACTGTAAATAGAGACCCGGCCGTAGTAATGGCCTCTGCATTCTTTATTGTGGTCTATGTGTTTCGGTAATCATTGTTTTGGTCAAAGAGTTCATGCGGCCTTCATCTGTACCAGAATATCCTTATACGATATGAACAGGAATCCACTACTGATTCCACTGATTTGTGATTCGTAACATACAAAGCACACTCTCCACAGACTTACATCCAGGGGAGGACGCATTGTTTGTCCTACCCTGTGGGTATATAATAGCCCCATAAGGTGGTGGAGTCGTCTCTGTATTCACAATTGCATCAAGAGTCCCGGGCTGCTCACCATGCATCAGAGATACTTGCATTGGGTTTGCCCCGAGGTACCTTTCATAGTCACTAGCACAGAAATAGATAATGATGTGTGGTATCTACTGGTCATGGTAAACTGGATGGCACAGCTGTCATGCTGGAATGTATAAATGCCCAACTATAGTTCAAAAGGGATTTTTTTCATGCCACTTTCTGTAAAAATTGCACCCTATGCCTCGAGGCCGGTGTTGATTGGGGGAAACACTAATTCCATATTAGATGTACTACAGGATTGTTCAACCACCCCTCAATGTTTCTTTGGTCCCTAAGCAAGCACATTTCTTTACTAAATGGATGCAAGAATGACGTTTAATAGATGCGCACAGGATGGGGCATCCACTCTAGCACAAGTGATCTTTTTATTCATCAGTCTATGCCTCCATGTTCAGTCGGACAGACAAGATAACTTTTCCTAGCTGTTAATCATCCAGAATATTTAGCACATACAATTTCATTCACAAATCCTTTTATGTTGCACATTCAACAGGGTTACGCACTGACTCCTATCCCCACATGGAAATTGCAAGGCACAGTGTTAGAGGACTAAGCATGTATGGAGTGGCTAAGGAAAGTATGAGAAATTATTTTGAAGACAATCAGGTCACAGCCTCCATGTCACTGATTGAGTGCGAAGTGTTCAAGACAGTGGAATGGAGACACTGTGTAGGTGAGACAGCTGGGGTTCAGAATGCACTTGAGAGGGACAAGGATGACTCAAAGACAGCCATCAAAGAGTTGGAAAATAAAGTAGTGGTGGACATGGGACACCAAGCGCAGGGAACAACACCAGGAACAAATGGACTGCTAATGGAGTGTTACTTCACCTTCTCTGATTTGATAGAGCCTCACGTGGTAAAATTGCTTGCAACAGTGAAAGAAACTGCCATACTCCCACCCTCCATGCATGATGCCCTCATTGTCTCCTTACCAAAACCACATTGAGATCTGTTGGCTAGGGAGTCGTACCAACTCTTGTCTCTGTTGAACACATATTACAAAATACTAAGCAAGGTGTTGGCCAATTTTCACCTCTCACTTTTGGATGGGATGGTCAATCCGCATCAAGTGAGATTCATACCCTGCCATAATATGTTAATGAATATTAGGAGACTGTTTAGAATTATGGAAGAGAAGATTTGCGAGATTAGATCAGGAGCCATGATTCCATCAGTTGACCTGGAAAAAGCTTTTGTCACACTTACCTGGAAGTTCCTACAATCGGTGTTTAAATGCATGGGCATGGGAGAGGGCTAGATCCAATGGATCTGGCTATTATATATGGAACAAATTGCAGGAGTCTGAACTGATCTCTATTGATATCAGCTGCATACAACATCTATAGAGGGACCTGGCAAAGGAACTCACTGCACGCAATGCTGTTTGCCCTGACGATGGAAACTTTTGGGGAAATAATCCAAACTGAGCATAGAGTAAAACAGTGCCAGATAGACAGCTGAGAATATGCTATTTTCCTTTGATAATAACACACTATACTTTGTTCCTACAATCCATCTCTTAGAGAACTTTGGCAGCATTCCTGGACTTCTAAATCACTGGGGGGGAAACCTGTGCATTCCTGATTGATGAGGGTCCATGATGGAACCAGAGGGCCGTCAACACTGCACTTTTCGCTAACTGAGGCATAGGGTGTACCACTCCAATGGGGACTTACTTGAGGGTAATCTGGCGCAGCACAAATGGCCCTGAAGGGCAACATGCAGTTCGGGAAGATGTTACTTCTACCAGTAAAAGGCTGAATAGCTTTGCTGAAGATGACCACCCTCCAAAAGCTCCTATATTTCTTTACAAACTTTCCAGTCTGGATTGGCCTCGTTGGTTCCAGGAGTTGAACACTTTATTGAAAAATGTCATCTGGTGTGCTGGTCGACACAGGGTTATCATGGCTACCTTAAAGATGTCAATAACCAAAGAAGGAGTTATTATGTCATAATATTTAGCAGCCCAGAAACAATGGCTCTCGAGGTGGCTAGGCAAGTGCAATTTATCTGAAACAACTGGGCTTGGAAACACTGGGTTAGATGGAATGCTCCTTGACTTAATACTAAAATAGAAAGTGAATTATATAGCCAGCTAACCAGACTACTGACAGTAGCAATGAGATGCTGGCAGAGGTGTGTTTATAAAACCAGAAATACCCAACTTTATTCTCCAATGTATACTGTTTGATACAGCCAAGGAACCTCATGACGTTCGAGCAAGCACGAAGTTAGGAAGAAGCAGGAACACAGAATGTGAGCGATCGTTACAAATAAGGGATGTTGATGACCCTGGTGGAAATTAAAGGTGGGTGAGCTACCAAATGCTCGACCTAGAGGCCTACCACTGGCTCAGCGTGAAGTCCTCTTGGTCCCTCAAGCCCAAAACGAGTCACACTTTCATGTGTTTTCTGCCTGCTAACACACAGATCTCAATCTCTAAGAATGAAAAATAAAGCATAAACTTTTGATGTTAAAATGGAGAGAAACAGATAGTAATTTAGTGGCCGAATTGCATAAGGAGAAAGCCGAAAACCTAGAATCAATACTGGCTTCTTCTCTTGATAAAATTGTGTGAACCCAGACAAATGTTTTATTTCACTGAGTCTTCTTTTTTTTCGCTATCACACCTGCGAGCAACTTCAAATATGTGAGCTGAGGATGTGCACTGTAGAAAAACCTCTTCATTGCATGAACACCATCTTGGTTTGGGAAAGTTATGCTCTCTATTTTGGGTTCCATCTTAAAGCATCATGGCTAAGTTTGCGCTATAGAAATACTATGGCCCATATTTATACTTTTTTAGCACCGCATTTGCGTCGTTTTTTGACGCAAAATCGGCACAAACTTACAAAATACAATGCGGCGTTAAAAAAGTATAAATAAGGGCCTATATACCTAACATAACTACGTACATACTCAAATCTACATTGGATATTACATGAAATCAAAATTCAAGATGTTCTGAATAACTAACTAAGTATATTTAATGTCGATGTCTAACAACCTTGACTCGCCCATGTGACAAAACCTTGTCTGCTATGACCACAAATGATGCACAGTATTCATGATCCTGAAAGAAGGACAGAGTACCTTTGGATCTCCTTATTTCGCACAACTCGAGGTGGCTTCAGAAACACGGATTTCTTATTTAATGGCATCATTGTATGGCTTTAGGTCTACCCCTTTAAGCCATTGACTTTCTTCAAGTTAACTCATCCAGCTCGAGACGTTGTCAATTGCACCTTGGCTCAGCCCACAGTAGTATTTCTCTCTAACCTCAACATTTGGATGTTTGGGTGTATCCTTCTGTCTCCGAGGGGTGCAAGGATTGAAATACATGAAAGACTTTTGCCTCACCCTGTCGGTCGGCTCCTCATTGCTAACGCATGCACAAATTCACACTTCTGCATGCCTGCCTTAACATGTGCTGGCACATGAAAACTAAACCTTCCTGCAGTAGCAATGTTTGTTTAAAGAGCTTTTCCACAGACATTACATTGTTCAAGTAATGATCATTTTAAATGTGATCTTAATCCAATAATTACTACTTCCAAGTGAATTATTATATTTTAGGTCTCTAGGCAGAATTTATAGGACGGGAGTACAAGGGCAGCGCCTTTTCATTATAAGCACCAATCAAGCAAGCACAGTTGCATTTTTGTAAATCTTCAATGCATCTATAATTGTAGGTTAGGATAGTAAAATAGTATTTATAATCCTCTATAAACACTTGCGCTCAACTAAATGGTGTAAAAGCGAGGTATGAATGATCAAGGCAACATCTAGTTTACTGCTCTAGACATTTCACTGTTCACACTCTTAATGAAAGTAATTATACCTTTCAAGAAAAGAACCACACTTGAATATTAAAATACATCAGAGAAAAGGAGAAAACCCTTATTGAACAGAGAAAGCAATGTAACCTTCAATATTCAAAACTAATTATGTGTATTCGTACAGACAGCTTTTTAAAGTGATTGTTCTGGATGATGTATTTATATTTAGCCACAATATTTCCCTACACATCTGGGAGCATCTGAAAGGAAGAAAAGGGAGGGGAGCATCCAGCCTAATGGCACAGATAAAGGATTACCAGTGAAGACTCTCTAGGCTTCATCTTTGCAGGAACAGACACATAAAGGATAATCTAATGATCTAAAATATGGGCCTCAAATTAAGGAATGTGTGAAAGAACACGGCTGGGAAAACTTTATGTCTTGCAGAATTTTGCCCATTTCATAAACAAGTACTTTTCTGTTACTTTTATAAAACATACACTTCATGTTAATTTAAAAAATATGTCAACAAAAAGTTTACTTATTGAAACCAATAGCACACTTGTTACTATTAAATAGGACACAAACAGGGAAAGTGTACCCTATTAGGATGAATCTGCTGCCCCCAGCTCAGCCGTAAACTTGCGCTACCCTGGGGGCGGCACGTTCAGAGAAGTATGGAGAGGCTGCTCCTTGTTTCTCTGTGCAGACGGAAACCCACCCCCACTTTAAAGCGGGGTCAGAGATTCCCCTGCAGGCGGGTGCAGTGAGTGAATGCATCTGCCTGCAGGGGTAGTATGGAGCACCTATCTTACTCCAGTTCATCACTCAAGGGGGCTGCCCTCAAAGGGGGCACTGACAGCGTGCCACCGCTTGCGGTGCACTGAGTCTATGTCTCCAAAGGGCCTGCATGCCTCTGCGCCCACATCCGTAACACGGTGCAGGTGCAAACTGATTCCCTTGTTTGTTTAGGCTCACCCCAATGCAATTAAGGGGGTGCCCTATCACATTAGCGTTGGTGCTACATGTGTGCCATCGCTATCAATATTACAGAAGGAGCCGCACAAGCTTCCACATTCCATTCTGTAGTACCAAAGTGCCCCGGGGGCACAGTTCCATCTGCCGGTATCAAATACCCCTAGTTTTAATATTGGTTCTTGTTTTCTATTGTTCAAACGAAATACATTGAATCTTTGACTTAATACATTTATGTTAATTGTCCACTTAAGTAAGCAATATGAGTGTTGTGCATGAATCATCAATGTTGGCATTATGTATTCACTGTACACAACAAAATGCATTCTGGATGTATTGATGGGCGTGCAAACGCAAACAAGAAGGACCCTTATGTCATAAAAAGCTGCTTAAAGGTGTATGCACCTAGGTGGATGTGTGCAGTGGTACAGAAACTAGTCTATGCAACATTAGAAATGAACTCTTTTTGTTAGAAGGCAAGAAAGACCATGCCTGAGCACTCGTTCTGCTGGATCTCAAAGAACTTGACATGACAGACCATACATTTTTGATTGAATGCCTTCCATCCTCTGTTGGAACTGGAGAGACAACTCTAGGGTGGTTTGTTTTGATGGTTTATATTTTTCCTTAAAAACTGGGCTGAGTAATTTCAACTGGATCGTTTTGTCTCTGAAGCCACTTCCATCAACTGTGGTGTCCAAAAAGATCAACTGTCTCAGTGGTTCAATTTAACTACTACATAGTCCCGCTAAAAAGCATTCTGGAAGCCCATCTATTATGCTAATGGCACTCCGATCCGGTGTTGAGGTAAAAGAAGGTACTGGAACCCTTTATCAGGTGGGTGATTGCTGGAACGTTTTCCATACAGGATTATGTCTGTGCCGTAGTGATAAAAACTCAGAGATCTTGCTTATTAGCCTAATGGACATTTCATCATTTCTGTTAACCTGGCCAAATCCTTGGGATAACCATGGATGCTAGTTAAATGTGCAAAACCTAGGCATGATTTTTCACAGCAAATTCTGCTGTCCTGAAGTTAATGCCACCATGAAAAAAGGCATGTGTCCAGCTTCACCAACAGTGTGGGATTTTGCTTCTGCCACAAGCACCTCAAAGAAGTGCAACAACATCCCCAATTGTAATCACTGGACTGGGTTACTGCAATGCTATTTACACCGACCTCCCTCACAAAGAACAGACAAAGTTAATTTTTTTAAAGCATTTTCTTCATCTCAGCCATGGCATTCTTACAGCATGCCACTGTCTACCAGTGAAGAATTAGGAGGGATCACAGAAGATCATACAACACTGAGCAACAAACAAAGCAATTAGGTTTACATATACTCCCAATAATTCCACAGAGGCCCATCTCCTGCACAGGGAAGGGTGACATTATCATCTATGTCAGAAGGTGGTGGGACTCCTGGAATTATAGTAGGAAGGCACAAACATCTGCATATCCTCAAGGGCTAAGCCATTGCCAGAGTTCAAGATTTGCGCTCCCTTTTCCCCAAGCCCAGGGATCCAAATGACAACAAATTTAAAATATCTTTATTAGCCGTCCTTGGATGCTCCAAGAGCTATGTGAGGGTCCCACACATTTGTGACCTCCCTTGTGTCCATAAGATCACATTTCTGACTCTCTGTGTATCAAGGTTTTCTACAAATACAGTGTAAGGAAATGCCACTTTTTGACCCCCTCCAAAGTACATATTTGATTGGCTATACCCAATTGGCATACGTTTACTTACTTATGAGAACCTAGTATATGGTTCCAGGAGTATCCAAGGCCTGGAAGTTAAAGTGTCTCTTTCAGGGCTGCAACACTTCTTGAGTCACCCTGAGTGTGACAAAGTAAAACACACCTCCCAGCCTGCCACTGCAGATGGGCAGAGCAGATTTAAACCTGCAAACCCATCTTTGCCATTAAAACAATGACCAAACCAACCATTTTGATATCTATAAGTCATTCTATAGTAGGCCTATCAAGTGAAAAGGCTGGGTGCTGTATATTAAAAATAGGACATATTTTTACGTGTCCTAATAGTAAAAGCATCCCCTTGTCATCTTTACTGTGGAAAGGCTAGTAGCCTCATTCACCAGTACAGGGCTACATGCTAACATCGCAGCTGTATTAACACCTGAATACCCAAGTCAAATTTAATGTAACTTTTAAGAACAAGCAACTTTTAGAAAGTTGCCACTCTGTTGGCAAAGATTTCCAGTGGCCATTTGCTGATGCTTGCCACAAGATGGCCTTCTGCCCTCTTAGGAGAAGTGTGAACGAGTCCCAAGAGCGTGAACAATAGAGGCCAGCCATTGGAAGAGGAGCCACATCTCCCTGGCAGGAAGCCACATGGAACGTTAGCCCAAAAGGCAATCTTCAAAGGGAAAACTGCCTTTGAAGCACAAATGGTGGACACTGATGAGAGGGGCTACTCTTTTGGTGGGATAGACTGGTTGGCATCAGGGAAAGAGAGGAGACCAGTTGCCAAACTTTTTCAATGGGCACGTAGCCCTCAGGTAGCCACACCGCTAGGGTGAGCTACTAAGCTCCACACACCCAGAGAAGAGTTCTACCATCTTAGGAGTGGGCAGAATAGTGCACTCTGGGACAGTCAGATACCACACTCTGTAGGAAGTCGTCATCAGGTGGGAAAGAAACCCTGGTACCCAGACCTCAGATCACGTCTGGACTGGAGAGAGGATTAAAGGACTGCCCTGCTGTTCCCTGGACCTGACAAGAGAGGCAGTACCAACCACGTATCTGAACCTGCTGATCCTTGGGCTAACACAGAGAGTACTGTGCATGTGGTGCCTAGCTTATGGAAAAGTCACTCCGGAGCCCCAGACAAAGAAGGTGAACTCCAGGACTCATTTTTTTCACATTGTGTACATTTCTAAATGTATTGATTATGGTACTTCAAATGTTTTATACTTGTTCCTTTATTTAGCCTGATTGCTCAAAGCCACAGCTACCCATTATTGAGCTAAAGGTTTTACAATTTAACTTGACTAGCCCCAAATGGTACTGAGTGTATTACACACTGAGGTTGCACAACAACACCATATAATACACACATTTCCTCACATACAGACCCAGCTTCAAAATGAGGAATACAAAAGCCATGGGTGGAATGCTTGAATTAATTTCAGCCACTGGTAATTTCTTAAAGCCACATCCCAATCCATCACCATGGGCAAACATCTTTCAATAACAATCACCCTCACCTAAATAGGGTACACAATTGAGGCCTTAGCCCCAAGTTTATTGCATTCTTCCTCAATTCTTACATTTTTGTTTTCTCAAGATGGTCATGTAATACAGGTCTGGGAATAGGATGAGTCTATGTCCCTGGTGGGAGTGTTCCCTTTCTTTGATGCTGGCCTCAGTAGTCCATTTCACGTGTCTTCCCCCCTCATAGTGACCAAAATCATACCACCATTCTTTTCACAGATTCTGACCCCGTTATTAGTAGGCATACCACTTTCATTACAGACCGGGGTCTTCAGGGTCTTAAAGGGCCTCATGACAAAAGAAAGACTCTAAATACCATGCCACACTGAAGGGAGGGGCAGGCAGTAATCATCTGACCCATGTTAGGCCCGCCTTCTTCAACATGCAGCAGGCATTGCTGGCTTGTCAAGAGATTGCTTTCCAAAGCTTAGCTCATGTTAATACTTCCTTAACCCTTGAATACTTTCTTAATTTTGAAATGATCATTGAAGCAGTTCTTGCGTGGTGAACTACGAAGATTACCGTATCACAGTGGTACAAGAGTCACTGTAATTAATGTATTATTGACATGCAAGTTTTACTTGTTAACTCTCCCTTTTTTTAAGTGAGTCTCTAACAAAATGTTTTTCACACCTTTTTTCCAACTTATCATACATAACACAGTTGTCATCCTTGATCCACTTTTTTAGATAGCCATTGGCCATGTAATACTTGTGGTGCAGTGTTCCTGTTTGCGCCAGAGTGCACTCTTAACAGTGCATCCTAATTCATATAATGCTTCCCTGGGACCAGCACATTAGTGACCGACTGAGTAGTTGCTTGAAGTGTTGCTCTGTCTTTCACAGTGCAGGCAGCATCCAACATCCACATCAAAGGGGGTGCAGAGGTCAACCTCCACGGGACTGCAGTGACTGACCATGCCCAGCGGGTGTTGCCTGGGGTGCCCATAAGACCTTCTTTGCACCTTGCAGGAGTAGCCTTGGGAGGGCACACTGACTGTAAATGCCCTACAATCTTTATGTCTTCTTACCTTCAATAATCATAAACAAACAAAAGGGCCACCATGGTATTCCTATATGCTGATTATTATGGAAGCCTTTGAAATAATTGTGGATAAATGAATTAATGATTGAGATTGAAAATGATCCTCAATCAATCAAGTTTAACTGCAACCCTTCATTGAATTCACCGATAGAGCAGCACAAACCAGAGGGGTAGAAAAAATGTAAAGAATAAAATGGTCGGATTTAAAAAAACAAAATGAACAGTTTCTTAAGTGGAGCAGTAACATGGAAACTATTGGTCAACACCATATTAGTGACATGTAGCTAGAAGCTTCAGCTGTTGTCAATTTGACAACTTTAATTGAGGGTCTGAATAACTGGCTTCAAGAGCCGCTTACCAGTGACACTAACAAAACGTGTAGCAGTGAGAGGTAATAGCAACTGGTTCACTAAACAACTGAACCAACTATGAGAGACCTAAAGATCTTGCTAAGGAAAGCTAATATGGTGAAATGTTATCACCAACTAAGGGACTGATTTAGAGTTCGTCAGACAAGGTACTCTACCACATATGGTGGAGTACCCTGTCATCCAGACTTACGGTCTGGCTGCTCTACTTAGAGTCAGACACACCAAGATGTTTCAGACGGAGGTGCCTCCACTGGCTCTGCCAGCAGAAACCTTACAACAGCCATCAATGTGGAGACCATCCACCCTATTTAGGGGACAGTTGTTCTATTTTTTTTTTCAGTTCGGAACTGGCATGGAAACCCTGCTGGTAAAGAAAAGAAAAAAATTACAAATGACCCACACCCGAGGAGAAAAATGACTTGTGTTTCAAAACAAGCTACCGCTTTGGGAGTTGTTGAATAATATAAAAAGTTTACTGGGCATCCGCCTGAAATACGGTGGACGCTAAATAAACTTTCAGTGCCTTCACATACGCATTGATACTGACACTGGGACACCAACATGGAAATTGGCCACTGAAGCACTGCCAAGGGTTAGTCACAGTGACCCTGGCTTGGTATGCAGACTTCGACACTGGGACAAGATTACTCTGACGAATATGTGATAGAACAACTAGGTCCTAAACAACGATAGCCTAAACCACTACTGCTAAACAACTAAAAAGTCTTTACAACAAAGTACTGAACAACTACTGTCTAAACAATGATTTTGCCTGAATAACAATTGCCTGAACAACTAATTTTATGGAACGGTTTTTTTAATGGTTTATTAGTTGTTTAGAATGAATTCTAAACAACTAATAAACCATTAAAAAAAAAAAAATTACCATACATTAGCCTGAACAACCCAAAGTAATAGCCTTAAGGTGTAGTGCCAGAGCAGCCATCTTCGAAGTATTCCTGTTTAAAAGGGTATATTTATCAAGGCTTCTAGCCAGATGGAAGATGTGATCCTTTTTCAAGTGTGGGAAGTCACTACATGTAAGAGGATCATAGCAGATACCACTCCTGATGGCTGTAAAGCAAAAGGCTTTGATTAATTGGTATGATCAAAGAATGGGTCAGTTAAACTCAGGGACACCTGTTTTGTAATGCTATAAATCAGGAGACCTTTAGCCCCATCTCGCCTTTTCCTCCACACTCAATCCACATCCATTGCCTTTTATCCCCCACCAAGCCCCCATTGTCCTCAACTACCCACCAGTATCTTTCTTCCCTCACTCATCCTAGCAATGTTAAATCCTTTACCCGGCTTTCCGAGTCCAACAGTGACATTATTTTATCCGTTCATACTAGCCTCGTTCACCTGCAACCAAATTACTACTAACCACTGTTGTGTCTGTCCTTTCACATCATCTGGCTTGCAAACGCAATGTCAAATCAATCAACAAGAACAGAGTGAACTTCCATGACATTCATAAGAGAAAACAAGATAGATGAAGGGGCTGCCCCAGAGCTCAAACAGACCATCCCACCAGGGTATTTTAATGAATTACATATCTTCATATAGCTGGTAAGGCTCCTCAGTGGCAGAGTGTGAATCTTTACTCAACTAATGCATACTTTCTTCTGTCCTGCCTTCATTGTTAATGCTGACCCTCAGTTCTCCTTGGTACAATCAAGCCTTCTCCAAGTCCTTCACTGAATATATCCCTGACATCACCCTTGAAATTTAGGCATTCCATTTAACCTCACCTGATTCAACAAAAATGATTGGCAGAAATCAGATTTCCCCACCATTTAACTCGGAAAGCCTGAACCCTCATCACTGTTTCTAGAGCCCCATGTACTCAGTCATTTTCTCCCACATTGCGATCTTAGCCTCCCCAGGATCCTTTAACATTACAGGAAAATACCTCATCACCTGGAGGGACCACCACACCATCAGCTATCAGCTCAACCTTCCCATCACTCTTTCCACACCAATCTCCTCGAAAACAAGATCTTCATCACACTAGTGAAGGAACTCAACCTTAATATTCTTCGGTCATGACTTTTGGATTCCATGCCCAACAATCCAATGATGATAGGTTGAAACAAAGTAAGGTGGTTCTGTAAAGACTTAAAGGCAATAAAACCAATTACCAAAGTCCTCTATTCATTGCTGCATTCAAGACGTCAGAATGTACCTCTTTTGGCATCATACACTCAAAACAGCATTGCAACACAATGGAAGCTAACTTCTACAAAACTAACATGTTTAACAGGAACTGCGGGTTTAAATCCCACATTGTACTACTACATCAGATCCTTCACTCACGACTCCTTGCTCCAGCCAACAAACAAGAGTGCTCTCCTTTAAGTTACTCACTATCAATGATCTCACAGAATTAATCAAAGGCACTGCACTGTTTTCTTTCAGGGAGACTCATACCATCAACATGTCTTAAAGAACCTAATGCTCTGTACCTTGGCAGCACTCCAAGCCATTGTTCTCATAAACAATTTCCAGATGTCTGTCCAGATTTCCAGTGATCTTATTACATTTCCACGTCAAAACAGTCTTAATGAAACAAGGTCTTGGCCCAACAGACCAGTTAATCTTATGAAGCACCTCCAACTGAACCTTTCTACTCATTGAAAGGTCGAAGAGCTTTAAAGACCTTACAAACACTTGACTCTCCAATAAGGTATAGGTCAGGCAAGAGGAAGATGGATTAGCACTAGCCTTGTGGGCCTGATATTCTTGCCCTTTCAATATATTCAAAGCTATTTGGCATTTGAGGAATACAGAGTTCCTTCTGTTGGCATGTGTATTCTTAGAATGAATACTGGCAGACTATAGATCTTGTTAACATGGAAATCAGTTGACATCATAAGACTTAGAACATGTGTATTGTTATTAAACCTAGAGAGAGGTACATGTGTCAGCAATAGTTCTAGTTAACGGACGGTTATTACTGCTGCAACATCAATTTAACAGCTGTGCTCCAAAACAACTGCTGAAAGACACAAGTGCATGTTTAAAACAAAAAATATCTTTTCGGTCACCCTGGGTTCAAATGAAGTCAACATCACTGCTCTTCATTCCAGACTATTCATACAGAGCTCTTTCCCAGATGTTGTAAATGCTCAAGGAATCTCATCTTTTAAGTGCCTGTATCACAGTCGCTGGTGGTGATGAATGGCTGGATACCCACAAGGTCATCAGCTTTCCCTTGCTCCACCATGTGATAGACTGGTAGATTGGTCTGTTCCTAAGTAGCTTCCCAACCTTCCAACAACTGTGCACGTTTTCTATATAGTAATTCCTGAGTCATCGAGGTTCTCCCACTCATTGTGAGGGACACTCTCCGCTCATTAAGTATTTCACCTATTATACGATCACACATATGACGTTCTTCCAAGTTATTTCTTTATGGATCCTGGAAAGCAAAGATGCGGTTCTTGTGGCTGAGCTGTAAACCTGATGCTAGTTCTTGCTTCTTGTTGTGCCTGATATTTTGTGCTGTCTTTGAGCATACTCATACTACTGATTCCCCTATGAGCGGGCAACAACAACGTAGAACATGCTAGGCATTCCTAAAAACCTTCGGTGCATTCACACCAGTGGATGTGCTGAAGGCTCAAATATATCTCTCGTGAAGACGGGAAATCTCTTAATAGGTCGAGTTTTCCCACAACAGGGGAGGGAAGGGCAAATACCTCATTTGACGTAGTGGTCCGGTAGGCCACCCACCAAACAAAAGAACCCGCCTCTGTTTTAAGATGCACACATAGTGGCTATGTCAATGCACATGAGGACAGAAATCAAACTCTTAAAAACGGATAAACAGTGAGCACCTGTTGATGTAGTAGTATAACCCCTGTCCATTTTTTAAGTAATTAGATTCAACTATTACCTGCAGATATTTAAAATAAACGTTTTTTAGTTTCAGATTTTCAAGTATTCTTTCTACCCATAATCGCGAGTGGTTGGAAAGAAGGTAATGATGCATTATAAATAATTAACAAAACTATTAAAATTAGGAGATGCAAATAAAGACCAAGAGAGAGGTTCCAATTCCGTATATTTATTTTTCTTGTACAAGGTCAGACAACAAAAACCAGTCCCAACTGTGTTTACAGTAGTTGGATCTGATTTATTGCAAACATTCGTGATGCAAAATAAACTAAATTAAAAACACGCGTATGCCATGTAACAAAATAAAAGTTACAAAAGTTAAAGTACAAGCACAATAATGCTGTAATACATTTGAAAACACACTTTTATCACATTTTCCCACCCCGTGTTTAAAATGAATGCAAATTTCTTTTAAAATGAGTTTTCATAATTGCACCTCAAAACGTTACATTCTAGTAGTCTTTTCAGACAACAAGTTGCATTGTACGTCACCCTAGCTCCAGAGATCAGTTTCAACATGCTTAATATCACCCACATTGCATATATGAACCTGCAGTGGCAGACAGGAGCGTGGTCCACTAGCATATGTATTTTCGACTTAGCGTATTGCGTAAATTCATTAAAAAAATTTTATTTCACATCCATAAATAATACAGTGAAATATTTCCTGCATATGTGACAAGTGAACAACATTTTGTAAAAGCTACTCATATGTCATGATGTCTTTGATTTTATTTCGAAGAGGATATAGTTCCCTTCATATGTCTATGGAGCATCCTTTTGAAAAATAAGACCTGTAGTGTATTATCGATTGAGATATTGCTGTTTCGTCCTGTATCATGTCTCTTCTTTATCAAAGATATTTCACGGGCTCCATTTGGAGACAAGTGCAAAGGAATAAAGCGCTATAATGCCCTGGGGACACGTTGCGCTATACAAAACGACAAAAAACTATGCACAAGGATGCAACCTTCAGAAATGGCACAAGAGGCCGTAAAAGTCTCTAGTCAATGAAATCCCCAAGAAAAGCAGGAAATAATGGACTGCTAAATTGAGTTAATGGATGCTGCAATCATTTTTGTTTGTAGTGCCATTACGCCATTTGCTGCATCTTTTTGGCCAAACCAACACAACTTGCGACCAGTCACGTTTTTTGTCTAGGTGCTTCATTTCGAACATTATTAATTCTTGTTGCTAAATATGCCATTTTCCATGCACATAGGATATGGCACCGAATTTATAGTGGTACAAATTGGGGTGCAGCAGCACATTTGTCTAGCTCAGACCCTAAGAGCTCAAAAGAGAAAGTTAAAATCTAAGTAAAGGAATTACTTAGAGTTGCAAACCAGCTCCACCCGAAAGACATGCTAAACCTCCAAAGTAACCCTGCTGCTCTAAAAACCATAGCGGCAAAAAGGACCTAAGAACATATATCAAAGATGTAGCCATCACTCAAATTTTGAAGCACTAGTCTGTTCCTAATCTGTACTTGGATATGTAATTTTACATAAAATACCATGTTCTGATTGTGTAGTAACCATTACTAAGACATTGCTAAGTTTGTGGACTGATGAAAGATGGCTTTCCTTCATTGTGGTCTCCACCAAATGTGTCACCGAGGAACCTTACTGGGGAAGCCAGACACTGTTAGTTGATCACATTGCAAAGATGTACCAATAGGAATTCCTAGATATGTCATGTGACGCTGATAAGAGGCATGTTGGAAATTCAAGACAAGGGTGAACACCTTCTGGGTGTCCAGCAAAGGTGAACATGGTGCGTTGTGTGGCACATGTGATAGGTCAGAAATATCTCTTGACTGTGGCCAATAGTTTCAATGGGGGACTGACAGCCTCAATAAGAATAACTTCCATTTTAGTTATTTTCTTTTCACAACAGCATGAACTGTTCATGTCCTTCAGCTTTACCTGGGGTCCAACTCATTCGAAATGCCCCGCCCACTCAGAAAAACCGTCCTCAGTTTACCAACAAAACTTAATAAAGAACTTTTTATTGCCAACCATGGTTCACACTGACCTTTAACAAAACTTGCCTTGTGCAACATCACACACCATCCTAACTTGCTAACCTTGTCCTAGTGGAAAGAAATCACTTGTTTGCTCTTTTACAGCTCAGGGGTCATTCAAGATTCTGGCCTTCATACAATTAAAAAAAAGTTTTTTGAAGAGTGAAGGCATGATCAATACATATACTGCCAGATCCTCCCTCCAACAGTACGCACAAGATAATAAAAGTAACAAAGTCAATCAATGTTCTTGAAAAACCACAACACCATTACCCTGTCCAACTTTTCCAGTAAGTATGGTTACAAATGCCCAGACAAATGTTTAAGGTGGGGAAATGGGTACAACGTCGTAAGCAATTGTGTTGCAAAAGCATAAATGCAGTGATTTAGACAAGAAGAGAGTGTAAATTGTTAAGAACGTTACAGACGAATAGGAAGGTAGATGTAATGGGGAGAGAGGTGCAGAGACATATGTAACAATAGATATTGAAAGTGAGATAGACGCTCGGAGAGAGATGGGTGAGAACTAGATCTAGAAAAAAGGTGCAGGGAGAGAGAAGTATAAAGAGAGATAAACTGACAGATAAAGATTGATGTAGCTATAAATGGGAAAATAGACGTGGAGAAAGAGGTAGACATTGGGGAAATGTGCAGGTAGATATATGTACGGGAAGAGATGTGCAGAATAAAGACATAGGGAGATGGATTAGATAGGTATATCTGTAAAAACAGGGACAAAATGTGTGAGAAAGATATTAATGATAACGATAGTGAGAGATAGAGACTAACTGAGCACAAACTAAGGTGTCAGCATGTTTAATTCAGAAATATTTAAGCTCCCATTGCACCCTTCCATCAAACATTGAAAGATGCAAATCAGTCCCTTTCCTCTGGCCAATTTTTCTGTGGAGAAAAAATGTACGTCGTATTACCACCTAAAATGTGTCTCAGTGGAAAACATCCTCCTTTGAGAGCCCCCTTGCATAACTGTGTACTTTCCCAAACCAGTGTACAACCATCATCGCCCTTACTGTGACATACACAATTGAATCAAAGTAAAACAGAAAAACCTTTTAACTTTTAGGCATATTCCATCAGTTTAAAACTGAGTTTACGGCCCCAAATCAGGCCTCTGCTAGGTTTGTAACTTATAATATCTTATCGTCCTCCCAGTTGCTTGTTTACAATACTTGATCTGGTATCAATAAAGAGAATTATTCTTATTCAACTTTATTGGTAGCCTGAGACTCGTGTGACCATTTGACCTTGGAGAGGTCACTGTACCCTCAGCCCAAGAAACCACATATCTTGACAAGGCCATCAAGAATGGAAACCATCCAGCCATACTTTGGTACAGTTAGGGAGGTATGCTTATGTTTGCCATATTAAAACCACATACTTCCCAAAAAAGGCTATCCCCTCCACAACACATTTGAGGTAGACCTAGCAGTTAAGTTAAACACTTAGAAAAAAACAGCATGAAATAATACTAACAGGAAAGTGCAGCAGAGGAAAGCGAATACGAGAGAGGGAAGATAGACACACCACTGATACTGTAAAGCCCCTTTTGGCTAGAGTTCCAGATGAATGAAGAACAACCCCGAATTCCTCAGAAAATAAAGTCAACGCTCAAAGCAAAAAAACAAACTAGGAGTAATGGGCAAGCAATGTTTTGCCCTGCTGGCGCTCCAGTTACTCCATTAATTTGATCCAACCACTCTGTGCCACTAGCACAGTCACAGCAGGCCTGGTCACTGCTATTCATTCTAGGGGGAGAATTCAAGTCAAAAATAGTTCCTTTAATGAATAAACTTACAAAAAGGCATATAAATTGAAAATACCCAACTTTGAAAAAAGAAAGAGAATATTTTCATCCATGCAAAAGTACACTTGTTTTTAACCTCCAAGAGGAGTTAGATGCTTCAAATCTCAACTACAGCCCAGCCTGCAGGTCAATCTACCTGTGTTAGGCATAGCCTGCTGGCTGCCTCAATGTGCTAGACTCTCAGTTCCACCATCCTCATAGTTGTGCCACATCTGTCCTTGATAATAACACCTCATACACTGTCCATTTCTAAAGCTCCACATATCCTACTTCCGTGCAAGTTCAACACAGACCCTCCAAATGACTTCCCACTTCCCCCCAAAAAACAGTACAAGGGTTTGCGGTGAGGGGGCTCAGAGCGCAAAGTAGAATCTGAGTGACTGTGCTTTACCAATACACACTGCTCCATGCAGTCTTTGTTTGTGGTGAACAACCCAGACAAAGCTCAAAGACATGCATTCATAATGCCTTTGACATTTTTTTTTTTTAAATGATGTTTTTATTAATTTAAAAGCTTAATAACTTTGATTATAAATACCCCTTTAAAATACTTAATAGTATCAGGACTTCATCTGCATATCAGAGAACTACGCACTCTGTGTCCTTGATGCTTCCTCAGTCCAAGCTACCTCTTCACAGGACATAATACAGCTATGAGTACACATGGCAGCATAGAGTGCGCCTACTAGGAACTGTAGCAAGCGCCAAAATTAGCATATTTTAAAAGACAAGCCCCGCGGCTCAAAGAACCACTTTTTTGTGGTTTGAACAATCGTTCTGGTTATGGTCTGATGCTGTGGGGACTCAAGATCAGATTTTTCAATTGATCTGCACAGTCCTGACTTTGCGGTCAGGTATAACATCACACCAACAAAAATCATGACAATTCACTGCACACCGTATTTTCATTTTGTAGGAGATCCCACACTTCATTTCTTAACATGTCAAAATACAGCTGCCTAGCATAAGTGTCGGCATTCGATGAGTTCATTGGAGTTACAAAACTTAGTAGTGCTTAATAAAATTCAACAAACAACAATAAAGATGCATAAAAAACATTACAAAACAATCACATTGCTTATAAAAATGATGGTAGTTAGTACCAATCTGGTCTATTTTACAATATTGTAGTGTGTAAGTGTTATCAAACATACCCCTACATTAAAATTGGAAGTATTAATTTCCCAGAAGCCATACAGTAATATACTGAACAATAAACTACAATAGTACTGCTTGTGCCTGTGCAAACACATAATTAACAATCTTGTTGCATTTGATTTAAAACTACGCCTTACTCCCTATTGCAGTACAACCTAGGAATACAATGATGAATAAAGCTCGAGTTAAATAAGTAAAAAAAAAAAAAAGAATATAAAAGCATTTGGTACAATTGTCATAAATACAATTATTGAACTGCACTTGTGTGTGTTTGATTTCATGCTTGTTCAACCATTATAGCCTCCTGCCTTGCATGGACTAAAGCTGCCATGAGGCCCATCAGGAGTTTGGAAAGCGCATGGAAACCCACAACTTTAGGCATATAAAAGGAAAGAGTGGCGCTAGGTCTCCGTGAACTACCAGGGAAGCTAGTTTCAAGCACGTGGGCGCTGTTCTCCAAATATCCCCATGAAAATATTATAGATGGTGTTATCGTTTGCTTTACACTCTTGCGCCATAATCAATCCTAAACTGCAAAACTGCAATTAAATAATATTATGTTACGAGTCAGAAGCAAGCAAGTTGGTTGTTGTAGGTTTCTTTTTCATGATCACACTCGGTTCCACGCTGGAGAAGGAAATGTTATGTTCTGGGGATGGACGCAGACCGCATTGGTTACAGCCAGGTGAGAAATGGCTCGGTCTTGTTCAGCACCGACTCCACATCTGTCAGAATTGGGATCAGGTCTTCCGACTCCAGTGTCCCGAGATCGACGTTTGTTCCAGGAAGAGAATCGAGGAAATCAGGGAAGCGGCTTTGGGGGTTTAGGTTCAGGACTGGTTGGCCAAGGTTTTCACCTAGAAAACAAAAAATATAAAAATGTTAGTAATTCTGCAGGCCACAGGATCGATTTTGTGTCTTGGAAGGCCAATACCCCCAATGAGGACTCAAGGAGAATGGGACCGTTTGAACCAGATGAAGTAGAGATGGAGAATCATTCTTATACTTGCTCATACAATACCTTCCTTAGAGACAAAACCTGAAAAAAGAGATGACTGGTACAATGGCAAGGTCTGTCTTGTTATTTCATCACTGTCGCCACCCAAGACTACCTCACCAAACTGAATGACGTACGGGCAAGAAGCAAATCATGGGATCACCACAAACTTATGCGGCGGTGAGAGGACATCTATGGCCCACTGACTCACTCATTTTATGGCTTTCTGACTCGCTTCCATATCTGTGCCTGACACAAACTCTCTATTCTGCGCTCATTCACTCCTCTGCTCTCTTTGTTTCACTAACTAAGATCTTTTACCCATCCACATCTTGCCCTTTAACATCCTCCACATGTCTCCTGATAACTTTCCTCTCTGTATCCATGGTTTCTGCCTTACTTCATGCTCTTCTGGTCTAAGATCATGCTATTCCTAGCATTTGTATTTAATTTCTACTCTGGTGCCTTGCAGTATTTTCTTTCCAATGGTAAAATTCTCAAACTCATCAGGTTGTTATTCTGTCAGTCCTGGGACTCTGCAGAAAATCAATTACTCATCGGAAAATTAGTTCCAGGGCCTAAATGTTTATGCAGCCCATGCATCTGTGGTTGAGATAGCTTAAAGAGGAATATGGTGCGCATGGAGTCCCATCTGAAGCCAGTATCTACTTATGATCAGGGGCTCAGCGGACACCCTCATGCAGCAAAAGAAGTTTGGCTTCAAATTTGGAATCAAGAATTGGCATAGTCAATAGCTCTGCCTTTGTGGAAAAGAATGTAAGCAAAGTGTGTGCACGCCTGTGTTGGCATACTAAGGCTAGATCTATCGGCGTAGTCAGAGTTTGTTTACCAGTGTGCATGAAGAGCTCCAGAAAGCCAAATGCGAGTGTTTATTAAAACATTTTTACAAATAATGCTGCAGTGAAAATACAAAATTGGACTACTTTTTGTACATGATAAATTGCATAAAGAAAGTAACGTGTGATGAGTCTATGTACTTTTGGAATGTAATATGGTCCTTCATGGATTCCAATGTAAGCAATTAACAAGAGATTGAATGATACACCAAATCGCAAATAGCATGTGGTGAGACAGAAACAATGCTCTGGTCAGGGCGAAAGTCCACTCTATATATGTTTATTAAAGATTTGGTACTAGTATACACATCTGCTCTCAAGCCAGACCTAAATAAGTGCAACTGAGACAAACCAACCCTATCCATGGGGATGCCAACAGCACAGCAATGTGCAACAGGGATAAAAGCATAAAACTAGAGTACCAGTCACATCAGTACCTGTGTCCATTTCATCCACGTTGCTGAGGAAATCTTCTGGGGTGGTGGGTATGCTGTAGCATCCTAATCCCAGGCCGCTGTCTGTGCTCTGCTCCCGCGAATGGTATGGGCCACTGCAAAACAAATGAATTCTCACATCAGATCACCCAAGCATCAAAAGGGAGCAACAAAGATTAGACAAGTGCAGTTTTGTAACACTGCTAATTGTGTACGTTGGCTTTTCCAGAAAAACATCTGCATTTTAAACAACACGACCTCCAGTTTTATCATAATTATCCTCACAAATAAGGCATAAGAGAAGGTTTACAAGAACTACTGAAAATTTTATATTTATCAATAAACCCCCAACACAAACAAGAGCTCGCAAGCAAACCAGGATTGTAAGTGATAGGTGCCGCATCAGACCATCAACACTGCTATACTTCAATATTAGTGTCACAACATACAAAGAGCTAAAGGCATCGGTGGAAACACTTCCAGCAACTTAATAGGAATCAAGAGGCAGAATGTCCTGAAGTGGAGGAAGACAGATATAATCCCATTCAATAAATCTGTGAGTTGGGGGGAAGAAAGGCACACCAATCCGTGCCACCAGGTAGCAGGAGAAGTTAGAGGAACCACTCGTAAAACACAAAACCCCACTAAACTTTTTTGAAACAAGTGAGTTAGAGGGTGAAGTCATGCCTTACACTGAGCAACTAACCGACTGGGGGAATTGGTAACTGCAGATCTACAATCGTGAATTTGGATTTCAGTAAAAGTACACAATTCACCGCAGACAGTCAGCACGCAAACTAGAGAACCTAGGGACAACAGTGATTATAGTTAAAATGAAGTGACTAACTAATTGGTGTGAAAGATTACTAGTTAGCATAGGGCATTGCAGGGCTTAAAGTGGGATGCAAAAAGAGTGTGTTGGGAGGAGCTCAAAATGGGGTGTGGCCTATATAATTAGGAGTGTGGCTTAAACATAAACTACATTTCTTTGATTTCCATAGTGTGCCACACAAGCAGTATTTTAGTGTCTCTATTAGTTTTCAGTTATTGCATCCAGATATACAACAAAACTACTGCCAGACACCTAAAACCAGCCAGGAACACTGGCTTTGTCACTGATCATTAGCTGTTTAAGATAAAGCGCTATACAAGTGTAATATGTTACATGCAAAAAAATACAAAAACAACAATGTCCTGGAAATAGTTAACACTCTTAGGGAATGCAAGATTAAGTAACATGCGAAATATAAACAGGAACTAAACTGCTTACTTGGATTACTTTAACATTTATTACACTCACTGCTCAGAAATCAGTTTGTGTTTTTACTAGTGGGGTTAAGGACAATACGCACCCGTATCAATGTCCATTTTTAATTGCTACGGGTCTGAGACCCGGATGGAACCAGCCCACTTAAAGCTGAGGCCCATTCAGAGCAACAGAGCAGCGGCAGCTGGCCTCGAAGGGCTATACGGCACAGCCGTACTAGAAGTTTTGTCTAGCTGTCTCCTTAACTGACTGGAGTTCCACACATCGAAGCCCTGCAGTCCACTGAAGCACGATCAAAAGTAGAAAATGTGCATGCATGGCGGGCCTAGCTCCACCACACACATGCTCCGTGTTTCCTTTTTTAGGAATGTGTGGGAAGACACACATTAAAGAGCCCGGACAAAGGGCTGCGACTGAAAGTGTAGCCGTATGTTTCAAAGGCAAGCCAGTGAACAGCATGGCCCCGTATCTGCACAAAGTGTTAGCGGCAACGTATGACGTGAAACACAGTGTTTTATGCTGCATTGTAGTATCTCCCCTCATGCAGGTATGTATGTATGTGGTATTTCCATAGCGCAAACCTAGCCACAAGGCAGCGGAGCAACATGCATGGTGGTACTTAGGAGCTACTAGAACTCATGTTGGCTTAATCGTGGGAGCCAAAAAACGGACACCCTCTTCCCCATCACCCCTTTATGGCCACTCATAGCGCTTTTTCATGCTCAAGGGTAAAAGAGTCATACACATATGCATAAAAAGAGAAAGGGTTTAGACTTGCATAGTCATGGACTACGGATGAAAAGTAGGATTTTGGACGAAAAATAAAATAACAATTAAAAAATGGTATCCGATTCAGTGTGTTTCTCTATTACTGCCTTTCTGCAGCACAACATATAAAAGAGATGAAACTGCAAGTTAACATTACCTGTTCAGGAAAGGGTCTGATCCGTTGTTTGATATTGTTCTCAAATCCTGTGGCAGGGCAGGTGTATTCACAGCTGTCTGCACTGGGGCCATGTTCTCAGACTCCATGGGAAGTTGTCGACACAAGGCTGCTTCCTAAAAGAAGCAAATATAGCAAAGCAAAAGGCAAGGTTATTCACACACTTCCCCTGCAACCAGCATAAAAAAAATCATATTCTGAGGTGGCACATGTGTGAGAAAGTGCCTGGAGTAGGAACTGTCTCCCAAAGCACCCAAATAAAAACAGACGATTCCGGACCCAACCACTAGATGGCGAATAATGTACAGCAAACTGCAAAACTAAAATGTCCCACACACCCCAGTTAAACAGGCACGTGGTCACGGTCCTTTCACTGAATGTGCAGCAAAACAACTTCAATAATTGACTACCACCTTTTCTCTCGTTGTGGGACAGAAAGCACCTCGGTATATAATTTAAATTAATACATACGTGTGATAGAAACATGTTCATTCTGGGCAAACAACATATTTGCATTTCAGCAAAGTCTGCCCTACATCAAAAAGATGTAGAAATAATCTCCAAGAAAGGGCAAGCGAATCCTGCTAACACCGTAGATCAAGTGTCACTCACCCAGCGTTTCACAACCACTACAGTTACCAGCAGTACAAAATCAATGCAGAAAGACTGTCTGAACACCACTTGTGCATCTTTATTCCATACACAAGCTATGTACAGCATAATTCGGCTGTTATGCTGTTTTTAAGCACTTTGATTAGCAGATGTTATATTACCCTATTTAAAAGTACTCAATTTATCAACCTCAGAAGGATGAACGTTGATGCTGAACTAGCTAGGACTCAAACGCATTATCTGCAGGTCGGTGACTTTTGTAAGGAACTCTTCATTCACAGAAGCTTCTTGTTGGTACTGGTGTCACCGTGTGCTTCTGTATTCTGAAGATACATCACAGGATCCCTTTGGGGTGCTAGCTGTCTCTATGCAGAGTAAATGATCCTGCTAGTAAGTAATAAAAAAACTACATTCTATGTCAGAACCCATTAAAACAGCATGACATTGCTTCATTCCAACAGTTACATGCATGTATATCTTTACTATAAACCATGTGTGTAATTTGACATCCTTTGTGCTGTTTAGGTCCCACCAACATCCAGCTTTTAGATGTCTGTAGTCAATGACCTACTGTAGACATAAAATAGTTAGCGGTGCTTGGTGCCAATTCACTGCTTATCATTGGTTGCTTTTTGTCAGTCATTTGCCTGCAGCTTACTTGATGGCTTTCCATTCTCTTCTTCTGTTCGTACCTCCCCATGGAGTACAGCTTCTTTACCATCCTTTTGAATGTATGATGTATATCCTTCCATGGCTAACACCAAGTAACTAACTACCTTTTATGTCTTACCTAATAACAGCTTTTAGCTGTATTGTCAAATGACCACTTATGGGCCATACCACAGACTTACAATGAACTTGGAGCAATGCCACTGCCTAACAAGGGCTGGCTGTCTTGTAACTCTTTGTCTTACTTCTTATTTGATGGCTTTGCTTCCTCTTCTTGTGCTTGTCCCTCCACTTTACCATCCTTTCGACTGGATGATCTGTATCCCTTCACTGCTCAAATTCAGGGAATAACTTTTTTCTTTTAGCACCACATGAAAGTGTGTGTTTTCTTAGCTCTTTCCCTCATGTGCCTCTTTTTACCTAACTCAGACAACCATCCTCCATGCTACCTGCTGCTGCCTCATCCCTCCACAGCCAGCTCACCCTTTATTCTCCATAACCCTTAATGTTTCTTTCTTTTTTAAATTTATTCTCAGCCCACTGGCCCAGTTTCAAGCACATCTGTTGCACCCCTCCTCACTCCCTATTGCTTGAACCCGCATTACCTTATCTGTTAAGAATTTCTCCCCCACTCCCCATTGCGGTCTTAAAAAAATGATTTTCTGTTTTATTTTACATTTTATGGCCACCCCTGCAACTGCAGTTTGCTGCTGTGTCTGTTCTTTCCCAATGTACTTCTCCACATGTTTCAATTGTTTTTTTTTTTCGATTTACCGCTACAAGATTTGGTTCTGCAATCTTGACATGGTAAATAAAAATAAATATAAATGAACACACAAAATGTGTACAGTATAGTGCCAGACACAGGGAAGCATAAATCTACCACCCACCAGAGGGCTAGCCTGAGCAACCGAGCCATGTCTTGGTCACCTGGAGCAGACCGCATTCTCCAACCATCCCAAAGGGCCACTTTCCCTCAGCGCAAATGCATATGCGTGGGAAAGCTGGTAAGAGCCGCAATAGCAACCATCCCACCCTCCGCAAAGTTGCAGCTTCTTTATCAATTGTTGCAAGCACACTCTTTGAGGTCCATGTGACACTGGTGTAACCTGTGTCTTAATCCATGTGAGATGCCCAGGGGACCTGAAGTGTTCCTGCCAACCATGAATTCACTAGGTCCCACTACGACAAAAGTCAAACTTAGAACATAGCACTTATACACAATATGAAACTGAATTAAAACAGAAAATATGACACTTGAAAAATAACACCGTGAGAAGTAAAGTAACATGACAAATCTATGCCTCATCAACTCCACTTGACTTAAGGAATATCCGGTGGTGAATAGAAGAACGCCTAGCCTGCAGAGACTTCCAGTGGCTATGGTTGCTGCCCACGGCAGCTGGATGTGTTGGACACAGAGAGGACCACAAGACGGAGAATCCGAGCCCTACCTCGCCACACCTTTTAACTGCGGTGGCCCGAGGCCACGTCCTCTTACCATCAACAGCCACAGCAAGAACTCCCCACTGCATTAGGTCCCTGCAAGAGAAGGTGGTTTGTCTGGCCCAATGAAGAGCCATTGCCTGCCGGCCTGCCATATTACCTCGCAGTCCAGCCCCTTCGTGCCCTCCATAATGTCGAAGAGAGCCTTTGGGCATACTGTCAGTTTGATTTAAGATACGATAAGTGTATTTATTGAACTCCATAGACTAGCACTAATTACAGAACAATGACTGAATAACTGAACACAACGATTTGACCTTTAGTGTTAAACAGAAGAGATACGGATGCAATCATGCAGTCTCTGAACTGCACTGCATGCAGACCTATACTCAAAACCTGGCTTACCCACTTAACCATATTTTGCGACTAATGGCTCATCGACCTATTGCATTATGTATCATTTTCCTTAATTATCCAGTTTGAGAGCAAAAACGTACAGGATCGGCACTCTACAAAACACTCACTTGCATATGGCTCATACCACGCTTCATATTTAATAACAATATACACTGTATAACATGTCAAATAAAGAAATTAAACATTTCGGTAACTTGTGGGAACGTTGCCAAGGCATGCGGCTATTCTTGAATGTTTCATGTTTAACGAAATATTACTTCAATAAACGTGACTCAATTCAGTGATCATATATAATCATATCGGCTTGAAACACTAAAAAAGGTTGAAAACATACGTTGTTTTATTTTAATTTTTTATCATATTTTTTTAAAGAAATCTTTTTCCTGATTTACATCTTTTGATGACACAGCGCGCGCTTTAGCACATACAGCCAAGACAGACACCTGGTTCGACTCTCCTGTGGGCTGTCGTAACCCTTTGTCCACACCCACCTCCAGAAATGTTGTGTCGCCTACATCCTTGATTCGGTTCATATCAGCTGCCTAGCAATTTCCTTTGATTCATTAAATACATAAATAAATACATGTGCTCTGTTGAACAGTACTCCTTGGAATCTGCAATTATCCATTTCTGCCGCCAGATGTCACTACAGTCTAATTATGAAGTAAATGCTACCTTAACAGGGAAAAGCCCCCAAAATATACACTATCGGTTCGATAAAGAGACAGAATTAGGAAGAAATCGAAAGAATTCACTGGGGGGAAATCTAACCAAAGCGGAAACACGCAACATGTATCCGGTGTGCACAGTGCCACTAACAGTCTGCATGGACGCGGTTTGCATTATCAAATCAATTTGAAAAATGCAGGCGGCAACATAACATTTCAAAGTCTTTTAGTTTGCTTAGAAATATATGAACAGATCAATCACGGTGGCCGAGAATGCATACATGCCAGTCAGATGGACACCTATTGGTGGCAGTAGCAAGGAGTTTGACTTCTGGGAATCTCGTCACGATTGTCGATGACGCATTTAAGTCAGACGTTCTGATGCAAGACATAATTTGCTTGAGCTGCTCCCTATGTTTTGCAAGAGGGACAGGAAACGTCCTGGCTACATTTACTAAGCAACCCTAACGACCTGTTGCTGAACAACCTTTTCTTTGTCAACGAAATGTATTCCAACCCCTCCCTGTGCTATAAGACTGGATGTTAGACACCAGTTCCATACAAAATATTCCACTTAACCAGTTACAAATGGGTTACTACTGGGTGCAGTTACTCGCATCAGGACTTTCGGACCGTGCTGAACAGCTAAGAGAACATGCCAATTGGTGGCCGCTGGTTTCGGTTGGTATTTTTTAATTCAACACTTCGTTATTTTATATTTTTGAGCCCACATGCATCAACTCTTCCCAGTACAAAACATTTCCAACCGTTCAACACGAACAGTGTGTATCAAAAATATCAAGCCTATGTGCAGCACGAATCTAGTCAGAGTAGTTCCTTGCTGTACATTTGAATACAAATAAAGGTCTAATACCAGAAAAGGGAAGGTTGTTTTCTTTGAGCACTGCTCAAGATGTCCCTAGAGGTAGTAAACATTTTAGAACACCAACATTTTTTTTTTTTTTACAAAGTGGACAGACCTCTCTTAAACGCAGAAACGACTGTTTCAGGCAATTTGATGCTCTTATATTCCAGAATAGATCGGTAAAGCCCAATTTTGACCTCACTTAATGATGGTGTTGCACTATATCATATCCCTTCAGAGGGTCACTTGGTGAAGAGCCAATATCACACAGTGGAACACAATGCGAGTTGGAAAATGTATGCACACAACAGGTTTCCACCTCCGGTGTAGAGGTCCTGCACACCTGATGCCATCACAGGTTTTGCCACCTCACCGTGATATCAGCGGAACCCTGAAAACGTTCGTTTTGGGTAGGAAAAGATGGTTGTAAGTGTCTCTTGGGCGGTGCTCAGCACAAAGCACCACCTCCTCTCCATGACCATTCACCACGCCCCCTCCAAGGGCCCTTTTCTTCCTATCACATGGTGAAAAGTTTTTCAAAGTTGGCAGGTCTGCATTTCTCATATTAAGCACTGTGGTGTACACACGTGGTGTGTATTCTCTTAATTCTCCTTGATGCACCTCAAAAGTTGTTAACAGTTTTTGAAGTATATTTTATTTAAAAAAAGAAGTTCATAGGGTGTCAAGGATACGATGTAACAAAACTGAAAATGTTTGACTATGGTGGTTATCCAAGAGGAACTTGCTGTTATGTAGAGCTATATGAGAAAGGCGTACCAAATGACAAACGCAATATGTGCTATATCTGCCATTCAATACTTCACCTGTGTGCTCTACCTCATCCGGGACCTCCCACCTGCATCAGCTTTGCCCAGCTTTGTAAAGGAATATTTTGGGGAGTTCTGGGTTCCTTTGTCATGAGTTGTTAACCATTTATTAACTGTGATCCCTGCTCCCCGTAGCATGAAACGGTTTTTGTATTGAATTGTACTGTGAACGTTTTTGTTGGGTCATGATGCCTTTGAATTGCTTTTATGAATGCAAGTTAATCTCATTAACATTTGCTGCAGTCTGTATTCACTATTATACTGTAAAAGTCTGCAACCATGCTTTGCAAAATCTACAGTCCCTGCAACATTTTTCTTGTTGCAAATTCCTTGTTGATTGCAGATATTTGGTCGATATCGAAATTGCATTTAATCTGACTAACAGCCCCGTACAAATCTTAAATTCTAAACGCAATAAAGGATTCAAGCATTACTTTTTAAAATTCCCTTAATCCAATTTGCACTTGTCTTTGCTACCACCAGGTCAATATTTTGGCCGACTGAGCAACCAAGGCCTGAAGCCATTTTGGTGTAATGTCAACTTCAAATGAAATATTAATCTAATCAGACGCAAATTACAACAGTACAGAGAAGAGGAGAGTAATAGAATACTTGTGGAAGAAGTATCTGAGAAGGTCAAGCAGATGGGAAAGTTTAAGAGGCATTTAATCTCAAACTAAAATATAAAAACCTACAAGTTATTCTAGGTCCAAGTCTAGGAACATATGGATAAACTGATTTACAGCCCCAGCAGCCCTGAAGGCAGCGCCCCCAGGAACCAGCCCAAAGGGAACATCTTCAGTATCCCCTTTGGCCTCACAGTAACCGTACCCATTCTCAAACTAACCCAAAATACATCCAGCCTCAATCTGAATATAACCAACGTGGCCTTGTTCAGATGCTGGCTACACTGGACAAATGTTTTTCAAGTAAAGTGAACAGAACGCTTGAGGCTACAGAGGGAAGCATTTGGTGAACTCTTCCTCAGTAGAAAGAAGGCACCATGATTCCTAAATATTGATGTAGGCTCACAGTAATGTTTATACCATCACAAAACATGGATTTCACAACCCTGATTACACAGTCAGTTTCCAGCTCTGGGAGACCATTCAGACCCGATCATCTTGTCGCTCAGTTTACATTTGTATTCTTTCGCTCTGTCTCTAGTCCTGCGGCGCCAGGGGTGACGCAATTTGCAGTTGGCGCCACATAAACATTAAACATCTAATCGGTTGCTTGCAATCAACAAAAACAAACCTCTAGTAAGAAAGTTTCAAACCACAGCTACAAGTTTTGTGATTATTTAACATTAATTGCATCAGTAAAGAGTTCTCCAGTGCAGAAAGATGTTCTAATATGACGATTTGATGCCAAGGAAGAATTGATCATTTCCAAAATGTCCTTTTTCAGTGCTGTTAGATGTGTTTAGTCAATTTTTGTTATGATACGCTTGAGTTGCACCGCACTAGACATACTCTTAATTAGGAGTGGTTGAAGTTTTGTGGAACATTCACTACACATCTTTTTAGGTGGATTTTACATTGTTTATACATTTTTGGAGACTATGGTGACCTGGCTCAGAACCGCTAAGTTATACCTACTAGCACTTGAAGACCATTAACGAACTAAAACAACACACGTTGTACCTTTGTAGCATTACCTCTCACACATTACTCCCTTATACCAAAAGACAATGGTAAAACAAATGAGGAGTCCCAACATCTTGTAAAGAAAGCCAAGAGCAACCAATCTTCACCCTCAGAATTACAATGTTGTTGGACACTAATGTTATTTGAGACATACGGCCCTATCAGGTAAGTGCCATTAAACTGTTTGGGGTCATAGCTCAGCCACAGATGGAACGAGTACCTTTGCGCATGTTCAATTTAACACAGGTTTCATACACATAAAAATCTATACCTTTTCGATAGGATACAGATTTAACTGGATACTGACTTTACTTTTAGACATTAGTTTTTCATACTGTATATGAGTTCCAAACTTCATATAACCCTTTGAGAGTAAGCTTTGATTTCTCTCCCTCGCTACTGTTTGAGAGTCAAATTAACAAAAACATGTTACTTAGTTACCAAATTTGGAATTCAGTAGAACCAAAGGACGTGAGAAACCTGAGATGAATCAAAGTACACCCCACATATTTGTTTCAGGTACCCCTGACTGTCTTAAGACCAACAGACCAGAGAGAGCATGGTTTCCATAAAGCCCAATTTTGGTGTCCATTTATGCACGAATTTCTGTTTTCATGAACTTTCCCGACTTGTTCATATCAAGGTTAGCAATTGCAACATTTGGAGCACAAGACGTAAGCGTTTGCTCTAGTGCGAACACCACCTAAACAGTCCCTGCAACAAAAGGGTGAAACTGTTAGGAAGTCAGTAACAAAGGAAGAAAGTTAGGAATTAAGGGCCAGATATAGGTATATTCCAATTTGCAACTTGCAAATTGCGAGTCTCAAATTGGAATGTAGAATGGTGTCCCTGACACCATCTGCGACTCGCAAGGGGGTCGCAAAGGCCCACCTCATTAATATTAATGAGGTGGGTCGCAATTTGCGACCACCTTGAGACTCGCGGCACTCACAGGGATGGTGGCCTGCTGGAGACAGCAAACCACCATGTCTGTGACTGCTTTTAAATAAATAAAGCAGTTTTTTTTGTTGTAATGCAGCCCAGTTTCCTTAAAGGAAAACGAGATGCATTACAAAACTAAAAATTGAAACGTTTTCGTTTCATTTTCACAAAGGGGAAGGGTTCCCATAGGGAGGGACCCCTTCCCTTTTGCGAATGGGTTACCACCCATTTCAAATGGGTACAAACTGTGATTGCTTTGCGACTGCGTTCGCGGTAACAAAGTAATCTGGCATTGCACTGTGACGCGCAATTAGGAAGGGGACTCCCCTTCATAATTGCAACTCGCAAACCCGTTTTGCGATTCGGTAACCAGGTTACCGAATTGTGAAAGGGGTTTTGTGCATTGCAAAGTGTAGTTTGCACGTGGCAAACAGTGAGATTCGCTGTTTGCGACGTGCAAACTGTTTGCTACATCTGGCCCTTTATGTGTAGATTTATATAGTGTGACTTAACACCCGTGAGGGTATCCAGGCACTTTCCATAGACATGGGAAGATTCAGTAACTTGCCCCGAATCACCGGATGTTGGGCCGACGCCGCAGCTCGAACCTGGATCCCAGCTGCTGAGCTGGTCGCTCTGACCCTACGCTAAAGGAATCTCCAAGAATGAGATAAAGAGACAGGAAGAGAAGGGTTCTGGTCGATAGATGCACGAGGTGAAATCAAGACTAGTCAGCTGTGACATTTGGCAACCCGTGTATTCAGGAATTTAATTGGAGAGTTCCAAAGAAAAGCTTTGGCTTCTACTCTAATAACTGTTATTAGCAATATTATTATTTCGAATAAGCACTGCTCTGCCCTGTGACCAGTTCATTGAAGAATGTTCGAAATATGTTCTCTAATTCATCTTGCCAACCTTGTTTTGATAGTTTCCAAACTTGTCACAAAAGAAAACTATTTTACACACAAAAGAGGCCTGAAATAGTTTGCAGAACACTATAGCTGTTGGTGGAGGCATAATCGACATCTAGCTGTTGTCCTTGTACTGCTGTAAGGGCCTAGCTGCTCATTGGTACATCTAGAGGGTGTCTCTAAACTATTCTTTCAGCATTGGTCGGTATAAGAAGGGAGTTGGACACTTTTACTTTCATGACTGTCAGTTTTTGTGGTCTTCATTCAGCTCCTTGGCCCTCTGTTCATTCCCAGCTGTAGCGCCAACTGTCCGCACATGTGCTCTATCGAAGTCTTGGTTTGCCTTTGATTCTATCCCCCCAAGGAACAGCTGATGTTCTTTGAAACAAACCAGTGACCTTGCTGCACCCTCAGCCTGTTCATGCCTTCGCAAGACTGCACTAGCTGCCTTTAATCGTGGTTTGGGTACTGTATGGTTAGGAATGCATGTTTCAGGTGAATATGACAGGTCTACTTATAATAAACACGTATTGGGAGCATTCAATATATATATATATATATATATATATATATATATTTATATAATAATAACATTTAAATCTCTTGAAGATGAATTCAGATTTAAAATTACAAGTCTAAGAAGTAATTTTATTTGGACACCTTAAATATCCAACAAGCTATGTTTATGCAAATCTCATCCAGATAAAAAAATGAGTAATTTATTTGCTACATGAATCCAGTTCAGTTCTGTGAACACATTTCTATAGCAACGCAACAGATACGTTTCCTAAGCTGAAACCCCACTTTTTGAAGACGTATGCAACTAGAGATGAAAAGGCTCTGCAGGCTATGATGAACTGATAAGAGTTCTGGGTCAACAATACTGTCAACAGAGACTGATCAAGTAATGTGTCAGCTTCTCATTATGTATATTCCGTTTCCGGGTGAATATTTAGAGGTACATTCCTTGATAAGGCCGCTGCTGATAAAAAGCAATCAAGCCTCAATGCTAGATCAGCTCATGGGATGCTTGTTGTCCAGTGGAGGTTTCACATCAGTAACCTCATCAGGGACATTTTCACTACTTAATCAATAGGGTTTCAGTAGTCTGCACAAGGAAGTTTTGACAGTGTATAGGTTCCACATAAAGGGTCCCCTGCAGCACCATGCCTCTCGCTCTGCCTTCAACTCCACATAGGGCAAATGGGTGACCCTCCCAAGGCCTGCCATCTGCCTGTTCAGCAGGACATGGAGGGCTTTCACCAAGGCTGGCCCTCACAGCTCTGAGAATTGTATAGAGTGGGAGAGAATAGGAGAGAAGACAGCAGGCTACACACTAGCAGACTAAACCCTCAGCACAGCTCCGATGACGTCTGGTAGTACGTCCTGTCCTCCCCAGTGGCTCCGTGCCATCAACAACCACTGGACTGGAAGTCAGAATTTCATCCTGACCCAGTTCACTGAAATGATAAGGGAGCAGCAACCTTTGAAGTTGAGTCCGATTCTCAAAGCGTGTTATCTACCTCACAATGAGACGCCCAGGCCCAGGGTACCATGTAGCGGCTACGATAAAGTCTCCCTTCGAGATAGTCGCACTTAAAGTGAACCTGCTCTTCACTGATGATAACATTTTGAGTGTGTGCACTGCAACAAATCGGAACTAAAAACAGGCACTTTCAAGAGAAAATAAGGAGCCCTACTGAACAGGGCCCAAGACTATTAGTGTTCACTCTAAATGTAATTCAAGGGGGGCCCTTCGCTGCTTGTTTATTTCTACACAGCAACTTTGACTTTGCGGGCTGGATAATTCATCTTCGCCAAATCGCCTTTCTTCTTCCAAGGACTACGTGTTGCTAGTTACTTTCTGGACCCGTTCCTGGAACCCAGTTGGCACAAACACCTCCCTCGTCATGCCCTAGGTGGAATCTGTTCTGTCTGACTGAAAGATGCGAGGGAGAGTGTTTACATTCACCGGCACCGCGGTTTCCGCCGGACAGCCTGCACGGACGTCCTCTGACAAGGCCTATGTTTTTTATTGTTAAAGAGAAATATCACAGGGCTGCCACGAATTTGGCAATATCCGTATTTCACGATCTAGTCAGTGGACAGTAAAGTACAAATGCAGAGCTTTCTTTCCATAACGCCAAGATCTTTGTTTTCAGAATTTGTGGCGTGGGGGCGGAGGGATGAGGGGAAATAAGAAGCGCTGGAAATGGGAGCACGTACCCCGCTCCCCCCCGCCTTGTGCCGGGCACAGGCAGGGGGTCAGAGGTGCCACTGGGAGCGCGGGTAATGAGCGAGGTTAACACATCCGGGTCACGCACAGCTGATTGGCTACCTGTGACTGACAGGCAGCAACGAGTCTGCAGAGGGGAGAAGTGCCCATCATGTCACCTGCAGATTAGTGCTGCTGCACGTCTTCCATACTTCTGAGGTTACCTTACCAGCACTACCCACAAGGGCTGCTGTACTGTGAATGGACTGTTGTGTTACTAATGTTGCCCTAAGTGGGAAGGGTATGCCCAGACGTGGGTCCCTTGCTCACTGTGCCACTGGAATCAAGCTAGCCTGGCTGAGGAAGGGTGATACCCTGAAACCAGTCCCAGGATGCTTGTTTCTGGTCCAGGGAGGACCTGGCCTGGCAATTCGGGCTGGACTGTTCCCATGAGGAACAGGGTCAAGACTGATTTGCATATGGCTGGGTCCAAACTGGGGTGGCATGGTGAGCAAAAGAAAGATGGATTAAACCCAGATCTGTGACTGGGGTGAGTGTTTGCATTGTCAGCACTCCGTCCAAAGCTAGCCTGGATGATGAAGGATGATACCCTGAAACCGGTCCCAGACTGCTTGTTTCTGGTCCAGAGAGGACCTGGCCTGGCAGTTCGGGCTGGACTGTTCCCATGAGGAACAGGGTCAAGACTGATTTGCATATGGCTGGGTCCAAACTGGGGTGGCATGGTGAGCAAAAGAAAGATGGATTAAACCCAGATCTGTGACTGGGGGTGAGTGTTTGCATTGTCAGCACTCCGTCCATCATCCTTTTGTGTTACTAATGGACTGTATCACCACAGCTCAGCAGCGCCACTGTACTGTGTGTGGAACAGTACCAGCCCTTCGCGGCATGGCTACTGTGCTTGTAATGGACAATACCACAGTAACATTACTTCTAATATGGACTGACAGACACACTCATAAACTACAGTGCCAGCACTCCTCAGCAGGGCTGGCACACTAAAAATGGGCAGTACCAGATATTCTTAGTAGGGCTGCCCCACTGGTAATGGGCACTACCAACACTTCAAGGCAAGGTTGTCACATTAGTAATGGGCAGTAGCAGCACATCATAGCAGGACTGCCACACTATTAATGAGCAGTATCAGTACTCCTCAGCAGGGCTGCTATACCAGTCATGGGAAATACAAGTGCTTCTCAGTAGGGCTGTCACACTAGTAACTGGAAGTAGCAGTATTTCTGAGCAGGGCAGCCACACTAGTAACCGGAAGTAGCAGTATTTCTGAGCAGGGCTGCCACACTAGTAACCGGAAGTAGCACTATTTCTGCATTTCTTCCCGCATTGTACCAGTCACGGAGGGCCCATCCCGGACCCACCACTGGGTAAACACCACGCCAGGATAGTCCTGGTTCTATCAGAGCCAGCACAGATCAGTATACCAGACAGATACTGCTGAAGAGCGATCCAGAGTGATGAAGAGACTTCAGTCATGGCCTACCATCTGAACACGAAAGTGACTGAGATCCTGTGAAGCGTGCCTGATGCGGACTATTCTGCCTGCTTGCAGATAACTCTTTGGATTTGTTCTTCATATTCCTAGCACACATTTTGGCAAAAAACACCGATAAGGGAGACAGGATTGACTGTGATTATGTCCTATTTAAGAGAATACTCTCTTTATAGGTCGAAGGATAGGGGGTGAACATGATTAAAGTGATTAAACAGACAAGTAACTCATCCTCTGCTGCACTTACTTTATGGAAGAGTGCCAATGGCAGGTCCAGGTTGGAAGGATCCCTGCCAAATTTTCACAATGACAACACCACAACTTATCTACCATTATTTAGGCTTTAACACAAGATACAGGCCAACGGTAGCTCTTGTGTGGTCATTTCTAGATGACAATGGGCTCTACGTTAACACTACCTTGACAAATAATCGACAAGCTACAGCTAAGAATGCTGTACAGAGACAAGTCCTAGACCTGAGCATAGAATATCACATTACCGGGGCCTGAAAGACATACGCTGGTTACCAGTCGCGGGAAAAATATCCTTCAAAATTCTCTGCATTACACACAAAGCAGACCATGTGATAGGACTACTCTTCTTAAAAAGAATAGGTCCTTTCCCTTTAAAAAAAAACAGCGTGGGTGGGAGTTCTTGTGCCCTACTGATTTGCACGCTTTGAAACACACCATCTACAATAACCTAGCATTCAGAAAAGCAGCAACAGTGAACTAGAATGCTTAAAAGTACACATCAAATGACTCAGATTACTATTCGTAACGATTTGTATAGACCAGTGGTTCCCAACCTGTGTTCCAGGGACCTCTGGGGGTCCGCACTTGCTTCGAAAATTAAATAATATTAACAAATTAGGTCCCCAGCTTCCAGAAATGACTCAGTGGTGGGTCCCTGGATTCCAATAATGATTCAGTGGGGGTCCCCGGGTTCAAGTAATGCTAAAGTGGGGGTCCACAGAAGTCAAAAGGTTGGGAACCACTGGTATAGACAGCGTGCAAAGCTGGCCCTCAATCTCTTCATATGCTACTGCTTCATCTACCACCATGCCAAATGTGTGAGTCTTACAAGGACATCAAAGCACAGCACTTCCCTTCTTGATGCCACTTAAACCAACAACCTTCTCCAACCATGCACTACAACTAGAGTAACTACTTACTTGACTACCAGAAAATACTTTTGGACCTCCTCAAGGGCTACAAAAGCACTAAAGTATATTGAAGGAATATACAGAAAACTCATTAAAATAGTCAGTGTTTAAACTGAAAATCTAACAGGGATCCCGTCCTCATGAAGCTTTGCTGGGCACTCCTACTTTAAGATCAAGTAGCTGAAGTCATGTCTGTGCACAGGGTGCTAAGAGTGCAATCTTAAACAAAAGCTCTGTTCATATGACCAATCAAGGTATACCACTGAGAAATGGCCTGTGAAGTCAAAACGTTGGGGACCCAAAAGGTATCAAAGCGCAAAGAAGAGGGAGAAATCAGGCATAAATAAAAGCCAGCAAGTCCATACAACCCCTGAGAGGAACCCCTAAACAACTATGTTTTCAGATGTTTATGAAACACTAAATAAGATTCAATGCAGCAGATATATTCCGGGAGGGAATTCCACAGCCTTCCGGCCACTACTGAGAAAGCCCGTTCCCCCAACCTGGCTTCCTTAGCCCTTGGTACCACCACCGTATAGCGTCCAGCTGAACTCAAATGTCTCCTGGTCACATAATAGTTCACAGAAGCCTTCAGGGAGTCCAAGCCCCACAAATGTAGAGCTTTATGCATCAAACACAGGGCCTTAAAGGACACATGTTTCTTAGATTCATGGGGACAAGGACACGTTTCTATAGACATAAGGAGGCAAGGATTCAATTCACCTTTTGATTTCTGCAGGAGCAAACATTTGAAGTCAAATTAAGTGTGTTCTTATGCAAGCAAGTCCTTTCTGTACCTGGCTTCCAAACCACTGCTGACTAGCCTCTGCCAGACTACTTAAAGAAGGAGGGCGAGCTGCCATTGTTGTCACATCGCTTCAGTGATGTGCTTTCTGTTTACAGCAGGTGAATTAGTCCAATTCGTCCACTAAAGCAAACAACCAATAGATCGCACAAAAAGCTTAGATTTGTTAAATTGAAGAGCAGGACTAGAAACATGGTGCCCTGTCCATATGTAGAGTCATACAGCAATCTAATGAGCTGTACATCCTTTCCAGTCACCCACACACCATGCCATGAAGGTTAGAGGGTGCCACTGTGCATCTTATATTACCAGCTACAGCTATTCTTAAACTCATTAGTCTTTTTCTGGAAGCTACAGCCCTTTACACAGAGACAAAAGTAGTTTTTGTGAGACAGAGCTTGCACTGTGAATATTATTTTCTTTTCTTAACATACCATCTTTGTGATGACAAATGAACCCAATGCCTCTTGGAAATGGGTATTGACAATATTTAATTAAAAAGGAAAGAACTCCCCTAAATGTAGTGTAAAACTTCAAATTTTCCTAAAACCTGGGTGCCTATATTCAGGAGGAAGATCAGGGCCTACTTTAATGGTCTACAGGCACATATTTGTGAAGTCATTTTAATCCAGTGCTCCACTTTTACTAGTTACTGACTGTTCAGCCACGACGTGTGTGGCATCTATATAAAGTAAGACTGCTCGGTCGAGCACGCAAGTGCTTTGACCTGTTGTAAGTATAGTGGGCTTTTAACCACACCCATCTCGCACCCATTACTTTCATTTGTTTCTGGGCTTGCCTTTCAAAAATCACTGGATGACATTGGTAAATGTTTTACATTTCTCCCACCTTGAGGCTGTTTTTTGTCACGCCTTGCAGACAGCCGCCGTTACATGGATTATTGTACGACTGACTATATACTTCAGCGTGGGTGAGCTATTTTTTTTTTACTCTCCCCTCCGTGCTGCATGGGGCTCACAGTGTGAACTGGCACAACAGTGTGAATTCGATAGGCTGGTACTGGAGCGCTGGTCACATTGTTCACAATTAACTAATCAGAGTAATTTCTTGTGGCTCTCCCCTTAAAACACTTGACATTTTAAATGTTTCCAATGGGACCACCACCAAAACGTCCAGCACAACACACTCTTTCTGTCTAGTCCATCTCTGGGTACCCACACTAGGTTAGTGGGGACCCCAAAATAATAACCGTTCCAACCAGTCAGTGTCTTTTCAAGCTCTCATGGCTAGTACTTTTGTTTTACAGATGGGAGTAGTTAATGTCCTCAAGGGCCTTGTTTGTAATTTCATTGCAGTAGACCTGCCAGCCCTGAAAATATGTAATGTACTATGCCCTCTAGGGGCTAAACATATGGTTACAGTGTGTTACTTTCTGCCATTTTCTTTTTGTGTGTTATGCCATCTAGGGTCTAACTGTATAGTAAAAACAACAAGTGATGGACGGAATGCTGAACATTGTCAAACACTCACCCCCAGTCATAGATCTGGGTTTAATCCATCGTTCTTTTGCTCACCATGCCACCCCAGTTTGGACCCAGCCATATGCAAATCAGTCTTAACCCTGTTCCTCATGGGAACAGTCCAGACCGAACTGCCAAGCCAGGTCCTCACTGGACCGGAAACAAGCATCCTGGAACCGGTTTCGGGGTTTCACCCCTCATCAGCCAGGCTAGCTTGAATCCAGTGGCATGGGAAGCACGGGACCCACGTCTGGGCATACCCTTCCCACTTAGGGCGACAAAGCAAAAACAACAAGTGATGGACGGAATGCTGAACATTGTCAAACACTCACCCCCAGTCATAGATCTGGGTTTAATCCATCGTTCTTTTGCTCACCATGCCACCCCAGTTTGGACCCAGCCATATGCAAATCAGTCTTAGGGTATGCCCAGACGTGGGTCCCGTGCTTCCCATGCCACTGGATTCAAGCTAGCCTGGCTGATGAGGAGTGAAACCCCGAAACTGGTCCCAGGATGCTTGTTTCCAGTCCAGGGAAGACCTGGCCTGGCAGTTCGGGCTGGACTGTTCCCATAGGGAACACGGTCAAGACTGATTTGCATATGGCTGGGTCCAAACTGGAATGGCATGGGCAGGAAAAAAACAATGGATTAAACCCAGATCTGTGACTGGGGGTGAGTGTTTGCATTGTCAGCACTCAGTCCATCATCCTTTTGTGTTGCTAATATTGCCTTAAGTGGGAAGGGTATGCCCAGACGTGGGTCCCGTGCTTCCCATGCCACTGGATTCAAGCTAGCCTGGCTGATGAGGGGTGAAACCCCGAAACCGGTCCCAGGATGCTTGTTTCCGGTCCAGTGAGGACCTGGCTTGGCAGTTCGGTCTGGACTGTTCCCATGAGGAACAGGGTCAAGACTGATTTGCATATGGCTGGGTCCAAACTGGGGTGGCATGGTGAGCAAAAGAACGATGGATTAAACCCAGATCTATGACTGGGGGTGAGTGTTTGACATTGTTCAGCATTCTGTCCATCACTTGTTGTTTTTGCTCTAACTGTATAGTTACATGACCATGTTTCTTATAAATGTTATTTTCACTGTGGTGTCCTCTAGGGGCTGTTCTAAGGAATACAGTCATATCAACATACTTAAATATTCACGGCATGGAAACGTGTCCCATAATGCTTTGCAGGGCATTACTTTTACAAAACATTTTTGTCCATAACTGAGCCTGTGGTGGTCCTAGGACAATAGGACCGCCTTCAAAACATTGACCACAATGTGCTCTGTCAACATCTCTGGGTCTCCAAAATATTAACCCCTGCCACCATTCATTTTCTTTTTAACATCTTTCATGGCTGGAACTTTTGTTTTACAGTAGGGAGAAGTTATGTTTTATGGGCCTTGTTTGTAATATCATTGTAATAGACCAGCTAGCCTTGAAAATTTGTTATGCACTATGTCCTTTAGGGGCTATGTACCTGGTTACTTTGCGTTACTTTCTCCCATTTTTGTTTCATGTGGTTATGCTCTCTAAGGCCTGACTGTAAGGTGACATGGTAATTGTGGTGTTCTTTAGGGGCTGTTCTGAGCATTGCAGTCAACATACTATAATATTCGGCGCACTTAAACTTGCTCTATAATGCTTTGCAGGACATTACTTTTACAAAACTTGTTTGCTCATAACACAGCCTGTGGTGGTCCTAGGACAATGGGACCACCTTCAAAACACTCCATCTACATCATCGCTGGATCCCCACTCTAGGTTAGTGGGGACCCTAAAATAATGACCCTCCCACCATTCAGTGCATTTTAGGCTTTCCGTGGCTAGAACTTTTGTTTTACAAGTGAGTGAAGTTTTGTTTTGAAGGCCTTGTTTGTAATATCATTGCAGTAGACCTGCTAGCCCTAAAAACCCTCTCTAGGGGCTAAATATATGGTTACACTACACTACTTTCTCCTGTTTTTTTCATGGGATTATGCCCCCTAGGGGCTAACAATATGGTTACATGACCATGTTTCTTACAAATGATATTTTTGTTATGGTGCCCTTTAGGGGCTGTTTTGAGCATTACAGTCTAATGCCAAAAGTGTATTTCTGATAAAGGTTTATATGATAATTGTAAATGTTTTAATAATAACTCCTTATTATTATAATTATAACCATGATTCATGCCAACTTAACATCCTTATTACATGATGACTGCTTGAACACTCTTGATTTGTTTGGGTGACCCTTCTAGCTTACTTCTCTTCCATGGCTGCCTTGTGTCATTTGGGGGGGATTTGTGTTAGCCAGTCAGTAACTCTGATGGTGGGGTGGTGAGAGTGGTATTCAGCTGGAATTAGCATAGTAGATTTAAAGCAGGATGCTAAATGGCAACATTTTCATTTTTTTGCTGTAGGTAGAGGCAGAAGGTAAATGGAAATGCTTTAGTTAGATGCAGGGCCACTGGAATTATATGGCAAGAAAAGACGAAATTATGAGGCAGGGTTGACCAATTCATGTGGCAAGAAAAGTCAAGTAATTGATGTATAATACCAATAGCTCTAACTCAAGCAAATGCGAGACTTACCACATTGCAAATGCTTGTTTTACTTAAATTATGCATTAGAGAGAAGAGCAAGGGAGAAAAGACATTAGTGGGTCCCAGTAAAGGGGGTGAGGGGGTGGGCGAGCATACCGACAGGGGCTCAGGAAGTGAGGACAGTGTGGCACAGATGCAGAAGACATGATCCAGGGGAGAAGGCAGCGGGCCTAGGTCAAGAGGCATACGTGGTACATATGGGATCATAGGCGATGTGGGGCAGCAGATATTATGGCTGTAAGAAGGTGCACACATTGGTAGGCTGGGAAGCAGGAAAAGAAAGTGCGGCACAGGAGGAAGACTGTGGGGCCAAGGCAAGCAGGACAGCAGGATCCAGGAGTGAGGATAGTTAATCTCATAGATGATAGCAAGGTCCCGGGAAGGTGGCAGCGGAGCCCAGGTGAGAGGACAGCGGGGCCCTGGAGCGTCAGTTAGGGCAGTACAGCCTTAATTGGGGGTGGGCCAGGACCGAGAGGCACAGGAGCTTTGCAAGGACAGCAGGCCCAGAAGAGTGGTTGGACTAGAATATGATGACCGAGGCAGGTTCAAGGTGGGACAGATAAAGAAAGGACAGAGGGTCCCAGCCAAGAGGACTCTGGAAGTTGTATGTGGGGTATTCAGCAAACCCAAAGTGGGAGGAAAGTGGGCCCCACGAGAAGAACAGCAGGCGTTGTGGCAGGAAAGCGGGCCCAGAAGGTGATCACCCGGTCCTAGGGAGGAGGGCAGCAGGGCACCGGAGTGGGGGAGCAGGACCCTAGGGAACGAACACTACTCAGAGAAGAAGGTGGTGGAGGAGAATGAGACCAGGGGAAGTCAGGGAGAAGTACAATGGCACCCAGTATGATAGAACAGCAGGTCCAGGATGGTAGAGCAGGAAACCAAAGTCTGGACAAGGAAGAGGTGCTGAGGACAGTGGTCAGCCCAAGGAAAATAAATTCAATGCCTGTGGGGGTAATGACCACGATATGCTAAGTTGGCCTAATGAAAACTTGTCATGAAGAAATAAGAGGCAAAATCGAAACAGGTCATGATGGGCAAATTGGAATTAGGGTGCTATATGCTAGCTGGGTGCAATAGATATTACTCTAACCGATTAGAATGGAAGCTAGCCACATTGTGCTAACTGAGCAAAATGGCAACAGACCAGGATGCCCAAACAGGACGCTATGCAACCAGGTCATAATCTGTCAGATGGATATAATTGAAACCAGTCGTGATATGCTGAATAAGGAAAATGGAAACTTGCCACTGTGAACTAAGTGGGCGTAGGTGCAACTACATATGTGAATGCTGCCAATGTTGTGCTAACAGAGAGCAATAAAAAATGACAATTGTGTGCTAAATGTGTGTGCTAATAAGGAACAGTAAAACAAATGCAATGATTTCCTGAGCGGGCAGACTGTTTTTTTTTGTTTTTTTTAAAAAATAAAACATCATAAAGAAGCAACATTTTAGGATAAGTAATGTGAAACATAACTATATGAATTACAAGTACCGACTCAATCAAGCTAAGGGTGCCTCCTAGTGGCACTGCTGCTTCAGAGCTTTCAAGGTTCCCAGTTACATAAGCAATTCACACAGTTTTTTACTTTCCCTTCTGCGAAGTATAGCTCTGATTTTGGAACAGGATAAAAGAGAACTACAAGTCCCAGAATGCAAAACCAAAACTAGAAATGGGGTGCTCCTTACCCACTGAACTGGGGAATGTCAGAGCCCTTCCACTTTGACTAATGTGTGTAATATGTCTGGTGAATGCATTTTTCCTCACTCCTCGCCAGGACAGCAATAACAACATTCAATTAAACCTAGAAAACGGAATACCAAGCACACAGACTCTCCAAGACCAGCGTTCTTGCACTGAAGTGATTGCCTAAAGCCAACAGAGCCAGGAATCACTTCAAAGCCAGCAGCTGCCGGTAAGGCTGAAAGGAAACAAGAAACCTGCCAAAATAGCTCCACTCCCCTTCACCCAAAGCACTTTTCACCCTATTCATGTTGCCCAGCAACAAGCGCGAGCCTATAGCCAGAGATTTTCAAGAGGCAGGTTGTATTCATAAAGCAACAGAAGGAGGCAAAGATGAAGAGTTGGAAGAATGAAAACCCAATAATGGATTCCTCGAGCAGCACACTTCCGCCGACAGGCGAAGACGTTTTAAGGCCGGATCAAAATGGACAATTGCCCAGAAATCCCACCTTCCAAGTAAACGTTCTCTCTATATGGCGCACCTCAGTCTATTTCCATATGTAAAACTCTCCCCTCTCTGCCTACTCCTACCCCTGAGTCTGACTCTCTTTGCCCGGAGGCATTTAAGAAATTTTGGGGGGTCCTGGAAAGACATATTTCAACTGCTTTTGTGTGAACCCGGTTTCTGAAATCTTGTTTGGCATTATGTGCGGTTAAATTAGCAGAAAATGGGTAGCAAAATTCAAAGTTGGTATCCATAGGGGCCCCAAAATATATCTTGCCTGGGTCCCAAAAATCCTTAAAGTGACACTGCCTACAGGAACTGTGATTGTTTCAACAGACAAGTCTGACAAGGGTTGGCAAAAGTTGCCTCTGGTTATAGAGCTTGCTCAAGAAATGAAACAGGCACACTGCAAAAGTTACCATCTGACTCCAAGTTGGTGGGACACAAACTTTCCAGTTGTGGGCTTTAATTTACCATGTCAATGCATTCTGGGAGTAGTAGTCTTTGTTTAAATAGGGCCGAATGGAACAGCAAACCTGAGAACAATATGTAAAGGACAGGTCCAGGAACGGAAAGTGGTGACAGGGTTAAATGGAGTCTTCTCATTACCCACTCCAGACCCGGAATACATTTCTTGAGCACATTGGGGAGTCAAAAACTGCATACTTCTCGGTTAACGTACACTTAAAGTATGTAATTAGCACCAAGCAGGACAATGTAGATGAATTGAGAGTTAATCAAACGATGCAACACAGTTGAGGGCCTCACTTGTGAAACTTTAAACATGGAGGGTCTTTTCCCGCCAACATCTTGCTCATATCGTGCCTTGAAGTTAGTTGATACTGCTCCTGGTTTGACGACCACTGGGCTATCCCTCCAATTCAGTGGATCAGAAGATGCCAAACTTTTAGTCCTAGGATAGTTTACATTGCCTATCTCTTGTTGTTCCCTATGCTTGGGGAGGCCAACTTTCTAAAGATTCCTTCAAGATGGTTAGCCTACTCCCAAAGCCAAAGCCCAGTGGCAACTTATTAGGCACCGTAAAGCTGGTTTCAAATTGATCAAACACAGGGACAATTGCTGTCCTAATGAACTTGTAGAACATCATTCACCCTACTATAAGGCTGGCCACAACCAATTTCAGCACACTACTACGGACCTGAATAGTAAATACCGCAGCACAAAGCTGTCATCTGGAGCCAGTAAACAGGTTTCCAGCTAGTAAGACATGGAGTCCATGTTTGGCCTAAGGAACCTGCTGCAACACATTCACCCAACTATACGTCCCACGACTAACAGCTTTAACAGGACACTAGATATCTGTAACTGACTGTCTATTTTACTAGTTGCTTTATGATACTGGCCTCCACGCCTTACTCTGAGCACCCTTCCCCAGCCCCCCACCCAAAGATAAACACATGGATGGAGGTGTTTTGTAGTTGAAGGCACAACACATAGCGTTAGCAACAGGGTCGGAGGAGGACACAAAATAGGCCCAGGTGCCAAAATGAAAGTGGCCTCATTAGCCAATTGATAGCTAAAAAAAAAAGTGGTCCACATTTGCAAATCCTGTCACTTCCCAGCTTTTAAAGACATCATGCGGGTATGCTTGGTACAGGCAATGTTTGTGGTAATAATAGGGAAATCAACAATAAAAATGATTCCACCAGACCATAAAACTGTCTCACACACACGCACTGGCCAATCAGATAAGCCCCTCGGGCACTGCATGATTATTCTACAGGCTCACCCTCCTTAGCATATCATACCTAATGAAGCTCCTAAAAGTAATGAAACCCACCTAACAACGTGCCTTTACCGATTACACACGAATAACCTCATCTTGGCTCTCGTAGCACCCTGAAGCAGCCTGCTGCTGCACTTTATGCACGGCTCAAGCAGCCAATGATGACATTAACAATGCTTCGGGAAGGGAAGGGAGACTCTCTCCTCTCACCCTTAGCTGAAACACCACAATCAGTCGATCGGGAGTTGTGCCACGTGAAATAATGTCGTCAGGTTGATGTTATGAAACAGTCACCTGCAGTCCGGTTCAATGCACTCGGCGCACGCCCCGCGTTCTCCACACGGTGGCGCTTTTCATGCTCTTTCTGCAATGCCCAGTTTGTGCGGCACTGTGGAGCTTACTACAAACAGGGAACTCCTAGGAGTGGCTGCGGGTGTCGCCTCCAGCCCAACCCTTACAATTAAGTCTTATTTACATCCTGACCCAATTTCCGTCAAACATGCACCTAATTATGGGGCGAGTTCCCGTGCCACCAGCCATAGCAATTACCTTAATATTCATCAAAAGCGCCACGGGCGTTTTTTTAAGTCAAAGGAGCCATCCAAGGTAGAGGGGGAAAGCAGTTCATGCCCAATATAGTTTGGATAGACATTTATTTTGGGACCTTGACAACTGGGCCAGCTGCTGGACCTTCGTCAAATCACAATGGAGGAAGCCAGCAAAAACTTCCTGTCAGCCAGCTCCGTCTTTACTCAACATAAAATATACATAGTAAAGTCACATAATAAAGGGAAGTAGGCACAGGACAAGCCAGATAAATACTCTGTCTTGACACATTTCAACAACTGATTCAAATATATTGCTAATTACAGGAAGGCGCGCACATTCAAAACCTCCTTAGGCCTGTTTTAGATAGATTTTGATGCAACTGACTCCTGTAGAGCTCTTGACTTACTCCTAAATTACAGAAGTAAGATAGGTCCCCTCCTGGGTTACTGGGAAGTCAGGAATAACCCAGGAGTAGCATAAATCCTAAATCCTGCCTACTCAAGCCATAATCTTTGTAAATCGGGCCTCTCCCAAAAACAAATGTTTTTTTAGTTCACATCACAATCGGACCTAAAAGTTTTTTCCTCCTCAGCTACTTTGAATTTCTTTTATATTTGTACAATCTAAGTGCACTTCACAACGTTTGTGAACGCAAAAAAATAATAGCAGTGCAGATGCTTCAACAGAACAAGAGGGTTTATTTGGAGAAAACCAACAAAAGCCCTGTTGGTTTGTCTTCTCCCAGGAGGCAGGAGCTGGTGTGGCAGAGTTTAGGGTAAGCACTATTCAAGGAAATAAATAGGGTTAACGGATAAGTAGTTAGCTACCTCACATGAGATTCTTTGGCTGCACGCACAATCACCAGGTATCAATCTAATTCCAATAAATCAGCAAAACCAGAGAAGAGTTCAAGAGGAACTTATTAACAGTCAAAACTACCTCTCAAACTTGGTACCCTACTTAGAGGAGCGTGGACAGAAGACCACTCTGCACACCGCCACCCGAGGCAGATAACTCTGGTCTTACCACAGTGTTCGGGCTCGGCATACCAAACGAATGAGAACAAAAAACTGCCAGGGACAAGCTAATACACCAAGAGACAGCCCTTGGCACATCATTAGTGGTGACCTGTTGGACTCAGTGATGTCTCAGCCTACAATGTGGATGGTTCGTGAGTGTAGACTATGTGATCTTGGGAAATAAAGCAAAAAGATAGAGGCGTGAATAGTGTGTGGCGGTCTACCTGCTGGGCAGCTCACAGCACTTTCAGGTCACTAGATCTCCTCACTGAAGTAATGCCCAAAATATTATTGAAAGAGTAACCAACTTAGGCAATCAAGTGGTTCAAGTGCGCCTTTAATGATGAGGGATAGACCCACTTTGACCTTATCGAGGAGATAGTTAACTTGCTTAACAATTATTTATTTTAACCTTGAGAACTTTTGCACTTTGTTTTTGAGAATGAAGAGATAGCTATTTGCAGTTAGGAACACATACTATTTACCAAAGATAGAAAGTCTACAGGGGGCACAGTTCTACTTAGTAGACAGAAAAAGAGTGTGAAAGAAGAACCTTTAATAATCTCCCCTTGGCCCCAGTAATCAGACATATCCTGAAAGACAGGCAGGTGACACCTCTTTCAAACTGCACTTTATAAGCTCTGCATTACAAATGGTGAGTTTGTGTTGCAAGATTAGATACAACATTGCATCAGTCTACGTTTCCATTGTGTGACCTTTGACCTAGAGTTTTGCCAAATAGTTTCTAGATCTGTACCTGTCTTAGAAGCTCTTCCTGGCGCATCCGGATTCTTTCCCGCTCCATCTGGATCCTCTGCAGCCTGAGCTTTTGTTGCTGCTGTTGCTGGCTGGTCAAGGCGTTGGGCAAGGACATCAGTCCAGCTTGTGGGTTCTGGGTGGGGTGGGTCTGTTGTGACATAACAGGGCTGGAGGACATTTGAGTCTGATGCTGGTGGTTCATCACTATAGGACAGAAGAATTGCAGCAAGAAATTAGTTTTGATGACCTGTACATCAACATACAAAATGAAATGCACCTATTAGTTGTCCATTTCCATTTGGGTTATGTAGGTGTATTGTACCGCTCTTAATCATGTTAAAAAATTAAATATGCAAGATAAAATGGTAGCAGCTTCCTGACACAATGCGGTGCTCTCCCTTTTAATTGCTGCTGTTAATTCTGCTATGATTAACAGGGTTCTGGTGTTTAGAGCTCATTCTCCAGCAAGAAAAAAATATTTGAGAGTAAAGGAGCAGCAGAAACCACTGCTGGAGAGACAGAGCTGAGCCCAACATGGCAGAAAGTTGTGCCCTTTTTGTCATGCCCTTTCCATTTAACTTCTTGATTTGTGCATCCCTGAGGAAGGACATACTATCCTTGTCACCTTTTCTCAGCCTCTTTAAGCCCATTTAGCCATGGAAAAACCTATATTTCTCCCTTTATAACTTTGTGCATGGCACTCACTTTTACTTAAAGAGTCCTCCATCAAAGACACTCAGTAGTTGAAAATATAACCTACAAGAGGAAATAATCTCAACCACTGGAGATTCTTGAGCAAATTCCCTTCGTTTTGAGATTTACATCCTCTTCAAACTCAATCGACAAGTGAACCAAACAGTCAACTAGTCTAATAAAAGGTTTCATCTACTGAAGAAATGAATGACATACATATCTAAATCTGACTTCAGAAACATGGTGCAAGCTCTAGTATTATTAGGCACCAAAGCTGGCACAGCCGTATTACTCGGCCAAATAGCCCCCAGCCAGTGTGGCAGCATCTACAGTCCGTGTAGGTGCCAGACTGAGCAGTATATCCTGCTGATTCAATCACATTGAGTTCTTTAATCCATGCGTTCAGCTTCCAGTGGGAGAAGAATTTAATTAAAAACAGTGTGCCTTGATTTCAAGGCCTTCCACAAAAAAAAAAACGTAAATACCCCAAAATTCAGAAACTCTACTGCCCCCCAGGCCCATTTAGTACACATATTTTTGGTTACAGGTGACATTAGTTGAAAATGGGAAGCACTCACCAATTGCTTGTATGGGCCAGCTCCTTTAGTTAGGAAATCCTAACCATTATATATACACATTTATCACACACCAATTACCCATAAAATATAAAAACACTCCTGTTGCTCTCTAGTCCCTGCCAAAGCCAAAACCACCTCTCACTTCATCAGTCTTCCCTATTCTTCATGCTCTCCTTACCAATCTGACACCTTCCTGGCCATATGTAGCCACCATTGTTGCTCTGATATTATGCTTTACTTGCTGATGTCATTTGTAAGAACCTATGCACGTGGTTCAATCTCAGCGTTTCATTTTGAATACTCTTATCTTTCCCCATGACCCAGCCATACATTCTATCACAAGTAATAATAGTGACTGCTGAAGAGCAGCGCATCTTGCCAAGGAGAAGTGAAGGACAGCGAAAGAAGGCAATGAGTTTGCAACGTTGCACCATTCATACATACATAGCACCATAAGCCGACAAACAGTGACATCACAAACTTACCTCAAACCCATAGATGGCATTAAGTTCAGAAAATATGTCTAATGTTACTCACAATGTCCCCTGGTTCAACTAAGTTTTTTAAGACTTGCCTAGAACTACTGTGGACCACATGGGGAGGTGCAACACACTGACACCTGAATGGCATACCATGTGTTGATACCCTCAGGCCATGCCAAGCTTCTCTTCCGTACTTGAAGCTGCATGATTAAAGATGGAATATACATATTTGTTCAATCTCTCACTATGCTCATCCTGGTGCTATGAAAATGGCTATCCACTGCTTGTGGGAACACAACAATGAATTGCGTTAATCAATATTCCAACCCCACACTCCTTCTCATTGTGTCTTCTAGATCTGCAATCCATTCAACTTACTACACTGGTTATTCCATCTTAGGAGACTGAAACCGATATGAGGTCTCAAATACAATAACTTCAAAGCGTAAGTAGCGTACATCCACCTCAGCTCGGCAAAACAATATTATAAATATGGTTTCAAAACCATGCAAAGGAGATCTCTCTTCCAGTGATGAAATAGTGGGAGATCAGGAACTTTGAAAGAGGAAGTGACGTTTGGGTGCAATAACACAATTGGCGAAGAAACATCAGAACAGAAATGCTAACAGTGCAAAATAGACTGTGTTGGAATCACCTATCCCAACCAGAAACATGCCAGAAGAAATAGAACGACAGCTGGTGCTTGTAGATTGGCTTGGAAAAAGCAATGTATGGCTCTGGCCGGGTTGGGGGGAATCAATGTGTTCCTGTCTGGAGTTAGAGAAAAAGAAGGCTAGTTTATAATTTCTTCTTACAGCTTTTAATCTGATACACAAAATGGTTCAACACATATTACTGTCCTACAGATCTTTCCCAGAGCACAAAGGGCCTTCATAGGCTTTTCAGTCCATGACCACGACAGTTTCATGGATGTCCCCGGCAGAAGTTCTGTTAGAGGAAATTACATTACAGAGCCAACTTCTAACTGGGTACCCCTCAATTTCAACTGGGGTCAGAACCTTCAATAGGCAGACCCCGATAGTGGAGGAACCTCTGGCTCTGCCATCAAGAACACCACATTTCACGCACACAAATAAGCAGAAAAGACCCACAAGTGGGCAAAGGACACATCCACAATTTTTGGTGTTTGTACCTTTAATACCCACCTTTAAATGACCCTGAGTTTAACTCAATGTGGTTTGCATTTATAATCTCTCGTCTTCTTAGATAAAATTATAGACCTAAAACGTTAACAGGAACTGATGTGTCCTTCATGTCTTAGGGACAACATTCCAGGCTTTAGTTGTATAAAATAAAAAGTGCTAGTCTCCTGCTCAGCATCTTCATTCTAGCTCTTCTAAATGCCAACTACTGGTGGAGCAGAGAACTCAACCAGAAAAATTGAGTCTCAACCTCGTCTTCAGAGAGTCTGTTGATTCATTCTATAGACCTTTACATGGTACAGTAAAGGTATTAAACCTGCAACTATGCCCACCTCTCGGAATCACAGTTACTATTAAAAAAATGATGTCCCCTTCTCAAGGATGATGTCAAGTTACCTCTCAGTTGTGCGTTACTGAATGCTCTTAATTGGAGCATAAAAAGCATCTTTTTCTGTTGCACCCCACAATCTTCATTGTTGATGAGCACCTGATGCGAGCACAATCTTAGCCATTTTCAATGATCTATTCTAGCATGGCTCTTGTGACTGATTTGGCTATGGGAGCTCAGCGTTCTTCAGACAAAACAGTGGATACGGCATAAGAGCTTGCAACCACAGCGGTACTCACATGGTCACTTGTACGCGTTAATAAGTCAACAATTCTCAATAATACTACCTTGTCGTTGGCTGGAGATGAGCAGTGGTCCAGCTGCTATTTCCCAGTGTGTAGGAGGTAGAAAGTGTTTTATTTGTTTGAGGGTGTTTATATTTCTAACCAGCATAAGGGCTTTACCAGAATTTTGCTTAAAGTGTTAATAAGGAGTCAATGATGTTAAAAGTTATTTGAGTCTCTATGAAACAGAATAGAACTATTAGCACTAATATTCTATTCTATTTCACTGAGAGTTCAATAACTTTTATCATGATCGGATCTGCTTCCGACTTCCCAAAAATGTGCTGTATATATTCTATGCACGCCCGAGCTGTTCAACTACACCTGGCCCACACACCTCCTTTTACAGTACCGAGCGCTCCACTGCCCTCATCAACCATGTCTATGTTCTACAACCACTTCCCCGCCTCCCCCAAATACTACATTTTTAAAAATCACCCATAATAATGGGTGATTCAGAAAAATGCCCTGGAAAAATGCTAACAAAGGGCAGAACTGTAACCAGATTGCATTTGGAGTGAATATGGTTAGACACATTTAGCAGAACCTTGGATAATTTATGTAATTCACCAAACTATATAGATGAAATCCATTCTGCGTCGCTGTCATTTCGATTGCTACCAGTGTTGTCTGCAGAGACCAGCAAAAGGCATGTTGACTCATTCCGGGCACAACACCCTGGGCCATGATTTAAAAATAAAATACCAGCATCGCTGACAAGAAAGGAAACCCATCACAAACTATGCTAACAATGATGTGCTGTTCAAAGCACAAATTTATACACGGAGAAAAAGCCCCCTGCATTAGTAATATGGATTTTGACCTGAAGGAAATGATAATCTCTGTGGTAAAAGGATTTTGCAAACACAAAGGCGTCTGGATCCTGCACTTAGAGTGGAGCTTAGGATGACGAAGATACAGTTCTTGAAGAAACTGTTGTGCAAGAGTGTTGATGTTTCAGGCCACCTGGATTCCACGTGGGGCGCGTCTTCGGGGGTTAATCCATAGCCAGAGAGTAACTAGATCCTGTTCAACAGTTTATATTTCTGTCTGAAACCTTATCTTTGGGTGTGTTCAGATTTTGAGCAGAACTGTTTTTTAAAACCACTCCCTGGCTGGAGCACAGACAAGTTCTTGGCCGGTAGAGCCTAACACTGTGCAGAAGCCGAGCGAGGTCACAGAGACACTCATTTTATCTCAGACTTCTAGAACAAGTTAGTAGAATGTTAGTAGGGTGTCAAACCTATCTGTCTATTCTGTGCCTCTAGTTCACAGACGACTTTTGTCATTTCTAGCTAGTAAAATTGGAGCTAATATCTTCACAGACCAGTGAATGGATATCAATACCGTCAATACCACCCGCTACTTACATTAAATGTACTTAAAAAATAATTTCTAAATAACCCCCAAGCAGCAAAAGTTTGTAAAGTCCAGTGTAGACAATCTGAAGTGTTCAGTAGTTGTTTGTCTTCAGTCTTTACAATCTTTAACTGATTCAGAGTGTCTTGTGGCAAGGCCAACAGGTGTATCTTTGCCATGGTAAGTCCACCAATTACTTCATCAAGGCTAGTAACACCATACTACCCAAATGCAGACCAATGCTCTTTGACGCAAATGCGGCGCAAAAAAGTTTAAATATGGGCTAAAGTGTGCAGCAATGTTATAAGGCCTGTAATACAAAGTGAGGAAATAGGAGGGCACTCCAACGCCCGTGTGTAGTGATGGTGTGTATGTAGCGACGTAACACGCGTTGGCTACAAGATTCATCTGAAACAGTAAGAGATTGTCAGGACAGAAAATAAAGAACTACTGAACACATCGGTTTGTCCACACTGAACGTTATATATACTTTGGCTGCTCAGGTGTTATTTGGAAATGTTGGGGGAAGCCTTGTGCTTGTATGGTGGCCCCTTCTCCTCCCTGGAGCACCACATGTTATTGGACATTATTTTATATACTTCAGGCACACACAGGAATGTGCCCATTTAGAACCTAGCCACCTGTTCTTATTTATGTTTTCTCAAAAATGAAAAATCTCAGCAACAGGCAAGCCATCTTTACACACCTTCCAGAAACACAGAGCAGACTTTTAAAACTTCAACAAGAAGAGCCTCAACCATACACTGTCAAGACACAATTACACCATGTCTTCTAGTTACAACTCATAAACCGAACGAGACACGCCCAGGATGGAATCCCTGAAAACTGAGCAGGAAGGAACCAGACTCTGTTACGGGGGTGATACTAACTGCAACAACACTGAAGGGGTAAAATAAGCATGTCCCCTTTGCCAGTGCTGAATGCAGAAAACCGCCTTGCACGGTAATGGGTGAGCTCCTATAAATTCAGACATCGACTCATCTCCTTTTTCAAGCCACGTTCATGGATTTCTTTGAACTGCTCAGTGAGTGAGGATGGGTCACAGGTGTCTTCGCCATCTTGGAACTTCATGCTCAATGATGCTTATGGTTGCATGTCACATTGTACCCTTAGTTCTGTAATCTTTTTAATGGTGGCTTCAAGGGAGAGTTGAGGAAGAGCGATGCATTGTTCTTGAAGCAGTGTTACAATTTAAGCTGTCCATGTGTAAAGTACCAGAAGCTCTATCTAGTGCCATGCCAGCCACTCCCGCTCGAAATATCTTGTAGAGGTCTGAAGCCATCTCAGCTCCAGTTTTGTTTAGAATATCTTTGACAGTTCTTTCAGCCTTAGTAACTGCTTTGGATACATGGGCTTTCAGGACGTGCTTGCTGAAAGGATGATGCAGATATAGGTTGCTTCTTGTGTTCTGTTAAGTTTGTAATTCACGAGTATGAATTTCCTCCTCTTCATTGTTGCTGCATTTTAGGGCATCTTTTTGATTGGAGCTATTATTCCATGAATGAGTTGTTGCTGAGTGTCCGTGGGTTAAATCTTCTATTAGTTGGCCTTTTAGACCAGTTAGCATCAGGAGCGGCTCCTCCGTTTTAGTGGAGGAGCATCGCCGCTCTGCTCAGTCAGGCACGCAGCAGCAAATAAAATGATAATAAAACAATGTTATTATCATTTTATTTGCCACTGTCTGTCTGACAGCTTGGAATGTGGGGGGGCGGGGCCAGGCCATAGGAAGGAGTGATGGGCACTGTAAAGTGTGCATGCCTGTTTGGGAAGCCGTCTCAGGCTGGCCAAACAGACGTGCACTTACATTTCTCTAGCCTGACTGTTGCACAGCCAGGCTGGAGAAATGGCACAGGCTCCCTGTGCCTGAGGGAGCATCGGACCAGCCCGCTCAAGCCAATCCTGACGTTGCTCTCAAGCTCTAGCATGAGAGCAGCATCTGGATAGGGAGCCTGCGGTGACTGCTGGGAAGAGAGGAAGCAACCAGCAGCAGGATCTGGGGCAGGGCAGGACAGAGCAGCAGATGCAGGTAAGTTTTTATTTTTGAACTAAAGTGCCTTTTGCCATAAATGATACTTAGTGTTTTTATCCATGATTTCCTCTGCCTATCATAAGCCGGACAGAAGAAGAGCAAATGCTCCACATCCTCTGAACGATAATTACAGAAGGGACGATTTTGCATGCCTGGGTTGGTAAGAGCCCATTTGTGTGTGATATATTTTTTTATAGCAGGGTACCAATCCTCAATGTAATCATCAGGATTAGGGCTAATGGTGGAACTAAGGCATCCATACAGCGTTCTAAAGAGGGAACAGCTTTAAATGGCAAGACTTTTTCAGTTAACCATCCTGGCATGGTATTGAGATGATATGAGTTTAGCACGTGAGCCCCAAACTGCCCTTTGACTATGGTGTTAGAATTGCTGTTGATCTGAGCTGGGTTAGACCATAGCATACTTAAGCTTAATATACTCAACTGAGACTTAATATTTCTGCGCAAAGGTACTGTCAGGCTACTCCTGTGATTGACAGCCTCCTCCAGAACTGATCTGTAAGTACCAGGTTCTGGTGTGGACCACAGTCTAACCCAGAAAAGGAGGGGCCTAAGCCTGGCTTGGTTGTCAATCCACTTTAGCCCAGTGTCAAAGAATAACGGGGCTGTTGGGGTGGCATTTTGGGAGGTTAAACAGAGATTTAATAAGTCAATTTTTCCTCGCGACCCGCCCTCTAACGTTCTCAGTACCCCATAATTCTGCACCGTACAATACCACTGATTGAACCTTCGCCCTATACACCACAATCACTGGTGACGCTGATGCCTTAAAGCACTTGATCACTGCAGAAGCGCTATTTAGTAGTGAAAGTTCAGATTTAATGATCTGGGATTTCCATCTAGAGGTTTTGTTGATCCTCAGTCCCAGATAATCAAAATGATCCACCTGACGCAGTCCGGCCTCACGCATCCTCGTCATGTTCGGCTAGTTGATGGGATCAGGATGGTGTTGCCGGGTAATGCATACTTTATTATAACTGAAAAGCTGTGTTGTCGCTCTGTCCTTAGTATCAAATCCGGCAAAGCACAGCCTAAAACGACTGCTTACAGACATCTGCAAACTGCACAACATGTATCCAATGTTGAGAGACATTCAGTGCAGAAGTTAATGGATTGTTTTCAGTTATCAGTCAATATTCCAATCTTGTACCTTCTGCGTCAAGAAAGGGGAAGGATCATTCTTGTGTTCATCACCACCCACTCCTCCAGTCCCTCATTATTATTCCAAAGTCTTGTGCCTGGTGCTTTTGTCATGTCGATAGTTTAGGAGCTGGGGTGTCGCTTCACTGAGTGGCAGCCATCTTGAAGACATATCAGGCAGTGGCAGAAAATCACTGGCTAGAATGGTAAGACTCTTTTTACAAACCAAATCTACATATTTGTCTACAACCACCATTTTTAATAGTTCAAATAAAAATTACAAAACAAGGAGGACTTTTTTCCTCCCTTCTGAAGGCAAGCCAAACCTGAAGCTGTCTGTCATTCTAGCTTCAATGGTGTTCCATAAAATAAATATAGACATACAGATTGCATAATTTGTCTGAGAAAAAATTATTAAAGGACTGTAAAACATTACAGAAAAAAACAAATGTACCTAAGCGCCTTACTACATCCTACCCACGGAAAGGGTATGCAACACAAACTCTGTTGGGGAGTTCTATGAAGCAGTGGCTCTCACTGAACAGAAACCCGTGTTTGACTGTAATCCGGAGAATTTTGGTTTATTTTATAACCATCTCTGGTCTGCTCACGTCACTACACTCTTTCTGCCCTTTTAAGCTCTTTAGTTCCAGTCCTTGCTCTCATCACTAAAATCCATTTGCTATGGTGTGCACTGAAGACCAGTAGACACACAGATGACTTTCAGGTACGCACCTGCATCACCCTTGCCTTTTGCCTGGCATATATGTTAAGAGATCACAATACACTCTAAGCCGACGTTACTCAAAGTACGGCCCACGGGCCGCTAGCGGCCCCGCGGACCTACCTTGGCGGCCCGCGAGATGCACAACAAACGCCATATGATAATGGCCGCAGTATGTAAACATAGAAGAGGGCCGCAGGAGCATGCGCAACAGTGGCTTCTTTGCGCATGCTCCCGCGGCCCTCCTCTATGTTTACGTACGGCGGCCATTGTTTATGGCGTTACCGTGACGATCCTGGAAGCCAAAGCTCCATAAAAGTTAGCGCTTGCAGCTAACTTTTACGGGGCTTTATCGTCTGCTTCCTGTCACCGGCTCCACGTCTGCTGCCCGCCTGCCTGCCTGCCGTTCTACATTTGTGGCATCTTTACAGTGCTTTGAGTCAAGTAAGGCTCTTTGGTTATTTATTTATTTGTTTTTAATGTAGTGTGTGTTACTGGGGTAGGGGTGAGAGCAGATTGCGCTGTGTGTGTGCGCTGTGTGTGTGTGTTACTGGGGTAGGGGTGAGAGCAGATGGCGCTCTGTGCAGATGGCGCAGTGTGTGTTACTGGGGTAGGGGTGAGAGCAGATGGCGCTGTGTGTGTTACTGGGGTAGGGGTGGGAGCAGATGGCGCTGTGTGCAGATGGCGCAGTGTGTGTTACTGTGGTAGGGGTGAGAGCAGATGGCGCTGTGTGCAGATGGCGCAGTGTGTGTTACTGGGGTAGGGGTGAGAGCAGATGGCGCTGTGTGCAGATGGCGCTATGTGTGTTACTGGGGTAGGGGTGAGTGCTGATGGCGCTGTGTGCAGATGGCGCTGTGTGCAGATGGAGCTGTGTGTGTTACTGGGGTAGGGGAGAGTGCTGATGGCGCTGTGTGCAGATGGCGCTGTGTGTGTTACTAGGGTAGGGGTGGGAGCAGATGGCGCTGTGCGCAGATGGCGCTGTGTGTGTTACAATGTTTTGTAAAAGGGGGGCGGGGTGGTTGTTCCCCCTCTAAGCCCCGCCCCCTCTAAGCCCCCCCCCCCGTCACTTCAGTGCGGCCCTCGGCCGCAAACAATACTGCAATTTTGGCCCCCGAGAAAAAGTTTGTGAGTACCCATGCTCTAAGCCATTCCCCAGCACCCATGCTTCCCCACTTACATTTAACAGGAGGGGGAGACTGCAAAGTGAGGAGCTCCCCATGCTCCTTATCCAGGCGCTAGTGTGCAACTAACTCAACAGAGGTGACAATGACATCAGAGCAACCCTCCGACCCCATATCCGCAGGGCCTTCCGGCTTACAGAATGTAGGACTTTAACACTGTTTTTCTGCTCCCTTAACCTCCACTTACATAAATATCGGTCAGTTTGACGTCTAAGGCACTCCAAGCACCATTCATGCTTCTAGGCTTAGACCTAATGCAATGGAAGCGAGACTGAACAACTCTGCTCCCTTACATCTGAATGGTAAAGGTCGGAGGAAAGAGTATGGCATTCTTGTGTACTCCTCGTGCTTCCTGACCTGTACCTTCATCAACAGAGGAGACAATGATGGCCACACATGCTATGCTGAAGCGGTCTATTTCAGTCTTTTCTTTTATTGTCACATGATGCCATCTTAACCTATGGTTTGCTTTTCAAGGGCACCGAGAAGAGCGCATCATTTCACGTTATACTGCACCATATTTACAATATATAGCATTATAGATAAAAGCAAAGTTTGACTTGTCTAGGATGTCACTCGGAATCCCAAGATGGAAAATATCTTCGTTATTCACATTTTAGCCAAAGTTGGACTAATTTGGATTCTCTTTGGACTCTTTAGACTGCTTTGGACTCTCTTTCAGCAGAAAGTGTCTTTCAGGTAGCAAATGGGAACAGATCCTCTTTCTTTATATTTAATATTTTAGGGGAAAATATCTAGGAAGAGGTCCTGACCCCATGAACACCTGTGGAAGGGAGACCCTTTAGAGTATTAAAAGTCTATTTGAAGCATGAACTCTTGATGCGCAGTTTGAGACCAGAATTTAAAAGGGCAGTGAGAGTCCACAGCCCTGATTTCCAGGCAGCTCCAGTTTGTTGTGGAGACGGCACAGTACTGGCACGCGCTCTGTCGACCTGCACGCGCTATCGTCTGTTTCAATCAAGCGGGAAACCCCTAACAATAAGCGCAGCTTTCGCGCCCAGGAATCACAAACACATAAGCCATACTTTCCACATCCTGCTCTGCAGCGGGCTTAGCCTTTCTTTTGTCTGCAGTGAATAGATTGGGTTTTGGTTCCAGGAGCACAGAAGGCTGCAGGAAAAGCTGCTGGTGTGCAAACCCCGTAGTTGGACCGGACAGCCAGAGTGGGAAGCTGGTCCGCTCACGTTTATAATGTCAGATGCTTCTGCTAAACAGATTGAGCAGATGAGGGCCACTGATGTGATATGACCTCTGTTTCCAAACATCTTTTGCTTATGGAAACGAAGCTCAGAGCTTCAATTACTAAATACTTTTTTTTCATGGTGGGAAGGGGTCAGTTGTAGGCCTGTGCAAAATATGTAGAACAACCCAAACGAAAATGTCGTTGCATCCCATACGATAACTAAACACAAGGACATACCACAAGTTCATAAGTCCCTCGAGAGACTGGCATTAGGACCGGTTCATGGACAAAATGTCTCCCACAAGATGTCCAGAACCCTCAACTTCCGGAGCACTATACGATCTCATAAAAAGGGGAAAAAATTACTTACTACGGTCATCACTGCAACCCATTTCAAGTACTTGCGCCTTGAGAAAGACGCTATAAGGACGAATTACGTGTTGGGTAGCACCATGCAGTACACTATCATGCAGTACACTATCATGCAGTTGTAAAAATGCTGTGGACTATTAATGGTACTATCCACGTAAAATAACAGATACTTGTGCCAAGAAATACATTTTAAAAAACAAAGATCAATATTTTGCAAATTGTTTAAACGTTAACACAGGAGTGTGCTTCTGTGGAATGTAATAATCCAGTTATTTAGCTGGATTAACACTAAACTAACAGTATTTGTGGTATGGTGCTATATGGGGAAAATTTGACATGAGTCTGGAATTGTTTTCACTTGATGTGGATCTGCAACGACAATCATTAGGTTTGTACCACGTGTATGGGCCTGCCAGTTGGTGAAAAACTGTCAGTCTTCCAATAAACATTGGCCCTGGTTTATTCAAAAGTGGCGCAGCGCGGTGCTGCGCCAAAAATAGCAGCACTGCGCCGTTTTTGAAACATAGGGATACACTGTATTTAGGGAAATACAGCACAGCTCTGCGTTTCCCCCTGCACCCGCGCTGAATTAGGCTGTCTGCGCCAAGGCAGGCATCTTTGCACCATATTGGAAGGGTGTCTGCGTTAAGGGGATAGATTGTTTATGTGAAGGAAGGTGTTCCTTCCTGCACATAAACAATCAATAATGGTGATTTAGCACTTCTGTGTGTGATGCAAACTGCAGCACACATAGAAGTACCAAAGCGTCATTTTGGAATGATTGTTTATGTGCAGGATGGGACACCATTCTGCACACAATCACCAATGGCATTTTGCTTCTTCTATGTGTGCTGCAGCAGGCAGCACACATGGAAAAAGCAAAAAACGAGGAGGTATAAAAGCATTCCTCCTCGTTTTGTCATGCTAACGCCACCCATGGGGTGGCGTTGTTTTTTGGCACTGCCAAAGGTTTACGATTACTCCTAAATCTGGGGCAGTGTCAAAAGCATTGGGTGTTGCGGTGGAACACCCACTGCAACACCCATTGCGCGCCCCCCTGATGCACAAAACTGTGTCGGAGAGGCCCATATTTACAAGGAGACGTAACGCCACAAAAAGTGGCGTTACACCTCTTTGTAAATATGGAGCTATGGTTAGCGCCACCTGAGCGTCACAAAAAGTGACGCTTCGGTGGAACTAGGGGCTCTTAAATCTGCCCCTTTGTACCTAAATATTTACCATCATCAGAAGACTCCAACTTAGGACTGCGTGTGGTGGCCGAAATAACTGTTTGGAGGAAACACTGCTGGTGAAATGTTTGTCTGAAACAGAATACTGAAAATTTTCAATATGCATGGCATTCTCCATGTAGATTATTCGTTCTTAGTAAATGTTTCTTCAAGTCCATTTTTGAATTCTCTTATGTTCTTTTTTTAATGTCTCTCCTATTCACCCGTTTTTTTTTCAATACTGAAAACGGGGCAACCAACGCCGTACTCTCCCATTTCTCCTCCCCATTTCCCGGCTTTCCTTTTCAACACCTCTTCTGTCTACAACTTCAGTTGGCTTATTTCTCTCCTCCCAATAGTTAGCTGGTAGGCCTGAAGATGGAGCAGGCACCCTTTCTCATTCCCCTTTTCAGAACCTGCTGTGCAGCCCCTTGCTATCTCTACGCTCTCATTTTATTGATGTTGCTTGCAAAATGCTCCTTTTACACCCAAAACCCCCCTTCTGCGCCTTTTCAAATGTTCCCTTGAAAACTTGCAATTTTTATCTCTTGCGTCTCTACTTTTATTGTTGTTTGCTTTACTCTGTTATTATACTTCCTGTCTGCATTGTAATAGACACAGAAAGCAGACTTCTGCGGACTATTTTTAAAATGGTTTAACATTACTTTAAAAAAATGCTTCTTTCCTTTATGTTGATTAGAAACCTAAATCTCACCGTGTCTACTTGTTTAGAAATTGTTAAAGCTTTTGAATGTTTCCTTTTATATCCCAGCACCAGATTTTGTATACTGGGACTTTTACCTTTTTCATGAAATCTTTTTGGTCCAAAGCTTTTTATTTTAAATTCTGTTTAGTGTCTCGCCATCATTTCGGTTATCCCCATCCCGGACACACTGCGACAGTGCCCAAGCTGGAGGTGCTGCAACGGGAACGAGACATCTTGGCATCCGTAGCGCATGGGGGGAGGTCGACCGCAGTCCTTTGCAGAATTTGTGGAGGAAATTTCACTACAAGTGAAAGACATAATTTTTGGTAGCCTTGGGACAGGTTTCTCGGAAATACTACGGAAAACAGACAGTCCTTTGTTGGCAGAGCCTCTGAGAGGAAAGATGCTGTTGTTTTCACGTGGTGGTATAGTCTGAACTTGGCCCTAAGTGGAGCACTCGAAGGCCTTCCCCTCTACCTCGGCGGCATGTGTTTTCTATCAGACGGGGTTGCGTGACTTTAAAGCTGGCCAGTTCACATGAATTCAAGTGCAGACTGTCGGAAAAATGATCCACAGATGTGCCCAGACACTCTTGGCACTGAAATAATGGAAGTCACTGGAACCACGCTGGCACCGCCACGCGAGCTCGTTTCGCCAAAAATGTCCACCTGTAGGATTCGACTTCTGCAATTTACTATTTCCATGGACCGGAAGTTAATATCTGTATAGTCTGTTTCTTTGATCACTCCCTTTATTTTTTTCCTTTCTTATTTTCATAGTTAACTCCCGAGTCTCACCTCGTCTTTCAAAATATCTTTTTCTGTCTTTGTTATATCCACTTTACTCTTTTCAACCGTTTCTGTAGTTCTCAATTGCGCTTACTCTTTTATTCACTACATTCTGTTCATTCTCCCTTTTCGGACATTTTCTTTTTTCTTCTTCTTCATTTTGTTTCCATAATGTTTCTTGCACTACGTTTGCCTTGTTATAATCCATGTAGAGATGTTTTGGCAATTCACTACACAAGTCGCTTTCTTGGAATTACTTGATTTCATCTTCTTGGTTCATGCTTTTTATGACCGAGGTTCGTCTCAGTTTCAGGTTAGAATCAAAAGACAATGTTGTCATGTTCTTTATCTGCTCTGTGCTTGTGAAGGAAACATACCGCTGGTCCATGACCAAGTGCAATAGTTTCTAACTGGCGTGCAAGGTCTCAAAACGGATTTTACCTTTTCAGATTGTAAATCTGAGTTTTTTTCCATAGTCTGTTCTTGACCACAACGAAAGGAGCCTGTTTAAGTTGATTGTTCACATATACATGTGCATTTCTGAGCTATGATCATAACTGATAAAATCTTCCTGCAAAAACCGGGTTCAGTAGTAGAAGATATGTTGTGGGCTAAAAAATATCTAAAATCAGGAAAGGCGCTGTGAGAGAGAAACCACCAAGATATCTTTAAAAAGAATTGATTGGTTGAACAGGTATTCTGTTCAGCAGGCCAAGGCGAACTGAATCTGTTGGGTGTAATGTATTAAAAATGTGGGGTGAATTGAGGTGTGGCAAACATTTTTGTGGTTCAAAATCAAGATGGCTCCACCTCTTAAACTGCCTTCCAAGCTTTGCATGTAAAACATGTTTTGTATTTCATACATGAACTATTCAGAAGACCGATTTAGTAGTTGAAAAACGTAGCCTTACACTGTGCATTGATGTAGACAATTGTTATGAGAGGCATCATGATGATGGGGAAGGCCAGGCAAGATTGCACATTACAGACTGAAGAGTCTTCAAGTGCACATTCCCATGGTTGAATCTTCCTTCAGCATACATAACTCTTTCTGCATATTAGTTTCTTATATATCCCACCGAGGTGGGTATTATGTGTGCATAAAGATCAGTTCAGGGGTGATTGGTTTTTAATGAGGATCGTGTGTTTATGTTTGGGTTCTGTAATATCTCTCTGAGAACAGAGACCTTCTGATTGAACATTGACCCAGAATGACTGATGGCCAGGTTTTGATAGGCATGCTATGTCTGGTGGTGTGATGGAAGCACAAGGGGAAACAATACATGTATGGTCAGTGGGGCCTTTTTGATTCCCTAATTAGAGAGCAAACTCTGGTGGAAATTGTGTGTAATGCCCTTTTGGGCACAATTTATTTTCTCTGCTGCAGGGCTGTTCATGATTGATATATTTTATAATATTTCCGTACCTTTCAAATCTGTTGTTGAGATCCAGACGTCATCAAGTGTATTCAGGAGAAGCAAACTGACATTGCTGTTGTGCACAAAATATGGATTTTGCTTATATTTGGGTGTTACTTACGCATAATAGTGGTTGAGATTTGTCTGCTGCTTGTGCTGTTTGAGAGGTGGCACAAGCCTGGGGCATAGTAACTTTGCTGAATTATGTCCCCTTAAGGGTCTCATTTACTTGAGTAAACACCACTAGCAGTGCTGCCAACCACCTTTCCAGTTCATGCCTTCCACAAACACACTGATGAAATCATAACACCCCAATCTACCCGTAAAAGAACCCTTTGCCACTGCTAGTCGATTTCGTGAGGGACAGACCATCTCCATCCTGAAAACTGAAATTAAGGAAAAAGTACAGACAATGTGATTAGACCCCTAAAAGTAAAACACAAAGACCAGATATGTTAAAATGGGAAGTCCATAGATGCAGGGAGAAGAAACCCTGTAGCGTAAAATCAGGACAACCACCAATGCAACAACCCTTGATAACAGAAGGACAGAAGACTATATACTCTGCAATGACTAAAAAGTCAAGACTACAATAATTTCAAATTCCTAATGAAGCAGGAAACATCAACAAATGTCACTCCAAAGTCATTAAGGGGGTTGTGGTTTACTAAATTTGCTTTATTCTATAGTTTAAAAGATTCACAAAAGAGACACCCATGCAGGGCCAAGAAGCAAGGCAAAATTTACTCAGACAAGGGGATGGATTCCCGCTTTTTTAGTGACCAGTTGCCTGAGGCGATGAAAAAATTTACAATATACCTGAAAATGTAGCAAAAATCAAACAGGCAGCTAAAAGGTGACCAGCTGAAGTAGAAAGATGCCTCGATACTTCAGGTGCAAATCATAAGGCAAGGAAAATGCATTAAGCAAGTACCAAAAAAAAAAAGTCTGTGTGTGAGACTTAGACATGGGGAGGACATGCTGCCTGGATGAGAAGCTCTGCTGGATTGGAAACCAAGGAGAAACAATCATCCAAAACGGAGGGCAAGCAAGCTTAAATTAAAATGAGCCAACGAGAGGCACATAAAATATGGAGTGGTGCTGGACTCCTGCAACCCACTCGTTGCTGCCTTCCAGCCTGTTAAGTCTGGGGGCCACCCTCTTCTTAATTCCTTCACTTTTATTCCTATACTGTCCATGCTGAGTGACATGTTTCCCCAGCCATTAATGCTAAACAGACGGGAGAAACATTCCAGAATCCAGGACCTGATTGGTGCTTAAAAGACTTTACCCACCTACACATCACTTTCATATGGTGACAGCTCAGTTGGCTTGGGTCCTCATATGATGTCAGACCTTCCTGAGGAATCATTGTTTTCCCTTTTTTATTTTGTTATTTTTCTAAACCTCTCTTCTTTTTTATTATTTCGTTATACTCCCACTACAACATTTCTACAGGAATTTAGATTGTATCTGTTCTAGCATTTCCTTATAAATTAATCTGTTGCCTTATTCTTTGTTTGTGCATCTTTAGGTCCCAAAGTATCCTTTAGTTCAGTGGTTCCCAACCTGTGGTCTGGGGGACCCATGGGGGTCCGCGACTGCTTAGAAACATACATAATATTAACATATTCGGTCCCTAGCTCTCAGTAATGACTCAGTAGGGGGTCCCCAGATTCCAATAATGAGTCAGTGGGGGTCTGCAGGTTCCAGTAATGAAAAAGTGGGGGTACACAGAAGTCAAAAGGTTGGGAGCCACTGCTTTAGTTGGCATGCTGCACTGGTTTTCAAAATGAAACCAGATTCAAGTACTCAGAAGAAGTGTAGTGCTTGGTGACTCAAAGTTTCATGTAAATGCTCCATTTATCATTTTATCTACGCCTTTATTTTATTTTAGATCGCGTCGGGCATGTTTATGTTTTTGTTTGTTTGTAAAATTCAGCTGCGTCAGAAATAAATGTAATAAACAGGATTCAAAATGTCGCATGCCTCTGAATATTGTTACCGAATGGGAACCGTAAGAATGTTCAGTATGGCAACCAATAAAAATGTGAGTGCTGAAAAGCAATGCACCTTGAAACATTTAATTGAAACATAACAAAACAAACCCACGTAACAGTTTAAACCACAACAACATTAACAGGACAAAGCTGCTGCAAACAGAGTGGTGGCTCGGCCCAACGCTGACAGCCAGGCACTTGGTATCCATTTCTGTGATTCCAAGGTCATAAATGCACAGATTTCCGGTGGCTTGCCTGTTTACTCTCTCGCTTACTGTTCAAGGATGCATTGTTCTTCACATCTCTAGGCTGCTGCCAAAAACTTTCAGCCGACAGCACAGGGAAGGAGAACAAAGAGGAATTACACAATAGCTCCCCATCAAGCCTCCAGCCAGAGAAGGTCAAATGTAATTTGTAATATATAACTGAAGACATGTGAACCATCATACACAGACAAAGGACAAAAAGTTCAATTTTCTCATTTCCAGAGATCACTACTCACACTATCCTGTGCCATAGGGCCACTTCCAGATGTTAGCATTAACCCTTAGATTTATCCGTCACAACATAATCCAGATCAAGTCGCGTTTCTGCCTCCAGGTTTTTTTTAAATGCATTAGAGACCAGAAGGGTGTATTTTGCAAGGTGTATATGAACCTAGGTGGGGCTATCGCCTTGATCAGCACCTCTTGGCCCAGCAGTGACAATGCTAACACTCTCCAGCATTAAGCCTTTTAAGCTTTCTAGCAATCTACACAGATTTCGCTCGATGAACCTTCCTTGTTTGCGGGTACATAAAAGGCAGATATTTAAATCCCTCATGGCTATGGATATCCCACAGTTTGGTGGGAGTTGTGGTGGTCCCCCCATGTGTGGGTATATTTGGGATTCAAACCAGTTTATTTTGTACCCTATATACTGACCAAAGGTCTTAAATATTTGAAGTATTCTGGAACCTGTCTGATTTGGGTCTGCCCCATTCGAAGAGCACCATTGTCATATAATGATATTCTTTCTTCCCAACTGTTCATCCAGCATCCAGGCCATGCATAGTTCCAGTGCTAGGGGAAACATCATGGGGGAAAGTAGTCATCCGTGTCTAATCCCTTTCCCAAGCATAATTGTGCAAAATGTAACACCGTTAACCTTTAGTCCGTGAGTGCCTGCTACAATAGAAGCCCTTGCTCTTAGCACATAACCCACTTTTTCTAAGACTCCGAACAGGTACAGCCATTTGAGCATGTTGGATGCCACTGTGGTGTCTAGGGACATCAATAATGTTTGTCCTTGTATTCTTTCTGCCAGTCCCAGGACCCCACATAGGTGCTGTAGGTTAAGTTTGGTCCCTCTGTTGGGCATGAAGCCTGATTGATCTGGACGTTTCAATGTCCATATTACTCTTTTTAATCTTGTTGCTAGCACTTTTGCCAGTGTTTTCTGCCTCTACGTCGGTGGTTTTCTAACATTTTAAGGCCACGTCCTCCCACTGAGGGAAACAAAATCATTGCCCTCCCTTCAGAACTTTTCACAATTATTCTATTAAGTTGGCAATGTGTAAATATGTCTAGACTTATTTAAACATTGCAGTTAAGTTCTGTTATCTTTTTAAAAATTCAATAAATGTTTTTCTGCCTAAAAAAAAGCAATGTTATCTGCATAATGTCTCTTTTGGCCAGTTCTTGGCGCCCTCTTGGGATCACTTGAGGCCCCCTAGGAGGATCTGCTCCCCAGTGTGAAGACCCCGTGCTCTACATTGAGCAGTGAAATTGGTCTGCATGATGTCTTTTAGCCAAAGCTTAACATTTTATGAAGGTGTAACACATTCTGTCTTCTGTGTAGCCCTATGTATGTATCACAGAGAAGACTTCACATTGTTCTAGCCAATAGGGCATTATTTGCATGTAACCATACAGCCTGTTTCCAGTCCACAGTTTAATATGATTGAATAAAGCCATGTTGCGTATATTACAGCTATTCAGTTAAGAATGTTTTTTTGGGCGGGGAGAAGTTTGTGTTATATAGGTTTCGGAACATCTACTTGGCTACTCTAGAGCAAATTCCAGTTGCATCTTGGGACACATTTCTAATGCACAATGACGTTTATTGATTTTAGGTGTATTTATTTATTGCTTAGACTTTCATGACCCACCAAATATTGGCTCTGGACCCAGCTGGGAAACAGGGATGTAGGACACGTGGTATTCTGTGTTTGTATGTGTGTGTGTTAGTCTGAGTACTGGGACCAGTGGGATCTATTTTGGATGCACCCTGTTTATCAGACAAGATGGAGGATGAGGGCAGGTTACCCCAAATAGTCGTATTGCCTGAATTTCTGTGGCTGGAGTGTTCAGACCTAGGCACTGAAGTGAAGAGGATGGAGATATGGCTCCCTTCAGAAATTCAATGATTTCTTTTTTAGCAAAGGGCAGTTGATTAGTTCTTCCTGGGCTCTCCTATTTGGTAAGTGGAGAGTGCATGCAATGGATGTCGGAACCAAGAGCTGACCAGAACTTCCTCATGCCAACCCTGGTCAAATGAAGGCAGACGTACACACCAGTTCTAACAAGGCAAGTCCTCTCCCTCTTTATTACATGTAACCTTTGGTACCAAACTTTCAGCTGCACAAAGGTATTAATTGAAGACAGCATATTCTTTCTCTTCCACTCAGAAAAAAACATAGTGGCTAATCAAACTAAAATTTACTTTTGTTTTCTCTTATTATGATTCTGTGGTCAGTGATGAAATTACACACCCATAATCCAACTATGGGTATAAAAATGGTTAAAACTATTAAGCAATTTGTAATGGATTTAAAGTTTAATTATAAGCCAAATGGATTGAAATAACATTCAGACATTTTACAAAGTGCCTGTCAGGTAGGTTAGCTAACATGGCAGATTCACCCCTAGGACAGCATTGAACATCGCAGAATTAAAACTATACAGTTCCCAAATTCTGCTTTTGTCTTTCCGAGCCAGCAAATAAAGTTTTATGGGAGGGCTGTTCCTTTCAAAAAGAGCCTATCCTGCAACCCCATAGCTGTTGCGAGAGTTGACAGACTAAAAGATATAAAGTGAATAGTCACATGTTCGAACTGTACACCTATAGCAGTGTAATGGTGTAGTATCTTCAACAACAAAAGACAGGTCTGCCTACATCAAAAGAAGCCAGTAATAATGAGGTTATTTGACACCAGACGCTTAGTGCCACCTAGCAGCAAAAGAATGATATTACAACAGAAAACCGATTGGCTTACCAAGATTGGGCTGCGACATGGCCAGCGATCTCTGTGACATAGTCGTCGAGGGGGCAGCAGGATGGTGGGTCATGTGTGTTATGGGCTGCTGAGTCATTGTCTTCCGTGGGTCTTGCCATGTTGTGATCTTTTCAATATGGCTATAAAAAGAAGCGGGAAGAGGTTAGGTCACTTCCACATCTACGCACCCATCACAAGACTCCATTAAGGTCACAATCACTCAAAAAACATGTGTTTATCGTTTGGCCATACACATAAAGAGGAGCACAGTACAGCCTCTAAGGCTACCTTAAAGAGGTGCCCTGAAGTCCCACATATTACTGAGAAATGTAAATGTCAAAGATTTTTTTACATTATATACATAAATATGAAATTATTTTTAAATGTCTTCTTTTGACTCCACATAACTGTCAACCTAGCTTAGTGTGAATGTTTGCCACACTGGTAAGAGAGCTCGGTGAACGCACAAGTCCCAGGGGTGTGATCACAAGTGCGCATCTGATTGCATTGACCTAGCCTTCCATCCGTACACAGGTGTGTAAGGAGTAATAGGCTATTTACAGTCCTATTAATCCATATAACTGTGGTGGAAGGGGCGACAGAAACAAAAAGTAGTACTACCAGTAAGAAGCACCGAAGACAACATCTTTCTATTGACTGGTCTTTAGCACCGAAGACAACATCTTTCTATTGACTGGTCTCTAAAACCCAGAACAGCTGCTCAATAGCAGTGTAATACACTCTAATGATAGATGAGCCAATCATTGTTTAATACATATTTCCACTAACACATTCCAGAATGCTGGATACACAAAGACAAGGGTATTTCCATGCTATGCAGATCCGGTTTTCTGTATTGCAAGAATGCAAAGAAGTTCAGGAGGGAAGGGTAGGGCCATAAGAGAAAACAATGGGAGGGAGGCGGAACAAGGGCATGAGGAAAAGAAGAAACAGAAGACGGAGGCAGCCAACGGGGAGAACAGAGGCAAGAGAAGAGATAAAAGGAGAAATGGAAGGGTGAAACAAGATAGCAAACTAGAGAACAGAGAAGAGGGCCGGAGGCGAGTGGAAAAAGGAAAACACAAGGGGGAAGAGAGGGATATTGTGAAAGGGAACGAGGGAAAGGAGCGGGAGGCAAATAACATTGCAGGGGCGAGGGGGTAACACAAACTCAATACATCGGGCCAGTATAATCAAAAAGGTGACCGAGAACACTACTCCTTGCAAGAAATATGGCTTTTGATAAAGAGAGGTAAATAGTTTAGTCGAAGGAGGGAGAGCAGAGCATGGTTCTAAACACAACATGAAGTACAGCAAGAAATGCAGTCACTATGGAGACTTATGGGAATTACAATTGTACTCAAAAAAGGGCAGAGTAAGTAGAGAAGAAAAAACAAGAAAGGAACGGAAAACAGCTGAAAGAGTTCCTGTCATTGCTTCTAACCACATCTGTCACTTCAAGAACGTAGGGCCTGATTTATGAAAGGTTAGCGCCGCCTTCGTCATTTTTTTACGCAAAAGCGGCACAAACTTTCAAAATATAATCATACTTTGTAAGTTCGTGCCGCTTTTGCGTCAAAAAATGACGTAAAGGCGGCGCTAAATTTTCATAAATCAGGCCCCTAGTCTTAACGACTCAAGGTTGTCCATACCCCAATAAACCAACACACGGGGTATTCAATAGGGCCAAATAAGTATCAAAAAAAGGCCAATGGTCGTAAACCGCCATAAAGCTGAAGGACATGCAACACAATCATTACTGCCTCTAGAGAAACGAGAATACCCAGTATTCACACTGGGCATAAATCAATGCCCGGCCTCACCGAAAGACAGGCGCACAGGCTTTCCTCTTGGGCCCACACAGTGCGTGGTTCGACCTCAGAACCACTGGTTCCAGCCTGGAGACTCCGTCTAGAAAGTCAGGTGTGTACCCGCACACCTGCGTGATGTAGGGGAGACTCCCACCTCCCGAGGCTCCATCTCACGCCTATGTGTATCCCTGAGGTTATAGGCCAATGTACAATTTTAGGTTCACTTGTACAAGTTTTAGAGGCGGGTCGCATCAATTTGCAGTCCGCCACGGAATAAATGGTCCTGTCTGCAAGCTACTGCTCTCAATAAAGGTCTTGTACTTAACGTGTGAACTGTTGTTGCATACAAGTGCTAAAGTTCGTTTTTTACATTGGGTGAACCAAAACTGTTGCATTCTTAAGCTCCAGAAAATGTAAAAGACCAGTTCAGGATCCGAGCAGATATTTCTTGTGATAGACAAAAATCTGCTCCCAGGTGCAGCTAAGATGCATTTAGCTGTGCCAAAGTTATTGGTTTTTTTCTAGTGATGATTTTCCTTCCCTTTAAAGGAAATATTTTCTGGTGCGCTCTGACCACGAGCGAGGTATTTCTACACTTGATGGAACCTGTTTCTCTTTCAAGGACACCCTGCTCATCAAATCCTTGAACATAAAGCAAATCCAGGAAACCACTTCCTGAAAATGTACTGCCTCACTCCGCGTTTCTTATGGTGACACTGAACACTCTTCTTCCAACTCCAACACCGCTTACCAGAAAGAAACTTAAAGGGCATTGCTTAAAGCAGAACACTGAAGAATGTGGCCCAAAGGTGGAGGAATTGATGAAATGATCAACGCATTCACTGCGACTGTGCTGAGGGAAATGGGAAAGCTGCATAGGATGACTGCACTCTGGAATATGGAGTACAAGAATATTGTGGCACAGTCAAATCGTGGGCAAAATACTGAGGGTCAAAATATCAAAAGGTAAAAGCATACAAGGAGGTATAGATTCACTCTTCCTAACTCCACATCTATGTACCTTGAAGATATATAGATATAGGTGTGGGGTTATCTATTGCAAATCTATACACTTACCTTTTGATATTTTCTCCCTAGATGATCTGACTATGGTAATAGGGTTCTGCGATATTATGAAGTCAATAGTACGGATCCATATCCCACAGATCTAGCAGCCTTGTATGTGTGCATGGAACGGTGGTTAAATAACACGGGTTTGCTAGCAAGCATCAGAGCTCTGTGGAACATGGTCATGACAGTAAGCAATGGTGTGCAGTACTCTTGAATGAAGGGAAAAGTCCAGTGTTGGTAGGATAATGAATGAGTCATCAGCTCTTTTCGGAGGTGTTGCTCTGAAGGTGCAAGCTGGAAAAGCCTTTAATAATTTCGATTGTAGTCTGGCTACGTCATGGGTCCCTGCTTTTGGTATTGCACTGGACATCACAGATGCTCAATATTTCCACCGGGTATTTGATGTACAGTTCTTCACATTGTACCATGAGTGGCAGCCCATGGGCTGGAACTAGTTTATAGCAATACAGTAGAGTACACACAGGAAAAATTTTAGATCCAGCAATTTAATCTAGCACCAGATTGGGGAGACCTGGCATTTTATGCTATGTACTGCTGCTAGCAGCAGTTCTGCTTTTCTCTCAGTGGAATACACATGAAGGGGGAGAAAGGATAAGAGGCAATTGCGTTGATGATGAGCACAAGAGGCAAACAATATAAAACTTTTTGTACATCTGAATCAGCAAAAAGCTGCTTTCCTCCTGTGGATTTCCAAATTACAGACAACTTGAGCTTCCCACTTATTCTTCTGATGTCTTGGTTAATAACTCTCCATTCTAAACACTTGACCATGTACCGATCTCCATGCACTTCTAATCTTCAGAATCCATGAAGCATACCGCGCTTTGGGAGTACAAATCCACAGATGTTCCATTCACCACCCTGGGTGTTGACCAACACTCTCTATAGAGGAGGAAACACTTGACCGCTACTTTTTGCTGCATCCTAGAAGGAGCAAGAGCAAAAGTAACCATTTGTAGGCACGGTCAACGTCCTCAAAATCTGGCAACGGGAACAATTCATCTGCACTGAGCTGGTCTCCGCGCAGGCAGTTATGTAGGTAAGCACAGGCACACATCTGCTCAACACTGAGATCGGTCCAGTGGCGTAGCGTGGGTTGTCAGCACCCGGGGCAAGGCAAGTAATTTGCGCCCCCTAACCCGGGGCAAGGCAAGTAATTTGCGCCCCCTAACCCGTGGATTTTAGCACTCGAGTCTCTTCCAAGATGTTGCGCCCGGTGCGGCCGCCCCCCCCTGCACCCCCCCACGCTAAGCCACTGGATCGGTCACAAGCATCCATCCAGAGTCCAGGTAGAAGAATATGTCCATAAGTAACACCAGATGCCAGTATTATTGATTATTGCAAACAGTCACTGCTAGTTAAAATTGGACAATGCTTACAAAGGTGGGACAGGTGCCCTCAAAGGACAAAAGACATCCAGGCTCTGGAGTGGACACCACTCAGTAAAACAGTGACCGGTTCCAAGCAGGATATATGGCTTGCAGAGCCACAGTACCTGCACTGGACTTCGAGGTGGTGGACAGAACTAGAAAGCTGAAGACCCTGTTGTCTGCCTAACTTTACTTAGTATTTAAGCTCTTGAGTACAAAACTAATAGACAAAATAAGACATTCTAAAATACACAACACACAACAGTTGGCAAGATTTGGATTTCGAAGCTATCCAAACCAGCAGGCCATTAATGAGATTATCATACACTGCTTAATCCCTGGCAGATATGTGACGTGTGGTTGATGAATGGCTGCACCCACCACAGGGTTGACCACCTCTACACCTTCGCTGAGGAACACTGCCCTTCAAACCTTCACCCAAAGAATCACATCCAATAAACCATGGAGCACATTTAACCCAGTGGATCTGTCGCATTTTTGTACAATTCTGACAGTGTTCACATGCTCCCAAAATGAGGTGTAATTTAGACAAGACCACCCCCCTCCCCCCCGTGCTATGGGAACAGATGCTTGCCCCCAACCAACACAGGGATTCATTGAAAGGCTGACGCTGGGGAGTTTGTGAACAGGCGCGCTGTGTGCTCCACTGCCGGCCATGTTAGGGAAAGCGCAGCTTGAATGTGAGCCGGCTTCTGTGCCAGTACAGGATAAATTCAGCACATCTCTGCCCCTTGGCAGCGAGAAAACCACGGAAATTGTGTATCTGTCTCTTTAGACCATGCCAGAAAAACATGGCTAGTCCTGCAGAACATAAAAGAATGCATTATGCATGTACCACTAACAGTCAATGTCACACCCCTAATCCGCCCCCACAACCCTGTTAATTTGCCCCCAAAGGCAATGGTATTAAACATAACCTTATTTTATTGCACTGAATTGACAGCGCCGAGTGAAAAAAGACTTAACACAGCATCAACTGTGCACTCTGTAGAAAATCGTAATACTCTTTATGTAGGACTAGAGTGCCTTTTTAGCAGCTGTTTACAAGATCAATGATTATTAACTCTTTCAAATAAACAGTAGGATTTGGCTCAGCCAAGAAAAGTATTTTTCTCTCACTTCATGCTACTGGTTGTTTGGTTATCATTTTGCCTTCTATGGAGTTCTTGCATTGCAATGTATGAGGCACTATTTTACATTTCAAAAGTGCACTGAATCATGTCATATTAATTTCTTTATCTAACTGATGCACTGTATTAAAAAAAAAAACATTATTTTTTGTTTTGTATTTTCACTGCCTCAGTGTTTCTTTGAAAAGAAACATCAATGGTCACTGGTTTTCAGGACACTTTAAAGTACCATTTTCTTCATGAGGAATTCCGTTACAGCTTTTAGTACTTTTTTACTGGCACAGCTAATTCCCCTCTTGCCTTACACTTACCATGTATCATTTTTAGATCAAATCTTACCAGGCAGCACAGCTGTCTGGCAAAAAGAGACCTGTTGTGAGCTTACCAAGAACTAAAGGTGGGCTTTAAGTCCGCCCTTTGCTTACCATTGGCTGACTTTATTGTCATTCATTTCATTGCTTCTTAGTTGATGCCTTGCCTTTTCTATTTTGTGTTCGTCCATCCCATGGAGCACAGGTTCTTTACCATCCTCTTGATATATCTGACATATGTCCTGCCACTGTTACATTTTTAGGGAACTCGTTTTGTTATTTTTTGATTAAGCACTCTCCAGTTCTTATTCTGAAGTGCTACCCCTAAAGGTCCCACGCTGTTTCATTCCCGTACACCTCTCCACATCTCGTGCTGTTTTCTCCCTCACATGTTTCTCTCCCATTCTGACTTGCTGTCATTCTTGTGTGCTGCTTTCACTTGAGTGCTTCTCCCCAGGCGCCATGTTCTTCTCCTCCACACACTCCTCTCTCACATTGCTCTCTCCCCCACACCTTTTTGCTCTCTCCCTCATGTGCTGTTTTTCAACTCCACCCACACGCTTCTCTTTGCCCTCCTTAAGGCGTATTTTCTGTCCTGGTGAAACAATTTGAGCTCCTCTAGTATAAAGAGGTGTCAAAATGTGTTTATGGGCAATTTATGCTCCAGAATGAAATAAAATATGGGGGGCAATATGGGCAGTTAGAGGCCCTAAGCAAAACCTGACTAAGTCAAAAACAAAAACATATCTTTTGCAAAGGCAGTTATACATAGGAAATCATTCATATGTGTATGTTAATTTATAATATCCACCAAACAGATTCAATACATCTGCATTAACATCTGATACAAAGAATATGATGCTAAATAATCACTAACCTTTAACCAAACACACAAACCCCGACTTAACTGACCACTAATATATACAAAGGCATACCTGTCGGCCAGTTGACACTCATATGCGCATGAAGCTAGATGTGTAACAGTGGCAGAGGGTGACCTACTAAACTGACAGAAATAAAAACATTTTGGAAGTTAGGCACAATTGCAAAGATGCTGACTTCATGGAAGTCAACGAAGCCATGTTGCTATTTAGGAGGGTGAATGTTGTTAAGAAGAAGGTGACACCTGCCAAATGCGCGTGAGTTGACATATGCAAGGGCTGGAAAGTATTCCACTTTCTCACACACAACCACCCTGCAAATGTGATCCATAGAGACTGCGAAAGACAGCATCCAATCTCTGGGTCGTGCATAAGTCTCATTCACAGGCCAGTCATATTGACGTGGGATGGAATATAAAATCATTTCATATTGGTGTCATGACCTCAGCATCATACCACTGCCTCCCAGTAGATAAGTCGTCAGTACGAGCAAGCTGGCTGAATTCCCACAGTCTGCCCAAGGAGCCTGCAATCTTATTTATGGCATGTCCAGACTTGCAACAACAAAGCACATATCCTGCAAGCTGTTTTGAAAGGCTGAGAAACATGACATGATCATTCACGTTTTTGTTCTTTTACTGAGGACAGGATTTACACTTATGAGTGCCTATGTTCTATGGATTTACTGATAGTAATGTTCACCCACTGGAGCAAATGTCTTTGTTTCTTTGTCTTTAAGGCCTCCGGACCCCAGCTCGTTTCCCCTAGAATAAACTCTAAATATAGGCACGTCAATTGTCACCAGCCCAGATTACAGACATCACATCTCAAGCCCACTTTAGATCACACAGCCACAAGCTTAGCTTCATAAGTTCACCCCGTGGGCTTGTTCACTGACCAGGCACCTTGTGCAAGAAGTACATTCTGAGCAAATGGTGGATAACTTTTATGAAAAGTACTTACCGGCTTTTGATATATGTGGAAAGGAATGACTTGGACATTGTTGTGTGCCCACTTTTTAATGTCTAGTGAATGAAATAGGAGGTTTTAGGTGCTTAAATTCAGCAAAGCTGAATATTTACAAACAATAGTTCTGCAACAAGTTTCACCCCATCAAGTTATTAGTAGAAAGCTTGCCAATGTACGAGGCGTTGAGGCTCACAGATGGCAAGATAGCTAGTTACATTGAGACATCTAGAGCCAGCTTAAATTTAGACGTGGGCAAAACCTTTTTCCCATCTGCAAAATCCTGCGAATTTTGCAGGAGCGAAATTTTGTTAGTAATCTTGCAGAAGACCTTTTCTTCTAGAGACAGTTTTACTTTGGAATATAAGATAAGCAGTTTCCATCAGTTTTCATGCGGGATACGAGAAACTCAATTTACAAAAACAAAAAATTGATTTTGTAAACCTAAACAAATAGTTCGAAAGGTTTTCTTTGCAGAAGAAGCTATCATCAATTTCTCTCGGTTCTCCAAAGCATCTGCTGCCATCAACATAGAACCATTCATGAACCATGATCATTATACATGCGTGTTGTTACTATCACTAAGTAAAATTGCTCAATAGAAGAGGCACATATTTAGTTAACTTGTTTGAGGTAGGCCTTTTTTGGCCTCCAGTAAAAAAAAGGCATTAGTGAACACAATACAGCAAAGTCAGGTAACCAGAATTTTCTTTTCTTGGTAACAACAATTTACACTGAAAGAACATCGTGCTGAGTAGGTGGGACATTCAATTCAGGAGTAAGCCAGGAGTATTACAAGAGTAAGACAAAGCAAAATCTTTGCGAGTTCTACACAGAGTATGGCCGGGATTATCGGGCCACCAAGTTGCAAAATCTAGTTATATTCTCAGGGTATCTACAGTAAATCTGTATAAAAAAAATGTAGAAGTGATGCATGTCTGTGGAAATCATTTCCATATTTATTGGTCATTCTGAATCTATAACCAGATTTTAATATTCATTGGCCGGTGAGCACATCTCTAAGTGATACTAATGTACATGGGGTTCCAAAGCCTGTGTCACTGGTGTTTTCTGCATACATGACCGTAACTGTTCATTTTATAGCGCGCAGATGACACTGGCATGACTACTAGTGGTATTACCTTATGCAGTGATTCTGCAAGTCACACTCGCGTGCATAGCTGGGGAGGTACACAAGAGGTTATAGGAGAAAAGCTGAGAGACCAGCTTGAGAGCCGAAGTCGTGCTTGAATCGTGCTGCACTGAGGACAGGCAACTGTTCACCACTCCTTGTGCCTCTTGTGTAAGTGACATCTCAGGCAAACTGTGACATCAATTTTCTAAAGTAAAATAGGTCCTGCTCACCGAGTAATGGTGTGTTAGGTTATATACTGGCTACACGCACACTATAAATGATAGTCCAGATAAGCGCTGCCCGGGAAGCCTTGAGAGCATCAGGTGAGTATGAGAGATAAATGAGGGGCCGACAGTCATGTCTGATACTTGTGAGTTACATTAAAGTCCATAGTAACTTACCTCAATAGGTCGCTCGAAAATATAGTAGGGTTAATGAATTAAGGTTAGGTTGACTTAAAAGGATGATGACCGCACTGACTATGGTGAGGTCCAATGTGGATCCAGGGGGCTAGGTTCAGGCCAAATTCAGGTTATCCACAAATGTAAACTGTACAATGAATGAATCTAAATGGTACTTACTTTATTGTCAATTGTTATATCCAGAAAATCTGTTATGGATTCGACTCTCCTTGACTTACATTAGATACCCCTATAACTAACGTAAAGAAGCGCATTTCCTTGCAGTGTGAGAAGTCCTGTGAAACCTGACAGTTCGGTTGTTTGAATGATCAGCAACACAATTTCTGGTTCCTTTGCTGTACAAGTGCGGATCTTGAACTAATAAAAACTCTCACCTCGAACATACAAAGCAGCCACTATCTGATGCGTTCACATTCACAATCTTACCAATGGAGGAATTACAATAGCAACGAGTTTTCTAGAAATAAAAAAAACTTCTATTTTTGGCAGCAGTACAAATGGTGTCAAACCTTCTGTAGATTCAGTAACTGAAACTACCAACTAGGCAAGTCAGACTGGTTTTACCTACTGTTCACGACAAAGACCCAATTCAGAAAAAAATTGTTATAGATTGCAAGGTGTGGCCTATACTGTAGTAGAAAGGTTGTGCTTTAGGGTTCCCTTCTATAGGTAATGAGTGGGGCATGCCTCGTGGGGATTACCGGAGAATAGACAAGGCTCACACTTTTCATGGTTGCTGGGAGAGGATTGGTGTGTCACCAGAAAGAAGTATTCGACAAATTTGCAGAAGACTTGCATTAAAAGATACGCTTTGTCCGAAGTTCAAGTAATTGTCAACACCTGGCCAATCTGTTGTTGATTGTTGCCTCCCTTGTATCCAAAGCGAAGCACTCTCCAAAATGTTCTGCACTTGGAAAGATCCAAGGGTTGTAGAATAAAGGGGACAGGATCAGTTACTATAACGTTAATGCATGGTAATAAACCTGTGTGGATGTTCGTGCATAGCTACTTACAGCCATTCTCACTGCCGGCATCAAATACCACCTCTCTGGTACTTACATGCTATTAGCACCTACTGCAGAATGTTTGGAGCTGGCCACCCTCTCGGAATGCTTACCACTTGTATTAGCCTAATCAGCCAAATTCGGTGGCTGCCAGGTCCCTTGCCCTGTGTTGGTTGGTGTGTCTGGTGCAGTCTCTCTTTCCAACTTCTACCTAGTTTTTTTTTTAAGTCTGTGATTTGACGGAGGAGCTGTCAAACAGACCTACTGCTAACGAGAACCAGTGCTGCCTTTGGTTTCGCCCATGTCAATGTCAACTTTCGCCAGCCAGCCTTTTTCAGCCATTGGTTTGGGACTTTGCCAAACATGTCTTGACTCAGCCCAGATGAATATTCACCTCTCACCTAATGTTACTGTCTGTTTGAACATACCCTTGGCTCCTTACGTTGAGTGCTTGCTCTGAACTGCACAAGGGACTAGTTTGCAACTACTGCCCTTTCTGTCCACTCCTGCTGGCTCCCTCCTATGTGTCTCACATTAATGAGTTAATGCTGCATGTGTTAGCACATTTAACCGAGAACTATTGGCTTTGCCAAAGCTTAGATCAGACTCTAGCAACCCTTATTTCTAGTTCTCATCTCTGTGCTTCATCAACGAATCTAAGGGGTTTCAGCAGAGCAAAGTGGCTGTAGACAGCACATGCTTCAACCAATAGTCACATTTTGTTAGGGTACCAGACTGAGTTTTTCATGATGGAAATGACCAGTGGGAGGGAGTGGGGAGGCCGTGAAGAGGGCCAGTGTCTTCCATCAGAGAGAAAGAGGTGGCAAAAGCAAGCAGACTGACAGGCAGAGGTGTTGGAATAATTTTCAGGCTGGGGGTGATGCCATCAATATAAGTTCACTGAACTCATAGGGATTCTGAAAAATCCAAGTATCACAAAGAAGTCTCTCAAATGAGACACAGCCATTCAGCAAGAGAGTGGTAAGGGTGTAGTATGTAGCTGGTGTTGCATGTAGGAGCATATTGTCACAAATATATACTAAAGCATGGTGTGGTAGTGCAATGTAATTTACAGACAGCACATTTTCCACTCTAATGAACACTACATTTGTACAGAATTTCACTTTAATCATTAAACTATATAGTGCACAAATGATATGTGGAGATCGGGGTTCAGTAGTATGTCATTTGTGCATCACCAAGTAATGTGTCAAGAATTATTCTGATCATACTAAAATCTTTTTTTCATCGCACCTCAAAATTAGGGAATAAATGCTTTCTTTTGTGCTTCCAACTGTTTATTTTTTAATATGTATAAAGTTCAACTATAGGTATTTACATTTTGATGTGCGTTAGGAAAAAACAATACCCCACAGCCTCTCCTTTCGCACAACCACAATTTCACATAGTTCGCTTTACAAAATCCTCACACTGCAGTAACAGAAAGAAAAGTAAACACCAATTGCCAGGTTAAGTGATTAAGCAGCAATCTGTCAGGAAACCAGACTGACATTTGTACTCTGTCTTTCAATGCACAGCAAATGTGATAAAATAACAAAATTTACAGACATCTTTAATGCTCATTCACCTTCAGAACTACATCAAAAACAGGCATTTCCTGCTTTTCCTTCTTCTGCTAAGCAGAGATTTCTCCACATTTTGGGATTGGGCACTCTGGGCGGGGAGAAAGCAGAATGTAGTACTATTTATTGCCCTAAACTGCAAGGTAATAACCGCTGGTTATTACCTGCTCCACCTCTGTAGGCCCACAACTTGGACACAGAAATGCCCTTCTCAACTAAACAGCACCATTACAGATCACAACGACCCACTACAATTAGTGACTACATAGTCCCAATATACGCAACTAAATTTCTCATCTTCATTCCGAAGGAAATGCTGCTAAAGTCTTACGTTGCTTCAAAGCAAGGACAAAACAAGCACTGGCAAAGGTCTGGGTTTAATGTGCTGATGCATGCAATTCAAATAGTTCAATAAAAGCAGTGGAGTGGAAGCAAATTGTCACACCTAAATGGCAATAGGATTATGCTTGAGATGTAAACTCCACAGGGCTGAGCCTAGATGTAATTGGCAAAGTCTCCAGGCACTGGCTGAAAGAGGCTCACCGAAGAAAGCCAATGGTTGAAAACTGCAGAAAAAAACCTGCTCTATGTTAACATGTCAGTTCGACAGTCTTGCTATCAAAACCTACAGCTAAAACTACTTTTATTTCCCTGAAAACCTTGCCCTTTTTAGGTCTATCTTAAGTGTACGGCCTCTTGTATACTTCCAGTATACTTACTTCTGTGTCCTTAACGCCATTTCATTTCTTTGTTTCAGTGTCATTTAAAATCCTTCCTTGCTGGTGATAAGTCATGCCTCTTTGTCCCCCCTTTTTCTCTTTGGAAGCAGGGACTAACTACTGTATAATCACACTTTATCGTGTTTATATGTTCTTTGGGAGACATTTTTTTCTTGGTTTCCTGCACATTGAGTTAATGTGCTTCCAATGCTGAGCTCCGGGAACTGTATACACACCTCGCTGCTTTGTCAATAGCACTTAAATCACACTCCCCCACCCTGTATTCTTGCATGTCCTGCCACCCAATCACCCTCACCCCGCTGTCGTTTGTTAACTCCTGTGCCACTGTTGATGCTTGCTCGGTACCCCCTTGTTTTCTTTTGCCTCGCCGATTCGCACTCATGACGGTATGTGGTTTCTTTGTCTTCCTTGGTTTCGGGCACCTTGCTGTTTCTTTGCAAGGTCTGTATTTTTTTATTTCTTTTTTTGCATTATTATATGGCGCAAATGCGATACACAGTATTACATCGCTTTACGTGAGCTCTGGTTACATTACACAAGAACACATTAATTTTTGGTAACAAAAGGAGATTAAGGTGGTCATTATGAACATGGCGGTGTGGCCTTCCATGCCAGCGGTGGCGGGAAATTCCGCCAGCCGGCATGGCGGGCCACACCGCCACATAATGAATTGATGGAGGGCCGGCATAGGCGGCCCTCACTCACCGCCAGGCTGCCTCTGTCAGGCAGCCTGGCGACGGTCAGCATCATCATCCAACAGGGCAGCAGTGCTGCCCCTCGGATAATGATCCCTCAGGCACCAGCCTTTCGGCTGGCAGAAGGGGTGCACCGGGGCACCCCTGGGGGCCCCTGCACTGCCCATGCACTTGGCATGGGCAGTGCAGGGGCCCCTGTGCAGTGTCCCATCGCGCAGGTCACTGCCCGATTTACAGGCAGTGATCTGCGCAACTGGTGCAGCTGCACCCGCCACACAGAGGCATTGGCGGCGGCTCCATGTGGAGCCGGCATCAATGTCCCGGCCAGGCACGCGGAAACAATGTTTCCACCCACAGGAATGTTCTTTATACGGCCGGCGGGGTTCCGGGGGTGCTTGCGGTCACTAGTAAGACCGCCAGCATGAACACATCAGTTTCGACCGCCGTGTTCATAATGAGGGCCTAAGTGATTTGCTCAGAATCACGGGATGTAGAGCCCACACAGAGACTCGAACCGTGTTCCCCAGCTCCAAAGTAGGCAGCTCTGGCCCTTACGCCACATCCTCTCCCCAATGGTTCTTTTGTCTGGTACGTGTTGGGGCAGACTGGGAATAATTTGTTTAGCACTCCGTAATACATGTTCTGCCATTTCATAGCACTTCAAAGCAGGTGCTATTTTTAACAATATTGCTATAATTCATTTGCATCAACCTTGCAGAGATGAAGAGGTGAAAAAGCTATGTCAGGATTGTAATCTGTGACATTGTTCTATCAAGACCTATGCAGTGGATGCATTAACCAACTGACTTGATTAGAGCTTAACACTAGGAGATAGCATGTGCTCTTAATAACCTCCGGAGGGTCACCAACCAAGCACATAGGTTAGTTATAGGCAAGAAGGTGGCGAAAGGTGTTGTCTCCAAAATAATGGAAAAAGAGTTGTGACTCCAGACCCAAGCACTTCACGGCCTTAATCTTGATAGCAAAAAACATCTAGCCTTCGGATGTAAATTGGGCCACTTCAAAGAGATCAGTTAGTAGATGCAACAATTTTCCTAACCCTGCAGCGCAAAGAAGCTAACACAAGGGTGCCACAGTGAGAGGAACAGCGTGTCATAGGGCACAAAAGTGCAGCAAACTCCATCACTTCCTCCTCTCAGAATTCACTGGTGTCATGGCTTTGATGACAGCCCCCTCACAGCTACTGCGACCTTACAGATGCCACTTCTGGAAGCGCTGTCCAAAACAGCACTCAAGTAGCTATGCTTCCTCCTTGAAGAGGCACCACCTTGAATACACCCCCCCCCCCCCCAGTCGCTGTAATAGGTGCAGACTGCTTCCCCATCACCCTCTGGAATCCTGTGTGTAATGATCACAGTCACAGTCCAGTAATGTTTAACCTGTTCTCCTATCTTCCAACCCTAGGCTTCATGTAACCACTCCACTAAGTTCTCATGCATCATTTGATGTAAACTCTTTGCATTATTTCTGATTGCCATGGTTGCCAAGTACATGGAAAATCAATGTGCAGAAAATTTCTTTCTGACCCTATCAAGTCCCCCTTTTCTCATTGCTGCTTCTACTGGTGTCCCTCTCAGTGCTTCACCACGCCTCCCTGTGTCTATAGGAAAATACATGTGTTTGTTTAGATGGGTACACACCCCAAGGACTACATCTCAAAGTCAATCCTGGACAGTAACAGTAAAGACTCCATGGGCAGCAGATATTTTAAACAGGAGAACAGTTGTTTCACAAACTGTGGCTAACCAGGTATAAGATAACAAACTGGCAGGATCCATGCCAGGCTTGCAGGGTAACCACTGTGTAAATAAGTTCCATATACATTATTTTTACGCAATTTATCATATGTGGGTATCAAGAAACTCTGACATGGTCCTGGACCTACCTTGGATTCCCAAAACAACATATATTTAAATCTTTTTCATAGCCTGAATAAATGTCAATGAACCAGCCCTGTAGGAGCTTCACTGGGCACCACTGGTCTATGATAAAAAACACTGTAGTCCAAACCCAGGCTTCCCGTTCTACACTGAGTGGTCCAGATGCCAAGGCCAAGAATTCAAATTCTGAGTGACCACTCCAATACCGATAATCCTGACTTCAGAACCCATTAGCCAGTGCACAGATGTATGGACAGGAAAGGCGCAGTCAAGGCCCCGGATATTCAGGTACACATATCAGCTGAGGGCTGTCATAAGACTATTAACCAAAGGCAGTGCTTTAAATGAATACAGAGTACCAGCCCTTCTGTATTTCCATTTAAAACACTGATCCAGGGTCACAGATGTCGCACCTCGGGAACCTATCCTGTCAGCCCATCTACCACTGAAGCTCTGTTTCACCAATCTGCACACATTTGAAGCCTCCTGTTCAGTTAAGCTGCCTCTTCTGTTATTCTCTTTGTATGCAATCTTTTTAGAAGTTAGACTGGCTGCCAATGTAAAGGAATGATTCCTTTTAAAGTTTAACATGCAGAAATATATGGCTGCCCCCTTTTCTTTGCTTTTAACTCTTTTGACCACCTCATTCTCCAGGTTAAATGCCACAAAGGAGCCTCTTTGTGGTTTGTTGGGTGCTATAAATGTTTAGGTAAAAACACTAGAAAGGGTTGCATCTCTAGGGTAACATAGCCAGTCTGTAGGAATGAGGCAGAAACACTCCCAAGATGGCTATCCTGTTGTGTCCTCTCTCCTGTAGTGAAAGTCCTGGAAAGGTTGCTGTGGCATCTGGCATACATCCAATACACTCAAAACCAAAACACACAGTTAAAAGACTTTGGGCCTGATTACAACTTTGGAGGACGGTGTTAATCCGTCCCAAATGTGACGGATATACCACCTACCGTATTACGAGTCCATTATATCCTATGGAACTCGTAATACGGTAGGTGGTATATCTGTCACATTTGAGACGGATTAACACCATCCTCCAAAGTGGTAATCAGGCCCATTGTCATTTACAACACCAATAGCTGTAACTCTCACAAACAGGAGACCTATTGCATTGTAAATGATTGTTTAGGGTTAAGCCTGTGACAGCATATGTGAGAGCACAAGTCTCACTTGCAAGACACTCTTGTAAACAAAAAAAGGACTTGGAGCCTACCAGCTGCTTACCATTTGCTGGCTTGCATGGCATTCTTTTTTTACAGCCTTGTAAATGGTCATGGCAGGAATATCATCATTTCCGTCCCTGTCTGTGCAGCAGGGACCAAGCACTGATTGATTCAACTTAATCAGTGCCCGTTAACTGCTCCTGACATGATTGAGGTACTATTTTGTGCTTTTTAACTTCTAGTGCCCTGCAAAGAAAAGGAGTGTTACTGGCAAAAATGGGTCCTACAGGCCAAACAAAATGGCAGAGTTTTATTTTCTATAGTTAACTCTTTTTTTACTTTGTTTGCCAAGTCTTATTTTGTACCTTTGCACTCATGTTTTCAGTTATATTTGCTTGTAGGCGCTGTTCTCAAAAGATGACGATTATCTTGTTCTAAACATTGCAAAGCAACATTGTTTCTTTCTTATGTGTAATTTCCAAAAGTATGCCATAACGCATATGCAGCACACCACAACCCACTCCACTCCGCCTCATTGCAATCCAATCCACCATATCTCACACCACAACACTCAATCCAATCCACCACAGACCAATCCAACCCACCCCACTTCAATCCAAACCACTCACCCCAATCCAATCCACCACATTCCAATCCTCCCAACCCACCACACTCCAATCCACAACAATAAACCCCACTGCAATCCACAACAATCTACCCCTTTCCAATCCACAACAATCTACCCCTTTCCAATTCACAACATTCTGCCAGACTCCAATCCACAACATTCTGCCCCACTCCAATCCACAACATTCTGCCCCACTCCATTATGCTCCACTCCATTGTGCCCCATTCCAATCCAAATCAATCTGCACCACTCTAATCCAAACAAATCGGCCCCAATCCAATCCAAACAAATCTTCCCCACTGCAATACAAACAAATCTACACCACCCCAATCCAAAACAATCTGCCCCTCTCCAATTTAAAACAATCTGCCCACTCCAATCCAAATTAGTCTGCCCCACTCCAATTCAAAACAGCATGCCCCACTCCAACCTGTCCTGCTCCAATCCACCCTAATCTGCCCTACTCCACACCAAAACAACCTGCCCCAATCAAGTGCAAAACAATCTGCACTACTCAAGTGCAAGACAATCTGCCCCACTCCAGTGCAAAACAGTGCACCCCATTCCCATCAAAACAATCTGTTCCACTCCCACCAAAAACAATCTGCCCCACTCCGATTTGCCTCACCCCAATCTGTTCAACTCCAACCTATACCACCCCAATCAATCCTAATCTGGCCCACTCCAATCTAAACCAATCTGCCCCACTCCCATCCAAAACAATCTTCCCCACTCCAATCCAAACAATCTGTCCCTTTCCAATCAAAAGCAGTCTGCCCCACTCCAATCTGACCCACTTCAATCAAGAACAATCTGCCCCACTCCAATCAAAAACAATCTGCCCCACTCCAATCAAAAACAATCTGCCCCACTCCAATCAAAAACAATCTGCCCCACTCCAATCAAAAACAATCTGCCCCACTCCAATCAAAAACAATCTGCCCCACTCCAATCAAAAACAATCTGCCCCACTCCAATCAAAAACAATCTGCCCCACTCCAATCAAAAACAATCTGCCCCACTCCAATCAAAAACAATCTGCCCCACTCCAATCAAAAACAATCTGCCCCACTCCAATCAAAAACAATCTGCCCCACTCCAATCAAAAACAATCTGCCCCACTCCAATCAAAAACAATCTGCCCCACTCCAATCAAAAACAATCTGCCCCACTCCAATCAAAAACAATCTGCCCCACTCCAATCAAAAACAATCTGCCCCACTCCAATCAAAAACAATCTGCCCCACTCCAATCAAAAACAATCTGCCCCACTCCAATCAAAAACAATCTGCCCCACTCCAATCAAAAACAACAATCTGCCCCACTCCAATCAAAAACAACAATCTGCCCCACTCCAATCAAAAACAACAATCTGCCCCACTCCAATCAAAAACAACAATCTGCCCCACTCCAATCAAAAACAACAATCTGCCCCACTCCAATCAAAAACAATCTGCCCCACTCCAATCAAAAACAATCTGCCCCACTCCAGTTCAAATACAATCTGCCTCACTCCAGTTCAAATACAATCTGCCTCACTTCCATCTGTTCCACTCTGACCTGTCCCACTCCAATCTGCCCACACAATTCTGTCCCACTCCAATCCAAATCAGTCTGCCCCACAATCCAAACAATCTGTCCCACTCCAATCTGTTGCATCCCAATCTGCTCCACTCCAGCTCAAATACAATCTGCCTCAGTCCAATCTGTCCCACTCCAACATGTCCTAGTCCAATCCACCTCAACCTACGCCACTCCAATCCAAAACAATCTGCCCCACTCCAATCATAACAGGATGTCCCACTTCAGTCTGCCCCACTCCAAGTCAAAACAACCTTCCCCACTCCAATCCATCCTAATCCACCCCACTCCAATCTAAACCAGTCTGCCCCACTCCCATCCAAACCAGTCTGCCCCAGTCCCATCCAAACCAATCTTTCCCACTCCAATCCAAACCAATCAATCCTACTCCGATCCAGAACAGTCTGCCCCACTCTAATCAAAAACAATCTGCCCCACTCCAATCAAAATTAATCCGCCCCACTCCAGTTCAAATACATTTTGCCTTACTTCAATCTGTCCCACTCCAACGTGTCCCACTCCAATCAGCCCCACACAACTCTGCCCCACTCAATCCAAATCAGTTAGCCCCACTCCAATCCAATCTGTCCCACTCCAATCCAAAACAATCTGCACCACTCCATTCCAAACCAGTCTGCCCCATTCCATTCCAAACCAGTCTGCCACACTCCAATCAAAAACAATCTGCCACACTCCAATCTTCCTGACTCAAATCCAAAAGAATCTACCTCACTCCAATCCAAAACAATCTGCCCAACTCTAATCGTCCAACTTCAATCCAAAACTATCTGCTCACTCCAATCTACCCCACTCCAACTTGCCCTAATCTGCACCACTCCAATCCAAAACAATCTGCCCCACTGCAATCCAAAACAGTCTGCCCCACACAAATCTGCCCCACTGCAGCCTGTCCTATTCCAATTTGCTCCACTACAATCTGCCCCCCCAACTCCAATCCAAATCAGTATCCCACTCCAATCCAAAGGAATCTGCCCTACTCCAAACCAAAACAATCTTCCCCACTTCATTTCAAATCAGTCTGCCACACTCAAATCAAAAACAAACTGCCCCACTCCAATCTTCCTCACTCCAATCCAAAAGAATCTACCCCACTCCAATCCAAAACAATCTGCCCAACTCTAATCAGCTCACTTCAATCCAAAACAATCTGCTCACTACAATACGCCCCACTCCAACCTGCCCCAATCTGTCCCACTCCAATACAAAACAATCTGCCACACTCCAATCCAAATCAGTCTGTCCCACTCAAATCTGCCCCATTCCAATCAAAAACAATCTGTCTACTCCAATCTTCCCCACCCTAATTCAAAACAATCTGCCCCACTCTAATCTGCCCCCACTCCAACCTTCCCCCTCCAGACCACCCTAATATTCCCCACTTCAATCTGCCCCACTCCAACCTGTCCCATTCTAATCTGCCCCACTCCAATCCAAAACAAACTGCCCCACTACAATCCAAAAGAATCTGCCCTACTCCAAACCAAAATGATCAGCACCACTCCAATACAAAACAATCTGCCCCCTCCATCCCAAAACAATCTGCACCACTTTAACCTGCCCCACTATAATCTACCCCACTTTAAAGCAAAACAACCTGCCCTACTCCAGTCTGCCCCACTACCATCCAAAACGTTCTGCCCCACTGCAATCCAATCCACCTCATCCCAATCTAATCCACCCTACTCCATCCCAATTCACTCCACTCCAATCCAATCCACCAATCCAGTCCACCCCAATCCAGCCCAATCCAATCAACCCCACTCCAATCCAATCCACCCAACACCAATCCACCCCAAACCTGCCCCCTCCAATCTACCCCAATCCTATCCATCCCACTCTACCCCAAACCACCTCACTCCAATCCAATCCACCACCATCCACCCCATTCCAATCTCAAACAATCTGCCTCACACCATTGGCCCCACTCCAATCCAAAACAATTTTCCCCACTCCAATCCAAAAGTAACTGATCCACTCCAGTCCACCCCATTCCAATCCAACACACCCCAATCAAACCCCCAATCCAATCGAATCCACCCCACTCCAATCGAATCCACCCCATTTCAATCCACCCCATCCAATCCACCCATTCTGATCCATCCCACTTTGTTTCAATCCACCACATTCCACTCCAATCAGCCGTTCTCTACTCTAACCTAATATACTCTGATCCATCCTACTCTATCCCAATCCAACCCACCCCAATCGACCCCACTCAAATCTATTCAGCCCACCCTACTCCAATCCAACCCATACAATAAACCCCACTCCAGTCTAATCCACACCACTCCAATACAATCCATCCCAATACAATCCAGCCCTCCCCAGTCCTATCACTCCAATGCAATCCACCCACCCCAGTCCAGTCTGATCTACCCCACTCCAATACACCCTATCAAGTCCACTCAATCCAATCCTCCCCCTCCTCTCAATTCACCCCACTATACCCTAATCCAATCCACCCCACTCAACTCAACTCCAAACCAATCCACACACTACCTCAGTCCACTTAAACCCACTCCACCATATTCCACTCCACTCTGCGACACTCTCTGCCACTGAACTCTACTCCACTCTGCTCAGCTTTACAACACTCGACTCCCCCTATTCCAGTCAACGGCACGCCAGCAAATCCACTCTCTGACCCTGTATTCCACCACACCACTCTACAACACTCTACACCACATACCTTTTACCCATGCTGAACAGAAGCCACACTGGTGTACAACATGACAAAAACACATTGCCAAAGCCAACAGCTCTTGTATAGACAAAACCTACTGGTTTGGCCAATGCTTGTTTTAATCTGCAGACCTCTATGATTCTCCACAAGAATTACGCCTACTTCCTATATTTGGGCATTGTTGCATCAGGTCAATGTGCAACCAACCGTTCAAAAGAAAATGTTAGTAATGAGACCTATTCCTTAACTTGACTGACTCGTTAATATTTCCACACCAGAAATACAGCATGCATGCCAACATACCCGATTCAGGAGGAAGACTCCTGATTTTTAAGCCAAAAATTGCCTAATTTTAGCAGTCTCCTGACAGAAATGGCCTCGGTTTCAATAGAAATATTTGTGGGGAAACAGACTCCTGATTTTGCTTAAAATCTCCCACTTTCCTTTTCTAAAATGTTGCCATGTATGATACAACGCTGTCTTTATTGTGTTATTTTTACACAGGTGTAGCTTCCATTGGTGCACCGTGTGCAGAGGCACTGGGGCCCAGAAGCCAGAGGGACCCATCAAACCTGATTATTGCTGTATTTTATCATTCAGACAGCAGCCGTTCGTCCTTGCACTGGGGTTTATGTCACACTGGCTGTGCCACTGGACTTGTAATAAGTCATTATTGCAACAAGTTATTTTAGCATAAGAAGACTTCACTGCCTTTAAATATGTGCAGTTTCCATGATTATCTGGAAAAAGCAATAAAACTGAGCAAAACTATGTGGAAAGGATATGGAAAGGTGGCTTCTCATGTGATCCGGGGCCTCGCTTCACTAAAGATGGAACTTGTTTGAAAAACTACATCTTTCAGTGAATCGATCTGTCAGGACAGGGCGGCCTTTTCTTCTCGTTGGGTGCGCATTTGCCTCCGCTCCGACGCTTTTGTCATTTCTCCGGCACAAAAAGACTTAGATAAGGAGCGTCAGTCCCCACAACAGGGCGAACAAATGATCAGAGGCAGCGAGCCTTTGATTCCAATCCGATGTCTCTGCTTGCTGGTGGCGTAGATAAGCACTGGACCCACAGAAGAGGCAACCTGAAGGTGACTTACATCGGGGTGACGCGGGCAGGGTCTTAGGTGGAGGCCAGGGGCGGGCGGGCCGCTCACTTGCACATTAACAGCATCAGGCAGGGTTGATCAATTTGTAAATCACTAAATTAACTACGAGTGCATGGGCCCAAAGTTTTTAGAAGTGTATTACCTATGCTGTCAGGGGTTGATTCCACCTGATGCCTCTTTCTTTCACCACCCAACACTTCCCGTCCACCGCTCACCCTTGCAGGCTCTTCTTTCCTATCCCTGCTTACTACATTTATCATTCTTTTCCCAGCTTTCTCTTCCACTTCTTTCACGTTTCTCTGCCTCTCTTGCTGGTTCAGATTCTGACTGTGGAAAATAGGTCCAAGACCAGCCGACTCACATGGTGCCACTGTGTGTCATAAGATATGGGCTCCAACTAAAAAGCAGGTATTGCACGGTGGGCGGCCACGTGAGCTGGAAAACCCCTGTGCATCAGTGGAACTTCTAAAGTTTTTTTTCCCGGGGGGCGGTTTGGGTAAGTGGCCCCATTCTTTCTCTGTGGCTGCTCACACCCATGGATGGTGATAGCAAAGGGCTCAAGGCCCTTCTACTCTCCACTCCAAGTCCCCCTCTTCTCGCAATGAGATTTTTGGGTCTGGCGTTATCCAAGACCTTTTTTGTTTTACTAAAATTCTGTGTATAATATGCATACTTATAAGCCAGCTCTCTTCATTCATTAGTCTGCTGCCGAGTCATTCACATATTTCTTCACCCATTACAGTGTATAGCGTGGAGCAGTTGACTAGCCCGGTCCAGCTACTGGTTAACCACTGTGAATGATGGCAATCTGCTCTTTCACACAGGTACATAATCTCACATAGAGTAATTCCCATTAGTGCTGAGATGACTATGGCAATGTATGCTTTTTCAGTCCCAAAAATATTTTTACTTTTAGAAATGTTTTTTAAATTTATATAAGTAAACCTAGCCAGCTCTCCCAACAATTGTGTTTTACAAAAACCGCAACAAAAGAGAACAAGCACTGGCAAAATTGAAAGGCTTGTGTCCAACACTAGAACTATTGGCCTTGCCAAAGCTTGTTTTTTTTAAATTAAGAGGTATGAGGTCCCCAATAAAACACAGGCACAAATCAAGCACTCATGCATTTTCACATCAACTACATTACACTAAGCAAACCAGAAATCAAACCATCACATTGTGGACCATATGCTCATTTCCAACAAGCGGGCCTGGGCACAATAGAGTTGTATGAAAAAGAAACAAAGCTATGAGGGGGCAATAGGTGAAAAGAGAAGATCTTTTTAGCATCCTAGTTTGTCATATTTAAAATAAACACATCTGTAGTACCACAAATTACAATGGAACTCTTTTCCCACTCACTTTTTTCTTCTGGTTATGGTTGGAGCATTTGAGGTATTGGCTAGGTTTATCCATTTATTGTGCCAATAAAGCAAGCTCTACAAAATTAATTGTTATTAGGTTAAGCAGGCTAAAAAATAAATCTGTAGATAGTGCACATGGTTGCTGCGATGATCACCAATTTAGTCCATCCTGTGGTAACCTAAAGCTTACACTGCAAGACTTTAACTGCCCTTTTAAACACCAGAAAGGTGGGCGGCTTTTAGTGTCAAGGGGTGATTCCATGTTTGTGGTCCCGGAACTGAAAACCTCCAATGCCCTTTCCTGTGGAATCTGTATCTTGGGTCGTCAACATTTAGTTGTCTGATCCAGTTGTTGGCAGATATTGCAAGGGGTTTTCCCATAAATATCTAGAAGCTGTCCTGTCCCTTTGATGCATTTGAAATCACAAAAGCCACTTTGAATGTAATTTGTTTACACAACGAGAGGCAGCGAAGAGAGGCAATACAACTCTTTCCCGCTCGGTGGGAGCGTCCCGCGTGGCTCGAGCAGCGCGCGCTCAGCCTGTTTCCCGCGGCCTCGCGCCGGTGTGCAGCCGGAAGTGAAAGGCTGGGTGCGCTCCCGTGCTGTGTGAGCTGTCAGGGGTGAGGAGAGAATAGGGAGTTGAGTCAGGGCGTGTGGATCCGGAGTCCTCGTGAGTCACCAGCGGCCAGTGTTGCCCGAGGCGGGCTTCCTTTGAAGTGACAACGCCACTAAACCCACTCCGCTCGCAGCGACAAATCCCCGCTAATGGCGCTGAAGTGATTGCAGCTCTGCTGGCCAGCGGCTCGCTTTATCTTACGTGACAGCGTATTTGCATGGGAAAGGCAGCAATCCATTCATGTTGTCCTCTCTCTGCCAGTGATGAGGGCTTAATCCCGTGAGAGCTAACACATCACATACCGCCCAGATTGAATTCACCAGAACGGCGGGCTACAACCGTGAAGTGGCGCGCTGAGGTGGCAGACCCGGGCCACTGGCCCCCACGTTGCGTACACAGTACATGCACCGGTATGGTACTACAACGGTGGGCTTGGCGTGCCAGTGCATCAGTTCCCAGTACTTTCTAATGTACCCAATACTGTAGTGGGTCTTTGGGCACTTAAAAAGCCGCAATGGAAAAAAAAATCCGCTTGCACCTTGAAAATGGTAATTTCTATTTACTGTTTCAGGTAGTATTTTAATCCAGAGTTTTTCTCGTTTTTTTCCACTGAAAAAGTCCAATGTCCAAAATCACATATGCAGCCAGTGGATCCAGCATAAACTATTGCAACTTGGCAACAAGGATGCCCATATCTTTTGGCCACACGGTTTTCAGATGTTTGCTATTTATCACAACATCGATGGGGTAGATTCATGAATACCTTAATCCCGGGGCACCTTGAGCTCAAGCGGGCAAGTGGTCTGCGCCAACACGGCGTTAAGCCAACAGCACCAGTCACACAGGGACTTCAAGAACTATCTCGTTTAAGGGAAACGTGAAACTACAAGAACCGGGGGGTTGCGTGCTGCTCGCAATAGTGCTGTCAGAAACAATGATAGTTACTGATGAAACTACATCACTCGAACCAAATCCACCTGGGAGCGCACCATTACATCCTGTTTGTGGAACATCTGACTTACCAATGGTTCAAAAATGACTATGCCTTGGATTTTATTTTTCACTGAAATTTGTAGCTCAACTTCTTTTATTTACTTTCTTAAGAAAACCTAGTATATTAATCTTTGATTTTATGATACACGTGTTTACATAGTATTTTAATTGCATAAGAGACATCCATATATTTAATGTACACTGAATTTTAAAACAGTGGTATTCAAGAAAGAGGTGTCCAAAGCAGGTTGATCAAATCCAACAGTGAATTTTGGGATAACCACCAAGTTTGTAACTGAGTGCTAACAAATTAAATTAATCTGTATTGAGTTATATCTGGCATAGATATGGCCTTCTGGGACATATGGTAGACACACCTAATTTAGGAAGTCTTGGGACAAACTAGTTTCCTTGTTATAAACCACACTATAATTGAGAAGACAATGCCACTGTCATCCATCCAGAATACAGTGTAGTGTGTGAAATCATACAACCAATAACCAATAAAAGAATTGATGGCCTCATACAGAGACCAGTTTCTCCCTGGACAGAAAATACTAGGAAAAGACCCAAGACAAAGGACGGTAAAGCTAGTGCTGAAGGATGTTGTGAGATTGAATAATTTCCACTATCCCAAACACAAAAAGACATCTGGACGTTCACATGTCCTCAACACATTAGGTCTTACACCAGCTGTAAGAATAAATGGTCTAGTGCAGCGGTTCCCAACCTGGGGTCCGCAAAGCCTCCTCATGGTGTCCCCGACTGCTTTGAAAATTAAATAACAACAGTTTAGGTCCACAACTTTCAGTAATGACTCAGTGGGTGGTCCCCGGATTCCAATAATGATTCAGCAGGGGGGGGGGGAGGTCCCCGGGTTCCAGTAATGATAAAGTGAGGGTCCACAGAAGTCAAAAGGTTGGGAACCTCTGGCCTAGTGGTCATATTGTTGACTAGGCACCACATAACTAGATTTCTGATCCAAATTTCCCTCAGTAATAACATTTTCTGACTGCAGATAAATCACTTAGAGTGCCCTGAGTTGTCTTATCATCAAAAATTGTGTGTGTCTGGAAATATTCCAACTAGGCTATTAAGAGCCATGTAAAAAGCAATTACGTTTACAATAGCAGCACTCTTCTTTCACGCCTCAGTAGTAGTTTTCATCAGAAGAATTCTCTCTTGGTCATGAAACTCTTTCTCTCCCATCAGATGGATTCTTAATGCTCACTGAGCTCGCATATCTATCCAGATCAACCACTGTCAAATGAACATCCTTGGTCCAGGTGAGATACAGACTCTCCATATTAGGCAGCCTATTCATAAAGGTGGGAGAACAGCTCGTAGACTTACAATCAAGGCTTTTAGGGGTACAGCCAATGGCCCAGCATCCAGACTGGATAATGGAACAAGTGACGTTTTGTGTACGGTAAAATGTGGAACTTTCTACAAAATAGCTTGTGGCACATTTTTCACTAACTTGTAGCACTTTCTGCTAACTGCAGAATGTGCCACAGGTGACACATTCTGCAGTTTTTGCACGTTCAGTAAAAAGATACAGAGTGAATGCATTGAATGGTGTGCTTCAGCACACAAGCCTACTCCCAGTAGCCAACAATAATCAATAATACTGAACTAACAACTAACCTTCGGCTCCGAAGCACCGTGCTGCACAGTGTAATGTGTTCCACGCCTCGCCACCTGCAATATAATGTGTGTGCTACAATGTGTGCAACGACCTGAGACATATTCTGCGAGAGAATGGGTAGCAATTTCTACTTTCTGGACTACGAACTGTGTCGCATTCTGTAATGCGAGGTGTGGCTATTCTGCCACTGCTTACAGCACTGTGGGTGGCGAATCGTGCCCTTTTTGTGTGGCACATTCTGCACTGTGACAAGTGGTGCATTCTGTATTTTGATTGGTAGCCTATTCTCCACTACGGGTGTCAACCCCTCTATGAGGTGTGGCGTATTTAGTACCATGACGTGGAGATTCTGCACTACGATTTATCACGCATTCGTGTCATGTCAAATGTTATTGTTTTGGTTGATAAAAACCATAACAATGTATATCCATACAATAAAACAAACAGCCATGTTAACATGTTAAAATTGCTAATAAGGTCAGTTATTTAGCTAAAAAAGTATTAATTTTGTACAAACTCAAGTACCCTAATAAAATGCACTCTGCTCACTACTCCCCCCTGCCACGCCCAGTGCCACGAAAATCAAAATTCTATCCTTCATTATCGATTTTGGACAATGGGAATCTCATAGGGTGAAAGGCGTAAACGACCAGGAGTGCCAAGTCTTCAGTGCCCCGTGTAGTGCAGGGAGATGATACTAGGGAGAGCTCACGGAGCGGGGTATGCAGAGGAGACTTCGTAATGTGCAAGCCTGAAGTACGTCACTCATTCTTCACTGTGCAATTTGGCAATTATGCACAGCAACATGTGGGACATTTCGTAGCACGGTGAGGTGTGGGGTGCATTCTGCAGCGCGCGATGTGGCACATTCTTGAATGATGCGCAGGTACTGTATTTTATGTGGGGGGAAGGGCTGTCAATCCACAGGCCCACCAGCTTCTATCGTGGCCAAACTGGTCTACAATCACTCTCGCTAGTGACTGACATCAGGATCTCTCCCTGCAGCCGAACCACGTGGTTATTAGTTTGTGTAACAAAATATTTGTTTACAGATAATTCTTAGATCGTGTGAATAGGCTGCAATCTTTCCTTCGCTGCCCTGAACTGACCTCGTTTACAACTTAGCGACCCATGTTATCAGACAGGAGTATTCACGTTTTACTGTGCAGTCACAAGCACTTTAATTCAATTACGAACAGCTCTGATCAGCAAGGGGGCGATCTACAATACCTCTCGGTGGGAGGCCGCCTCACTCGGCCAGCCTGTCTGTCTCCTTCACGCAGAGAAACTGGCAACGCTGCTTTATGTTAAGATGTGTGGGCTTCTCTAGGGGTGGCAGAGAGGTGACAGGACTTGAGTGATGAGCTGTTTAAGAAACAAAAACTGGCCAGCACATCCCGAGTTAATTATACAATACTGCCCACTGCCTAATGTTATCAGTCACTTTCGGTCCATCCCGTAGGTGACTTTTCTTTTTTTTCTTTAACCCTAAGCGCATTAATACACTGGGCCTTGCAGAACCACACAAACTCGGTGGCCGCCTCACCCATGTCATTTCAGACACCGCTTCCAATCCAGGAATATTATATGACAGACAATGCATTAGGCGAGGAGCCGGATACCTGAACAATTAAGATAATCGATCTAGTCAGAACCATATTCAATCCTTTAATATTAGGTATTTTGTAATGCCTTCAAATTGCAGTTCTATTTCTTCAAATATAAATTTATTGATTTTACGTCACAGGTATTTTCTGTACACTGTCTTCAGTTAAAAAAATGCTAGTGCCTGCTCTGGCATTATCATTATTAGTATTAGCAGTCGTATCATTATTATTACTTAAATAGATCTTTCACGGCATTCTCTGTTCTTCTCTATAAATAATGCAATAAGAGGCAGAGCGCAGCTAGTCTTTTTGGACTTTTTCTTCAGGACTCAACACAATGTCCAGAAAATTCCTACGACCGAAAATCAATAATTATTCAAAGAACGGCAATACGAAGATATACTAATAAAACCTTCCAAATGTAAATGGACGGAATCCTGAGCTGACCAACTTGTTTAGGATAATTGTTCAGGTACCAGAGCCCACCACTTTGCTTGATTCAGCTTGAAAGTGAATTGTCAATTAAACGCCTTGGTACCGAAGACGCCTACAATAATTATTCTTCATCTGGAAAATACTGAGGGAGGTTGCACATTAGTACCAGCCCATGTCCAATAGGTAGGCTTCTGCAAAAAGCCCTTCTATCTGGCCTTCTAAAGACAGAATTACAGATAGGTATTTATCAATCAGTGGGATGATTTTTAGGCATTATTTTATGCTACCTGTTACAACAGTAACAATCAGTCAGCCCTCTTCAGCCATTGGCAAACTTCACTGCGAGTGACAACATTCTGATCTTTTACATCTACAAACAAAGGCTCCCTTGATGTTAGGCTACTATGGAAACGAGTGCGGAGATGCATTTTTTTTTTTCATTTTAAGCATTTTCTTATATATTGGTGAGGGTTCAGCAGCTCCCGCAACAATGAAGTCTGGCAAAAGCAATAATGAAACAAAAAAACGCTGGCAAAGCCAGAAGGCTGAAAGCCACACAAACATGTTACTTACCTTCTGTAACACTCTTTCTTCTGGATAAACCCCCCCCAGGTGCCAGATGGGATCCAGAGATGTTTATCAGCACTGCAGTTGCTTTCCAGCAGGTAGCCTTGTAGGGTTCTTCCCTTCCTTCAACTACCCCCGCCCAAAAATACCTCAGAGATGCATATCAGCGTAACCCCAACACACTGAGGTCAGTTATTTCTTTCTGCACTTTCAGATGATGATATGGAGGGAGCTAGCACCCAAACTTTACCACGCCTCTGATGAAGTTCTTGTTCCAAAATTCTTTATCAAGTATTATCTGTGACATGTGAAACCATTTATGTTCCTCTACTGTCTTTCTAGGTGTTTTTATCAAGAATATTCCACTATACCCCAATCAGTGCATTATCCTTTTTTATTCTGAAAAAGGCAGTGGACATTCTACATGCCTGCCTCAAAAGCTATATTACTATTTGTAGTAATCCCATATAATCAGACCTTATGAAAACAAGCCTGAATAAAAATGGCCAGTGGCTTACACAACCGGAATTAGGCCCATGTAACACGTGTTCATGTTCACATGTCCTTCACAGGATCTGGTGTCAAGAGGCTTTGATATGCAGATGAAATTACATCATCAAATTGTAAGATTGACAGGGATGTCAACTAACAATAGCAGTAGCAAAATCTCCCATTGTTCGCTACAATGTAATGTCTTTTTCTTGTTGCTTCAAAAGTTCTTTGCTATTTTTGATAGTGAAATAACCCACAGCAGAAGCAGAGCCCTACAGGATGAGGCAAGTCTTTGGTTAGAAAGACTTGGCTCAATGAAGGAAGTATAGCCTACAGAGAACACCACGGGCCCCAGGAAAGAGAGAGAACTCTTCAAATGAAGAGAAATGTTCCTGGAAAACCATGACACCAGGTGCCAAAGTAGTTCTGATTCGGATGTAAAAGACATAGCTGAGATGTTTCCTTGCTGATGTAACAAGGAATGTGGCTTTTCTTGAAGAGGGGACACTGTGTTAAAGACTAACGAATACCCATCCTTAATCAGTAAACAGTAATTATTCTCTATTGTTCATGCTGTGCTGGCACCGGTGTGAATCATGTCACCTTCAGGATTGTGCAAGATCCAATCACCATGTAAGGTCACGTGCACAAAATGACTCTACAGAGCACTTTATCTGTTAAATGGTGCCAAAGATATAGCACTTTTACCTAACTATAACTACCTACTTGCGACCACCATTAGGTAAGATATATATATATATATATCTACACACACATACATTATTATATATATATATATATATATATATATATACACACACACACACACACACACACTCCTATACACACATTGTGGGCTTTGGGTCAGCCTTCTTTGTCCTTAGGTGTCTTTTTTATGTGATCAATTTGTTTGAGTTATCATGAGTCACACATTAGATCAGCCCATAAGAGTACATTAATCTAACCCTCTTTCTATTTGCTGTTTGAATGTATCCTTCTCCCTCCAGTGGAATGAAGGACTATTTTACATTTGAAAAGTACATCCAATCATCACACATTAGGTAATGTATGTCATACGTTCATACTGAACACAAAGCAATCATTTCCATTTTGCGTAAGGTTTTGTTAGTTTTCTTTATGTCGGCACTCAAGCACAGGCCTTTTACTAAGATTGACCACTTCCCTCCTCCTACGGGAGTGGAGCACTTGGCGGCCTCATCAGTAGCGTGAAGCACTATACAAATTCTACAGCAGTGAACAATTTCCACAAACCCTAACTAAGATATGTTGAACAAACCTTCAAAAAATATAAACTAATGCTTATGGAAGTCGTAGGGCAGAAACAAAACAATTCTTATTCAGTTTGGAAAAGAAACAAGACATGTACTGTTGAGAACTTTGGGAACAGTCAATACTCAAGGACTTTCTTATAGTGCAAACTGCAACTTCCGTAGGGAAAACTCTGCATTTAATTGCTTATTCATCTTGACCATACTTGTTTGCGACTTTCTATAGCAGTTATCCTTCCTCCCTTAGAAAGTGCCCATTATTGATTGATACTTTCAATCTGATCGTACAACTCAGAGCTCTATTTTTAAGCAGTGTGGGATTGCCTGGGAAATCAGTACTCCTGCCATGGTTCGTATTAAGTTTGGCATCTGTTATATTTCTGTACTCTTTTTTTAATTTATTTTTTACATATTCTTAGGTTTAAAAAAAGTGGGAGTACTTTGCAAAAAACTTCTAAACATAGTTGTAAGGTCTAAAATTGTCTGATTGGTATGATAAAATAGAGGGATATACCAAGTCATATGATAGGGAATTAAGTATGGACTGAGTTATTAGTGGTGAACTACTACTGAGTAGGAGTCTGATGGTCAATATGGTGAAGGAGGTGTCACACATGCTGAAGTCACACTACAGGAGTCTGTTATTTGGTAATGTTCTGTCTCCCACAAAGGAGAAATGTGCTTAGTGATATTTAATATTCTATGTGATCTAGCCACTTTACCCTGGATCTTCAATTCTTTTCTTCCTCAAAATCGCACAAAACCACCTTCGTATTTAGTAAAAAAAAAAATAAAAAAATAAAAAAAAAATCAGGGGAGGGCAGTTTTAGGTTTTAAAATATTTTTGTCCTTTAATCAACGACAGGGGCAAAAGGTCCAGATGTTTCTTTTTTCAGATGTGGACAGTGAATCCCAGTAATTACCTGGCTCCTGTCATTAGACACATATGTAGGTGTAAAGCCTTTCTTGTGCCAACTTTATGAAGAGGTAAAATAATATAGTGGCAGGGAAAAAATATGCAAATGGAGATTTTTGTAGAGGAAAAGCAGAGGACAAGCAAACAGCTAACACTCAGTTTTAGTGAGAGATGCTTTACAAAAAATATATTTTTTATCAGAAACATTCTTGTGAAAAAAACATTTTCTGCTGGAAAATGCGACTGTGGGATACGTTTTGAAAAATTTCCAAACTTTAGCACTAGTTTTTTAAACATCTTATTAAAAGCAACAAGGTTTCAGAGATTATTAAAAGCTATCTTTGACACACTCATCCTTACAATTAACGCTTGGTGTTTGCAACAGCTGTCCATCAGTTTGTGAGAATGAGGTATAGCTAACTTGCTTCTAACTTCCTACAGTTGGTACTAGACAAGTCACACTTTACATTCCAGAAACACTTCAGTTTTATAAGTACTCTTTCTTCTTATGTGCAGGCCACAGACACATCGATGGATGACTTTGAAAGAATAAAGATATTTCCTAAAAGAAAAAAATAAAATCAACCTTTGAATCCAAAAACTTCCAATCAGTACCAAAATGAAAAAGAAAATCGGTAATCAGGAAAATATGTGACCACATGAGACACAAACATAGTTACTGAGACATCTAACACTGAAAATGACCCAAAAATCTGAAGTTTTTGACTATCTAGTAGTGGATAAAAAATGTGAATACTGGCATACTTATATCTGCAACATATTTTTTTAATACAGCAAATCAGTCCTTGCCTACTCAACATACTATTAAGCGTGCAATTAAGTAAAAAATCTACAACTTGTAGGAGAGCCCCTTTCTGACATGGTCACCCCCACTTTTTGCCTGGTATTCGATGGAATTTTGACTGAAAGTGTACTGGGTTCCTGCTAAAAAGGTCCCCAGAGCCAGATCACTTTCCTTAAATCTGTGCAATTGTTCCCCATTTGGCAAAACCTTTGTCCCTGTGTAAGTCCCTAGTAAATGGTACCCCCTGGTACCCAGGGAATGGTTACCAAAGAGGGGCCACAGGATGTATTGTGCCACCCTCAGGGACCCCTCACCTAGCAAACACCGTCTGCCATTGTATGTTGCGTGTTTTAGTGCAGCTAAAAGTGAGAACATGACAGTGCACACCACCTGTAAGGCATGTCCCCTAACACTGCGTGCAATATATGTAAGTCACCCCTAAAGCAGGCCTCCTAGCCATAAGGCAGGGTGCATTATAGTGCATGTGAGCGCATATCGGCAAGAGCAGATGTGCCCCTGCTATGGCTTTGTCGATTCTTAGTGAGTGAACAGGGAACCCATTTTACGCACATGTGCTGGACATTGGTCAGCACGAGTTCCTCAGCTACATGATGGCCTCACTGAAAATAGGGATGTTTGGTATCATACATCTCATATCATAGGTGTGATAAAATGTGCTAATTGGTTAACTAACAAAAAAGTCAAAAAAAAAACTTCTGCAAAATAAAATAAACAAAAACATTTCAATCCAGATGCATGAAGTTCCATCAGGAATTTAAAAAAGAAAACATCAATCTGGCTCGAAGAAACTGGAAATTTATTAACAGGGGAACAAAATAATGGAGTTGCAGCAGTTCCGTCAACAGTAAAAAAATAACTGCAACTAAACAAATCTGACAATGAAATAATTAATAGGAAAATTATTTCCCATGCAAATTTCCTTCTGAAAACATCAACATCTGCCTCAAACCACATTACTGGTGATTTGTGGTTAATACTTACTGCATCCAGGACTCTTCCAACCAAAAAGTTGAACAGCAGAAGATTCTTAAGGACAGTTTGCAACAAACTGCATTGTCATGCTTTCATAACGTAAACATCACTGCATAGATCTCCACCCTTGCAATGGCTGTCCAGTGACCTACTTCCCATAACGTGTATATGTCCTACAGCACAAACGCAAGCCCTGGTCCTCAATTATATTAAATGTTGTCTCCTGTTGCTAGGCAGCATAAGAACTGCATGGATCCCGGGAAGATTGGAAGGGACTGACTGTGAATCACTCTCATTAGGATGATGGCGTGTAATTGACGATTTACATGCCTAAAGGTTCTGTGACATGGTCCGATCAGACCTGAAGTTGAGGCCCTTCGCTAACGATTGGCAAATGAGTCAGCCCTACAGGGAACCAAAAGTTAACTATAGCAAAAGGGGATTTCCATAAATAGAAATAGCATATGGTTTTTGTGATGAGTTTTAATAACAGTGTGTGAAATTATGATTTCCTCTTCCAAGTACACAAGCTTGTAAATGTTATTGGACATTTCCAGGTTTGTGCTGGTGTACAGTTTCCCACAAACATGTTTTTACGGGAAAATGTAGATAGGTTTCGCAGCTCTTTTTTATCCACAAAAACCTGCTTTTGTAATTTTCATCCAACTGTTTATTTAAACAAATGTATCAAAGATAACATAGGTGATATTGTTCAACCTATCACAACACCAGTTCTAATTGGTATGATGGTTAGGTACCCCAAAATGCCATGAATCCACAAGCATTTCAAAAAAGGCAAAGGTAAACGGTCTGCTTATTTTTAACATCGAATCTAAGCCCAAGTCTGTATTGATCGGGTAGGTCGTTTGTGAACATGTGATTAATAGCCTACTTTGATAGGTCTATGAGCTGTTGAATAATATAATGTCAGACTATTCAATGGAAGATTACCAGATCAAAACAATGATGGAATCCAGGCTTCAGGTGTGGCCCCGGTCCTACAGTGTGCAATTTCCCACACATTTTACTGAAATTCATAGCTAGATAATCATCTGTCAGCACCACAAACAAATCAAGAGCGATTAACAGAACCTTTTTGACAATAATGCTGAACGCCACGTCAGTAAATTGTACTAATCTGTAATATGTGTTTGCCTGTGGTCCATATTGTGTCTAATAAGGCTCTTCTTGTTTGCCCAGGACCAACCGGAAGACGCTGCCTAAACCATGACTTTGTTCACTAGAGACCAAACATATTAGACTTCACAAGGCGTCCACCTGGCAGCTGTCAAACAGTAAATTGTATTATATCCTTCTCACCTTGAAAAGCGAGACGCACCCATTATAAGCTCTGATGTAAAGTAAAAAAGCAGAAGCACGTGTGGAGGGTGAAATATCCAGGTTGCACACACCAAGCTAGCAGATGAGATGACAATTGATGTAGTCTTGCTACACGCTCCTCCATTGACAATGCTGCCTTCAATACCTTTACCTAAGATAATGAACAGATAAAACCGCTTCCGGTTCAATTTAAGCAACACCGAAAGGTCCGCGGCTGCTTCAGCCAGCAAGAATCTGCCCAACTTCCTGCCAGTGATTTTCCAATTAATGATGGGCTGAGGTGGATGCGGGTGCTACTGACATGACCCCAGTTCATCCTGTCCTGACATGACCATACAGGTCACGAGGAGCACGAACAAGTGGCGTCATCCACTTCCACGGGCTGATTCAAAGAAACGCCGGCCAAGCGGCTTTTATCTCTGCAACTCTTGTTCTGCCGTCGTGTGGCAAGGCAACTGGAAGGCAAACCTCCACAGCGCTTCAGTTACACGGCATGAGATCACAGAAGGGCACATTAAAGCATTCATTTCAAGTGTTTATCGTGGACATTCTTGGCTATTTTTTGCAGTCAATGCAAAAAGAAGCTTTTACAAAAAATGTTGTGCTTTTTGATGTGATTAAAACCAATAGGTTTCGCCTATACAAGAACTTATTGGGTTTGGCAACGTGTTTTGCCATGTTGTACCGCAGTGTGGCTCCTGTTCAGTATGGCTAAAAGTTGGTGGCATGGAGTGTCCAAAAGTAAAGTAAGGGGGGAGATTAGAGTGACTTAGACTGGATTTCTAGGCGTAGATTGTCGTATAGTGAGTAGGAGGGAGTAGGGTGTCGTAAGGTTGAGTAGAATTTAGTGGTTCAGCGGAAGAGTGTCGTAGAGTGCAATGTCGTAGAGTGGACTGGGGTGGTACAGGGTGGAGTGGACTAAGATAGTCGGTGGATTGGGTACAGTGAGTGAGTTGGCTTGAGTGGGGTGAATTCTAGTGGGTGGAGTGGATGGGGTGGACTGGATTTGAATAGGGTGGATTGGGGTGGGTGGACTGGAGTGATAGGACTGGGGTGGGGTATATTCGATTAGAGTAGGGTGGTTTAGAGAATGGTGGTTCAGAGTGCAGTAAGGTAGATTAGACTGGACCAGAGGGATTGAGTGGGGTGGACTCAACTGGGGTGGGTTGAATTAGACTGGGGTAGAGTGTGGTGGACTGAAGTATAGAGGAGTGGACTGGACTGCTCTGGAGGCTGGTGGATATGAGTGTGGTGAACTGGATGGATCTGCGTGGGTTGGAGTGTGATGCAGTGGTGTGGGGTGGATTGAAGTGGGGTGGACTGCATTGCAGTGGCGTGGATTGGAGTTGGGTGGATTTGACTGGAGTGGGAGGGGTGGAGTGGAGGGGGGTGGGGTGGACTGGAGTGGGGGTAGACTGGAGTGAGGAGGAATGGAGTGGGGTGAAATGGAGTTTGGTGGATTGGAGGACGGTGGATTAGAGTTTGGTGGATTGGAGGACGGTGGATTAGAGTGGATTGGATTGACGTGGGATGGATTGGAGTGGAGTAGATGGGATTGCAATGGAGTGGACTAGACTGGAGTGAGGTGGATTGCATTGAGTGGTGTCAATTTGAATGAAGTGGCTTGGAATGGGGTGGATTGGACTGGGGTAGGGTAAACTTGAGTGGGGTGGGGTGGACTGGATAGAGGTGGACTGAAGTTGGGTGGGTGGACTAGAGTGGAGTGGGGTAGAATGGATTGGACTGGATTGGGGTGGATTGGAGTGGGGTTGATTGGATTGGGGTGAGGTGGATTGAATTGGAGTGGGACAAATTGTTATGGACTGGAGTGGGGCAGACTGTTTTGGATTGGAGTGGGCAGACTTTTTTTGGAACTGGAGCGGGATTTGAGTGTGGCAGATTGGAATAGGTAAAACTGTTTTGCCTTGGAGTGGGGCAGATTATTTTGGAGTGGAGTGTGGTGGATTGGATTGGGGCAGATTGTTTTGGATTGGAGTGGGGGAGATGTTTTGGACTGAAGTGGGGCAGATTGTCTTGGACTAGGACAAACTGGAATGGGGCAGATTGTTTTAGATTAGAGTAGGGCAGATTGTATTAGATTGGAGTTGTGCAGATTCTTTTGGATTGGTGTGGGGTGGAGTGAGTCACATTGTTTTTTGATTGGAGTGGGACAGACTGTTTTGGATTAGAGTGGGGATGATTGGATTGGGGCAGATTTTTCTGGATTGGAGGGGGCAGATAGGTGTAGGCAGGTTATTTTGGATTGGAGTGAGAAACATTGGAGTGGGATGGACTGGAGTGGGGCAGACTGTTTTTGGATTGGAGTGGGGCAGACTCGAGTGGGAAAGATTAGAGTGAGACCGATTGAAGTCTGGTAGATTGTTTTTGATTGGAGTGGGGCAGATTGTTCTGGATTTGAGTGAGGCTCATTAGAGTGGGGTAAATTGTTTTAGATTGGAGTGTGTCAGATTAGATTGGAGTAAACTGTTTTAGATTGGAGTGGAGCAGATGGTTTTGGATTGGAATGGGGCAGACTGGAGTGGGGCAAAGTGTTTTTGATTGGAAAGGGGCTGATTATTTTGGACTGGATTGGGGCAGATTGGAATTATTAGCAAAAAGCAAAGTGCATCAACCTGTTGCTAAGTAATCCATCACTAAACAAATTGAATGTAATGAAGTAATGGGAAAATGGATCAAAACTGCCCTCAAATGGAACAGGAGACATAATTTGTGTAAATCCACATTTTATATTTTGCATTCCTGCAGGAAGCTGAAATGAAAAAACAGATATACTGTAAGATCCAACCAGTCCTCTAGGCAAAAATATAGCTAATAGTACAAAGACATCTATTTGCACAACTATGCCTTTGCGGAAAACCTAATTGCAGGCAAATGAAGACATCCTATTTCAGCCTTAGAAAAAAGTCTGGGCATTTTCAAAAACAATGATGGCGCACAAATTAAATAACATAGACCCACTATATATCATTAACATTCCCAGAAACTAATCCAAAAACAGAAAACTATTAGTTCAGGTGCACAGTCTGAGCCACCGGTAACATGCTTTACAATAAACCTTCCTGTACACAAAGATCTGGCCTTTTTCCAAAATGATAGAGGAAGGATACAAGATGTGCCTTCTGAGGTCGAAGTCTCTACTGGTAATAACATGGTCTTGTTCCTGTTGGATGCCAGCCATCACCAAGAAAATCAGGGGTCTAAAACTGGGCTATAATAATAACACAACATTAGTTCAAAACAGTTTAACTCTAATCTGCGGGATTTCGGTGAACGGATCAAACTAATCGTAAAGGTGTGTGCAGAGGGAATAGGTTGTGGGAAGTTTTGGGGGGTCTTAAATGTTCCAGGCTATGTTACGGAAGGGGGAGAAGTAGTTTTCTTAATTTTATTGTACAATATCATTAGGTTTCATGACATACATGAAGAAGGGTGACCAGATGTTCCAAATTATACGGAAAGTCCTTGTTTTCATGGTCTGTGCAAGGATAGTCATTTTGAACACTACCTGCCCCGGATATCAGGGAGGCTGAGTTGATAATAGATAGAGAAGGGTCGTCATTGGACACGAGCAGGAGTGGTAAAGCGAGTCAGAAAACAATTTACTTGACTGTGTGCCAAACTTTTACGTTTTTTCTATTTTGGATAATGATATTAGTTAAGTCATTCCATGCCTCGAAGTCTCTACAAACTTCTAGTCCTGTTGTTATATCTGATTTCATGTTCCAGTGTGCTTTTTTGTTTTTTAAATCAGGCCACCCAGTATATGGGACATATAACATGTCCAACAGCACGCTTGCAAATGGAGATACAGCCAGCATAAAGCAAAATGGGGGCTGGTTCTTAACAGCAGCAGGGCAGGACGGTAAAATGTTGGTCGAGAGGATCAGATAATGGGGTCGAGGGTCAGGCATTAAAGCTGCGCAGAGGCACAAGGACAAATACTAGTACGAACCTTTAAATTACCTAAAAAGCTATTTTTTAGTATTTTGCTGCCAGGAAATGGAAGCTGAATACAAAATGACAACTGTAGTAACCTGCCTGCTGTTAACACTGAGCAGGGAACAAGAATTTGCAACAATGTTTTACGCAAAACCAAAATATGTTTAAGAGGGTACCACATGTCAAAACACTTCCTTGTGTTTTTTTTTGTTTGTTTATTTCCTTTCGGCACAGAAAAGCAGGCCGCTTTCGTGGACCAAACAGAACACTCTCGTGCCCTCCGTTTGAAGCACGTTTGCGTCTATTCTTAGCGCGCTCCTAAAATACTTGCTGGCACTCCCAGCAAACGAGTTCTTCTGCTCGGATGTACAGCTGCTGCAAAGCACTATGGGTGGCTCCTCCCGGAACCCTTGCAACAACTGCTGTAAACCCAGCACCAGGCACCGAGCGCAGCTGCTGCAGCCCGGTTTCTAACTTTAGCAAGTTACTGACCCAGCTAAATCAATCACTCTGACCAAGCAGGGCAGCAGCGCGCGGACGCCCACGGCTGGTGCCAACGCCTCAGGGCAAAACGTACTCCATCCACATCACACCAAACAAAGCTAAAAGCCTTGGGCGTGAGAACTAATTAGCATATGTGACATCATAAACGTGATATCATGCCAGCTTTGACATCAACGACAACGGAGAAGCTGACATTAGTTAAATGATAAATTGCGAAGGAGCCGCCCCTGAAAGCTAGACTGTATCAAATAACTCAAGATGGTGGGGTTTGGTGCTTAGCAGAGAAGGAAGACATGATGGGTTTCAGTTTTGCTATGTGGCCCCGCATATACTCCAGTAAGACGCTAGCTACTTCCAAGGAAGGTGCCTTTGCACTGCATGTACGTACACACAGAGGCCTCAAAGGAACCGTGCTCTAAACATAGCCCCTACCCCCTCTCCGCACATCCTGCTTTACCAGTAGGGGACCTATGCCTTGTGCAATCCTATACCCACTGGTGACGCAGGATGCTGATCAAACGCAGTGCAATCCCAGGTCCCGTATTACATGTAGCAGGTAAAATTATCACCTCATTTACTAGCCACTGCAAGTATGAGGCCTGAAATGGGGAATAACATGGAGACTTAAAATTACTGGGTCTTTTACTGCATGTTTTTTTCTCGAATTCCAGTGCCTTTAAGGTCACAAACTCTGCCTTCTGAGTGCTGGTGGAATTGAGAATGAAAAAGCAAGTGTTAAAAGGCATGACATTGTCATTAAATGTGGTAATACTACAATGATAACATTTGTAATTGTGTGGAGTAGCATTACCATTCTGTGGCAAACCATGCCGTATTATACTTGCATGCACTACTTGGAAGGAGGGCTTTGGTGTCTTGGACTGCACACAATGCAGGTTACTTCTATGTAAACACGTCAAAACTGGCAAACGTATAATTACTTATTTTAAATCATATGCAAAAAATAATGTCCGTATATAAAAAAAATAGAAATAAAGGTGGCATGTATTATGATTAATTGATTATGTTTTATTATTGATGGAAATACAATTTTTATTCAGTGCTTTTATGGTCATATTGTGACAGAATAAAGATGTTAACTGGCAGACTGAGAAACAGAGGTGTAGCCCAGCAGTCCAATCATATTAGCCCTGGAGATGAAGAGCATCCCTTTTCAAGTGATCGTGCACATCAAGCAAAATGCAGGACTCACCAGGCACAAAAGTATAAGTGGGCTGACCCATTCCCCCATGCTGTTCAGGGCAAAAGCAAAATGGGAATGACACTTGAACAGACTAATTGGTGAAGACAGCTGGCTGTAAGGCCCTTTGTATATGTTTATATGCACACATTTTTGTTATGAAATGTTTGGGAACAAATGACGATGCCTCAACTAAATATGTCTCTAGGTCGGACCTAAAAATGGCAGCTTGCCTTGAAATGAATGGTTTAAATACAAGCAAAAGGAATACCTCTTTGATACTATCCCGAAGACTTGCATTGGTTTTTAGGGTCGAGCGCGCACAAGCACTCTGGCCCCTGTTATAATCTCTCTGTGGGCTTTTAACCACGCTCACCGTATGCTCATGAGTTTGGTTGGTTTGCGGGCTTGCTTTTAAAAATTCGGTTGATTTCTTTAGTGGAAGGCATGCACAAGTCATGCCTTTTCCGATGTTTAGCCCTCCTCGACAGCACCGGTAAACTACTGAAAACATACGAGGCTTCATGTTTTCCGTATGGTTTCTGGACTACTTTTTCTATTTATTACCTACGCAGCGCGATCTCGACGGGAAGTAGTCAAACGCTTTTGCATGACATCGACCTTGCTACATGGATAATTGCATTTCTGCCGATACGGTTGACTGCAAGCTAACTTCTGTTGTACTTTTTATTTTCAATTTATGTGGCAAGAAAAGTACAGTTAGGAATTTACAACGCAAATAGCTCTTACTCAAGCAAACACAAGACCCATTGCATTGCAAATGCTTGTTCATTTTGCACTCTCAACTATGGGGAATAAATTGATGCAACGGTCAATAGCTAATAGGGGTGAATGACAGCCTCCTTGACTCTGAACCCCAGCAGGTGGAAAGGCATTTCGCTCGGTGCATAAAGCAAATGGGATCATGAGCTCAACACAATGAGTGAGAGAGAAAACAACTTTCAATTTTAAGTACTGGATATCAGATTGACCCAGAACAAGGAAGAGAAAGGCAGAACGGGGAGGAAAAAGTGAAAAGTCATAAACACAGTGTGACAAAAGGGGAAGGCAAGGATGAACAAGAACCTGCAAGAGTGAGGAAAAAGTCATGAAGTGTAGGGAGATGGAGGGAAGGGGCCCGAGGTGAAACCAAGAGTAGGCAGTTTTAGTGTTTCGCAAGTCCAGCAATTAGGGCATCCAGAAAAAACTTTGGGCCCCCAGACGTATTTCAAAATAGTAATAATAAAATGATAAGCATGAGGATCATCCTAAAGCACATGGTGTAAGAGGCCTCCTTACTGAAAGATTCAGGTAGGGGGGCACAGTGGGGTACACACCTGCTTTTTACAGTAGAGGACATTAGGATCACTGATAAGGCTGGAAGGGGCTCAATAGAGTAAGTGGTGATAAGCTAAAACAGTCCTATTACTAGAACAAGCGCATTGAAGAACTTGACTATCAATAATGAGTTTTGGTGAGACAGCAAGATTAAGGGCCTGACAAATACTCCAGAGGTGTGACCTCAGATATAATGCTATATCTACAGAGAAGAAAAACATTTGTCTCTGCCCATACCTGTTTGCCATGCCTTAAAAGATTGAGACTGGCTTCAGAGTGTGATACCTACTGACACATGTTTCAATCGTTTAGTTTCGCCAGTGCGAAAAGCGTGAAGACGATTCGGGAGCAGAAAGCCTCATGCTTGACAGAGTGACGCATTCTTTAAATTATATAGAAAAACACAAAAGGGAGAATCTGTTAACAAGCACTGGCAAAGCTCAAAGGTCTCAGCTTTGGGACCTCCTGGCTTTGCCAATGGCTAAAAGAAGGAAAGGTGTGATGATGCCGCTCTGTCATTTTTGCAGGTGCATGTGTAATGAAGCATCTGCATACAAAATGACATAGGCACTATTTTATTTTTTGGGAGATCAGAGATGGATCACTAAACTAATAAATAAATAAATGTATTGCAAAAGTGCTTTTTTTTTTAAAGAGTAATGTCTCTCTCTCTCTCTATATATATATATATATATATATATATAGGACTCCGGGAGGGAAAGAGGGAAAGCAAAAGGGAGCGGTGGAGGTGCTGAAGAAGCACAGGAGCAAGAAAGCAACAAAGGTTTGGGGAAGAAGCTCAAGAGCAAGAAAGCAAACAGAGCATGGGGGGGGGCGTACACAAGGGAGATCACAACCTGGAGCATGGTGGAGAAGCACACAGTGGAGGGAGAAAGGGAGGGAGAGAGAGATAGGGTGACACAGAGCTCAGGGGGGAAAGAGAAGTACACGAGGGAGACAGCTGGAAAACACATACACTCACATCAAGTGCTTACCTACAAAGAAAAAAAAGTTCCCTAAATGTGTGCAGTGGAAGAACAGAAGCCATGGAGATGGTAAAGAGGTTGTGCTCCAGGGGAGGAGCAAAAACAACATGGACAAGGAACACCTTTGAATAAGAAGCAACCTAATGAGAATGCCATTAAGGCCAACCAATGGTAAGCAATAGGCAGGCTGTAAACCCGCTGTAAATTCTTGATAATTCCACAACAGTCTTTTGCAACAAGACAGGCTGGGCTGTCCGGTCAACTCAAAAAATGTATGCACGATTAATATCATGTTATCAGGGTCCAATCCTTAAACTTCACGTGTAGTAACAGTTGCCAAATGGTTTCTCCAAAGAGAGGTCGTTCTCTCTTTCTACCAGTCAAAGTTTCCGCTGGATATCATGACAGGTTTTTAGGCATTTAAGCTTAGGTTTGGCAGGCCCCATGCCCTGGAAAGTTAGTGTTACATACACCTGTGTGCAGAAAACCATGGCACTTCTGTGAGGCATTAAGAGGGCCCCTTTCAGTTGCAAGACACTGAACTCATCAGTTTACAAAAATATACTAAAAGTGAGCTAAAAACGCTGATCTAGGAATGACTACAGACTGCTTTGGTAGACAGTAACACAAGGGTCCGTGGCCCAGACCGAACACTCGGTTGGCATAAAAACTCCCCTTTGTCCTCCCACCCAAAACATTTGCAAACACGTTTAAGCTAGAGAAGAGGCTGAACTGCAATACTGCCCGTAAAAAATCCGCCCCCTTCTAATTTGCACTTGCAAACAAATAGCACAACTGTAATCAAAGACAAACTTGAGTTCGAGTACTACAAATGTGTTATGCACTATTATCTCTAAACATACCTGGAAAGGGGTAATCAGTAGCTTCTGTTGTTCCTGCTACTGAAATATACACTGGGGTGATTGATTTCAACACTTCAATAAGATTTACACGAGACGGAAGTTGGTTGCTCATTTTATGACTGGCAAAATCAACACCTTTATTGGCACTAAAACCCCAGCAACACACACACAAACAAAATTAAGCTAAATGAATGTAATTGTGATTATATTTACATAGCGCTTTCTACCCCTGACAAGGCGCTAAAAAGCTTTTTTCTCCATGACCATTTCTGTGTTGTGTGTTTTTTTGGCTAGTGCAGCGTTGGCCTATTACTTGACCCCACGGAAACTGGTGCTCACTAGTAATCAATGTTTGTGATTGTGGGATTTTACAACTGAGACATCTCCATTGGAAGCGAAGGGGAGACGTTACCCTACGCTGATGCTACAAGGATAGGGTGGTTCCTGCAGCTTTGGGCCTTTCCGCTATGAGGATTTCTAAAAGATAACATCAAAACCCACCAGAAGGCTCTGGAGCAGCCTCTAGTCGAAAAGAGAAATGCACCCAATCATCTTAGCCCGTTCATGACCCTTACTGCTTGAAGCCCCTGTGACCACTGGAAAGTCTACCTATGTTCTGCTTTGGAATGTCCCGAGATTGACTCCTAGTAGAACACTGTTGGGCCGGGAAGCAGGTTCGGGTTCTCCTCCATAAAAATGAACAGTCTTTAAACAATCAGAAATTCAGCAGTCAAGCAACCAAACACCCCGGGGCCAGTGCTTAATTTGTAAATAAAAAGGTGCCGTGCCCAAAGCCCTCCTCTTAAACACGCAGCTGCTGCAATTAAATGTGCGAACACGGAATCCTGAGGCGGTGTAATCCTGAACCCATCTTGGGCCTCTTCAATCCATATAAAGCCACTCCCTGCCCCTTCAGCTCACTCTTGCAGCTTTCTGTTTTCTCCCTTTGTGACACTTTATCGTTTTTCCCTTCCTCCGTCTTTCCCATATGTGTCTTTTGCTCACAGCAAATGCTTGAAGCAGAAGAGCAAGCTCCGGCCCTCAAAAATAAGTGCTGGTGCTCAGCACTGGAAACAACAAGCACAAATTAAGCACTGCCTGGGGCAGAGGGAGCATAAAAGTTCTGAACCATTGGGGATGAAGAAACATGCAGGACCAAGACAGCCGGATTTTGGGTTGGGGGTCCTGCCTGTAGTCAGCTCATTTCCGTATTGTATGTCGGACTTTTTGCATATAGCAAGATCCGTCACACACTGGGGACTGTATCACACAACGCACGGATTATTCATCTATGGGGCAGTTTATGCTGCATAACGTTGCACATTCTGTGGTAGCACTGTTCCACATTTTAACACACAATAATAACTTCTGGGCACAATTTTCAACTCACTGTCAGTTTAGATCTTGATTACTGCAATCACCAGCTTAAAGGTGGGCGGTTAACCTTTGCAAAAGTCTGTCAATGCGAGGCACTACATGCGTACCTTTTAATTTTTAGTAACTTTTGATTAGTTTGAGCTAGAATCTTTTTTTGTTGACGTGTAATTTATACAGCTGATGGTGGACTTTGTGGCAAGTGTGGGGAATCCACAATTGTGTGGGAAACACTGCTTCTGCAAATTGGAATAACTCCAAGAGCCTGGCTCTCTGGTCACAACAAACTGAGGCCCAGACCAAACACTGAGTCTGACAGAGCTCTGATTTATACAACAAAACAATGAATACTCACAGCTATCATCCCGAGGATTTGAAATATTTTTTATGATATCTGAAAGCGGTGGTCCATTCACTGGATTCAGCTGCATTTAATGAAGGAACATCTCGGGCTTGAGATCAAAGCGAATGGTTTAAACTGCTTTTCTCAGCCCTCATGGAAAGCAGATGGGTCAGAAAAAAAGAAGGAGCCCTGATAGCTGGCATCTGCGAAAGCATCAGAAATCAGAATCCATTAACTCAGGCATTTATTATACTATTTCCTTGGCCAACCTTGCTGTAGTCTTTTTCACTCCTTCAACATCTGGTGGACGCTGTGCCAAGGTTTTCCTTCTGTGAAGTGTTTTTTACTCTTTTAGGAAAACTCTACACAATTCTAGGTACTACCCAAAATCCCATCTAATGAAGTGACTGAGCACCCCAATGCATTTTCCAGATAACATTAAATGCAAGGTTTTTTTCATGGCTTGTCATCAACCACCCATCCACCTACCCACATACTGACCCCTTTCACCTGTCACTCCACCTTCAATTCTCTTTCTCAACCAGAGTCTGTATTTCCTCTCCGACAGACTCCGATTCCTCACTCAGGCTCTGCCACATCCGCCTCAATTTCTTTCTCCTGTTCACAAAGTGTTGTCACTCTTGCCCCCTTCTTGCATTCACCAGCTCCACCTTGCCTCTTCTGCTTCAACCTTCCAGGGCAATCGACCAGACGCCTGTGCTTGACTACCTGGAATAGACCACAGCACCATCTGCCAAGGTGTACATTTTAGGGAAAATAATTCTAGTCTGAAGGTTCATCTTTCTCTCTTACCTGAGCTTGTTTCTTCTCCTCCCTGCGCTGTCAGTTGGCTTCAAGGCTAGGTTAAGTGCTTTACAAACAACAATTATGATATAGCCTACCTATGGCTTGGTAAACTAATAGGCGCAAACATCTTTTCACCAAGAACATACAGAAGAAGAATAACTCACAATGTGAGGTGGATGCAAAACAGTTTTTCAGAGCTTTCCAAAATGGTGCTCACCATCACATGCATACTATTGGGGTTGCCCTTTTTCTCACCCAAAAAATACCCGCCACTTGTTTACGTTTGCTACAATGAAAGGGTTAAGTGCTAGTAGGTGGAAAATATGTGTAAAATTGCCGATATTCTTTCGTACCATGGCTATTATTCCTCTGCTTTAATAAGCGTTTAGATATCATTTAGACTGCTGCTCTAAAACACTTTTAAAGTGATTTCTTCACGTTTTGCCGTTTAAAGTTTTGATTTAAACAACGAATTTCACTACTTTTTCCATATTTGTTATTGGCAGAGATATGGCAATATAGACCAGGCCAATAACAATACGAGACAGGGGCCAACCCTATCCCCTGTGTGTGCCATAGTCCTGGCTCTGGGGCACTAGATGCTTCAGGCCTTCCCTACGTAAAGACTGAACAATGGCTGCCTTTACTTCAGGACCAGAGACCTCAGTCTTCGCAGTAGGCACACAGACCATACCACTCGCAGTTCTAGAGATCAACACAACAAGCCCATCCCTATGAACAGGGGTCTCACTCCAAAAAGAATAAGCCCTGGTGTGGGCATGGACATGTTTCTCTTCCAATCGGTAACACAAAAGAACACATAGTAACAGAATGAGTGACGTTCGTTGCAAACATTGTATGGCATTATGTTCACAAAATATGACAAACTGCAGAGTTGTTCAACAAAGTCACTGCCAAATATTGCAAGGCAAAAGTTATTGTAACATCAGGCAAGAATAGTGTTACCTAAGAAGTTAACTTCAAGTAGCACTCACAAAGAAACTAAAGAAGCGGAACAGCCAATCAAAAGGCTTCAGTTGTAGGTAATAACTGCTGGTACAGGTTTGCCCATGAACTATTATATTCCTTCCAACCACAGTTCCTGCGGTGTGTCATTGTACCTGCAATTTCCCCTGTTCAAGAGCGCAGGGCTGTCTTTTTAGGTCGAGCATAGCAGCGCACAAGCGCTGCCTTTCCAACGCCTTGGTATATATGTGGGTTTTTAACCATGCCCACCTCACGTCCATCACTTTCACTCGTTTGTGGGCTTGCCTTTCAAAAATCCTTTGTTATCATTGGTAAATGCTTTACATTTGTCCCTCCTTGGGGTGGTTTGGTTACCAACTTGCAAACTGACCCTGTTTCATGGATATTTGCACTTTTGCTGATACGTTTGTCTGCAAGCGACCTTTTTTTTCCTTTTGTGTCTCTCCTTCGCGCTCAGGCTCATGGCAGCCGTGGCACTTTGAATCGGCTCGCTTATGTCAACTGTTTTACTTTTCATTTTCAATTTATGTGGCATGAAAAGTCCAGTTAGGAATTTACAACACTAATAGCTCTAATTCGAGCAAACTCGAGACCCATTGCATTGCAAATGCCTGTTTTCATTTTACCATAGTTGATACGGCTTTCTCAGTCCTCAGTGCTCCACCACTGTTGTTTGTAATGGGAATTTATGCGCAGAGGCGGTGGAGCGCCCACCTCATACATCGCTGGCTTTACTTTTTCTTTGCCCAGCAAATTTCTCCCAATGTGCACAGCTGAAGGGGAAGCAAGTAGGGCTGTGAATTGGGTCATGTTTTCTGGCACAGCTAAAACAGGTGCAGAAAAGGGCAGGTGGGTGGTAGGAAGACAGTTTGGTGAAGAGGCAATGGAGGCAAGGCAGATACGAATGGTCTTGCCTCCACTTGCTGTAGGCAGTAATGGTCTTTGGTGATCTGCCTCCTCTTTGTGGGTGTTTTCTAGTGGCTTCGACTCATAATTGTGGGAGCAGGTGTCCAAGAGCCATTTCTTACCACAATAACAAATAAATGAAATGTCCTGGTAATAAGAGCAAGAAATTAATCCAACCTGAGGGTGCATGCAGAGTTATACTTTACTGTATTGAAATATAAAAAATAACATTTGTAAGTATGTCTCCCACACCTGTGTCCATGGTATAACAATCTGCAGTTCCTGCCAGGGAACACACTTTGGCTTAGTAATGGGAAGGTTCAAGTTGGCCAAGCAACCAAAATCTGATGCTTTTGTTCAGTTATCAGAATTGGTTGTAAAGCAAAAAAAACAAAACAATTTTTTTAAAAAACAGGCAAAACTCTTGAACGGGCGGACATCTTAAACTTTGCTGAGCATGTCCACTACTCTCAAATCATCAGATACAGAAGTTAATTTTATCTTTTTTTGGAACAAGTTAGTGATAAAGGAATCCTTTTGCTGTCTGCATAAAATAAATGGTATTCCACTTTGTTAATGCTGCAGCTGCTCTGCAGGACTGTTGTTTAGGGTGAGTGAGCAGGAGTGTGGAATTCCTACAGCCCGCCGCCCAGGACATATTGCTTGGGGTCAAGGACAGCAGGTTTTCATATGTATTTTGTCCTTGAGACAAGTAGGCCCAACCCCTGGAACACAGAACCTTTGGCTGCCAGTTTACAGTACCACATTATGGATCAGGGAAGGGCACTCTCCACAATAAAGGTAACATTTATGTCCATATGTTAATGCTGTACAAACTTGTATTTATGGTTCATTAATGCAAAGTCTTTATTATTAGGGTGAGCGTGCGCTAAGGAAATGTTATAAGCTCAGGCAGCACTACTGATAGTAGTCCTTGTATAAAATTGTGTACACACGTTTGCAAAGTTGAACAATATGAGGCTATGTATAGTGCTCCTAGAATTCTCTCTGATTAGATGCAAATATTTGCAGAACCTTGAAAGAAATGTTGAGGATTATTTGTCTTCAAAATCAAAATGTTCATTTAAACATGAAATAAAGAAAAACAATATTTTGCTGAGCCACTGTGAAATTTTAGGTACCATTTCTTTGAACCACTTAGTAAAATGTGTTGATGAATGCTAGTATTTCTAAAAAAAGATACCCATAATGGAAAAATCAGTGTAACCACTTTCAACAAGATTATGAGAAACATGAAAATAAACAAGCCTTGTCAAAGTCAGTAGATTTGACGTTAGTCGTCAGCTTTTTGGTTTTGTCAATGCATGTCTTGTTTTGACATGCTTTTTGTAAAACTTTATTGTGTTGGGAACTATTGGGTCCTCACTATTATAACAAACATTGGCAAAATTAAAAATATTTTTTAGACTCAAAAAGCACACATTGCGACAGTAGTCCCTGGCATTGAACAAAACTACTCTGAGTGCTGATATGCTCCATGTGAAAGAGCACAATGCTGTCACTCACGGTGAAGCCAGCCAAATGACAGAGGCAGAATTGTGGTAAAAACAAGGGATCTTGGTTACCACAAGACCTAATTAGGGGCCCAATTTTTAAAGGAAGTCACCAATGTGCACCCTTGGTATATGTTCTTGCATTAGTGCAGATACACAACTCTTACTAAGAATTTACAGAAGTAGGCCAGGAAATGGTACTCCTAGAAAATATTTGTGAACTACACTTTAGCTCAAGCAAATATATATGTCTAGGTTTGCTCAATCCAAAATCTGGCCAGCATTTACAAGTTCACTTTACCTCCAATTACTTTTTTCCCCAACTGCGAGGAATAAATGTCCAAGCTTTCTCCATATAGGCAACAATTAGAGAAGAGCTGGTAAAAACCCCTAAAACATGCATGTTTGTAGGTTTGCACAGACTCACAAGGGCATTCTAAACCTGGAACTATTGCTTACTGCTACCTGCAGCCTCAGGATGTACATCTGTGGAAAGGTGGCAAAATAAGGGATTTGTTAGTGTTCAAACCGTACTATAATATGAACCCTGCCATAATCAGAAAGGCTATTATCAAAGCTCTTACATAAAGAAGTTGATGCATGATCTGTCGCCGCACTACATGGCACCAAAGGGACAAATGTTTTTTTACAGGACAAGTAGATTGATGAAGCAACCTGTCTGATGGACAAGTAGATATTTTGTTAAATCCCACACCTCTGGTGAGGATAAGAGGCGATAGCACTGACTGAACACTAGCAGGTGCTGCAGGTCTGCTGAGAGAAACTTTTTGTCACTGGTTGCTAGAGCCAACATCTGCCTTCCCTCCGGTAAAGCACACTGCACCTCCATCAACAAATTGAAGAGTGGGAGAGCATCCACTTCCCCGTACTCTGGTCGTATAAGGAATCTTTAAAATTGTGTTAAGTTCCGACTTTCTTCAAAACAGGCACACAGAAGACTTGGGTGCAGACTGTCAAATACCAGATCTAAGGATCAGTACTGGACTGTCCACACAGTTTCTTTGCTTTTCAGTGTTTGCCAAATGGATTTGGAGTCTGGCCCAAAATTAGAAGTGCACATCTTCCAGTGTTGAACCCTTGTCAAAACCCGAATACAACTACATTTGGTAAAGTTACCAAGAACTAAACTATGTGAGCATTAATTGGGTTGAAAATTATACATCAGGCAATATTCTGTGGCAAACATAATTTGTCTGTAATATATTTAGAGTGCTTTCCTCTGATAATTGCCACTAGCAGATGAGGGATATAGAATGCAGACAAATTCTGATTAAGGCAGCTAATTCTCTGGGCACATAATGAAGAATCTCCTGTGATACCAGGGAATCGTATCTCAAACCTGAGCCTATACCTGAAAAGAAGTAAAGTACCAAGAGTGGTATATTCCTCATCTGGCAGGGCCATCTAAAGGGTGCAGAACATCCAGGTGACCAGGAGGCATGCCGTTCACTTTTTATGCAAGGTATGCCATAGGGTTGTCTATGGAAGAAGTCTGAAAAACAACAATCACTAGCCATGTGACAATAGCGACAGTACTTTCCACAATTGTAATAGCAGAAAATGCCATAGGTCAATATTCAGCTGTTCCATAATTGGCTGCTGTGCACAGCTTTCTTTATTTTATCTGGCAGTAACATTTCTATTAACCTACTGAGTGCTGCTGTTTTTTTTTATATATTCCTGCAAAACCCACAAAGGGAGAAAACAAAAGCCTTTAAGAGTGGGATAAAGGGACAAGGAACGCCTAGTAGTAGATTATGAGGCATGAGGTGGATTCAAGACTACACAGCATTGCTATGTGGTGCACCAACATTCAACTGCACTGGACACTGGTTTCTTTGGGCACCAGCACTCATCCTATTACAAATTAAGATTAATATTCATATATGTTTTCCACCCTAACATGGTAACTACCCAGAGTTCTCTTCTTCTTCTTTGCATAATGTATGTGTCACTCTAAGCCTGAAAGGATATTGTTTTGACCTATACTGGGTGCGCCCTTGTGTCTGGACATAGCTAAACCTTTCTGAAGCAATGTAATGACAAGGAAACACATGTCAGGGTTGCTTTTATTCATTCCAGATTGGCTTCAATGGTATTTCACCTATCCAAACTTGTAATACTGTGGCAGGAGCGGTAAAATACTTTTATCATTTGACAGGTCGCCATGGATGTCAATAGCGTTTTAAACCTATGCCTAAAGGCTTTGCTGTATAAATTGCAAAATACTTTATCCCTTAGTAGCTTCGCGTGGATGGCACTGTGCTAATGCTCTGCCTAAAAACTTTGCTCGAAAAAACAGACATTTGAAGTGAGCAAATGTTGAGTGTTGTTGGTGTAGTAGGCTGCTCTACAGAGGAGCTGCTTTCCACCTAAACTTGGGAACTACCCACAGTTCTGTGCTTCTGTTTCTGAGTTAGACATACCTTCTTCCACCAGAAAATGTGGGCATTGAGGGTTTATGGACAGCCAGTTTAGCAGGAAGGTTCATCACCATCAGAAAAGCAACAGTGACAAGGAAACAGATTGAACACTACTTTGGCAGCATACTTGGTGAAAATATTGGGTATTACATAAAAATATTATTTGAAATCATACCAGAAGCAAAACCAGTGAGTGCTGCACTGTACTCCAAGAAGCTCTCGCTGTGATGCCATAATCAATACTGACAGGGATTTTGTATCTTGCTAAATTATCCTGTTATTGACAGATAAGTTGTTCAGTAAAACAGATTCCATACTTAATGATGCCCTTGTGATAAGGTTGTGTGATATTTTTTTGAGATCAACAGTATCAGCGGACTACAATAGAACATATATCTACTACCACTAAACCATCAAGAAGCGAACTATTCTAATCCATCTCCTTGAATCGCCAGCACTGGTTAATACATTTCAAATACATCAATAGGGTGTATTATACACAGGCTCACCTGTTCCGGTACAGCTTGAGGGGCACCTCTTGCTGTTTTCAATGTATCTAAGAGGGCGTAGGTTTTGCTCATTTAGCATGGTTTTGCTCTGGATGAGACATTATTGGGACGCAGGGCTTGGGGAGCTACATGAGATAACAGGTGAATGTATCACATCATCCCCCCTCTTGGCATTACTGGCCTATGACGGAGATATCCTGACGTCCATCCGGCGATTATTGGCTTTGGGTTTGTGATTGTGAGGTGCATTGCGCTGGGCGAGGAGACTGCTTCCGACACTAAAGGAATGGCATATGGATATGACAAATTGCAGCACTCAGTCTAACGCATATAACGACCTGATGCCAGTCCATAACTGTCCACAGGATATCTGGGGACCCTATTGTGCTTTCCTGGCCTGTCAGGGAATACAGCGGATGGAGGAGCGGTGAGGGAGGCTGGGGTGGACAAGGCAGCAGTGGAGGAGGCAGGCGTGCAGACTGCAGTACAGACCCCCAAAGCCGCTCAGCATTTATATTAACCAGTATAGTGGATTTGGGTGGGGGGGTTGGTGAATACAGTTGGAGCGCACGAGGAACAGTCTGTATCAGCCCCACGACCAAGAGCAAGCGCTGGGTGTGCAATATCCTGTGTATCGTACCCAACCTGGATGTGGGTTGCTCCATGTATGTGAAACTGTATCCCCGACTGTAGACACTGTAATAGGACCACCTACACTGTACTTGTTCAGTATGTCTTGTGTCATTGAATCATAGGTCATTTTATCTGCATGGTTGTTTGAAATTGAAAATAAAGTTACAAAAAAAAAAGAAGTGTACTGTTCTTAACGTTAAATCTATTTACAGTGCCGAGGTAGGCGATGTAGTGGATGTGATATTACTGCCATGCAATATACTAGCATGCAAAAGAGTGGAGATACACCAGGGCACAATCACTGCTAGAGTAACACGTTCCTGTAAACAAATGGAGGTTGCATTTGGCAACATTGTTCATCATTTGTGCCATTGTTTATGCAACAGGAACAACAATATCACATTACAGTGCTTAGGAATGCACAAAAAAGCTACTTCGAAGAAAAAACACTTCACAGAGTCGGTGTAAGACCATCCACAAAACACCTATTCATATTCGTGAACTGTAGACCATCGATGTATCATAATAAGGTGAATAGTCCGACCACCTCCTGGCCTTAATCAGCAGAACTTTAGTCATTCTTAAATGCATTTTTCTTGAACTTTAGCTGAACCTGAAAGTGATAAACTCGTTAGCTGCCCTGTAAGGAAGGTTTCATGCTAAACTCTCTCAGAGAGCCAGTCTTCACAATCTCAAGCTCTGCTGTGTGTCCAGGAAATCCTGCCAGACGGGTTCTGTTTGCAAATGGCTGGAAAGTATGGTCGCTTGCCATCAAAAACACGGCGAAAACCAGGATCTACTTAACAGCGTGTCTTTTCCCCAAGTTAAACCTTTCCAAAATAAAGAAACAGTGTCTGCCCGGGCTGACTGTAAATGAACCTCAAAGGAGAGGTGGTGGCAGGCAGGCCAGACTGCTGTGCTCAGCAGAGGGTTCTTGCACTTTAGAATGAGGTACCCAGGGGCAAGGTTTAAGGACCTGTCTCCTCCGGGTTTGTACTTAAAGCACGTACCGCAGAGGCAGCGTGGCCCTCAGGGGCTCGCCGGACAGGCCAAAAGAGGTGGGGTGACCAGATTTTCAAAGCCAAAAAACGGGACATTTCAGAAAAACCACAGAAGGGCTAATTCAACCTGACCCGATATAGTAATAACAAACATATTAACAAAGACGAGGCACTATAAGGAAAAAAGAAAAGTCATTTTTAATACCCACGCTGTATTAATAACTTTCTAATACCAGCAGCTAGCTAGTACTGCTTTGTAACACATAAAAAACCTGCCGTTTGCAAAAGACCATCACCTGAGCCAAAAGTGCCAAACTCTGCCGGGGCAGCTGGTGAAAAACCGGGACTATCCCGGCAAAACCGAGGCGCCTGGTCACCCTTAAATAGGGATCTCACAGGCAGATCCACTGCGCTTCAGAATTCCCTGCGTGCGCCCCCAGGCAGCAGGGCCTACTTGCTACTGCTACCCAGGGAGCGTGCGCAGCCTGCAGCTGACGAACAGGTCCACAGATCACTAGGCATCTGGGGAATTGTGAGCCGCTTCCACTGGGTGCCACCTCCCCACTCAATGTGACCTGCAGAGGGGAAGAAAGCCAAAGGCAGAACATCTGTGTAATCAGCCTCTGGAGGGGCTGGCGATTGCAGGCCTAGAGGAAGCGGCACAGCGAGGTGTAAGAGAGACCATGCCTTGCCTGGTACCCAATCTTGTGCGAGGTGCGGCGCCTTGCCAGATGCATCATGCATGCGCACATAAGGTGAGGCGGGCACTGGATGCAAGGTGGCAGACCAGATCAAAGAGGGTTGCCATCCACCATATTTCATTTTCCCTGGCTCCACCACGCCCTCCATGTCCTGCACTCTCCCCATTCTGAGTGCAAGCTTCAGACAATAGTGCGCCCAGGGAGCCAGGCCTGGGTTCGTTTACACGAGCAACACTGACCACTGAGCTTAGGCTCTGTGACAGGTTAGGCCGAGTAGGAAGGCGTGGTACTGCCTAGCAGGAGCGGCTCCTCCATTAGCGCGGAGAAGCATCGCGCCCCAGCAGCAGCAGCTGCAAAACCTTTAAAAGAAAAGGATAATAAACTTAGCTCAGCACTCCCCTTCACTACACATGTATGTTTGGCCCGCTGTCTCAGGCCGGCCAAACACATGAACTGCAGGCTCTCTTCAGCCCAGCAACACAGTTGTCATGCTGGAGAGAGCCTCCACAAGCTGCTAGTCTGCCTGGGGCTCCTAGCCAATCATGATGCTGCTTTGAACAGCATCATGATTGGCCGCAGTGCAGGTTGGCAGCCTGTGCCCTCAGCAGTGAGTGGTGGGCAGAGAAGCTACGTGTTTTTATTTTTATTTGTTCTTTAACTTTATTTATACCCCCGTGCGCGCGCCACCCTGCCCCCTCCGGGTGTTGCGAGTCACGACTGCTGCCTAGGTGTATCTGTAAAGGGGGGTGTCAGGAGTTCAGTGACGGACTTCACTAGGACAGATGCAGTTTTGTTAGCTTCAAAGACAGTAGTTGTTGGTCTGATGAGTCAGGAGTGGGTTTATCCATTCCTCTGGGGATTGGTTGAGTGGAGGACAAACACAGATGACGGGCTAGGGTAGACGTTTGGAGAGTTGGAGCAGGTTAAGGTGGGGATAGTTTAGGGATTTGCTTGCCATTTGGCTGTCAGAAGGAATTAAGCTATGGAATGTGAAATGAGTAATGTATGAGTTAGGAGCACTGCAGGGTGGGGGGCAATAGGTTCTCATATTGTATTAGCGTGGCTTGTTTGAAATAACGTTTTGTTGTTATTATGCTGCAGACCTGTCATAATAATTGTGAAGTTTTTCGCTGTTCTAGAGGTCTGCGATCATTGTAAAATCTTGCACAACGGGACCTATGGAAGATGTATAGATTAAGTCTTAACAAAGAAGGTAAACTCCGAACTGCACAACGGGGTGTTGTAACACCAACAGACCGATCTGAAATAACTGCTCACCAGGCAATCACACTGGCTAGAGCTGCAGCTTGGACTGCACACTTATATAACTATGACATTCACACCTCGAGGGTGCAAACATTTTCTCTCACAGACTTCTAGCTTTTCTATATGTAGTTCACAAATTTTGCTGCAGGTGGGTTTTCAGGTTGAAATCATGATGTGGAAACAAAGTTCTATTATACTTAAAAGCTATCCCACGCATGATCATTTCGCTATTTTAAGTTATTTCTACGTTTCTTTTTTAGAAAAAAATATGCCAATAGTCAACTATTTCCAAAGTTGCATCGAAAACGGTTGTAAACTTAACTCATGCGAAAATAGCACAAGCATTTTCAGCGCCATTTATTTCCTGCGAGGTAACAGTGCCAGTAATAAAAACTTTGCACACTACCTAGTTCAAGAGAACGTATTTAAGCTTACTTCGCTGATTGATAAGTATATTCAGACAAAAAACTAAAATATATTTGAGAAGGTAACTTGTAGAACGTGAGTAAAATAATTGTAAAAAGTAAACTTAAAAAATGAGATTCTGACTAGATGAGCTATTCAAGATTTTGTCTCAGTTTGATACTTAAACATTAACTATTCTATTATTTGCTTTTAGGCTTTAACGTTTGTGACTTCACAACACATCCTATGAAGGTCTCCTTACAAAGAAATTAGATTGCTGATGTCTCTGTGGCAACAAATCAGAAATCTTTTCTCTCGAGGCATAAAAAAGGAGAACACAACTGCTGAATGTGGCCATTCCACAGCTTTGTGTGTCCCTTGAATACCCCCTTCAAGGCACATGAACCTTGAAATGGGCAGAGTATAACATCTGAATTGTCTTAACAGGACGGAGACATTCCTAAGATTCTTAAAAACAAAAAGTTTTGTAGCATTCCTTTCATTATCAACCATTACAAAGGAACAAATTTATCAAATTTTCTCCTTTGAGGTAATGTGGCTTGTGTGGATGTTGGGTCCCACATAGCGTCCAGAGTTTGCTTCACTGTCGCTTATTGGGCACCAGCACATCAGGTGAAGTGAAATATAAGTCCTGGGTTATCCTACCGATCATATATCTGAGACATTGGTAATCCTTGCTCAGGCTATCACTGTCTAATTCTCCGTACATCCTTCAAGGGGAATGTTCCCTGAAAAAATCTTCTTTGCTTTTGGAGTCACTGAAATTCGGAAATGGCACCAAGCAGTGGTGGGAGAACATTTTTTCAGAGTGGGGTGCTACCATACATGTCCCATAAGTGGGCAATGGACTTATGAAAAAAATCCAAGGGTCGCAAAGAACAAGTGTAGCTAATGAGCCATTCCCATTTTGCAGGACTGTGGAAACCGTATAGTGTGTAGCCAGGGGCCTGTTCTGGAGCACATGGTCACAAATGCAGGACTAAAACATGGCGTGTTTTAGTCATTTACAGGATGCACACTTTCCAATGAAATGGTCACCACATTTCCTGAGACATGCAGCTCTACTGATACACCTATGTGGTGCATAACCGAGAATGTGAAATAGAGTTTTAGAAAATATTAACCATTTGCGTGCCACACAAGTAAAGTACCTTGATGTGTTTGGTCCTATTAAACCCTTTGTTTCCATAAAACTTCAGAATTACAAAAGACGTTTGTGCTTTCCTTGCTGCTGATATTTATTTTTGATATATGCACAGTTCATTTACAAGTCAGTAAATGTGTGACACCTACAACATTTCCGTCCATATTCCCTCTTCACCAGTAAAATTGTCACAAAGTTCACATCACAAAATCCTCTCCTCTTGCAGTCAGAGAAAGGAAAGACCAATGTTCATGTCAAAATAATAAGCAGTATTTGCAAGAAGACATTCCCTGACAATTGACCTCCGGCTCGGAACGCACAGCAAACGTGACAAGATGTTTTGCACAATCACATTTTGAACTCTAGCATGACTGTGGGGGTGCTGCACCACCTACCGCACCCCTACTTCCAGCACCAATAAGAATTACTTTCAACTCACGTTCACTGGCATTTGGATGACAGCAGCGTTTTGGCGACCTTAACCACCGAGGGCAGTAATGTAGGTCTGCGCTCAGGCCACGGAGGTACCCAGGCTTTCGGCAGAGAGCTCCCAACCCTCACAAACCACAATTATAGAATGTGTGGGGCTATGGTTTTACAATATTTTCATATCAAAAGCAAGCAACGCTCTTCCTATAGTTACTTAGTGGCATGACACTTAAGGGACATGGAGACCACTCTGTCTGAGCACACTTATGGCAGATAAAACAAACACACAGGGAATCACTAAGTCACAGACAAGTCTAGCTCACAGACCTGCCATCTACATCAGTGGTTCCCAATCTCTGGTCCTGGGACCCCTGGGGTCCGCAAAGCCTCCTCAGGGAGTTCCCAGATTGCTTAGGAAGTTAAATAATATTAACAGATTAGGTCTCCACCTTTCAGTAATGACTCAGTGGGGGGGGGGGGTCCCCAGATTCCAATAATTATTCAGTGGGGGTCCACAGAAGTCAAAAAGTTGGGAACCAATGAGCTACATCAAAGGCCGACTGCAGGAAGTAAGGGTAAACACCCGGGCGTATATGACTCTTCACAGATCCAAACTTGGAGGAAAGTTACGACTGGCATATGTCAGCTTGATTTGATTAGTGCCCCCCCCCCCCCTTTATTTCCCAGCTCCACCCACCTCGATCCTCAGCCAGCCATCTTGATATGGGATCTCTTGAGACCACCTACCCCAAATCCATCGAGAATTCCATAACCCACACCCGACATTCTGTGCCAGACAGTCAGGTTTCTGGGCTCGAGTGTTGCTGCCAGGTGGCAGTTAATTATTTGTGGATACCTCTCCAGCCTTCGCTTTTTGGCATCATGTGATATAGTTGTGCCTTTCCCACCATTAAAGGATGGGACCACACGTCCCAGCATTCAAGGTGCTGTTGGCTGAAGAGCCAAACTGGCTTAATACGCCACACAAGGCATGGGCCTCGTGGCGCGTCAGTAGAGCGCTGGCATCAGAGGGGCATCCCTGGCACTGGAACCAAATCATTCTGGAGAGTGGGTCAATCAAAAGAGCCTCACTGAATCTAACCAGTGCTTCTAATGTTATTTGGTCTGGTTAATCTCACAGCTATGGTTACCAATTATTTGAAATAAACATAAAATGGCCTTTCGCTCCACCCAGAGGAGTATTTCTCTCTCAACTCATGCTATTAGCGTATGTGTCATTCTGCCTTCTACTCAGTGCCTGCATTACAATGCATAACTATTTTGAATCTCAAAAGTACTCTCAATTATCATACATTACATTCTTTATCTCATAGAAGCATATTACATATACGAAAAAACAATCTTTTTTTTTTGTTTCTTTCACTGCGGCTGGCAATTTTGAATGTCTAAATTCTCAAAATGAATCCAAACCTTTAGGTTCTGCCAATGCTTGCTTAACAAGGTGAAGCAGGACCTGGCTCTATAAGATATGGCCATTATTGATTTACAGTGGTAATACATTGTACTTGAAAATTCATTTCTCATGTTTAGCGGATGATGAAAGGCCAATTAATATTTCGCTGGGTCATGATGCCATTTCGCAAAGTGTCTTGCAAACTAAAGTACAGCGAATGGCTGTTGTGGTAGGATGCTTAGCCGACAGGCCAATGTGAAACTTTCCACTACTAGAATACTTGCTTCGGAGCGACGTTTTATCACCAAGCAAATACACTTAACGGCAGGACGCAAATGAGAACCAAGTCAAAAGCAAACAAAGCATTGCACCAACAACTACACTTTTAGCGAGTGCGAGAAAGGACTCCAGCTATTTACTTGCTCGAGCCTGAACTGATGTACTTTGGCCACAGGGATGTGAGATGGTGACCTCTAGCCTCCCAACCATTCTAGCTGTGGACCGAGAAGCCTTTCCCTGCATCCAGCCCTCACCCCGATATCTAGCTAGCAATAATGCCAGCAAGCAATGGATGAGACAGCGACAACATTTAGATGTTGTTGGAAAACCATCGACTGCGGGAGACCTGGAAACAGAATTTGAAGCAGAGCATCCTGAACTGGAATACGTCGTTTTCACACTGTTCTCTGCAATTCTGTGAATATAAAATATCACCGGTTATTCTGGAAGGGAAGCCAGGCTGTTGGCAGTACAACGAATAAAAAAGTTTGGAGAAGTGTAGTTTTCTTGATGAAAAATACCAGTCTCAGAACTGTGCTGGACGCATTGGTCCACATAATGGTAGAAAGCATTTGTAATGCAATGGGTCTCGCGTTTACTCGAGTTAGAGGTATTAGTGTTGTAAATTCCTAACTGGACTTTTCTTGCCACATAAATTGAAAATGAAAAGTAAAACAGTTGACATAACCGAGCCAATTCAAAGTGACAGGGCCACCATGAACATGAGAGCGAATGAGACACACAAACGGAAAAAGAAGTTTGCTCACAGTCAAACATATTCACAAACGTACAATTATCCATTTAACAGGGTCAATGACCAAGGCTGTAACAAAACTGCCCCAAGGAGGGACAAACATAAAGCATTGACCAATGATAACAAGGGATTTTTTAGATGCAAGCCTATGAACGAGTGATAGTGATGGGCTTGCGGTGGACGTGGTTAAAAGCCCACAGACAGATTATAACACATCAGAGCGCATGAGAGCTCGACCTAAAAAAAGACTTGAATGGGCAAGATCTATTTTCACACTAGTGGAAATAAACTGCACAGTAAGATGCTCTCCATACAGACCACAGGAAATCACAGTGTCAGGTGGAAAGGAGACAGTGTGGTGCCTCCTGGGAGGTTGTCTGGTAGGGGCAAATTTGAAGATGGAAAAACTGGGAAGGTGAAGAGGTCTTTCAAGGCATTGGGGGAGGAGGTGTAGACCTAATTTACACAGCACTTCCCACAGCCATAAAGTAAAGTAGCTCTAATAGTGGAAAGGGATCTGACAATGTCCACCCAAACTTCTATAAGGAGGTTAGGGGTAGAAGAAAGTGACCTACAAGACTGGCTGAGAAAGGAAGCGGTGGACACTATAATTAAAGGTGCTACCTGACAATTAGAAAGGACTCCATCACATCGGGCTTCATATGCCGTAAGTATAGCGTCTTGATTTGAAGACAAACAGTGTAAGGTCCCATGTTAATTCTACAGATGTCGTTACAGGGATGGAAAGATTCTAAAACTAATCTTGGACTTAAAACAACAACATTGGCTTAATTGGTAATTAAAAACATTTGGCCTCAGCCAAAGGAAGCCAGTAAAGAAATCTTCTAAATATTCCATATCTTTTAGAAGAAAAGACACATTTGTAATTCTACATAGATCCTGCTTCCAGTGCTGATGTAATGATTAGAACACATGTGTTAAAAAGTCACGTCAGGCTCTTTTTCACCAAAGTCCTTACTCATCCTCAGTGTGGAGTACAGATGAAAATCCTACTTGATGATTTGTCTCTATCAAGTGACTGACACATGTAGAATAATCGCTCTACAAATACGATGGTACTAGTCAATGGGTACCTATCATTCACACTGCAAGTGAAAAGAGAAAGCATAAATGTGTACATTTAATCTTCTCCTGCCCAAACTACACTCCACCAAACAGGTGATGCTTGAACAGATGAGGTCAATGCCATCTCCACACAGTTCACCCTGAAGACTTTATACAAGCCCGAGGGTGCCTAATATCATGCTGCCCCTTCTTATAGGTTAGCCTCCGAAACTACTTAGACCCACACTTAAGAACTCTAATTGATGATGATCGAGTCAAGATCCCACAATAAAACTATAAGCACAGATATGAATCTGCACAACAGAACCCCAGGCTACCACTACAGACTTTTCAGTAAATGGTACCACTGCCTACAGTCATTTGTCTTCTCCATCCTTTTTATCAACAGAACTAGATACAAATGCTTTGAATTGTGGTCATGACATGCTCAGAGATCAAACATTGGTTTCTAACGACACGATTAGGAAAACTTCTTAATACTCAGCAGATATGTGAAGACTCTTGCCTCCTCCTGTGCTGCATACAGGTCCACAATAAAAACGTTCCATGCAGCCTTAAACTTTGGGGCTACACAATGAGTCACCAACAACAAAAAGGGCCAGTCTAATTGGCTGGATTGACAGCCTCTCTTTTAAACTACTCAGAAGTGGCAAAAAGTGTCAGTGAGCATTTTATAAACACTGTAATCAAATAAAGGGTGGACCGCAATAACAAACAATGGGAAGTCTATGGCCCTCGAGGTCACTACGTGAAGGTCAAGAGAATTAGGGCTGAGCTCTTCTCCATTAAGGTTATTACAATTATGGAAGAGGTCATGGACATTAACACCAATAAGTTTAGGGCAGAGCTCACCACCATTATGGTAAATAAATGTGCTGAACCTACCACTACTGAAGTGGGTTTAGGTCCCAGATCACCACCATGAAGGTTAATAGATTTACTGCCAAGCTCAAATCTATGGCAAGGTCAACGCCACTATGGTCAACAGGATTAGGGTTGACCTCACCACCATTAAGGTGAACAGAATTAGGGCAGAGGTCAGCACCAATAAGGTCAAAAGAATTACTGCTAAGCATAAAACCACCAAGGTCAATAAATGTATGGCCAAGCATACAACCAGTAAAGTCAACAGATTTATTCTGAAGCTTACTGTCACTAAGATCAATACACTAAGAGCAAAAATCACTACTGCTAAGCTCAATAGATTTAAGGCCAATGCCAACAAAATTAGAGTCAAGAGCATCACCAGAAAGATCAAATTTGAGGTCAAGCTCACTACACTAAGTTGGCCAAATCTATGGCCGAACTCAGAACCACAAAGGTCAATAAAATGCATTGCCGAGCTCAGCACCACCGAGGTCAACAAAATTAGGGTCAGGCTCACCACCGTTAAGGTAAAAATATTTAGGACTGAGCTCACCATCTTTAAAGTCAACAGATTTAGGGTCTAGGTCATCACCAATAAGATCAATAAATGCACGGCTGAGCTCACCACCGGTACAGTCAAACGTACTGCTGGGCCCAACACTACTAGGGCCAAGTTCACCACCATTAAAGGTCAATAGAATTGGGGCAAGCTCACTTACGAACAGCTTTAGGGCCGAGGTCACCAGCATTAACGTCAACAAGTGTATGCCTACATACACCACCGGTAAATTCAACAGATTAATTGACAAGTTACCCACCATTAAAGGTCAATAAATATATGGAGAAACTCACCACCATTAAGGTCAATAAATGTATGTCCGAGATCAACACCACTAAGGTCAATAAATTTAGGGACACAACTACAGAGGACTTGAAGGACATTATCGCATACACAACACTAGATACTCAAAAACCCACATTCAGTCCCAACAATATGCTCACTACTCTTTTCTGGTGACTGCTCTCGCGTTATAGTTACCTTGATAAATAACTGGTAACTAAGCAAAAGGACATACCGAGGACAGGAAAAAAATGAAAAAACACAAAACATATGGCCTGCTCGTTGCCAAAATTAACAAATGTGTTATGCTAAAGAACGATGATATGACATTCTTCCAGCACTGTGTATGTTCTCGGAATGAAAAAATGCAGCACCATATGGAAATGTATGTTATTATTTATGTAAAATGAACATTTAATAGTGCTGACACTTCTGAAATAATTTAATTCCCGTAACTCGCACTTGGGATACTTTACGGTATCCTGTTTTTAAAGCTAAACGAAGCGGGGTTCTGTGTTTATAGGAGATAAAGACAAGCTGTAGAACAATGCTGGTCTTCTGTGAGCCAAGCTGACAAAAAAGGAAATGTGAATGAGTCAATATCCTGCCATTGGAGCAAAACACAAAGCACCAAATCTGGTCCAAAAAAAACAAAACACCTGGAACAATTTCTCACATCCTTAACAAGAAGACGAAAGCTCCAACATTTTATTTTATTTTTCCCTACTGTCTATGCATCTAGTCATCCCTGTTCCACTGCACATATCCTTGCCTGGAAGAGGAGCTAAAAAATGCTGATCAGGAATGCATATAAAGTACTTACCAGCGGCTAAGACTTACTCAAACCTTCCATCGATATGTTTTTGCTGCTTAAATTGTGTGGGTTGGCCAAGACATGGGTCCCTTGCTCCCTGGGACACAGGGATTAGAGACCCATCATACTGATGAGGACAACCAAGTCCGAAAACATCTGTGCTTACTTGGACTCCCATTCAGCGGGAGCAGTCTGGCCATGGGCAGTTCCTAAGGGATAAGGGCCAAGGCTAATTTTCATAACATTGATCCTCTTTTGTAATGACCACAGGCAACACAAACGTAATTAAAAGTGTTTCAGATTAACTGAAATTTTTGCATCGATCACTTTTATTTGCTGTTTTATTAATCTCTTCTGGCCCGTCATCCGCACCCCTTTTCCTGCAGGAGTGTCTGAAGACATAAAGACAATTTTGGGCCGGCTAACTTCAAAATATGTTTCACTGTTTGAGAGTTAAAGGCAGGGGGGTAGGTCTTTACGTGGAGCTCTGACTAAGACCTACCCCTACCACCCCACCAAACACAAACAAATGCATCTGAGGTTGCCGCTGTTGTCCACCAGAGGTGACAAAACCCTGATAAACATAGGCTGCGGCCCACCACCACAGCTGGAAACCCACTCTTTGCAGGAGTTTCCAGCTCACTTTATGACATGTGACATCCGCTGGTCACAATGTGGCCATGTGAACAGAGCTCTCATCATGTGACACACTGTGGCGCTGCATGTGTTCGCAGGCCTGCAC